>NC_140587.1:56177809-56777809 GCF_964204655.1 Triturus cristatus
CCTCTAGCCCTCCGTTTCTCTCGAAACCAGGGTGTTCAGATTTTAGATTAAGGGATCACATTCTTTTTTTTGCATACAATTTTGGTTTTATTAGTTTTTCAGTTTGGGTTTACCTAAGTGTTGGATCGGCTGTACTGTGCAAAAATCTTTTGTAACATTACACGCAAGAGAAGAAGCTACAGAAGCTATATATATCATCCGCTGATTTTTTATTTGGATCTGAATCCCATAGGCCCACTTGGGCGAAATGTCTATGGAATCCACTGAGCGCAATGTCGATTTCATAATATGTACTATACATGGTATGGTCTCTCAATGTGTGTAGTACCCTGTATGAAAAAATTATTTCAAATTCTGTTCACACTAGTGGAGTTGACAGGGTAATGGAGTGTTTCTATATATCCAACGCATTTACTAATCTACTACTCTACAGAGGCTCTAGGGTAGCATTTCACCTCTTTCTCTGCTAGTATAACAATTGCAATATTTCACAGCCATGGATGACCAACACTTTAAGTATCTTTGAATTTTAAGCATAATGTTTATGACTGACGTGAAGTCTTGCTTTTTAATTTTCATTTAAGTTATCTGTTGATTTGTATTACTTACCCAAGCATCGTCTATGTCTATGATACTAGTTGGTTGCTGTGACAACCAAGGAGAATGATGAAGCATATAATGATTTACTTCAATGGTGCCCGATGTTGTGAGCAAGACGCTTCAGCCATTGACACGCGCCAGGGTCTTCTAGATCACAATATTTTGGTGTAAAATTATCCACGGCCTGGTTACACATATATATACATTTATTGATGTGCAGTTCTTTCCCTCATAGGGAACACTACTACCTATCAGTCTCTTCTTATATATATATATATATATATTTATATAATATATATATATACTTATATAAATATATATGCAGAAAAGTATCCACAAAGCAACAAATGGATACGGACGTATTCCTCGGTGAGTAAATCAACAAAAACGTTATTCAAAAGTGCTACGAATGACAAACTGTCAACGCGTTTCAACTGCTCACGGCAGCCTTGATCACGACAGTATGCGACATCTTCTGGGTGCATTAAATACTAACATGTGATATAGACATAGAAAAAATCTTAAGGTTAAGATAAAAAGGTGTTTTAGACATGATACCTTCAAACAATGATAAGGGTTAAAACCATGGTGTTCACTGAAAAAATGTCATCAAAATATATTGTTTCATCATCATTTCATTTTAAATGTTTTTTTGGACACTATGGTGCCAATTCCGATCCGGTAAAAACCGGGTACGAACCGTCGGACGGAGCCTTTTCTCCGTCCGACTCGTACCCGGTGCGAAATCCATCCGAAAATGCAAGTACGATTCATACGGAAACACCATTTCCGTACGATTCGAACAAAACACCGACCGAACAGAAACTAAACACAATTCCGATCCTGAAAGGAGCCGACGTGACGTCGGTACGCATCCAGCCTACGTTTCACGAACCAGGAAGTACGATTCGAACCGACGTCATCCCGCACGGAAAATATTTACCGGCTGCCAAAAACTGCCGGGAAATCAGGACGACACACGCAAGGAGCAGCTGGACGCGACGAACAGACATGGACCCGAACCTACGTGCCATCCCTGCCCTCCTAGCAGTCCACCTGGCGTACAGGAACCGACGCAGACGCCGCAGAAGGTCAGCACAACAACCAGGGGCAAAGGGGGGGGCAGGGGCAGGACACACAACACCAACACATGGTACCAAATCACACATGGCCTGGACATACCTGACCATCAGGGCCTGGTCACTTCCAGGGGGTGGGGGCAAGGCCAGCAACGCAAGCGTCCGCCACAACGGAAGTGGATGGTCACGCGAACCGGTACGTACCCTACCCAGGCCGCAAGAGCGTGGGTACGGAACGTACCACGCGTCCCCCTACGTCACTCCAACAATAGCGGTACGGCCCGTACCCACGTCAGAAAGGCCTTGGTACAGCTCGTACCAGCATTGCTGGGGTCATGTAGGGGTACGCGTGGTACGACCCGTAGCCACGCCCCCAAGGCCTGTGTACGGTGCGGACCCCACGGCCCGCAACAATGGTGGGACGCACCGTACCCACACACCAAAGGCATGGGTACGGCCCGTACCCAGGCACGCAGAGCGTGGGCAGGGGTATGTACGGACCGTACCCCCACCCGTGGAAGTACGGCCCGTACCCCCACCCGTGCATGTACGCCCCGAACCCCCACTCGTGTATGTACGCCCCGAACCCCCACCCGTGTATGTACGCCCCGAACCGCCACCCGTGTATGTACGCACCCAAGCGCCACCCGTGTATGTACGCCCCGAACCCCCACCCCACCCTGGTATGTACGCCCCGAACCCCCACCCGTGTATGTACGCACCCAAGCGCCACCCGTGCATGTACGCCCCGAACCCCCACCCCACCCTGGTATGTACGCCCCGAACCCCCAGCCGTGTATGTACGCACCAAACCCCCACCCGTGTATGTACGCACCAAACCACCACACCAGCCGTGTATGTACGGACCGAACCCCCACCCCAGCCGTGTATGTACGCACCAAACCACCACCCGTGTATGTACGCCCCCGAACCCCCCCCCAGCCGTGTATGTACGCACCGAACCACCAGCCGTGTATGTACGCACCAAACCCCCACCCCAGCCGTGTATGTACGCACCGAACCACCAGCCGTGTATGTACGCACCAAACCCCCACCCCAGCCGTGTATGTACGCACCGAACCACCACCCGTGTATGTACGGACCGAACCCCCACCCCAGCAGAGTATGTACGCCCCGAACCCCCACCCGTGTATGTACGGACCGAAACCCCACCCCACTCGTGTATGTACGCCCCGAACCCCCACCCGTGTATGTACGCCCCGAACCGCCACCCGTGTATGTACGCACCCAAGCGCCACCCGTGTATGTACGCCCCGAACCCCCACCCCACCCTGGTATGTACGCCCCGAACCCCCACCCGTGTATGTACGCCCCGAACCGCCACCCGTGTATGTACGCACCCAAGCGCCACCCGTGTATGTACGCCCCGAACCCCCACCCCACCCTGGTATGTACGCCCCGAACCCCCACCCGTGTATGTACGCACCCAAGCGCCACCCGTGCATGTACGCCCCGAACCCCCACCCCACCCTGGTATGTACGCCCCGAACCCCCAGCCGTGTATGTACGCACCAAACCCCCACCCGTGTATGTACGCACCAAACCACCACACCAGCCGTGTATGTACGCACCAAACCCCCACCCCAGCCGTGTATGTACGCACCGAACCACCACCCGTGTATGTACGCACCGAACCACCACCCGTGTATGTACGCCCCCGAACCCCCACCCCAGCAGAGTATGTACGCCCCGAACCCCCACCCGTGTATGTACGGACCGAACCCCCACCCCAGCCGTGTATGTACGCACCAAACCACCACCCGTGTATGTACGCCCCCTAACCCCCCCCAGCCGTGTATGTACGCACCGAACCACCAGCCGTGTATGTACGCACCAAACCCCCACCCGTGTATGTACGGACCGAAACCCCACCCCAGCCGTGTATGTACGCACCAAACCACCACCCGTGTATGTACGCACCAAACCACCACCCCAGCCGTGTATGTACGCACCAAACCACCACCCGTGTATGTACGCACCAAACGCCCACCCGTGTATGTACGCACCAAACCACCACACCAGCCGTGTATGTACGCACCAAACCCCCACCCCAGCCGTGTATGTACGCACCGAACCACCACCCGTGTATGTACGCACCGAACCCCCCCCCAGCCGTGTATGTACGCACCGAACCACCACCCGTGTATGTACGGACCGAACCCCCACCCCAGCAGAGTATGTACGCCCCGAACCCCCACCCGTGTATGTACGGACCGAACCCCCACCCCAGCCGTGTATGTACGCACCAAACCACCACCCGTGTATGTACGCACCAAACCACCACCCCAGCCGTGTATGTACGCACCAAACCACCACCCGTGTATGTACGCACCAAACGCCCACCCGTGTATGTACGCACCAAACCACCACACCAGCCGTGTATGTACGCACCAAACCCCCACCCCAGCCGTGTATGTACGCACCGAACCACCACCCGTGTATGTACGCACCGAACCCCCACCCCAGCAGAGTATGTACGCCCCGAACCCCCACCCGTGTATGTACGGACCGAACCCCCACCCGTGTATGTACGCACCAAACCCCCACCCGTGCATGTACGCACCGAACCTGCTATAAGAATGGGGTGTGCAAAACACCCCCAGCAGTGCCCAGACACAGGAGGGGTGGGTGCAGGGTCCTCCCAGCAGTGCCCAGACACAGGAGGGGTGGGTGCAGGGTCCTCCCAGCAGTGCCCAGACACAGGAGGGGTGTGTACCTATCACTCCCAGCAGTGCCCAGACACAGGAGGGGTGGGTGCAGGGTCCTCCCAGCAGTGCCCAGACACAGGAGGGGTGGGTGCAGGGTCCTCCCAGCAGTGCCCAGACACAGGAGGGGTGTGTGCCTATCACTCCCAGCAGTGCCCAGACACAGGAGGGGTGTGTACCTATCACTCCCAGCAGTGCCCAGACATCGGACAATATACCCCATCAACAAGTTCAGTGACCTACAAGGGTGATACCCCAGATGCAGGCGGAGCCATCGCTGAGCCAGCATGGCTATATTGAAAGGCAACCCTCACACATCCAGGAAATGTAGACACAGCACAGCACAGCATTTGGGAGACACCCTGCAGGAAAAATGGCCTGGGCCACAGAGGACGGAACACACCTTGGGACAATGTCACCATACAGTGAGAGCAAACATGACCAAATACCATTTGCAGAGACCTTTGTGATGGCACGCAGATGGCAGGGTACACCCCATGAGCAGCACACTCCAACATTTCACAGACCCCTAACACATTATCACCACCCCAACGCAGGGAGCACCAGCACCAACAGCAAGTCCAGGAAAGCATCAGTGTGCAAAACAAAAAGAAAAGGCTTTATTCAGCAGGAAAATATATCAGAGAAAATGTCCACTATGTACAAGGGCCATGGGCCAGCCCAGCAGCAATGTCCGGGGGGGGGGTACACATCGGGACGTGTGTCCCCTAGCTTGCCTGCACAGTTCACAAGTCCATTTCATCCACAGAAGAGGGGGCATCAGGGGGGAGGGTGGAAACAGGCACCGCAGGGACAGGAGGGGAAAGGGTAGGTGTTGTGGGTGCAGGGAGGGATGAATCTGCCACAGGGGGGGTGCCAGCGCCAAAGGTGGAGGACAGAATGGCGCTGCACACGTCGGCAAGTTCCCCCAGCGACTCCCCCGTACCCAATCCAACCACAGGCCCCAAGGAGGGGGGGGGGGCAAAGGGATGGGTCGCAGCGCCACTGGGGGAGGGTGTGGACAGGGTGGGGGACTCAACTCCCCTGGCCGGGTCCCGCCTCCACCGCTTGCGGGGTGGTGTCATCCTGGGGCTGGGGGGCACACTCGCAGTGGATGATGCTGTCACTGACTGTTGGCCAGGAGAGCTAAGGGGAGTGGATTTGGAGGGAGTGGGTTGTGTGGAATGCGGACTCCCACTGTGGCTGCGTGTTCTACGTTTCCCCCCCGACCCAGTGGGTGTGCCTTCCTCACCCTGTGTGTGCGTGACAGGAGGTGTGCGCTTCGACTTCCCTGGTGGTGTGGTGCCTGTGTCTGTTGGGGTGCGTGCACGCTGACGTCTGGATGTGCGTGGGACAGGCACGGGAGTGGGAATTGTGGATGGGGCAGGGGTAGGGGGTGTTACGCAGCGCTGCAGGAGATCCAGTGCTGCAGTCAGTGTGGAGTCTATGGACCTCAGCAACTGCCGTTGGTCAGACTGCGCAGCCGACATGCCCTCCATGTATGCCTCCATCTGGGTCAGCACCTGGGTGTGGGCATGGAGGACATTTAGCATCGCAGTCTGACCAACCTGCAACTGCCTCAGGATGTCCACAGACTCCGCACTCACCGCAGCAGTGGTGACAGGGGCAGGGGGTGCGGTGCCTGGCAGGAAGGAGACATGTGGGGACCGAGCACGGAGGGAAGGGCCACGAGCATGTGGGAGGCCGGTGATGGAACCTGAGGTGGCGGGGGGATGTGGAGGGCTGCCATCAGCTGGGGGGGCAGACTCCGCCACCTCTGGGAGCTCAGCCTCGGACCCGTCTGCGTCATAGTCTGTGTTGGCAGTCAACAGGTCCTCCGCCTCACTCCCTTCGGCCTCCGTGCCACTCCATGTGCCAGACAGGACAGCACTGCTGGTACTGGTGCTCAATCTCTCCTCCCGGTCCGTGCTAGTGTCTCCTTCCGTGTCCCCCGGCGATGCTGTGGGCAAGGTGAAGAGACAGGAGAAAATCAGACACCTGTACACTTATGTCACATGAGTCAAATATACATAGGTCACATTGCATAGCCTGAAAAGCAACAGGAGTAACACCTACAAAACAATGTACACATGTAGGCCATGGAACACACAGTTTTTCTACCCACCATGCCACTGAGACACAATGGAGATCATGACACAACAGCAAATCACTGCACCTGAAATTTTAGAGAGGAGTCAGCCTCTGGGGACAAATGTGCACAGCACCTGCACCACACTGCGTCGTCAAAAAGGGATGAGCATGAATCATATCCATTTACTCTTGCCGCATGCTGCAAAGGCAATACATGAAACCAGGCCACACATGACAGGGTCACTGCACCTTGAGCGTATGTCCAGTCAAACATCACACACAGGCTAAACCCAGCAAGGAGGATGAAGCTTCTGACATGTAGGCCTTGTACGCACAAACCACCCACACCTGAGACAATCTCATTGAGACGGAGAAAGTATGTACACCTCTTACTCTGGGATGGAAACACATGGCCTCCACTAATTCATGACTGTAAACACACAGCCCCTGGTGGCCATGTCCACACATCATTGACAGGCAAACATCATCAGATTGTCTCAACAACACACACAGGTAATGCCCACTGTGAGTATGCACAAGCAAAATGGGTCCCCCTGTACAGTGGACACATGTAGCAACCTGTAGGTCCTAACAGTTGAGCCCAGGGTACAATGCCACCCTACGCAACCCATGGCAAAGACACAGTGAATGGCCATATTGTTGGATGACGCACATGATACCTAGGAAGAGGTGCCCCAGGGCACAGTAGTGCCCACACTCCTCCATGGTCCAGGATGGACATGACTGCAAATTAAGCAACCGTCCCTGCACTTAGCAGGCCTCCCACTCAGGCACATCATGTCAGAGGGCACACAATTGGACATGCATGCTGGAAGGCTGTACATTTTGGAGACACACCCCTATGTCGTGATTCACAATCAGTGCCAAGTGACATGGACACCACAATGACTGAAATTGGCCATGGCACACGCAAGGTCCCCATACCTGTGGCACATCACCCCCACACATGATGCTGATAGCATAGGGCACCTGCATGAACTGCCTGCATAAATAACCTTGTGCAAGAGTGGCGACAGACCAGGGAACACATTGCAAGGAGGGGAAGGGAGGGAGTGAGAACAGCACTGTGCTACTTTGTGGAGAAGTTGACGCACTGCACAATCAAACCCTGGCAGTGTATCCATGCAACTGCACACTTACATTGGCTGGGGACACACAACTGACACACATGTACCTACCCCCTTCCTGCTGCTGCCTCTCCTGTAGGCGCCTGTCCATATCGGGGAAGACCACCGCCAGCACACGCTTCTGGATGTGGGTCAGACGACGGCGGCCACGGTTCTTACGGCTCTCAGGTGAGTCCCCCAGCAGGAGCCGTGCAATCCTCCTCGTCCAGCACCGGATGTCCTGCCAGCGTTTCCTCACCTGAGACAGGCTCCGCCTCCGACCCTCTGTACCCCTCACGGCACTGACGGCTTCCCTCCAGATCTCCCCCTTGGCAATGGCGCCTACCTGTGAGGATGCAAAAGAGAGAATACATTAATCCACATGAGCAAAGACACAGAGACACACATATAGAACAATCCTCATTATGAACAGGCCATGGTATGCATGCAACTAATTGCACCTTTGTCATAGGGACATTATCCACTGTGGAAGGCCAAATGCACTACGTGCCAGTGGAAGCACACGGGTGGCATGAGGGGTACCACACACTCACTGACCAGGGATCACACTGTGCCTCACAGGCTACACCAGGATTATGTACAGCACCTCACAGCAGTCACCTGCCCCAGCACACTGATGCTACCTCAGCAGAGTACACAGACACACACAGGTACAGGACAATCACATGGCATTGCCAACTGCGGGTACACACCTCACTCTGCCCATGTGCCAGTAGACGGGGGTGTCACAGGTGTGGGGCTGGCTCAGCACGGCATGCACACAGCACTGCTCCCTGCTCACATCCGATGGCCAGGCCATATCCATCCCTCATGCTGCTTGTGTGCAACACTCCCCATATGCACTCACCCACATGACAGGGGACTAACACACACACCAATGTGCAGGGGACGAACACGGCCTTTGGACACTCACAGCACAGGTACACTGAACAAACACACATCCATGGGTACTGACACCTGTCACACTGGGGGGAACACAGGATCACATCAGGACTGTGGAAACAACATCCCCAGGAGGAGTATGCAGGCAGAATGTGGCATGCACCTTGCATTCATTGTCACAGTAGGCACTATGCAAGTGAGGAGTGCACACAGGAAACACAGCATGCTCTGCATGGGTGACATGAGGCCTTCCACACCCTGGGACCCACTCCAAACAACAGTGCATGTCTGTCACACATGGACACAATGCCAGAAGTCACTGTCACACAAAAGGGGCACAGTCTAAGCTAGTGGAGTCTGCACTCACCTGAACCCCTGGTCGACCATACAGGCTCTGGAACTGTGGGAGGATCACATCTATCAGGGCAAGGTTCTCCTCCTGGGTGAATGGCTGTGACCTCTCCACAGTCCTGGACATGGTGCCAGAGGAATCACTATCAGCAGCAGTGGTCAGGGATGAATGGATGTGCAGGCAAGTGCTCTCTCATGGGACCTGGCTGCCTTATATATGCCTGGCTGGCCTGTTCATGTATAGGAGTACAGATTGATTGGTCAGTCACATTAGCATCCTACGTTTCATCCAATCCCTTCAAACCTACCCCAGTGTGTGGCTTTGCATGGTTTCAGTTTTGATAATGATGTCAAGTCAACATCCACATTGCAACAATGTAGATTCTTTCAAACTGACTTCTGCTGTGCACCTGGTGCTCAAATTCAAAAATTTAACTCAGTCTCCATGGCAACCATCAGGCATTTAGGCCCTTATACTTGTCCCTCATGTGTCCCCTATGTGTTTTCATACATTTACACACAGGTACGGTGCGTTCCACGCCCTAGGGCACCCCACAAGCAGTGATACCGACCGTACATGCGCTTGTACGGTCCGGATCACAATATGGGCGCTGGCGTATGCGTACGCCACAGTAGTACGGACTGTACACGCGCTTGTACGGTCCGGATCACAATATGTGCGCTGGCGTATGCGTACGCCACAGTAGTACGGACTGTACACGCGCTTGTACGGTCCGGATCACAATATGGGCGCTGGCGTATGCGTACGCCACAGTAGTACGGACTGTACACGCGCTTGTACGGTCCGGATCACAATATGTGCGCTGGCGTATGCGTACGCCACAGTAGTACGGACTGTACACGCGCTTGTACGGTCCGGATCACAATATGGGCGCTGGCGTATGCGTACGCCACAGTAGTACGGACTGTACACGCGCTTGTACGGTCCGGATCACAATATGGGCGCTGGCGTATGCGTACGCCACAGTAGTACGGACTGTACACGCGCTTGTACGGTCCGGATCACAATATGGGCGCTGGCGTATGCGTACGCCACAGTAGTACGGACCGTACAAGCGCGTGTACAGTCCGTACTACTGTGGCGTACGCATACGCCAGCGCCCATATTGTGATCCGGACCGTACAAGCGCGTGTACAGTCCGTACTACTGTGGCGTACGCATACGCCAGCGCCCATATTGTGATCCGGACCGTACAAGCGCGTGTACAGTCCGTACTACTGTGGCGTACGCATACGCCAGCGCACATATTGTGATCCGGACCGTACAAGCGCGTGTACAGTCCGTACTACTGTGGCGTACGCATACGCCAGCGCCCATATTGTGATCCGGACCGTACAAGCGCGTGTACAGTCCGTACTACTGTGGCGTACGCATACGCCAGCGCCCATATTGTGATCCGGACCGTACAAGCGCGTGTACAGTCCGTACTACTGTGGCGTACGCATACGCCAGCGCACATATTGTGATCCGGACCGTACAAGCGCGTGTACAGTCCGTACTACTGTGGCGTACGCATACGCCAGCGGCAATATTGGCCCAGGGACCCTATACACGCGCTCCGAGCGTATGTACGGTGCGTATAACAACTGTCAGTGGTGACAGGCGGCACACAGACAGGAATGGAGCGGACAGGTATTGCCAAGGGTGGACACCAATGCATTGTCTGTGCAATACCACCTGTGTGTGACACAGGTGTGTCAGGATGTGATGTGGCACTTTACCCCTGAGGTGTGGGCAAAGCACATGTACGATGAGCTGTGTACACATGTCGTGTGTGATGGTGCGCATTGTACCACACATCCCCTGCACTCCTTTGACATGTGTGCATGTCGTACACACTAGTGGAGCCATGAGTCACTTGCATGTCCCAGTCACGGACACCCGCACCTGTCCCCTGATGCCAGGTACACGGAATATTACATATGACACGTGTATGGCTGCGTTGCATGCTGCAACCATGTCATGTGTGTGGCATGTCTTTCCATGATTTTGCTGTAGGTGTGTGATTCAATGTGTCAGCAGTTGCTGCTGCCAACATGTGTCTGTGTGTCGATGGGCATGGCACACTGTTCCGCACACCAGCCCACATATGTGATTTGCCATGAGGTGTGTATGTATCCAACTACACGGAGTATCAACACAAGTACATATCCACATGCTCCCTATGTATGTTCTGTCTCGACATGTACTCCTCAAAGGCAATGTGTGTGGCCTGTCCTATTCCTATGACATGTGACCAGTGCATATCGCATCCAACTACCTGTCTGTACCATACGCATACTACCTCTGCACATGTGTGGATGTCTGTGAATCCTGTGATGCGTGTGCATGTTCACTTACACTGGCCCACAGCTAGTCTCATGCCATGTCATCGTGATCTTGCCCCCCTCCGTTAGTGGCTGTCCCTTGGTAGGAGTGTAACCTGACTGGCGTTCGTGTCCAGGAACTGTGGCACAGACCTGACTCACAACGTGGCATATGTGTATTGGCTGTGTAACATGTGCTCAGTGCATTGACGATGTTGTTGTACAGTGCTCACTCTTAGGTGTTCCTTCCATTTCACTGCAGGGCTCCGCCTCTCCCTCGACGTATGCCAGACATTGCTGCCCTGCATGAACGGGACTGTATACGCCGCTACAGATTCAGCCAACGGTTGATTGATGAGTTGACTGGCCGGCTGGAAGCACAACTCCTCCCGCGCCACAGGTATCCAAGTGCACTGACACCCAAGTTGAAGGTGATGGCAGCCCTACATTTCCTTGCCACGGGTACGTTCCAACATACCATTGCTGATGTCGGGGGCATGTCCCAGACGATGTTCAGCCGTGTTCTGCATGATTTCTTAGAGGCCATGTTGGTTCACCTGGATGAGTACATTAAATTCCCAAATCGTGAGCAGTTGACAGATGTCAAGCGTGAGTTCTATGCCCTGGGAGGGATGCCCCATGTCATTGGGTCCATAGATGGGACACATGTTGCGTTGGTACCACCACAGGCACAGGAGGTGGTGTATAGGAATCGCAAACATTATCACTCCATTAATGCCCTTGTGGTGTGTCTGTCCAACATGGTGATTTCACATGTCTGTGTTCGCTTTCCAGGATCAGCACACGATGCCTTCATCATGAGGCGTAGCAGGGTGCCAGAAATGATGCTGCAGCTGCGGAACGAGCGAGCATGTATTGTTGGTGGGTAGACTCTGGCAGTTCTGTGTTTGGCGTCATCTTCCAATCTCACTGCCTGTGCTGACACACTTCTGTCCATGATGTTTCCTTGTAGGGGACGCTGGCTATCCCAACATGCCATGGCTGATGACGCCTGTCCGCAACCCCAGCACGGCTGCCGAGCACCTCTACAACAACGCACATGGGCGGACCAGGAGAGTCATTGAGAGGACGTTTGGACTTCTGAAGAGCCGATTCCGGTGCCTCCACAAGACCGGCGGAGCACTCCCATATGCCCCGGTGAAGGTGTGCAAGATCATCATCGTCTGCTGCATGCTGCACAACATGGCAGTGGAGGAAGCTGTTCCACTCATACTGGATCAAGATGACCAGGACCATCCACCCGTGGAGGATGAAGGGCTTGGTGACGGGGCAAGTGATGTGGAGGAGGAGGAGGCTGTGGAGGACATGCGGAGTCGGCTCATACGCAACTTCTTTGCTTAGTGGTGAGTTCCAGTGTCTGAGTGTGCACGCATTGGGCCGTGTGTGGCATGTGTTGCAATGTGTGTGTCCATCTGCATGTCTGCCAAGTGAGTCAGTGGTGTGTATTGAAGTGTCACTCAAGTGATGGCGCAATGGAAGGATGTTGTCTGAGGGTCATCATTGTCACCTGTCATGTTAACAACATGATACGTGTTAAGTACATGCTTGCGGATGTGCTCCTTTGTGCTGAATCCTTGTGTGTCTCTCTTCCACAGGTCCATGTGCATGCTGTCTGCTGGTGGCATTGTTGTGCTCCTGCTACTCCTCATGAACACAGCGACATGTGCTGATTCAGCGTCACATGCACGGGCAAGTGTTGAAATCTCCTCAGGGTAAGGGATGCCTCACGTCGTTTTGGGTGTGTGAATTGTTTGTAGTCTGTGTGCACTTCTCCGGTTCATGTGTGTTCCATTTGCATACATGGTGATCCTACATGGGGAACATGACATGGGGCAGGCTTCACCTGGAGCCATGCTCAGACTTGGTGACTGTCATGTGGCAGGGGATTGGGGATTGTGATGAGGCCATCATTGTGTGTAACACTGGCCTCGGAAACATACAGGTTGCACCGGGTTGACATGGTGTGTGATTGCCCCATCAGGGCCTCAATGGTGTATAGCGGCCTCTCCGTGGCAGCAGGGGGTGTTTAGCTGTTATCCGTCACTTGTGTGCCAGGTCAATGGGATGCCAGCATCTGTGTTGCAATGGGGGGTGCCAGTGTTGCTCCCACATGTACATCCACATGACCTGTGTATGTGTTGACAGAGTATCATTGTCATTCCAACACACATGACTAATAAATTTGTCCCTCTGTCTCCAAGGTGCCTCTTCCCTGTCAATGGTGCCCTGTTGCCACTGTGCGTGCCGCAGGTCTGGCATAGTTTTCATAGGTGGTGCATATGTGTCTATGTGTAGAGTGACAAGATGCTAGGGGTTTGTCAGGGAGTGGGAACTGTATTATGCACAAGATGCACAGTTCCATCCACCTCAAGGCAAGAGAGACCATCCCCCAGGGAAACTACAACATCTGTGTAGAATCCTACCCTGCAGTCTACGGACATGTGCCTCACGACTCCCATGGTACTTGTCCATATCCGGAGTGCATCTGCACAGCTCTGCTACTGCGTCGGGCAACCAGGCCACATCAACGTCCTAACGGGATGGGGGGAATGTTTCACAGCCAGCTGCAGGATGACCTTCTAGATCCACGCCCACACTCATGATGCAGCCCACAACCCCAACACAACCATGTGGCACAGTGATCCTAAACTGCATTCTGGCATCTCCATGCATCCAACCTTGGCCTAGCCACCATTCTCAACATCCGCCTGACGCAAGCATGCTGCACATTGTAGGGACACATGTCTAGACATACCTGGGAGCGGCAAGCCAGGTCACTCCACATGATCCCTGACCTCTGCGCATGACTGTTGCTCCCCTGAATGTGTCTGTAGCCACAGTTGTGCGGGAACCACTCAGCTGGTTGGGCCCAGCACAGGTGAGTTTGGTACTCCATGTCTGTATCAGATGAGACATTGGGACCCATGTGTGTCCTGGGCAAGACTGCGACCCCACGGTTTGGATGGTTGGAGTTAATTCTGAGATCAGGCATGCTTTGACTGTACGACACACACATGTATTGTAATAATGTAGAATCACGGCATCATCTTGTAAGTGTGATTAATTTATTTGTGGTGGGGTACGGGTTTGTGGGGATGACAAGAGGTGCACAGCGGGAGTGTAGAATCCAAAGTTCACTGGGGGAGTTGGTATCCTTGTCGTAGCAAAATGTCAGAGTCCATGCCACAGTCTTCGTCAACATAGGTCAGACAGTGACCAGCAAGTCCATGTGGCAGACAATGTCATGTGCTGCTATTGGGCCAGAGGGCCAGGTGCCAGGCCAGGTGACCTGGGAGATGGTGATGTTCTGCTGACTCTCACAGTCTTTTTCGTGGACGACCCACCTTCCTGCGGGGACCCTCGGAAGCAGTCCGTGACGATGTCTGTGACGCTCCGTCGGATGAATCCTCCTCCTCCTGATCCCTCCCTGTGTCTGGTAATGGCCTTCGCCTGGTGCCACAGGGAGGGTTGCCCATGTTGTCGGCAATCCGACGGAGTACACCGGTCATTTGGGTTTGCACCGCCACGAGCTCAGCCTGTCTATCCTCCATCCTTCCTTGGTGTTGCAGTTGACAGGCATGTTGCTGGGACTGCAGGGTCTTCATCTCCTGGAGGGTCCCCTTGATGTCATTGAGGGTGGACGCAATCTGGTCCATGCCCCTGGTGTCACGCCGGTATGTATCCAGGATGTTGCTGACCTGGGACACTACCGGGTCCTGAGCTGCCTGGTCAGGTTCGCGCCTCCGCCGTCCTCCACTCCCGCCACCCCTGCCCACGTGCACCTGGCCTGCCGTTGTGGGTGCATCGGGTCTCCGGGACCCCTGAGGGATGGCATCTGCGTTGCCGCCTGCCTCCTCCTGGGTGCCCGGAGGACCGTGTCCCTCCTGGGCAGACTGGCTGGGTGGTCGTGTGCGGGCAGGGCTCCTGGACGTCTCCTGGGATGTGGCAGGAATGGGGGTGGTGGTTGGCACAGTTGTACCTGACGCAGGTGCTGCAGGTGGTTGGACACCAGAGGGGCCAGGTTGGTCTGGGTCATCCACGGAGTGGTGAGAGTCATCGCTGGCGGTGGGGTCATCATCCCGCGGAGCCTGGTCCTGTGTGACTTCCCCCCCAGTGTTGGGGGGTGTTCGTCGACGTTGACCTGTGTGTGAGAGAGACAATGTTGACAGTGTCACATGTGGCATCCATGTTGCATGCATTTCTGATTTGGCACTCTTCCTCTGGGTAGTTGGATCTGTCCTGCATTCCTCTCACAGTGCACTTGTGCATGGCTATGTCCCTTGGCCACAGCTGTCAGGGCTTTACGCATGTGTGAGACACAATCTTAGTTGATGCATCTATTTGGGTACACAGTCAGCAGTGTGGTGTGCGGGCGTAGCGAGCCATGCAGAGGCGCCTTACGTGTTGCACTGTACGTGGCCAAATGGTGTTTTGGCAAGGCAATTTGATGTTGCAGGTAGGGGACTGAAGCATTTGTGACAGGGTTCTTACCGACACGGTGGGTGGGTATACTGGGTGTGTGGTTAGGTCTGTGCCTGCAGCACGGATGGACTCGTGCACAGATTGACACATGGACCGGTCTTCATCTACGGAAGGGGGGGTTGAGGCACTGCCAGACCTGGTCTGCATGCACACAGTCCACCGGCTGACGAGTGGACATGGCCACACCACCCAAGGGTGATTTAGTCTCCCTGTGTCTCCCTTCCTCCCTCCCTCTGTCACCCTCCTCCCTCCCTCTGTCGGTCTCCCTCTGTCACCCTACTCCCTCCCTCTGTCTGTCTCCCTGTGTCCCCCCTCTGTCTCCTTCCCTCTCATTCCCCCTCTCCCTCCCTCTCTTTGTCACTCTCTGTCACCTCAGGCCAGCTTCCTGGGCACACACAGTTAGCCGGTCTTTGAATGGCCATTGGCTTGTTCATGTGAGTTAGTCCCTGTTCTCCGGGCACCCATTGGGCAGTGTGTCTGAGTGTAGGCTGCTGCTGTGGCGGTGTGTGCTGAGACTCTATCAGAGCGATGCATCTTCATTGTCTGCTGTTATGTGCAAATTGTGCCTTCAGACCCATGGCATCCTGCATGGCAGCCATCATTTGCAGGCAAGACAGTACTGTGTGGGTACACACAGTTTGTATGGCTGTGCCCTGGGCCATATGGGCTGAGGGCATTGTTGTGTGCTTGTGAGTTGCTCAATGTTAGTTTTGCTGCCCCCACTCCCAGCATCGACCACATCCTGTGTTGTGTTGGTGTATTGTGTGGCCTGTGACTTGGCATGGCCCTGATTGATGCATGGGGCATGGAGGTGCCAGTGGCATGTGTGTGTTTGTGGAGTGTTGTTGTGTCCGGTGGTGGCTTGGGGGGGGTGGCATGCATGATTGATTGTGTATGGCATCCCCCCCATGTGAGGTGAGTTGTTTGTGTACTCACCAGGGTCTGGGAGTCCTGGCAGTCCGTGTAGTCCCTCCACCGCCAGCGTGGACATCACCTTCTCCTCCCAGGGATGGTATTGTACCGGTCTGGGGGGCGGCCCTCCTCCAGTGATGTTCCCCTGGTTGTGATTGTCAGTCATCTTCCTCTTGACCGTCCTCCGCAGATCGTACCACCTGGATTGGCACTCGTGCCTGGTCCTTCTGGTTGTCCCAACAGCATTCACAGAATCGACGATCCTCTGCCACATGGCGGTTTTTTCGGATATGCTGGTCTGTCTGACCAATGTCCCAAAGAGCTGTGGCTCGACTCTGAGGATTTCGTCGACAAGGATCTCCAGCTCCTCCTTTGTGAACTTTGGATTCTTGGTGGTGGACATGGCGTGGGGTGTGGTTGTGGGGGTGTGGGTGTGGATGGCTGTGGGTGTGTGGGTGTGGTAGTGGAGGTGTGTGTGTGAATGTGATGAGGGGGTGTTTGTGTAGGTGGTTGTGTGAAGGTATGCAAGTGTGAGGTTCAAGTATGGTGGTGTGGGTCGTCTGTGGGCTCTGGCAGCAGTGGGTCTGTTGCAAAGGCTCATGGTTTGTGTGTGTGGTCCATTTTTATTGGTCCTTTTGTGGGTGTGGCTGTGTTTGAAATTTGTGTGGGTGTGTTATGAGGAGTGATTGAGTTTTGGGCCTCTGTTTGGCAGTTTGGCAGTTGCAGGTGAGTGTATGTGATGTTTGTGGGGTTGTTGGGCCTGTTTGGTGGTGTGGGGAAACTCTACTTGACTCTCCTTGTGTAAATATGGTTTGTCCGGGTTCAGTACGTGTTTTTTTGGCGTCAGTACGGTCCGTACATGCACTGGTGGGGGTGCGGTCCGTACATTCCCTGGTGGGGTGGTGGTTCGGTGCGTACATACACGGCTGGGGTGGGGGTTTGGTGCGTACATACACGGCTGGTGGTTCGGTGCGTACATACACGGCTGGGGGGGGTTCGGGGGCGTACATACACGGCTGGTGGTTCGGTGCGTACATACACGGCTGGGGGGGGTTCGGGGGCGTACATACACGGCTGGTGGTTCGGTGCGTACATACACGGCTGGTGGTTCGGTGCGTACATACACGGCTGGGGGGGGGTTCGGGGGCGTACATACACGGGTGGGTGTTTGGTGCGTACATACACGGCTGGTGGTTCGGTGCGTACATACACGGCTGGGGGGGGGTTCGGGGGCGTACATACACGGGTGGGTGTTTGGTGCGTACATACACGGCTGGTGGTTCGGTGCGTACATACACGGCTGGGGGGGGGTTCGGGGGCGTACATACACGGCTGGTGGTTCGGTGCGTACATACACGGCTGGGGGGGGGGTTCGGGGGCGTACATACATGGGTGGGTGTTTGGTGCGTACATACACGGCTGGGGGGGGGTTCGGGGGCGTACATACACGGCTGGTGGTTCGGTGCGTACATACACGGCTGGGGGGGGTTCGGGGGCGTACATACACGGGTGGGTGTTTGGTGCGTACATACACGGCTGGTGGTTCGGTGCGTACATACACGGCTGGGGTGGGGGTTTGGTGCGTACATACACGGCTGGTGGTTCGGTGCGTACATACACGGCTGGGGGGGGTTCGGGGGCGTACATACACGGCTGGTGGTTCGGTGCGTACATACACGGCTGGTGGTTCGGTGCGTACATACACGGCTGGGGGGGGGTTCGGGGGCGTACATACACGGGTGGGTGTTTGGTGCGTACATACACGGCTGGTGGTTCGGTGCGTACATACACGGCTGGGGGGGGGTTCGGGGGCGTACATACACGGGTGGGTGTTTGGTGCGTACATACACGGCTGGTGGTTCGGTGCGTACATACACGGCTGGGGGGGGGTTCGGGGGCGTACATACACGGCTGGTGGTTCGGTGCGTACATACACGGCTGGGGGGGGGGTTCGGGGGCGTACATACATGGGTGGGTGTTTGGTGCGTACATACACGGCTGGTGGTTCGGTGCGTACATACACGGCTGGGGGGGGGTTCGGGGGCGTACATACACGGGTGGGTGTTTGGTGCGTACATACACGGCTGGTGGTTCGGTGCGTACATACACGGCTGGGGGGGGGTTCGGGGGCGTACATACACGGGTGGGTGTTTGGTGCGTACATACACGGCTGGTGGTTCGGTGCGTACATACACGGCTGGGGGGGGGTTCGGGGGCGTACATACACGGCTGGTGGTTCGGTGCGTACATACACGGCTGGGGGGGGGGTTCGGGGGCGTACATACATGGGTGGGTGTTTGGTGCGTACATACACGGCTGGTGGTTCGGTGCGTACATACACGGCTGGGGTGGGGGTTTGGTGCGTACATACACGGCTGGTGGTTCGGTGCGTACATACACGGCTGGGGGGGGGTTCGGGGGCGTACATACACGGCTGGTGGTTCGGTGCGTACATACACGGCTGGGGGGGGGTTCGGGGGCGTACATACACGGGTGGGTGTTTGGTGCGTACATACACGGCTGGTGGTTCGGTGCGTACATACACGGCTGGGGGGGGTTCGGGGGCGTACATACACGGGTGGGTGTTTGGTGCGTACATACACGGCTGGTGGTTCGGTCCGTACATACACGGCTGGGGGGGGTTCGGGGGCGTACATACACGGCTGGTGGTTCGGTGCGTACATACAGGGCTGGGGGGGGGGTTTGGTGCGTACATACACGGCTGGTGGTTCGGTGCGTACATACACGGGTGGGGGTTCGGGGCGTACATACGCGGGCGGGGGGTGGTGGGGTGTTCGGCGCGTATGCGGGCACATGTCTCCATGGTTGCTATGGGAGTTCGGTTCGGACGGTGTTTTTTGCGTACGGTTGTGAAATGGGGAGGACGGGAGGGATCGTACTTGCGCAGTCGGACTTTATTTTTCCGCACGGTGGGTTTCTCGCCCGGGGACGTGTCGGTGACTTTTCCCGACCCGAGGACGTGTGGGGAAATCTTCCCAATGCGATTCGTATGGACTTTTTTCCGTTCGAATCGTACTTGGCAGTTTGTACGCTACTTTGACGATTCGGACGGAAAAAAATCCGGATACGAGTCGGACGGGGAATTTTTTTACCGGATCGGAATTGGCATGGCAGAGTGGTGTCTTAATAATAATCTCTTCATGCTTGACACACTGACATACAAGCAAATACAGGGGACTGCCATGGGTACCTGCTTTGCCCCCAGCTATGCCAATCTGCATATGGGCTGGTGGGAGGAGCAGGTACTCAAGATCAAGTTTGCCAGAGAATGGACAGAGAATAATATTCTCTGGACGAGATACATTGATGATCTGTTCATCTGGTGGAACGGCTCATCGGAGTCAGCACTCAGGTTTGCAGATAAGATCAATAACAATGATCTAAACCTTACATTCACATGCAACATCAACACCAAACAAATAGACTTGTTAGACTTCGAAGTGTTTGTAGAAGGAGATAAACTACAATCCCGTTCATATAGAAAGACCACCTCTTGCAATTCCATCCTACATGCCAGGAGTTTCCACCCGACCAAACTTAAAAAAAGCATCCCTTATGCAGAATGCTTGAGTATGAAACGCAACTGTAGCAATGAGGAAACTTTAGGTATAGCCACAGAAGATCTCTTTAAGAAAATGAATTCACGAGGTTACAGTTTAGAAGTGTTAAGTTCAGCACATTCTAAAACCAAACGAATCAAGAGAGAGGATTTGCTGTTTGGTCAGAGCAAAAATAAGAAGAAAGAAAGCACTGCACCCAGGTATGCCACCTGTCATCACAGGCTTTTCCGCATATCATGCCAAACTGTGCAATGTTCTCTACAAACACTGGAACATTGTCAGAAGTCATCCTACAATCGTCCCAGAAACGACATGAGTCACCCAGATAACATTCAGGAGGGCCAAATCGATGAGGAACGAGCAAGTGCGTAGTTCACCCCAGGCTAAGAAAGGCCCTGATTGGCTCAAGGTTCACAGGGGTTTACAAAAATGCTCTCAATGCAAATCGTGCCAATATGGTTGGACGCACACCATTGGAAAGCAGAGGAACATACAACTGCAAGAGTGAATTTACTGTATAGGTGCTAGAGTGCACTTGTAAGAAAAGATACGTAGGGAGCACCATACACCCTGTTCACATCAGGATATTGCAACACCTGAGGGCTATAGCTAACAACGACCCAAGCTACCCTGTAGCCAGACACATCAACCAATGTCATGGGGGTAATGCGAAGGACCTAACCTAATTTGTCATTGATACGGTCCCTAAGAGTCCTAGGGGAGGTACCAGACAGCTTCTACTCAGGCGAGAATCCAGGTACATACTCTTGCCTAACTCAAATTTGCCATAAGGGTCAATTCTGATGAAGCACTATCGGTCCACCTCTAGCCCTCCGTTTCTCTCGAAACCAGGGTGTTCAGATTTTAGATTAAGGGATCACATTCTTTTTTTTGCATACAATTTTGGTTTTATTAGTTTTTCAGTTTGGGTTTACCTAAGTGTTGGATCGGCTGTACTGTGCAAAAATCTTTTGTAACATTACACGCAAGAGAAGAAGCTACAGAAGCTATATATATCATCCGCTGATTTTTTATTTGGATCTGAATCCCATAGGCCCACTTGGGCGAAATGTCTATGGAATCCACTGAGCGCAATGTCGATTTCATAATATGTACTATACATGGTATGGTCTCTCAATGTGTGTAGTACCCTGTATGAAAAAATTATTTCAAATTCTGTTCACACTAGTGGAGTTGACAGGGTAATGGAGTGTTTCTATATATCCAACGCATTTACTAATCTACTACTCTACAGAGGCTCTAGGGTAGCATTTCACCTCTTTCTCTGCTAGTATAACAATTGCAATATTTCACAGCCATGGATGACCAACACTTTAAGTATCTTTGAATTTTAAGCATAATGTTTATGACTGACGTGAAGTCTTGCTTTTTAATTTTCATTTAAGTTATCTGTTGATTTGTATTACTTACCCAAGCATCGTCTATGTCTATGATACTAGTTGGTTGCTGTGACAACCAAGGAGAATGATGAAGCATATAATGATTTACTTCAATGGTGCCCGATGTTGTGAGCAAGACGCTTCAGCCATTGACACGCGCCAGGGTCTTCTAGATCACAATATTTTGGTGTAAAATTATCCACGGCCTGGTTACACATATATATACATTTATTGATGTGCAGTTCTTTCCCTCATAGGGAACACTACTACCTATCAGTCTCTTCTTATATATATATATATATATATTTATATAATATATATATATACTTATATAAATATATATGCAGAAAAGTATCCACAAAGCAACAAATGGATACGGACGTATTCCTCGGTGAGTAAATCAACAAAAACGTTATTCAAAAGTGCTACGAATGACAAACTGTCAACGCGTTTCAACTGCTCACGGCAGCCTTGATCACGACAGTATGCGACATCTTCTGGGTGCATTAAATACTAACATGTGATATAGACATAGAAAAAATCTTAAGGTTAAGATAAAAAGGTGTTTTAGACATGATACCTTCAAACAATGATAAGGGTTAAAACCATGGTGTTCACTGAAAAAATGTCATCAAAATATATTGTTTCATCATCATTTCATTTTAAATGTTTTTTTGGACACTATGTAAATATAGTCCCATCGTTAAAATGATTCCTACTACATATTTTTACATATAGTCCCATCGTTAAAATGATTCCTACTACATATTTTTACACTAAACATTCTATCCAATTTTCAAAACAAGTAAAAGATATATAACTTGCTATAAGTTTTGATGAAGAAGATATAAATCATTATTCTAGAATTCTATTTGATTAGGAAGCATATAAGTTTAAAAACTTTAGGATCTGGCAAGTGCATAGGGTCTGTCTCCAACTTCTATCTTTTAATCACCTCAATAAATTGCAATGGTGCAAAATTATATGTGTATATATCTCCGTCTGATAAAGAACATGAAGCAAATCGTAAGCTAAGAAATAAAGTGCTTGAAATCCTACTATAAGTTTCATAAAATAAAAGGCTGGAATTCAATGCAGTTGGTTACCAGACACAGTCAAATCATATAGATAATCCTCATATTATTAACAAATAGTTAAAATATATATATAATTTAAATAAAAAATAGAATCGTCACCAACCAAGAAGCAAAAAAGAAACTCAGTCCATTGCATAAATTGAAAACAACATATAAACCACACAATTCCGAGTGAAAAACACTGACTATTTGCACAAACATTAAATGATCACATTTCCCAACCAAAAGAAATGAAATAAATGAAAATGTTACTGTTCTGTAGCTGCAGATCTTCCTCCCTCTCCATGTAGTCAAAAATAGCAATCCACCAAAAAATTGAAACAATATTGTTTAAAAAGCCCAAAACTATACAAAAATAAAACACATCCAAAAGAGATCTCTCGAAGCAATCCAAAGTATCTAGGAAGCATAAAAAACAGAAAAAGCCTTCTTAAAACAAATACACTCCAGGAAAACCGAAAAAAGGAAATCAAAGTAAAAAGCATTGGTTTATTATAGGCCAAAATTGATTCCCAGAAACTCACAATGCCTATTGGCAATGTTTATTGTCAAAAACCTGTAAAGTAAATTAGAACATCCATCCGCAAAACACGTTAGTTTCCCAATAATACATATACATCACAATTAAATATCAAAATTAAAGTATCACAACTCAATCAAACATGACATAATGATACATTGCTTAACATTGTCCGAAAACCACAAACTGCAAACTAGTGAAAAGCACTTCTATAAATAAATCTAAATATACAAAAGAGCCACAAGGAACATTATACATAACTTGTAGATTTCCCCCTAAATCCACCCTACACTCCAAACCAATAAGAATTCCTTAAAAAAGGACTTACATGTTCCAATGAACAGCAGAACTTTTTTGCGAACTAGGTCTGGGAAATAGAATGAAAAAAACAAAAACAATTTTATCACAAAATAGAAGGTAGTGGTTAAAAATTGTCACTAAATTAATCCTAAAAAATATATATATAATATATATATCCCCATAGAAATGAACGAGAAATAATGTAAAACAATTGAATGTATAAAAACATGTAAACAATTATTAAAACACTCAAAACATATAAAGAACATTGTAAATGTGTTATAAATAAAAAATAGGTATAAAATATATAAAATGAGTTGATATATACTGAAAATTCAAGTGTGAAAATAATGCTGGAATATGTATTGAAAACAAAGAAAAAAATATTTAAAAAACTGTTAAAAATAGAAAATAAAAGTGGAAAAAATACAACATAAAGTTGCCGATTCCGATCCGGTAAAACCTGGGTACAAATGGTCGTACGGAGCGTTTTTTCCGTCCGACTCGTACCCGGGAAAAACACCTTACAAACTCGCAAGTACGATTCGCACAGAAATACCATTTCCGTACGAGTCGTAAAAAACACCGACCAGCAAAAAAATACATACAAATCTGATTCTGGACGGCACATACGCGACGTCCGGACGGAGTCAGGCAGCGTTTTACGGACCAGCAAGTACGATTCGTGCCGACGTCACTCCGCACGTAGCATTTTATACGGGAGCCAAAAACTGCCGGGAAATTGAGGACGACGCGAACAAGGAGCACCGGTACGCGACGGACAGCGATGGACCCCAACCTACGCATCATCCCGGCCCTCATTGCCTACGACCTCGTGTTCAGAAACCGACGCAGACGCCGCAGAAGGTCAGAACAACCCCCAGGGGCTAGGGGGGGTGGGGGGGTGCAAGGGGCAGGAAACATAACCCACACCCCTCAAAATACTAAAACATCCTGCACATCAATTACCTCCATGGTCTGGTCACCTCGGGGGCGTGTCCACCAATCCCACGTCCCGCCATAACGGAAGTGGACGTGGACGCGTACCCATCACCACCACAATGGTGGTACGGGACGTACCCACGTCCCCCAGAGCGTGGGTACGGCCCATACCACCATTGTGGCGGTGACATAGGGGTACGCGTTGTACGGCCCATACCCATGCTCTGGGGAGCATGGGTACCGGCCGTACCACCATTGTGGCGGTGACGTAGGGGTATGCGTGGTACGGCCCGTACCCATGCTCTGGGGGCGTGGGTACGGGCCATACCACCATTGTGGTGGTGATGTAGGGGTACGCGTGTACGGACCGTACCCACGCTCTGGGGGCGTGGGTACGGGCCGTACACGCGTATCCCTACATCACCACTACAATGGTGGTACGGGCCGTACCCACGCTCTGGGGGTGTGGGTACGGTCCGTACACGCGTACCCCTACATCACCACTATAATGGTGGTACGGACCGTACCCACGCCCCCAGGGCGTGGGTACGGCCCGTACCACGCGTACCCCTATGTCACCGCCACAATGGTGGTACGGAACGTATCCATGCTTTGGGGGCATGGGTACGGGCCGTACCACCATTGTGGTGGTGATGTAGGGGTATGCGTGTACGGACCGTACCCACGCCCCCAGAGCGTGGGTATGGCCCGTACCACCTTTGTAGTGGTGATGTAGGGGTACGCGTGTACGGACTGTACCCACGTCCCCAGAGCGTGGGTACGGCCCGTACCAACATTGGAGTGGTGATGTAGGGGTACGCGTGTACGGACCGTACCCACGCCCCCAGGGCGTGGGTATGGCCCGTACCACGCGTACCCCTACAGCCCCATTACGTGATGGATACAAGGCGTACACACGCCACGGATGTAGGTGTATGGCTTGTTGCAGCACATCAGCTGTAAATTGGGGGTGGTGGATGCCCAGGACAGCAGTGTACCACAGCAAGGGCACAAGTGGGTGGGTGGGTGGGTGCAGAGGACTCCCAGCAGTGCCCAGACATATGAGGGGTGGGTTCCCATCACTCCCAGCAGTGCCCAGACATCTGAGGGGTGGGTGCCTATCACTCCCAGCAGTGCCCAGACATATGAGGGGTGGGTGCAGAGGACTCCCAGCAGTGCCCAGACATATGAGGGGTGGGTGCAGAGGACTCCCAGCAGTGCCCAGACATATGAGGGGTAGGTGCAGAGGACTCCCAGCAGTGCCCAGACATATGAGGGGTGGGTGCCTATCACTCCCAGCAGTGCCCAGACATATGAGGGGTGGGTGCCTATCACTCCCAGCAGTGCCCAGACATATGAGGGGTGGGTGCCTATCACTCCCAGCAGTGCCCAGACATATGAGGGGTGGGTGCAGAGGACATGCCTCCTCTATGCAGCTGTGGTGCAACACTCCACAAAGACACTCACCCACATGACAAGAAACATTCACACACATCAATGTCCAGGGGGCATACACATCATTTGGACTCTCTCACCACTCTCACCACAGCTCCACTCAACTCTCACACACATCTGTGGGTGCAGTCACCTGTCAAACCGGGGTGACCACTGACTCACCGCAGGACAATAGAACAAGAATGCCCAAGAGGATTTGACTGGCGGAATGTGCCATGCACTATGCAGTGAATGTCACAGTAAGCACAATGCAAGTGAGGAGTGCACACATGAACTACATCAAGCCCTGCATGAGAGACATAAGCCATCCCCCCTCCCTGGGACCCACTCCACCCAACATTGCATGTCTGTCACACCTGGCCACAATGCCAGAAGTGACAGACACAATAAAGGTGCACAGGCAAAGTACTGGAGTCAGCACTCACCTGCTCCCCTGGTCGACCATACAGCATGGGGTACTGTGGGAGGATCACATCCAGCAGGGCCTCGTTCTCCTCCTGGGTGAAAGGCTGGGCCCTCTCCACAGTCCTTGACATGGTGCCAGAGGGAGACAATACAGCAGCAGTGGTATCGACTGACATGTTGTGCAGGCAAGTGCCCTCTCATGGGTTCTGCCTGCCTTATATCTGCCTTGCTGGCCTATTTCATTTACAGGAGTACAGAGTGACTGGTCAGACTCATTTGCATCCTACGTTTCCTCCAATCCCTTTAAACATACACCAGTGACAGCCTTTGCATTTTTCGATTTTGCAGCATCATGTCAAGTCAACAACCACTTTGCAACAATGTTAAATGTGGCCAACTGATTTTTCCAGATCACATGATGTAAAATTTACAACCTGAAACTCGGTATCCATGACAACTAGCATGCATTTAGGCCCTAATACTTGTCCCTCATGTGTCCCCATTGTAATTCTTAAATCCCCACACAGGTACGGCGCTTTTCACACGTACCCCTAGGGCACCATCACTACAGTGATACGGCACGTACTCGTGCGTGTACTGGCCGTACACGCGTGAGTACGTGCCGATCACTATAGTTGGGGGTACCATAGGGTCTAGTGATAGGCACGTACTCACGCGTGTACGGGCCGTACACGTGTGAGTACGTGCCGATCACTATAGTTGGGGGTACCGTAGGGCCTAGTGATATGGCACGTACTCACGCGTGTACGGCCCGTACACGTGTGGGTACGTGCTGATCGCTATAGTTGGGGGTACTGTAAGGCCTAGTGATAGGCACGTACTCACGCGTGTACGACCCATACACGTGTGGTTACGTGCCTATCACTATAGTTGGGGGTACCGTAGGGCCTAGTGATACGGCACGTACACACGCGTGTACGGCCTGTACACGTGTGAGTACGTGCCGATCACTATAGTTGGGGGTACCATAGGGCCTAGTGATATGGCACGTACTCACGCGTGTACGGCCCGTACACGCGTGAGTACGTGCCTATCACTATAGTTGGGGGTACCGTAGGGCCTAGTGATAGGCACGTACTCACGCGTGTACGGCCCGTACACGCATGGTTACCTGCCTATCACTATAGTTGGGGGTACCGTAGGGCCTAGTGATACGGCACGTACTCACGCATGTACGGGCCATACACGCGTGAGTACGTGCCGATCACTATAGTTGGGGTACCGTAGGGCCTAGTGATACGGCACGTACTCACGCGTTTACGGCCCATACACGCGTGGTTACGTGCCTATCACTATAGTTGGGGGTACCGTAGGGCCTAGTGATAGGCACGTACTCACACGTGTACGGACCGTACACGCGTGGTTACGTGCCTATCACTATAGTTGGGGGTATCGTAGGGCCTAGTGATACGGCACGTACTCACGCGTGTACGGGCCGTACACGCGTGAGTACGTGCCGATCACTATAGTTGGGGGTACCGTAGGGCCTAGTGATACGGCACGTACTCACGCGTGTACGGCCCGTACACGCATGGGTACGTGCCGATCACTATAGTTGGGGGTACTGTAGGGCCTAGTGATAGGCACGTACTCACGCGTGTACGGCCCGTACACGCATGGTTACGTGCCTATCACTATAGTTGGGGTACCGTAGGGCCTAGTGATACGGCACGTACTCACGCGTGTACGGCCCGTACACGCGTGAGTACGTGCTGATCACTATAGTTGGGGGTACCATAGGGCCTAGTGATACGGCACATACTCACGCGTGTACAGCCTGTACATGCGTGAGTACGGGCCCTACACACGCCCTCAGAGCGTGTGTACTGCGTTTCACTGTTTACACTGGTGATAGGAGGCACACACGAAAGGAATGGAGGAGTCAGACTCGCACAAGGCTGTACATCAAGTCATTGTCAGTGCAGTCCTTCATGTGCAGGGCGTAGGTGTGTCAGGCAGTGATGTGGCACATGTCTCCTCATGTTGTGGCACAATAGATGTGTGATGAGCTGTTTACACATGTCATGTGTGATGGGGCACTACGTGGCACACTTACCCTTCACACTTTGCACATTTGTGCATGTGCAACACACGTGTCAAGCACTGCATCACTGGTATGGAACAGTCAGCAACACCCGCAACTGTCCCCTGATGGCAGGTACACGGATAATTACACCTCACATGTGACTCCCAGTGTGCCACGATGTGACTATGTCATGTGTGTGTCATGTGTTCCCATGAGCTTTCCGTTGGTGTTCCGTCAACTCCATCTGCTGTTGCAGCATCCAACATGTGTCTGTGTGCATATGTGCATGACACACATATACGCACACCATGCCACATGTGGACTCACACGTTACATGTGTCATGATGGTTCGGAGATGACTTCCTGACATGAGGCAATATCTGCGTTGTCTCAATGTCTGTGACATTAGTTTTTGACATGGACCCCTTAATGGAAATGTGTGTCATCTGTCCATTTCCAGATAACATGTGACCTGTGCGTCTAGACTCCCGCCAGCTGTCTGTATGAGATGACATCCTTCAAATGCTGATATGTGGAAGTCTGTCACTCATGTAATGTGTCTGGCTTGTCACTTACACTGGCCAACAGCTATTTCATGGCATGTCACGTCAACATTGCCATGCAACTATTGTGGCTGGCTCTTCGTAGGAGTATCACCTGGCTGGCCCACGTGTCCTGGATGTATTGCACAGCACAGACTCTGTATTAAGCAGATGTGTATTAGCTGTTGAACATGTGCTCACCTCAGTGACATTGGTGTGGTAATGTACTCACTCTTCGTTATTCCTTCCAAATCTCTGCAGGGCACCGCCTCTCCCCAGACGAATGCCAGACCTGGATGCCATGCGTGAACATGACTGCATACGCAGATACCGCTTCTCGCAAGAGTTGATAGAGGACTTGACCCGCTGGCTTGCACCACACCTCCAACCACAACACAGGTATCCTACAGCTCTGACCCCCAAGGTGAAGGTGATGGCAGCCCTACATTTTTTTGCCACCGGCACGTTTTAATTGACCATAGCTGATGTCGGTGGCATGTCCCAGACAATGTTCAGCCGTGTCCTGCATGATGTTAGAGAAGCCATGTTGGTGCACCTGGATGAATTCATCCATTTTCCCACTCGTGAGCAGTTGACAGGTGTCAAGGGTGAGTTCTATGCCCTGGGAGGGATGCCTCATGTAATTGGGGCCATTGATGGGACACATGTGGCTTTGGTACCACCACAGGCACAGGAGGTAGCCTATAGAAACAGAAAACATTACCACTCCATTAATGCCCTTGTGGTGTGTCTTGCTAACATGCTGATTTCCCATGTCTGTGCACATTTTCCAGGGTCCGCACACGATGCATACATCATGAGGCGTAGCAGGGTGCCAGAAATGATGCTGCAGCTGCACGCGGAACGAGCATGTCTTGTTGGTGGGTATACTCTGTTAGTCCTGTGTTCAGCAAGGCATTTTGTGGGTGGTACGTGTTTGTGATATGTGGGGACTGCTCCTGTGCATGTTGTGTTACCATGCATACATGTCAACTCACCATGGGCCACATGACGTGTTGCATGGCTCCCATGAATTGATGGTCACCCTTCCTGACAGTCATCTGTAATGGTGTGTGGATTCTGATGAAGGCATCAATGTGTGTATAACGTCCCTCAGGAACATACGGGATGCTAATGGTGGACATAGTGTGGGACATCCCCATATGAGGCTCAATGGGGAATTGTAGACTCTCCGTGTGCAGCAAGGGGTGTTAGGCTCAACCCCTTCACTTGTGTGCCAGCTCAGTAGGATTTACACATCTGTGTGTTGAAGGGTGTGTCCAGTGTAGGTCACACATGGTCAGCCAAATGACCTGTGAGTCTGTTCCAATTGATGCATTTCCCTTAGTGTGAGGCTGAGTAATAAAGGTGTTCGTCACACTCCAAGGTGCCTCATCTCTGTCAATGCAGGTCTCTTGCCACTTTGCATGCGGCATATCTGGCATAGTTGTGGAAGATTATGCATAGGAGTCCATGTGTAGTTTAGCAACATGCATGCAGTTGCTCATGGGTTAGGCTCCCTATTGGGCATGAAGTACATGGTCGTGTATGTTTTTTGCCATGTTGGTCCACACAATGGGCCATCAACAGCTGCTGAGGGTGTGTCTCCTGTGCACAGGTCGGCCTTCAGTTTCCTGATCCGGTGTCATGCTTCTTTGGTGATTGTGCATGCATTGTCTCTGGGTGTGCCATGTGACACTGGACGCTCCTTACTTTACACACGCGCCTGTTGCAGTTGTCCTTCTGACATCCTAGTCTATGTGTGCAAATTCTCTCATTTTGCAAGGAGATGCCGCCTGCTGCTGCGGCCCCTGCAGCAAGGGCCAACAGAGTATCCAGATTTGGCAACACACACGCCTCCAGGATGCTCCTCACTTCCTCCCTCCACCCATTCATTTTGCTGTCCTCAGCTTGTCTATGCCACTGTTGCCGCCACGCGGTGCCAAAGGCTGGACCATCAGCACATGCAAGGTGCACATTGCACCACCATCCTGTCCTTGCATAACCCACATCACACTACAGTCTCATGTATCAGCCACACTCCGAGCTATGTCCATCCGCACATCTAACGCCTGCTGTCAGACATACCCTGGGCACACACACAACACCTTTGCATGCTGAGTGTGCAACTCCAACTGCCTACACTGTGCTGCCCCGCCTTCCAGGCCCTGTCACACCAACCAGGTCACGTCCCTAATACTCCCCACCAACAAGGGCATGGGAGTGGGACTCAAGGCTTCAGCATGTAGTATGGTGTCATCGTCTGGGACATGGCACAGGTATCATCTCTCAGCATGTCAATCTACAGAGTGTTCAGGACCCCCCTCTCCACCATCACATGCGCACAGCACCTCATCATCAGGTCGTATGCCATTGACAGCCAGGTGCTCCTCACCCTCAACAAAGACATAGACATTGGCAGTTCCATCATTCAAGTATGCATGAGGTCTATTGATGAATGGCTGCACACAAGCCACCTGAGGCTGGACTTGTACAGGACTGAGGTGAACATCTGAGGATTGTCCCCTTCCAGCTGGGTCAAGTGCCTGTGTCCCACCCGCAAGAGCCCTGCACAAGCACCCAGTGGCCACACACACAAGATGGTGTGCATCATGTTTGGCTCGCTCACATATGCCATGCTAGTCCACAGCATCTGTACCTCATGCTGCAACGCCCTCTGCATTATGCACATGATCCACAGATAGATCCACTCCAAGAAAAGACAGACCATCCCCCAGGTCCATGACAACATCCGTGTCAAATACTGCCCTGCCCTCTATGGAGCAAGTACATCCAAACTCCCAGGAAACTTGTCCACATCCAGGGTGCATCTGCACACCTCAGCTTCAACACCCTGCGCCCCAGCCACCTCACCGTCCACCATAGATAGCTGCAATGGATCACTGTCTGCTGCAGGATGACCTCCACACTCCCCACCCACACTCAGGAGGCAGTCCACAACCCCGACCCCAACCAACCTTGTACGTCTGTCATCCTAGATCCCGTTGGGCCATCTCCGTGCATTCAACCTTGCCCTGGCCACCGTTCTTCACATCCACCGTACTCCAGCATACAGGACATTGTTCTCCCACCTGGCCACACATACATGGGACTCCCTCCCCGGGAACCTCCACATGAGCCATGCCCTCTACGCCTTGATGATGATCTCCCTAATAGGTCTCTCCGCACAGTTTAGCAAGCACCCCCTCAGCAGCCAGAGGCCATCACAGGTGAGTGTTGTGCTCCATGCCTACATTGAATGATACCTTGTGACCCATGTGTGTCCTGTACCAGACTCTGATCCCAGGGTATGGATGGCTGGAGTTGGTTCAACACTCAGGCATAGTTTGACATTTCCACACACATATGTCGTTGAATAATGCAAAATGACAGGAACGTCTCCAGGGACAATTTAAGGATTATGGGGGCCCTGGGCCAAAAGTATTTTGGGGGCCCCTATTAGGGACAGCTTTGAATTTATGAACCAATATCAGATCTTCCGTGCCCTTTTTGCCCAGGTCGCCGGCAGTGCACATGCACACTCGTCAAAATTCTACGTGTTTACATCTAATATTCCGGGCTAGTGATGTGTGTTTTCAATATTTTCACACAGCAGCAGCTCACTCATATTACTGCTTGTAATCTCTGTGACACCCTATAATTTCTTATATCTGAGGTCCTGTTTTGATCTAAAAGAAACTTTTTATGCATGGTGCATGAAACACAAACACTTTCTCTGCAAAATGTAATAGACTCTCACACATCACCCACATTAAAAATACATTAAAGGAAAACGATATTTAAAACAATCTATTTAAGAATTATTAAAGGTCATCAGGGCAAGCCTCTGTGCAGAACAGAGCTCACTCTCTCAGGGGGCCCCTTGAAAGGCTGGGGCCCTGGGCCAGAGCCCACTTTGCCCCTGCCTTAAAACGTCTCTGAACGTCTCATGTCCAAAGTGAAATATTTATTTGCGGTGGGGTAAGTGGTTTGGTAGATGCAATTAGGTGCTGTACCGGGGGAATAGAATCCAAAGTTCACAGGGGGAGATGGTATCCTTGGCATTGGAAGTCATCAGAGTCCAGACCACAGTGTTGGTCATCATTGGTCAGACTGTGACCAGCAAGTCCATGTGGCAGAGAATGTCATTGGATGAGGTGCTGCTGTTGCGCCAGAGGGCAAGGTGCCAGGCCAGGTGACCTGGGAGATGGGGATGGTCCGCTGACTCTCACGGTCTTTTCCGTGGATGACCCACCTTCCTCCGGGGACCCTCAGATGCAGGCCTTGACGATGCTGGGGACGCTCCGTCAGATGAATCCTCCTCCTCCTCCCTCCCTGTGTCTGGTGCTGGTCTACGCCTGGTGGCACAGGGAGGGTTTGCCAGGCTTTGGGCGATCTGACGGAGTGATTGGCTCACGTCCCTGTGCACCGCCAGGAGCTCAGCCAGTCTTGCCTCCATCCGTCCTTGGTGTTGTTGATGACTGGCATGATGCTCGACCTGCAGGTTCTTAATGTCATAGAGGGTCCCCTGCATCTCGGAGAGTCTTGACACGACCTGGTTGATGCCTCTGGTGTCACGCCGGTATGATTCCAGGATGTTGCGTATGTGTGACATACCGGTGTCCTGAGCTGGCTGGTCAGGTTCGCGCCTCCGCCTGCCTCCACTCCCACCACCCCTGCCCACTTGAGCCTGGCCTGCCCTTGTGGGCACATCGGGTCTACGGGACCCCTGAGGGATGGCATTTGCAGGGTTGCCTGCCTCCTCCTGGGTGCCCGGAGAACCTTGTCCCTCCTGGTCAGACTGGTTCTGTTGTTCAGTGTGAGCAGGGCTCCTGGGTGTGTCCTGGGATGTGGCAGGAATGGGGGGGTGGTTGGCACATATGTACCTGAAGCAGGTGCTGCAGAGGCTTGGGCACCAGAGGGTCCAGGTTGGTCCGGGTCATCTACGGAGTGGTGAGAGTCGTCGCTGCCGGTGGGATCGTCTTCACGCAGTGCCTGGGACTGTGATTCTTCCCCCCCAGTGTTGGGGGGAGATCGACGATGTTGCACTGTGTGTGAGAGAGAGACAATGTTAATAGTGTTTCATGCGACATCCATGTTTCATACATATTCAAGTTGACACATTTCCTCCAGGTAGTTGGATGTGCGTAGCATTCCTCGCAATGTCCAGTTGGGGATGGGTATGTTGCGGGGGACAGTTTGGGATGTTCTCCTGAGTGTTTGACCTGTAGATTGTTTGCTCTGATGCTTATTTGGCTCTGGATCGGTCTTGTTGTGTCACATGTCCATTGTGGGAGTGTGTAAATCCGTGTGTGTGTGCTTGTGTTAGAGGGGGGGGTTGTGACCGGGCCTGCTGTTGTGTGTAGTGTGAGTTGTCATTGGGTCTCCCAGGTGATGTGTCTGTCCCCTCATGGTGCATGCTGGCATGACAGTGAGTGTGAGTTCCTGTGCTAGATACCTGTGCTTGTGGAGTTGGTGTTTGAGTGTACAGTGGTCCCAGGAGGGCCTTGTGCTGCATACAGCAGGGCCAAGTGTCATCTACCTTGTCAGTACTTTGCCAGTCCCTGTGCATTCTGCATGGTTATGTACCTATGCCATATGGGCTGAGGGCATTGGTGTCTGCGTCTCATTTTCACAATGTGTTGTGTGGGGCCCACACTCCCAGCCTCCCGGACATCCAGTCTTGTGTTTGTGGTTGTTGTAGGCTTGGACATGGCCTTGCCTTGATTTGTGAAGGGTGCATGGAGACGTTAGTGGCATGAGCGTGGTTTTTGAGTGTGGTTGTTTGCGGTGAGTGCTTGGGGGAAGTTGCGTGCATTTGGTGTATATGTGGTGTGGACCCCATTGCCCCCATGTTACGTAAGTTGTTTGTGTACTCACCAGGCTCTGCGACTCCTTCGACTCCGTGTACTCCCACCGGCGGTAGCAGGGCCATCACCGTCTCCTCCCAGGGATGGTAGTGTACGGGTCTGCGGGGCGGCCCACCTCCAGTGATGTTAGTCTGGGCATATTCTTCATTCATTTTCCTCTTGACCGCCCTGCGCAGATCGTACCACCTGGCTTGGCATTCATGCCTGGTCCTTCGGATGGGCGCAACAGCATTCACCTTATCGACAATCCTCTGCCACATGGCAGATTTTTCAGCTATGCTGGTCTGTCTGACCAATGTTCCAAACAGCTGTGGCTCGACTCTGATGACTTCGTTGACAAGGAGGTCCAGCTCCGCCATTGTGAACTTTGGATTCTTGTCTGTGGGCATGGTGTGGGGTGTGGGTGTGGGTGTGGATGGTTGTGGGTGTGAATGTGACGGTGTGTGTGTGAATGTGAAGAGGGGGATGTTTGTGGAGGAGGTTGTGTGAAGGTGTGTGAGTGAAGGTGTAGTGGAGGTATGAGTGATGTGGAGTAGTTTCTCTGTGGAGTTGTTTCTCAGTGGGGTCTGGCAGGAGTGGGTCTGTTGCAAAGGCTCATGGGTTGTGTGTGTGGGCCCTTTTTATTGCTCCATTTTTGGGTGTGGCTGTGTTTGAATTTTGGTGGGTGTTATAAGTGGTGGTTGTGATTTGGGGCCCCTGTTTGCCTGTTTGGATGTGCCCGGTCAGTCATTGAGATGTATTTTGTCATGTAGACGTGTTTTGTGGTGTTGTGCGAGTCGAATTGACCCTCCTTGTTCTGTTTTACAGTGTCCTGGTTCTGTAAGAGTCATTTTCGCGTAGGTACGATCCATACATACGCGATGCTGGGTGAGGGTGCTGGGGTACGGTGTTGGAGTGCGGCGCGTACATGCGGTGGGGGTTCGGTGCGTACACGTGCGGCCCTCGGGTACTGCGCGTACATGCGGAGGTACGGCGCGTACATGGGGGGAAGGCGCGTACATGGGGGGGCGCGTACATGGGGGGGAGGGCGCGTACATGCGGTGGGGGTACGGTGCGTACAGGTGTGGCCCTGGGGTACGGCGCGTACATGCGGAGGTATGGCGCGTACATGGGGGGGTAAGGCGCGTACATGCGGTGGGGGTACGGTGCGTACACGTGCGTCCCTGGGGTACGGTGCGTACATGCGGAGGTACGGCGCGTACATGTGGGGGTGATGCGCCTACAGTGGGGGGGACGGCGCGTACATGGGGGGGTACAGCACGTACAGGTGCGGGGCTGGGGTACAGTGCGGACAGGGGGGGTAAGGCACGTACATGGGGGGGTACGGCGCGTACATGGGGGGACGGCGCGTACAGTTGCGGGGCTGGGGTACAGTGCGGACAGGGTGGTGTATGGTGCTGACATATTTGGGGGTGGGGGGGCTGTACGGCTCGTACACGGGCATGAGTTTACCCGTGTACATGTGTGCTACTGCGTTGGCTCCGTACGGGCCTTTTTACGTGCGATTGTGTATTCGGACGGACGGTCGGGATCGTACTTGCGCGCTCGGACTTGTGTTTTAACGATTTGCACGTAAAAATGTCCGGCTCACTCTCGTACACTTTTCCCGACGATATTCGGACGTGAAAACTTTCCAACGCACTCTCGTATACTTTTCCTGGCGCAATTCGTAGTTATTTTTCACGGACGAATCGTACTTGGCCGTTTGTACGGTGCTTCTACGACTCGTACGTAAAAAAATACGGATACGGGTCGTACGCAAATTATTTTTAACGGATCGGAATCGGCACCAAAATAATATATAGTAATGAAATATAATTTACAGTTTTCTAATAATAAAAAATCATGAAAAAATGTTTAACTTTATAGAAATATTTATTTGTGAGTTGAAATATATTTGTTTAGATATGTAAAATTATACAAGAAACTTTGAAAAAATAAACGTGAAAATTGGGTTGCATGTCTTCATTCAATGAAAAAAATTGATTCATGATATCATTGGTAACAAACATACAACCATTTTTTATTATATTTCTAAACACAACAATACTAATAAAATAGCACAAACTATTACTATTAAATACAAATAAAATTCAAATAAAGGATTTCAGACTAAAATATGAAATTAAATTATGAGGGTTAGACACTAAAAAAATGCAATGTAATGTTGCCACTTGATTACAGAAACCGATTTGGTGAAGATGTTGGACACTAAAAGAGTGAGATCTACCATTCCCACTCCAACCTAAACGAATTTGGGAAACGTGTTGGACAGTAAATGGGTGACATTTACTATTTCCACTCCAGTCTAACTATATTGGGCGATGGTGTTGGACACTAAAGGTGTGACATTTACTATTCTTATTGCAATGTAAACATATTAGGCAAAGGTAATTGACACTAAAGGGGTGACATGAACTATTGTCACTCCAATCTAACCATATTAGGGAAATATGTTAGACACTAAAGGGGGAGGTTTACTATTCCCGCTACAATATAACCATACTGGGGGAAGGTGTTAGACACTAAAGGGGTAAAATGTACTATTTCTGGTCAAGCCTACCTTATTAAGGGAAGGTTTGGAAACTACAAGGGTGACAGTTATTATTAAAACATGTATATATTTTTTATCATTTATGTATATTTTTAATATTCAATTAAATGGTAACAAAATATTCAAATAAAATAACTTTATTTTTCTTTAATTATTCACCACAAAATTATAAAATGTTATATTTTTACATAAAAAGTATTTCCAATTGTTTTACTTTTTTAAAACATATTTTATATTTTTGTTTTTCTAAAAAAATATTGTCATTAAAAATTGATTTAATATCATTAATATATATGCTTTAATTACAATTTAATTTGAATGTATTTAAAAAAAAAACGTCACAAAGTAAATGTACAAATTAGAAAATATTATTTTGCATATTATTAACACACTAACATAAAATGTACTTTAAAAAAATCTCACTAACCTTATCTCCTACAAAAAAAAACAATAAGTATATGCATTGATAAAACTAAAAATACAAATTACAACAATTTCACAACTAATAAATTAGCTTACATAAAACACAAATAAAAGAAATAACATGGTTGGTGTCTAAAATTTAAAATTATCTTTAATAGTTAAGTCACTGCTCTAAAATACCACTTCTATAATGTTGGCCTTTTCTTTCCCTAAACATTTGGTACCTGAAGTCTGTTTCCTGGGTCACATGTCTAGGTGTACTTGGCAGCCACATTTGTATATTCATCCCAGACAGCCACAGAATAGGGGGACTGGGTGTTAGCAGAACAGACCAGCTGCCGTAGCACACACACAAAAAACTTCACACACACTTTATGTGACCCCAGGCCAAGTGAAGGCTGTGCAGGGAAGAAAGAACTTCTAACATAATCCAAGGGGAGGAAACTCCAGCAATTTCTTCCACTTCAAAGGTAACACAGGTATAAAAATAGGACCTTTAGACCCACTTTCAGTATTCTCCTGGACCTGTAGATGTTACAGAAGAGGGACTTCACTAATAATATAAGACTGCCCTGCTGTTTGAACCTGCTCCATTCATCCCAAGATACCTGTAGTGACTGCAAGGATCAGCTGACTGACGTCTTGTTCAGAGTTAGAGGACATAACCAGCTCCAGTTGCCTCTCTGCAACTGCCCAGTTGTCCTGCTTCACTTTACCTGCTTGGCCTGAACTAGACTTGCAACTGAACCTGTGTGAGGCCTGCTGGCCTCTGCAAGAGGGACCTTCCCAGGTCTTAGGCCCTTGTCTGGCATCAGTTGAGCTCCTACTGATGTTTTGGGCTCTTTTGGACAGTGAGCAAGACTGATCATGCCAGATTTTTCCACCTGTAACAAAAGTCAACAAGAAGCTCTGGGGAATCCCACTCTTCAAGCTACAGTCAGCAAAAAGCTCTGGGGAACCCCACTCTTCATGCAGCAGTAACTGCCAATTATAACCAACAATGTGAGATTGGCACTTTTGTAGTAGCATCAATAGCCTGCGTTGATTACTAATCCATAGATTCAATCTTCTGGGACTCTTGATCTGAATCTTCACACAATTGATCACAAAGCCTTGCCTGCTCTTGTCTCTACAGTGATGACCATCGATGATACTCTCCATGCTCCTTGTGGTCCCCTTCACTACAGCCTGCTCTGTAAGCTCCAGAGACAACCATACACAATGCTCTCCTTGCTCCTTGCAGTCCCCTCCACTATAAATCGGACTTTTTATGCTGTACTGTGGAGGTAATTTTTTCAGTGGGACTAACTTATTCCTTCTGTCTTGCTCATGCTTCATTGTGGTCAGTCTGAATCTGTGACTTTAAGCCAGTCTTGCATGACTAGATCACGATGAGTGGTGCTTTGTGCTTTTAGCGCCTATATTTACCTTACCTTTTGAAAACTGCATATGTTTGGTTCTACTGTTTGGATTTTTGTGGTTTTGATGTCAAGAAAGTTTCTAATTTTACTCTACATTTCTAAATTGGTGGAGGATTTTTCTTGTCTTGTGTTTTCACTTGGTTACTCTTTGTGTACATACATACTTTGGAAAAGAAACAATTGATGGACGGAATGCTGGACAATGCAAACATTCACCCCAGTCACAAAGATCAGGGTTAAATCCTTCATTCTTTTGCTCACCACACCACCCCAGTTTGGACCCAACCATATGCAAATCAGTCTTGACCCTGTTTCTTGTGGGAACAGTCCAGCCCGAACTGCCAAGCCAGATACTCCCTGCAATGGAAACAAGCATCCTGGGATCGGTTTCAGGGCATCACCTTTCATCAGCCAGGCTAGCTTGAATCCAGTGGTGTAGTGAGCATGTGACCCACATCTGGACATATGCAAAAGAAACAATTGATGGGCGGAATGCTGGACAGTCAAGCGATCTGGGTTAAATCTGTCATGCTTTTGCTCACCATTCCACCCCAGTTTAGACCTAGCCATATGCAAATCAGTCTTGACCCAGTGCCTCATGGGAACAGTCCAGCTCGAACTGCTAAGTGAAACAAGCATCCTAGGACCAGTTTCGGGGTTTCACCCTCATCAGCTAGGATAGCTTGAATCCAGTGGCACAGTGAGCCCGGGACCCACGTCTGGGCATACCCGGCACACTTAGGGCGGGGGCCAGCAAAAGACATACAGTTGATGGATGGAATGCAGAACAAATCAGAACATTCACCCCCTTCAGAAGGGCTTTTCCTCCCTCAACCAAAAATCCAATTTCCCACATTGATGTTCAGTTCTGATATTCAGTACTTGTATTTGGTATGACCCTCCAGTTATTTGGTGTAAAACTAACATTCTCTATAAATTATTTGATACCAGTTTAAGATTTTTTCAGTTTTCCTTGATTTGCCTCTTTGAGCTTTTTCCAAATTTACTCCCATTCTACCTGACTTAGTGTGATTCTGCATACTGTGAAGATAGAGTTTTAGCTCAAGAACACTAGAAGGCTACATCATGGATGAGCTCAAAGTATTCTACAGGAAGAGGGGGATGCCGGTAAACAAGGACTCCAAGAAGAAGGAGCTTTGGACGGCCCTGAGAGCCTGGTAGGAGGCTCTCCAGTTGCAGAGCATACCGCCAGGGAAGGATCAGGAGCTGGACTTGGCATACGAGAAGGGCCTGGGAACAGACCATGACCTGCAACAGGCTGATGATGAGGAGGGCAAAGGATTTATCATGTGAAGCCACCAGCCAAGCCAGGTGGCAGTTCATTTATCCAAGGCCTGTCCCCTGAGAGGTTTCCTGACAGAAAGGCTGCAAGGTAGCTCAGACTGCAGCTTGTCAAACTTAAGATGGAGGAGGCAGCAGCCTAGATAATGCTGAAGGTAATGAACTCAGCCACGGAGGAGAAGAGAATGGCCTATGAGAGGAGCTTGAGAGAGCTAGGCTTACAATCCAAGCAAGCAGAGTCCAGCAACATTAGTGGTAAAATATATTCACTGTCCATTGCAGAGGTGAGTGTCTGCATACCACAACATCTTGTGCCCAGCTAAGTTGTGGGGGTAACATGGATACATGGTTCTCTTCCTATAAGTTAGCACTTAGAATGCACAGGGTCTAGATCAAGATTGGGAACACGCTTGCAGAAACAGATTTCCACAGTTGGGAGAGAGACTTTTTGAATAATAGAGGTGGTGGTAGAAATTCAGTATGATAATCTGTCATCTGCATTCTGGGAACCACATCTCAGACAGCTAGCTTCTCTACTGCCCATTATTCTGGATAGTTTGAGAGAGGACCAGTAGATCCTGTGGAGTGTGAAAAAGTGGTTTCTCCTGAGTGCAGCAGACTTAATTAGTGGGTAAAGAATGTCTAGAGATACTTGCCAGAAATCTTTCAGCTCCTCGCTCGGCAAGTAATTCTCCCAGACCCAGTATGGCTTTTCCATCTTTCTGTCTACTGCATCCAGGATATAGTTATACCAATGAGCCACTTCTTTCTTCCTCAGGGCCAAATCTTGTAGGTCATTTTCCATGGAGTTGTCTTACATAAGGGACCAGCATTGACTCTTAAACCAGGATGAAATCTGGTAAAACTTAAACCTAGACTAAGCACCCTTCGTAATGTGGCTCCAGAAGTCCCAAGGATGACATTTATCATCCACTACAATGTCTTTCCACTGTGAAACTGTGGCCTCTTTTAATGGCTGAGCCAAAGCATCCTTAAGACACTCCGGTGTTCCAAGGGAGCCCCACAGCGGGGCCCATTCACTATAATAAGAAAGTCCCAAACAGTCTCGACAGTCCGACCATAGCTTGGCTGCCATACGTAACGTCTTCAACTGGACTTTTTAAAAGAATTTAACGGAGCCAAATTTATACATGAAACCTAGCTCCTCTACGCCGTCGCCAACTAGCATGGCTTTGAACATACTGCCAATCAGTGAATCAGCTGGAGTAAGCAGTAACATCCTACAATACAATACAGCTTGAGGTCTGGTAGGCCCATACCCCCACGCGTTAATTTGCGCTTTTTTCCAAAACAGCCTGATCCCTTTTACCTGCCCAAATAAAGGAGGATATCTTGCCCTGAATTTTAAGCAGGTCAACTTTTGCTAATTCTACGGGGATGTCATTAAACAGATAAGTATATTTTGGTAGCACGCACATTTTAATCAGGTTAACCCGACCGTAATGGGAGAGTGGGATATTCTGCTATCTTTTTAATAAAACGTCAACCTCTTTCGAGACTCCATCTAAATTAATTTTTGGAATTTCTCTGAGATCCTGAGTTATTATGACCCCAAGATATCTAAGCTCCTTGGCAAAAATCCCCTCCTGATCAGCGATATTCCATGCCATAATCTCAGTTTTACCATTATTAATTTCGTAGCCAGAGAATTTCCCAAAAATCTGGGCTTCAGCAAGAAGCTCCGGAAGTTTAATGTTGACATTTGAGTATAGTAAAATTAAATTGTCCACATATAGCGCTATTTTCCTCACAAATCCATTTGCTACGAAAGGAGCAATCTTCTTATTCTTTCTTAAAATCTGGGCTACAGGCTCGATATATAAATCGAAAAGAATAGGGGACAATGGGCAACCCTGCCTAGTACAAAACCAAACAAGTCCCTATCCAACAATAGTTTTATGACTAAGACGCTATACAGTGCTAGTGGTCAGAGAGAAGAAAAAGGAAGAAACACTACAATTGTACAATATCAGTGAGTCAAAGCAACTAATAATAAAAATCAAAAATCAAAAATACCATAGGCATATACAAATTAGTATTTATTAACACACATATATATATATATATATATATATATACATTCAAGATTAAAAAACATTTCATTAAAATACATAATCACAAGAAAACAGAGTTGTCGACGCTGCGTTTTGGTGAGTAGATAATTATACACCTTCAGGACATTTTTCTAAACAAAAAAAACATTAAGTTATTATCATGAACATGTGTTACTGACACTCTTATACACTGATAGCTAAAAGCAATTTTTTGTTTACAGAATATTCACAATTTATAGTCACTAAGTTACCACCAGCACTAAGAATACATAATATTTATCCTTCATAATGAAGAAAATTATTAACATGGACTTTGCTAAATATCATAAATATCACAGGAAAACACATACCTAAAAATATTTAAAATGGTACTAGAATTCAGTATTGCTAAACCTTCGGGTGAATAAAATTTATAGGGCCCGATTCACAGAACTAACTTAAGACAAAATCCTAAACTTACTACTTTTGGTATTCACAGAAGTTAGGATTTTGTCTTAAGACAGACTTAAGACAAACTTAAGACAGACTTAAGACAGACTTAAGACAAACTTAAGACAAACTTAAGACAGATTTAAGACAGACTTAAGTTAGGATTTTGTCTTAAGTTTGTCTTAAGTCTGTCTTAAATCTGTCTTAAGTTTGTCTTAAGTTTGTCTTAAGTCTGTCTTAAGTCTGTCTTAAGTCTGTCTTAAGTTTGTCTTAAGACAAAATCCTAACTTCTGTGAATACCAAAAGTCGTAAATTTAGGATTTTATCTTAAGTTAGTTCTGTGAATCGGCCCCATTGAGTTGAGGGATTGAAGATGATCACCTCATCTAAAACCTTAGAGTTAGGAAAAAGAACAAGATATTTACTTTAATAGTAATAATAATTGTTCGGTGGTGTCTATACATTGTGTTTTAAAAAAAATATGAGACAACATACCTTGTACTTAAAGGTCTTATCGGTTTATGTATGTAGATTGGTGCCACAGTTCTTTTATAATGCACTGGTTGTGCCCGAGTGCTATAAAACAATTTTTTTAAATAAAAGGTGTTATACCCAAGAGATTTTTTTGTGTAGCAAAAACAATAGAGCCCAAATGATTGAAAACAGCTTACCAGTGATAAGGAAAACTGTACATGCAACAAACCAAAGGATGCGTCGTGCTTGGAGTCCCAAGGCGGGCTACTGTCCCGGTATTTTGATCAATATGGCAAACGATTTGTTGTGGTTATTCTGGCATTTATACAGCCATGGGAATACACACCTACAATCAGAACATTGTCTTATTTATTGCGTTTAAAAAAAAATTCGGGTGTAGAATGAAATAGTTGTTAATTAGCATGGGACCGCATAGTTAATTCCAAAACCTCTTCGGAACCTTAATACTACTCAACGCCCAACAGATGGCACCAAAGAACTTTAAATACATGTATGTTCATAGGGCGTGATATTCTATACAATTAGAGGTTTCACCTCTCAACTATATTATCTAGGTCGAGTCGTGTCTATAATCTATGCAAGTTTATCTTGTAAAGAAATAAACATGAGTGGAGAGAATTGCTGCTCGAAAACATCACTTTTTTAGCAGCACAAATACTATTTAGTCTTCAGTACGACTAAGTTCACTATTCATGTCAGAGTATATTTTATTATAAAAGATCTCACGGTACTACGATATTATCACTATGGGGCAGATTCCGATTCCGGCCACAAAACGAACCGACCGACACGGACCCAGACCGGATACCGACCGACACGGACCAGCGCCGTATGACCCGTGCAGTACGATGCAACACGTGTAAATTACAACTGACACGTACGGAATACAAGCCGTACGACCGAGCCGTAGGGAAAATAGTGATCTGGCCGTAAAACCGACACGATTTTCACCGACCTGTCGTAATTTGCTGCGATTAAATTAGCGTTAGCGGAATCCATCTGGTATTTAGAGGCAATCCTGTACATTTTATGGAATCCATTTTGTATTTCTGGCAGCCATTTTGTTTACCCTTGTGCTCTGTTTAAAGGACTGGCTATACTTAGACTCTGCTACTCTGCACATGCGCAGAAGAGTCTACCTGTCCATGATTTGATTTGATTTGATTTATCTATTTGTATAGCGCGCGATTGCCCGAGGGCGTCTTGGCGCTGAGATATACCACTGAGTCTGATGATGTTGACTATAGCTGTGTGGAGAAAAGCCATGTTTTAACTTCCTTTCTGAAGGATTTCAGGGATGGACTGGTTCTTATGTCTAGTGGTAGTTGGTTCCATATTCTTGCTGCGTGTACCAGGAAGCTTCTTCCGCCCCAGTTAGTTTTCCTAAATCTAGGGACCCTGATGAGTTTCATTTGGCTGGATCTGAGCAGTCTGTTTGGCTCATATAGTTGCAGATGTAATTTTAGAAATTGTGATCCAGTTCCGTTTAGTGCTTTGTATGCCAAGCATAGTGATTTAAAATGTATCCTACTTACAATTGGTAGCCAGTGCAGGCTTTTTAGTTTATGGCTTACTTGTTCTAACTTTGGTATTCCTAGTATCAACCTGGCTGCCGCATTCTGCAGGCGTTGGAGCTTAAGTAGGATTTTCTTCCTTGCCCCGGCATATAAGCCGTTCCCGTAGTCCAGTCTGGACAAGGCCAGTGCTGTCACCACTGTCTTGCGTGAATCATACGGTAAGTACGGTAGAATCTTTTTGATCATTTTTAGGATGTACCAGAGTGATGAAGCTAGTTTGCTGGCTTGAGCGTCGAAAGAAAGGTTGGTGTCTAACATGATCTCTAGGTTTTTTACCTTTTCTGACGACTCTGGGCATCTTCCCATATCTTTAGGCCACCATAAGGGGGACCATATGTTTGTGTCTCCTCCTAATATCATGACCTCACTCTTGTCCCCGTTTAACTTTAAGCAATTCATTCTCATCCATTGACTGATTTTTGCCATGCAGATTTGGAATTTTTCTGCTGTGTCCTGTACCTCCTTACTTATTGACACCACAATTTGGGTGTCGTCGGCGTAGGATATAGGAGTGAAGCCGTTGTTCCTTATTATCTGTGCGAGTGGAGCTACATATAAATTAAAAAGAGTGGGGCTCATCGATGAGCCCTGCGGGACTCCGCATGGTAGATTGAACAGCTTGGATTTCGCTTCTCCTAATTCTACTGCGAAGGTTCTGTTCTCTAAGTAGGAGACTGTGAGAGCGCATGCTGAGTCATGTATGTATGCTGTTTTTAACCGTGTTATAAGGATTTCGTGGCTGACCGTGTCGAAGGCCGCCGATAAGTCGAGTAGTATCAAGGCGGCCTTCGATCCATTGTCCATTATTTGCCTAAGTTCCTCCACTGCTGTAATCAGGGCCGTCTCCGTCCCATGTTCTACCCGGAAACCGAACTGGGAGTGATCCAGCCAATCTCCGTCCATCAGATGTTGAGATAGCTGTTTATTTAACAGTTTCTCCAAGATTTTTGCGGCAAAAGGGATCCTGGCTATGGGTCTATAATTGCTGGGATTTTCGCAATCTAGGTTAGGTTTTTTCATCAGTGGCCTGATAGATATCATCTTCCAGTCGTCTGGGAAGATATTGGTGTTGATAATTTTGGAGAATAATTTTTCCAGTACTAGGCTTAGTTGTATGGAACAAACCTGCATTATTTTGGGTGGACAAGGGTCCATTGGGCTGCCTGAGTTGGTAGTGTGGATCTCTTTCTCAATCTGCTCAGCTGTAGGGGGTGTAAATCTAAAAGCTGATTGATCTTGTTGAATTAGTGGCTGTAATGTGTCCCTTTCTATTGTCTCAGTGCTCTGATTTTTGAAGGATTCATATACTGATGAGACTTTATTCACGAAGAAGTCTCCTAGTATATTGCAGAAGTCTGATGACAGTGCTTCTGGGTTGTTGTTTTCGAACTTTGATAGTTTTTTGACAGTATCAAAAAGGGTTTTGCTAGAGTTTTTTGACTCGTTGATCTTCTTAATGAAGTTTTTACTTTTTTCTACTATTATTAGTTTTTTGTAGCTGTTTAGGGTATCTTTGTATTCTTGTCTGAGTTGGGTATCGTAGTTAGTTCTCCATTTTTTCTCTGCTCTTCTACACGTTTGTTTTTGTGTTTTTAGAGCTTCTGAGAACCATGGTTGTGAGGGGGTTTTTCTTTTTAGAGTAGCCTTTTTTTGTGGGACTGTCAGATTGACTGCCTTATCTATCCATTCATTGAATTGTTTGCAGGCTATATTGCTATTGTCGTCAAATGTGGGGTGGGATGTTTGGAGTTTTTCTATAAATGCCTGGTTGTCAATTTTAGACCAGTCACGATAGGTTACTTGCTTAATATGTTCCACCAGTCTTCCGGTGTCCTCTTTAACTTCCAGAGTGAATCTTACTAGTTTGTGGTCTGACCATGGGATTGGGAGAGTGTCAATTTTATTTAGGCTCTGACATGATGTGAAAATACCGTCTAGCGTATGTCCGGCATTGTGGGTATCTAAGTGTACTTTCTGTTTCAGGTCGAAGTTTGCCATTGCATCAATGAATGCTGCTATCTTAGGGTCTGAATTTTTCTCTAGATGCAGATTGAAATCACCTAGGATGGTATAGTCTGGACATGACACACTAGATTCACGAAATGGACTTAGCAAGTCTATTAAGGGAGTTTTTGCACTAGGTGGTCTGTATATTAGTATTCCATTAAACGTGTAATTGTTTGTAATTTTTATTTGGAAGGTTAATGTTTCGCAGTCTGGGGTACTACCTTTATATGAGGTTTTAATTCTAAGACCTTCCTTTGCTATGATTGCTAATCCTCCTCCCCGTTTTATTTTTCTGTCAACTCTGGAGAAAGAGTATCCCTCCGGAATCGCTAAGGCCAGATCAGCATCTGATTCCTCGTCTGCCCATGTTTCGGTAATGAATAATATATCAATATTTTGTTCATCTATTAGTTCGGATGTCTGAATATTATGTTTGACCAATGACCTGGCATTAATCAAACCTGTTTTCAAAATATGGTTTCTATATTTTGGAAACTCGGATTTATCCATGTTTTTAACGGGAAGAAAGTCGAATGTAAGTGGGCATGACAGACATTTCTTACCTTCTTTGTGTGGCTCTATTTGAGCACATGTGATGTTTGGTCTCAGCCCTCGAAGTTCCTGGCTGGAGTATTTCCACAGTATTTTATCGGGGTTATTTTGGACAGGGGATATGGCCCTGTGCCCGGTCTTGGCGCGGATGGGCGCAGACGGGCTTGCCTTAGGTGCGCCTTTGGCGCGCCATCGTCGCGCCCGCTGCGCGCGTCCGCTGCGCGTTTGTGGAGGGCACATTTTCCAGTGGGATGGGAGGGTGTGTGGCCTGCGTCGGTGGGCGTGGCTTGTGCTCGCTCCGATTTTGGCGCCAAGAACTCCGACCCGCCGCAGCCCTGAAATCGGCAGCGCGGGGAGTTCTCAACAGGTGAGGTGGGGGAGTGCTCTGGGGTATCGTGCAACAGTTTTAAAGTGCAATTTTCAGTTAAAAGCAAATTTTTTAAAAAACAGTGCAACAATTTATCTAAACACGAACATTTTAAAAGTAATCTTTAAAATCAGTTTCGTCTCCCGGCTATCTCGCCTCAGGAGTGGTTAGTCTCTGACAGCGGCCTGTGTTCCGCTCGCTCTTAAGGTCTAGCGAAGGGGGCATGGCCTGCGTCGGTGGGCGTGGCTTGTGCTTGCTCCGATTTTGGCGCCAAGAACTCCGACCCGCCGCAGCCCTGAAATCGGCAGCGCGGGGAGTTCTCAACAGGTGAGGTGGGGGAGTGCTCTGGGGTATCGTGCAACAGTTTTAAAGTGCAATTTTCAGTTAAAAGCTAATTTTTTAAAAAACAGTGCAACAATTTATCTAAACACGAAAACTTTAAAAGTAATCTTTAAAATCAGTTTCGTCTCCCGGCTATCTCGCCTCAGGAGTGGTTAGTCTCTGACAGCGGCCTGTGTTCCGCTCACTCTTAAGGTCTAGCGAAGGGGGCGTGGCCTGCGTCGGTGGGCGTGGCTTGTGCTCGCTCCGATTTTGGCGCCAAGAACTCCGACCCGCCGCAGCCCTGAAATCGGCAGTGCGGGGAGTTCTCAACAGGTGAGGTGGGGGAGTGCTCTGGGGTATCGTGCAACAGTTTTAAAGTGCAATTTTCAGTTAAAAGCACATTTTTTAAAAAACAGTGCAACAATTTACCAACACACGAAAATTTTAAAAGTAATCTTTAAAATCAGTTTCGTCTCCCGGCTATCTCGCCTCAGGAGTGGTTAGTCTCTGACAGCGGCCTGTGTTCCGCTCGCTCTTAAGGTCTAGCGAAGGGGGCATGGCCTGCGTCGGTGGGCGTGGCTTGTGCTCGCTCCGATTTTGGCGCCAAGAACTCCGACCCGCTGCAGCCCTGAAATCGGCAGCGCGGGGAGTTCTCAACAGGTGAGGTGGGGGAGTGCTCTGGGGTATCGTGCAACAGTTTTAAAGTGCAATTTTCAGTTAAAAGCACATTTTTTAAAAAACAGTGCAACAATTTATCTAAACACGAAAACTTTAAAAGTAATCTTTAAAATCAGTTTCGTCTCCCGGCTATCTCGCCTCAGGAGTGGTTAGTCTCTGACAGCGGCCTGTGTTCCGCTCGCTCTTAAGGTCTAGCGAAGGGGGCGTGGCCTGCGTCGGTGGGCGTGGCTTGTGCTCGCTCCGATTTTGGCGCCAAGAACTCCGAACCGCCGCAGCCCTGAAATCGGCAGCGCGGGGAGTTCTCAACAGGTGAGGTGGGGGAGTGCTCTGGGGTATCGTGCAACAGTTTTAAAGTGCAATTTTCAGTTAAAAGCAAATTTTTTAAAAAACAGTGCAACAATTTATCTAAACACGAAAATTTTAAAAGTAATCTTTAAAATCAGTTTCGTCTCCCGGCTATCTCGCCTCAGGAGTGGTTAGTCTCTGCATCTGTTTTTAGTCTGTAGGTGTCAGGTTGTTTCTACCAGAGTCAGCAACTGTTAGCTCCTCCTTTACTGTTGACTGTGCATTTCTGTATGACCATCTATGTATGTAATTCTCCTATGTGTGCTTGTACCGCCTTTTTCAGCCCCTGTGTGGGTATAAAAGACCCATGGTTCTTCTACTCTGTGTGCTACATTCATTCAGCACCACAGGGTGCTGTGTGAATGTGGTTCCACTTCATGAAGGTTTATTAAACTTTGTATTTTTTATTCCAGTTTCTGTGCCAACTTCTTCCCAATAGTCTGAGGACTCTGTGCAGAGAAGGGCGAACCCCTTGCACTGGTAGGCCTAGCTGAGGTCTCTTTCAACAAATTGGCGCCCAACGCGGGGCTCATCGGTGACTCGGATGCCCAAAGGATTGGTCGCGACGAAGGATTGGAATCTCGCTGTGGACGCGATAGCTGCCCAATAAGACCCGAGTCTTGGCAGCCACGGTGTTTTTCCTTTCCTTCTGATCTGACCATCCAGGTGGTGCCGGTCCTCGACTGAGATCTCTTCTGTTGATTCGCCGTGCAGTGACCATTTGGTCGATTTTAGAACTTGGCAGTTGGAACCTGGACACCAAGTGTTTGGTAAGTGTCCTTCTGTGGCACTTGCTGTTGGTTTTGATGCCTGGGATTGGTAAGGTAGTTTAGTAACGCTTACTGTGGCTTTTGGAATTGGAGATTTGTGTTGGCCAACTTGGTTTGTTATGATGTATATATATAAGTTGCAACCTATATAGGCAGGTAATGAGGAGAATTTTCTCTATCTGAATTGATTTGAACGGCACATCGTACTAAAGGTACCTTAAGTGCTACTTTGATTATAATACTGCATATTCTGCACTATTTTTGGCATGCCTGTTTTTAGCACACTTTATAGGAGGTGTAGCTCTGGTAGTGGTACCAATTTGAATTTGAAACTAGATGAAGCACAACCAGCCCCCCCCCCTGAGGGGACGCCTAATAGGGATATGTATATTAAGTATGGTCTTTCTTCTATATTGTACAGCGCATTATGGAATAAATACACGCGTAAGGATCCTGAGTTGCGTTGGCCTATGTATGGGTCATTTGATTTACGAAAGAATGAGTATGTGGAACAATGTATGTTTAAGCGAAAGACTAGACAAGAGATGTTTTATTGTGTATGAATGTGGGAGAAAAAAAAAGTGCGTGAATGAATGAATGTGTTGCTTTCTTGGATGTACCATTTCTTTTGTATATAATTAGCCGGCTCCCCTAGAGGGGATACTTAACTAGGTTTAGGTATATAAAAGTATTTCTTCTTTGGTGACTAGTACCCCGAGGAACTAAATATGTACATAGAAAGGATCCTGGTCTGTGCACTTAGTAACATTCATAAGTAATGAGATGCAGAGCGTTTTTCCTGGTGTTCTGCCAGCCAAATCTAGTGAATATGACTTGCAACTAGTATTTACAAATGGTTTGGTTTAAATACAGTCTGTGGGCTGTCTTTTGTTTCTGTCTTAAGTGTTGATCTGTGGGTTAAATGTGTGTTTAAATGTTGTGGTGTGGTAAATTGTGTTTTGGATGTTGCTAGCACTGGAAAAAGCGTGTGATTGAATGACTGTGAATATGTGAAAGAATTCTGAGAAGTGAAATTGTTAAGGAGTAAGTTTAATTTGGTCTCATCACCATCAATGCGTCGCAAAAGGAAATTGAGAGGGGTGTAGTTAGAGAAAGAGCAACCCCTGTGATTTGATGACAACCTTAATGTACAAAAGTATTAATGAAAAGTAATTAGGGACCGGTTAAAAGTTTAGCTTGGGAAAAATTGTGGGTATTTCAAATTTGCAAATTGTTCCTATGCAGCTTTGTGTTCTTGGTGGTTCAGTGAGCCAATGTGCTGGGTCCAGATGGTTGTAGGTTCTGATTCAAGCTGAACCTGCTAATCTGAGAATAGAAACTAAAATTATGACCCCCTGAAAAGAAATTGTATATCAAAATTAATTTTTCCATAGGGCAAATTATTGCAGTTTAGATTAGGAAGGCTTTTTGTCTTTGACAGCTTCAGGGCTGTGCGAGGCAGATTTTGACCTTGAAGCCTGTAAGGTGGGGGCTAGAAATAGGAGCGAGTAAACCAGGAGGTGAAATCACTGCTTAGAAAGCTTCTCTGACATGAAAATGTGTAATGCTTGCAGCAGGAGAGCCTTGGAAAGAGGTGGGGGCCAGGAGTGCTCGCAGTGGCTGGTTCTGCGCTGAGGGGCTATTAAGAAAAGGTGCAGTGCCTTTGGGAAATAATTTCCATGGAAGACTGTTTTTACTTTTTAAAAAAATGTTGCATTAATCCTAGACAAAAAGTAAAATGATGCTCTTGCTTGAAATTTTAAGGGCTATATGCCTATATAAAAACGATTTTCCAATTAAGAATTAATTTTCACAGTGGAAATTGTGGCCCAAAGCTAACATGGAATGTCAGTGACGTAATTTTACTTTTAGAAAGTTAAAATTAATGTGGCCTAGTGTCGCAAGCTGACTGACAAGATGGTAACAGTTAATGTAATGGAAATTTATTTTTGTGTATTATGTTTTGTCTTCTGATTAAAAGTTATAAGTGTTATTTTGTCTGTTATGAGACATGTCTCTCTTTTGTGTGTACTGTATTTTTTCTGCTTCTGCCCACGGATCATTTATGGATTGTTCTGGGTGGTTTTAAGGCTGACAAGACACGTGAGTTGGATTGGCAAACGAATTAAAATGTTATAATTATGAGAGGGAAATAAGTGAGATATGTGCATTAAAATGACTATAGGTGGGAAATCAGGGTAAATAAATTGTGTTGAAATAGATGTATTTTTGCCATAACACCTTTCCAAGGAAATGTTCGTGTGTTTTTCATTTTAAGCATTTTTGTCCTTTTTATAAATTGTTCTTGCTGGTCCTATGTGTCAGCAGCGACACAGTCGGTTCAGCTGACAGCTGGTCATCATAAAGATGACCTACTGTCAGATGGGGGTGAGTAAAGCAAGGAAATCAGTTATTGATTTTAAGCCTGACAAATTAAGCCGGCCAGAATGTTCGACCCTGAGCTGTAGGTTCAGTAATTGTGCATCACTGCTCATTTATATATGGTATTTTAATTTGTCTATGCTTTCTGTGCTTGGTATACTGATGGCTTGGCATATGTATGTTTATTTTATATATGTTTTGTTTTTGTGTCGTATTGACAATTCTATTTTAATACTAGTACAAGTTCTCCTGTGAAGTAAGGAGATGGTCGTGACGACGTCTATCTTTGCGCAGCAGTTGGCTGGAACTTGTTCAAAATTACTAAATTCCACAGATATTATATTATCATTATCATGCTGTCAAAATGGCAGACAACACGTTATCAGTGTATGTCTAATTGGTATTGGAGATGAATACAAAAAAAAAAAAGTTATGCAAGACTAAAATATGTGTCACCTGTGGTTAGCCATGACTGCCCTTCTCTTATAGACAGGCAGCCATCGGTCATATGTTTCCAAATTGGATATTATGGAACCATTATGATTTGTAGCCCCTGCAAAAAGGTGACCTGAATTTTTGTAATATCGCACTAGCTAAATCCTGTTCTGTTTCCTTGGAAGTGTATAAGTATGCCTTTGATTCCTTAAAGGAAATCAGGTTTCCTTTTTCATATTCTTTATATGGGGATTAAAGGCCTAAAAAAAAGAAAAACGGAATTGTGTGTTTTACAATAGATTACATTAAGATACAAAATGTCACAGCATTTATCCTTCTGTATTAGGTATTAAAAGGCATTCACATTATCTGAGTGAATTGGTTGTTGCAGACCTGAATACCCATTACAGAACGACAGATTTGTGTTGGCTTGAAAGGTTGACTTGAAAGGCGTGTGAATTCGACGCCTTTACGTGTCAACAAGCTGTGTCAGCAGGACTATTTCTATTTATGACTCCGGCCACAGAAAACAGCTGAAATGACTACCCCTTAAAACACGGAGTAAAAATCCTGCATTTCAGACTGCTGTTTTCAAAGTTAGAAATGTAGTTTCATTATTTTTGATAAACAGAGGACAGATTGACAGTAGGGATTTATTTTCTTAATGCCTTTTTAAATAAGGATAAGAGTGGTTTTTGATGTTAAATAATAATGACTGTCTTTTAAAAGTGGCGCAGACTTTCAAGTTAAGTTTCTGTTCTTAGGGCTGTGAATGACTGCGTTTACATATGATAGGCAAGGAATGCAGCTCGCTTTTCATATGTGGACTCATCAAAATGATTAGATTTATTAAAAGAAATAAAAATATTTTGATTATATAAAAAATGTTATTTAACATACGTGCATTAAATTCGTTTTTTACTATTCATAATGCCTAATCATGATGCTGTGACCTCCTAGCATCCAAACTGAATTTAAGCCGTGCTATACAGCAATAGGGGATCACTTACATGTGAAATGTCACTTTACCCAGCCGTACAAAACTTATTTTTATAAGGGTATACATTATACGTTTCTGATGCCACATCTCTGAAATATGTAGAGGACATACTGGCGATGACTATTATGCACAAACATTGTAGGATATTTATTTTTAAGTGCCCTAAACATCAAAGTCGAAATTGAGTGAAATTCACTATTTAAATGAGGTTTCTCCATTCAGGGCAGCTTTTAAACTGCCTTAGGCTCCAGTAAATGCACATATGTAAGCATAGACTTAATAGCTGACATCTATACTGCTAGACAAGCACTCGGCACACTGCTTACAAATATACATATGTACAAAAACTGGCAGAAGTTATTAAGCTTACCTCTGAATTGCTGGTGGGCAGGATTGCAGTGGGTTTGCTGTCGTGCTTTCAGTCTTCATGGTCACTTTGAATTTGTACGACTGCATGACAACCTTGTATACAAGATGGAACAGCTGCATAGGTTAAAGGCCGAGTCTTACATTTAGAAGAAGGGCCCGGCTTAACATGAGCTTTGACATTTCGACATTTGAAAGATGAAATGGCAGGGCAGGGAAAGAAAGAGGTTTTGCTTACCTTTTTTTTTGGGGCAAAAGCAAGTTTTTGTGCACTCAATGAACATAGTATAATGGTATATGTGACCTCTCTTCAACAAGACAATGGCTCTGCCACATATATATAGCACTCATGCTTTTAGGGCAGAATTCAGGAACCAATGGGATTTAGTTTGCATTCATACGGCCTCATGTTACACTACTACATTTGCTAAGGGACTATGGGCCTCATGTAGGTAGCTAAATACCGGTCGGTAACGGCCGAAATTCGGTAAAAAACTCGTTACCGACCGGTATTTAGATAGTTGAGATGTAGGAGGCCAAAAACCCATATTCGGTAAATATGAATCGGTAAATACCGATTCATATTTACCGAATTCTAAAATACCGCTTCAAATTTACCGAGTACATATTTTCCGATTCGGTAAATATGAAGTGGTAAATATGAAGTGGTAATACGGAAAAAGATATGTATGTAAATTCGGTAATTAAGAAATCCTTGAAAATCGGTAAATAAGAGTCGGTAATTAACACTGATAGAAAGCAGGTGGTAATCATCAACAGTGCATATAAGCAATCCCAAAATGCAACAGCATGGACAACATGGCCGCTCTGTATGTCATTGCAAGGCGGCTACGTCTACAGGCAGCAGGACTGAGGATATGGAGACGGGAGGAACGCATCTACAGACAGCGCATCACACTCTTCCAACTGACTGACGCAGAGATACATGAAAGGTACAGGCTACACCCCCAAACCATCATGGACCTGATAAGGGACCTGCACCCACTCCTGGACCAGCCAACAAGAAGGGCGCATGCCATACCACCACATGTGCAGGTTCTCTGCAGCCTACACCTACTTGCATCTGGCAGTTACCAGGGGGTGATAGCTGCGGTGGGCGGTGTATCCCAGAGTTGCCTGTCCCGTTTCTTCAGGAAGTTCCTGGATGCCATGATGCAGAGAATGCACCACTACATCAGCTTCCCAAACACACAGGCTGAACTGCAGAAAACTAAAACTGACTTTTATCACATGGCACAGTTCCCCCATGTCATTGGCTGTATAGATGGCACACACATCCCAATCTGCCCACCAGCTGCCACTGAGCACATCTACAGAAACAGAAAGTCCACCCACTCCATCAATGTGCAGGTAATCTGCGATGCAGGGAACATCATCACTGATATCGTTGCCAAATTCCCTGGGAGCACCCATGACTCCTACATCTTCCAGAACAGTGGGATCTACACACGACTGCTTGCGGGAGAATTTGGAGAAGGATACCTGCTAGGTAAGTAACAGTGACGCTCCATAGTACTCAGTGCAAATCATAGTGTATTGAGGCATGTGACTGATGTCTCCCTTCTACTCACCTAGGGGACAGTGCATATGCCGTGCGGTCATTCATCCTCACTCCCTACCTACACCCATCAACCCAGAGTGAGAGACGATATAATGTGGCACACAAAACTACACGCAATGTGGTGGAGCGCACGTTTGGACTACTGAAGAGCAGGTTTCGCTGCCTCCATAAGAGTGGAGGTGCACGCCCGTACACACCCATCCTCTGCTGCAAGATTATTGCCACTTGTGCAATGCTGCACAACCTTGCCACAAAGAGAGGCACAGAGGTCGAAATGACATATATTGAGGACAATGATGATGAGTCTGCACAGGCAGAGGCCAACGCAGCAGGAGTGCCAACAGCAACAGATGGAAGAGTGAGACGGGCAGAGATCACATGCAACTATTTCTGAATGAGTGAGGGGACACAGCCAGTAGTTGGATGCCATAACGTAGTTTAATCAGGCAGCACTACGCCACGATACAAAGGAAAACGTATTCCAACAACAATGAAAAATAAAATTTTGTTAGTTAAGGGTTACTTCACCCAATTGTGTCATTGTTTTGCCTGATGCTTTAATGTTTGCGCCCACGCGCACCAGTGCGGGATGGAATTGAGGGGGCGTCCTCACTGGCTGGGGTACCAGTGGCACCACGTTGACGCCTGTTGCTCCGACGAGTGTCTGGGACAGGGGGGGTTATGCTGCTCCTGCTGGTCGTGTCTTCTGTGTCACCAGCATCCAAAGCGCCAGTTGTTGCAGACTGGCTGGTGAGCAGCACTTCTAGTGCACTCGTGACCCTAACCATCCCCCTGGACACATCTGTGCTGCAGTGTGCAAGGCCCTCCTGCATCGCCACAGAGCGCCTGCAGAGCAGCGATGTGGCAGTCGCCAGCCGGTTCACTGCCCTCGAGGTCAGATCCTTTCTCTGATGTCCCCTGCGCCGTGCTGCCCTGTCCTCATCGTACTTTGAGCACAGCAGCATGATGGATTGGGACATGTCCCGCATGCCCGCTGCCATATCAGCCATGCCCCCTGCCATGGTGCTGATGCCCTTTTCAATGTTTCCAAAGGTATTGTTGAGGCCACGCATTTGTCGCTGTACGGACACCATTGCCCTTGCCTGGATGTGTGGTATTTTCACCATGGTGCCCTCAAGACCTGAGAACACTCCATGGCCCTGCCCAAGGGGAGGTGGACTCTGCGGCCGAGCCCTGCGGCGCCGTCTGCCAACTGTGTGTTCTCCCTCAGAGTCGGAAGGCACACTGGCATGGGTTACATCCTGGGGTACAGTGGACGTTTCCGGCCCCCTCGAGTCTTCGGACGATGAGTCGGTCACATCCAACCTGGCTGCAGGACGCCTCCTCAACCTGTGCAATGCAGGTGGTGAAGATGGTGGTGACACCTGCAGGACTGGGGATGCTGGCAGGAGCGGTGATGCTGGCTGGGGTGGTGTAACTGCCTGTGGTGCCGTTCCCTGGGCAGTACTGGTAGTGGCCTTCTCTGTGCTGGGTTTGTGGTGTGCCCTCTCTCCCTTGTCATGGCCAGTTCTGTGCGCAGTAGTGCCTGTGGACAGAAAAGCGACATCAGCTAAGTGTACCTGAAGCATTGTCTTGATGACATGACAATACATTTTCTGTACAGTATCTCAATGTCCTCTGCCTGCTTCTCGCTACTGTGTGTCACATGCCCTGTTATTCTGTGCTAATCGTATCATGTGTGGGCTTTCAGGGACTACATCTCCCATGATGCATTGCAGGCATGCACTAATACCTGTACTGGAGTGGGATTCTCATAGCACATTTGGGGAGTTGGGATAGGGGTAGGGGGGGGCACATTGCTGTGCAAGCGTCTTACCTTGTTTGGAGGTGCCTCTGGCGGAGCTGTCAGCGTCCCCAATCCCCACGATGCTTTCTGGCTCAATCGTTGTCTCCACTAGCTCCTCCAGTTCTGTCAGGGCTGGTGCCCTGTTGCGTCCACCTCCTGTCTGGCTGGCCTCTTTTTTTAATTCAGCCACCTTCCTCTTCGTGATGATACGGATGTCGTACCACCGCTTCTTCAGGACATCGATGTCCCGGGGGGTCACTCCCATGGCATTCACCTGTGCCTGGATTCCAAGCCAGATCTTTCTTTTCTCTGACTCAGGCACTTGCTGTGACAGTTTTCCAAAAAGTTTCTGGTGCTGCTTCACGACCTCCTCCACCAGTACTTGCAGCTCCTTTTGGCTGAATTTCAGCTTTCGCTTCCTCTCCCCTCCTTCCCTCTCTGTGTCCTGGCTGGCCATTCTTGCAGTCTCCAGGGCTGAATCAGGCAGTTGCTCTCTTCCTCTCCTCAGCACTCCCAGCCTCTCCAGAGTCTGCTGATTGTGTGCACCTGCCTGGGTGTGGCCACTCCCTGGTTGGGTGGGGTTTAGGTAGCACAGGATTGGCTGATTCAAGTCATGTGTTTTTGAACTACCGATTCGGTATTTACCCATTCGGTATTTACCGATTCGGAAAATACCACTTCGGTATTTACCGAATCGGAAAATACCACTTCGGTATTTACCGATTCGGTAAATTCCGATTCATGCTTACCGAATTTTACCGAATCGGTAATGTTTACCGATTGTTGACCGGTTGAAAGAGAGGCAACCCCCTATGTAAATTATTTAAGGTCAGGGAACAGGGGGAAAAGGAAACAACAAACTATAATATACAGTATCCCTCAAGACCTATATTTCTTTAATTTTAGTGGATTCTCAGTAGAAAAACACAACAACCTATTACATGTATTTTTTATCTTTTTTATTTAATTTCTTTTGTTCATTATTTTACGTACAGATAAAATTCATCTCTTATTTTCAAGACAACATATAAACATTCATTACTATTTTCATGTATACAGAGATTGGCATTGCTTCAAAAGAGAAAAAGAAAAAATCCCCACACCATTTACACCTCTCCACACTCCTCATTCATATCACTAACATACATAGCACACACCCTACCCACCCCAGGGCCCGACAACATGCACAAGAAGACCAAAAACAGAGGTGAACTGCTCAGCCCTCTGTTGCTGTGCTGTGCGCTGGGGTGTGTCATACACACTGGTCGACGCGCGTTTCGATGGCTTATTCTCCTTTACTTGCCATCTTCTTCAGGACCTGTTACTAGTCAATTAGGTAACGGGCATGGATGGGGGAATGGGAATTCTTTTGTACTGTTTTTGCCTTATTTCAGATAACTTTTTGGATCCAAAAATTAAGCAAGTCGTTTTTCACGATAGACGTACTTGGATTCTGGTCCAAGAAAGTGCAACTGTAAATGCCAGTCTTCCTATGTTCATTTCATATTCTGACGAATATAGATGGAAGTTTTCCTTTTTATCTTGTTTCTTTTGTATTCATTTTGTCATTTCTTTGGCGGTGGCCTGCAGCGTAGTAGATATCGTTTTGTTTATCCCTGATTTTCTTCTATCAAGTAGACCTTTTTTTCTAAAAATAGGCGGAGGGTGCCTGTCTTGTGATGGCTGCCATCACAAGACAGGCACCCTCCTTAGCAAACATTTTTGAGGAAAATATTGTTTTATAGGAGTCTGTGTGTCACAAGATGTTCTGTTGGAGAAAATGTACCCATTATGTTGAAGTTTTTAGTTCTTTAAGTAATAGGAATCCTTGTTAAATTAGCAGTGTTAGATTTTCCTGTTGCTCCTATAACATGAGAGCACGGTCCTAAGCATACAATGTAGGTGCTTTTATTAAGAGAAATCATTTTAGAAGTGTCTGCAGTCCTGTACAAGTAATGCAAAGTCTATGAGTAAAAGTGTAGAACATTTGCTTTTTTCTTGAGGGTCTTTAGATGATTAAGATAGGAATATACAGATGTAAGGATTTGGAGTATGTCTGTATTGTTTTTCTCTTTTCCTCAGAATTTAGTAAATGAACACAGACTTCCTTGGCTGCTTGGGATTGGGTGACGTATTACTCTTGTCAGTTCACCAAAGGGTTCCTTTTATACTTGCCAATAGGTCCAGGCTGTTGTTTTATTTACTCTCACACAGATGAAAGTGGTTCCAGGGTGCCTTGTTAATATATGGGGCGTCCCTAGACTAGGAAGTATTCTGAGACTATCCTCTCTGTTGATAGATTATTTCTGTGCCTTGTCTAAAGACCTTTTGTTCTGTCCACCAATAGATATTTGCTGCTTTACAACCATTGCCAGAGGGGCGCGGACATCAGATCCAGCTTGGAGAGTCAGCACCAGTCCAGCTTGAAGTCAAAGTGAAGGTAAACAGCACAGGCATTGCTGGCAACCAGGACCTCAGTGAAGGTAGAAGGCCGGAAGCACTGGGATGTGAAGTGTGTACCCCTGCCACTGTCTTGGGCGAAAGACGGGGTCACAAATCAGAAAGGAGAAATTGTGGATCAAGTTTTTGATGCCCAGCCGAGAGTCACAGACCGACCAGGAAGGCAAGAAAGTTTTTGCTTGAGGTAACCCCCTTTGAAACAAGGGTTGCTTCAGAGATCCTAGCATCAGGCCTCTGAAACCTGGTCCCAAAGTGGCTGTAAAGTTTTCACCTTTGTTGGTCAAGAGATACCTGGCCACGCTGAATGCAATCTATGGCCCCAACGAAAGAGCAGTGTGCCAGCAGAGCAATACAGGAGTTAGGGGAGGACTTGAGTTCAGGGTACAGGTGCTGTGTCTCTGGTGCCTGTTAAATTGAGATAAAGAAAACTGGTGCACTGCCTGAGACACTGGACAGGATCGCTGAGAGCATTTGCCCTGGTGGGTGATTGCCCTATCCTGACAGAAGAAACTTTTCCCTTGAAGCTGGGCCGTGATTCCTGAGTTGCGAGTTGTGCAGCTCCACCGTGGGAACAATAAGAGCCTGCCTGTGAGGCTCAAACGGACACAGGGAGAAGACTCCCCTCTGGTTGGTTGTACAGCGTCTTTAATTTCCCAAGGACTTCTTTTTCTTTTTTGTTGAAAATGTACCCCATTGGTCATCCCATTTTTGAGGAGGAGCAGCCCTTTGCAGCTCTTCATCTTAATTCTCATGGTCCTGTGTAGTCCTCCTGGTCCTCTGGATCCAGGATCATTTTTGTAATAATATGTCTGACTGCTTTAATGTTTGTATTAGGTATAATGATAGATACTCTAGCCCTCATAAAGGAAACACTGGAAAAGTCTAGCGAAAATGTTTTATTAGATATGTACTGTTAGCTACTTTGATATTGAAATGGATGGTAACTGAAATGCATAGGAGCCTTGAAAATGTTTTTACTGGATGGTTCTAGGATTTGCTTAGGACTAGAAAGCTAATAGTTCTGTTTCTGATAATAGTAATTACTCTCTCCTGCTATCTGTATGCCCAAATCTCTGTTCCCTTTGTACTTCTGCTTATACCTTATACATACCCGCTTAACAATATTTAGAATGAGAAATGCCCACCTAGCAATGCATTAGGATAGTGATACATTTATGAAAAATTAATTAATATGTATATTTTTTGTTTTCTTACTGGATTATGGGAGATGTCTTCAGCTAACGCTAAAAGGGTCGTCTGTCGTAAATTGGCTGCGATTAAATTAGCGTTAGCGGAACCCATCTGGTATTTAGAGGCTATCCTGTACATTTTATGGAATCCATTTTGTATTTCTGGCAGCCATTTTGTTTACCCTTGTGCTCTGTTTAAAGGACTGGCTATACTTAGACTCTGCTACTCTGCACATGCGCAGAAGAGTCTACCTGTCCATGCATCTGTTTTTAGTCTGTAGCTGTCAGGTTGTTTCTACCAGAGTCAGCAACTGTTAGCTCCTCCTTTACTGTTGACTGTGCATTTCTGTATGACCATCTATGTATGTAATTCTCCTATGTGTGCTTGTACTGCCTTTTTCAGCCCCTGTGTGGGTATAAAAGACCCATGGTTCTTCTACTCTGTGTGCTACATTCATTCAGCACCACAGGGTGCTGTGTGAATGTGGTTCCACTTCATGAAGGTTTATTAAACTTTGTATTTTCTATTCCAGTTTCTGTGCCAACTTCTTCCCAATAGTCTGAGGACTCTGTGCAGAGAAGGGCGAACCCCTTGCACTGGTAGGCCTAGCTGAGGTCTCTTTCAACAGACCGACACAAACCCGGAGTGAACCCGACTGACCCGTACCCGCGATGTCCCGATCCGCGCAGTACGATGCAATGCGTGTAAAACCAGACCGACTCGCACGGAGACCAAGTCGCACGACCGTCACGCACAGACAACCGGGCCCACAAGCAATAGAGACATTCGCGATCGACGCATATGAAACACAGAAGATAGGCAGCGTGAACGAGGCGGAGAAGCCCGCACGAGCCAACAGCAGTGTCTGTACCCGTCAGATGAATGTCTCCTTCGTGCCTACAAAACCCAAAGGAAAAAGACAAAAAAGGGACCAAACAAGCAATGACAAAGCCAATAAATATCAAATTTAAAAAACCTGGGACAAAAACACACCCACAACTCCAACTATATAAAGGACTGCAATCACTACCATCATCCCTTGCAAACAGGAGACACAGCCAGCAGCAAACACCATTACACAGCAACCACAGACACACTCACAACTCACCCATCATACAGCTCACACACCATCAGCACCTCATCCAAAAGCACACACACATACAGCCAGCAAAACCAACACCAACCCACCCTCACTTGCACCCTCACACACACATCCCTCACCACCACCACCCATCACCATGCCCCCAAAGAAGAATCCAAAGTTCACAGATAGTGAGTTAGAAGTGCTGGTAGACGAGATCATCAGAGTAGAGTCACATTTGTTTGGTACATTGGTCCAAAGCTAAATCGACACTGCCAGACAGTTTGCCACCACAAACACACTACCTCACAGTGCAGCTGACTGACAGGAAGGAATAGTGGGGATGCAGGTGAAGTGAGTGTATCCAAAAGCATGATGGGGCCTGTAGTCACAGATAATGCTCCCCCTCCTGATTGGCCCATCAAGACCTCTCTGAAACATGCCCACGTCACAGGGAGTGGAAAATGACTGACAAGATGGCTGACACTGGGTTCTGCTGTGGGGAGCACAAGGCCCTGGTAGTGCATGTGCGCAAATCAGAAGCAGGACACCACTGACTGACATCCTGAAAGACAACTTGCACGCCCTCCAATGGAAGCACGTTTCATGGTGGGATGTCTGGCCGGGTGGGAAGGAGGACTGACAGCTCTGACCATACTTACCAGCATGTGGAGACACCCCCTCTCAACACAAACTTCACACAACTCACTGGGTAAAATGCATTGACCTACACCTCTGTGAAATATCATCAAAAGATACCCTGTACTGGGTGCTGCTGTGTGAAGCACAGGGGCTCTCTTTGGACCTGTAGCCAAACAAACACCAGGATTTCACAGTCATCCATCTTGCCACTGCCATCACACCCCCTCACAGGGAAGCAGAGTCAAGAGGGAGGAAGTATGGGCATGCTGGGAAGGGGGGTGTAGCCAAGAGTATGATGGGAGTCACAGTCACAGACAATCTACACCCACTCACATGGCCCAGCAAGCATACACTGAACCATGCTCACCTCACAGGGAGTGGGAAGGGACTGACAAGATGTCTGACACTGGGCTCTGTTGTGGGGAGCACAAGGCCCTGCTGGGAAATGGGCTACAACAAACACCAGGACTTCACAGTCAGCCATCTTGCCATTGCTGTCACACCCTCTCACAGGGAAGCAGAGTCAAGAGGGAGGAAGTATGGGCATGCTGGGAAGGGGTATGTAGCCAAGAGTATAATGGGAGTCACAGTCACAGACAATCTACACCCCCTCACATGGCCCAGCAAGCATACACTGAACCATGCTCGCCTCACAGGGAGTGGGAAGGGACTGACAAGATGTCTGACACTGGGCTCTGTTGTGGGGAGCACAAGGTCCTGCTGGGAATTGGGCTACAACAAACACCAGGAGTTCACAGTCAGCCATCTTGCCATTGCTGTCACACCCTCTCACAGGGAAGCAGAGTCAAGATGGAGGAAGTATGGGCATGCTGGCAAGGGGGTATAGCCAAGAGTATGATGGGAGTCACAGTCACAGACAATCTACACCCACTCACATGGCCCAGCAAGCATACACTGAACCATGCTCGCCTCACAGGGAGTGGGAAGGGACTGACAAGATGTCTGACACTGGGCTCTGTTGTGGGGAGCATAAGGCCCTGCTGGGAAATGGGCTACAACAAACAGCAGGACTTCACAGTCAGCCATCTTGCCATTGCTGTCACACCCCCTCACAGGGAAGCAGAGTCAAGAGGGAGGAAGCATGGGCATGCTGGGAAGGGGGGTGTAGCCAAGAGTATGATGAGAGTTGCAGTCACAGACAAACTACACTCACCCACATAGCTCAGCAAGTTCTAACTGAACCATACTCGCCCCACAGGGAGTGGGAAGGGACTGACAGGATGTCTGATACTGGGTTCTGTTGTGGGGAGCACAAGGCCATGCTGGGAACTGGGCAACAACAATATCAAACTCTGTCCGTGAGAAGCTGGGAAAAAGCAGTGTACAGGCAGGCATCTGTTCGTACAGTAGAAAATGTCATGTTTGTGAACCATCGATGCATGTAGAAACAAAACTCACATTGTGTGTCTTTTCCAAACACAGGTGGTGCTGGGGACCCAGCACCAAATGAAGAGGATTCCCCGGCCCAGAATCTGGTGGACACTGAGCTCTCTGGTTTGACTCTGTCTCTGTCCTCTTCGAATGACGACGACCAACCTGGCCCCTCCGGTGTGAGTCATCATGCAGCACCAGCAGCATCAACATCTGCACCCCCTGTACCCATGCCTCCAGCATCTGGAAACCGACAGGGCACCCCCGCCAACACAGACAGACCAAGGCCACTGAACACCCACAGCACAGGGACACAGGACCCCCCGGAAGCTACAGCAAACACCACCAGCAACACCACCTAAGGGGTCCCAGTGTCACCTGTGTGTCCCGCCGCTGGTCCTGCCCGTGTGGATAGGGGTGCTGGGAGGGGTGGGAGGCAGAGGACGCGCCTTGCAGAGGGGTCTGGACTGCATGATGACCCCCAACTGGCACACATCATAGATGCGTACAAGGATAGCACCGGAGGATTTGGCCAGGTAGTAGGGATCTTCAAGGACATGCAACAGGAGCAGGCTGCCCACCATACCCACATGGAGGCCAAGTGGGATGCCCTGACTGCGGTGCATCAGAACATACGCCAATGCCTCTGCCAGATCAACACAAACCTGTCCACACCTCCCTGTGTGGCCACAACATCTGTTGCAACACCATCTGCCAGTGCCACAGGAAGGGAGGAGGACTCTGGCGGAGAGTCACCTGCACCGCAGAGGCCTGCACCTGAAGATCCCCCCCCCCCCAGGAAGAAGAGGGGTCGTCCGAAGAAGGACATGTGAGAGGCAGATGTCCCAGCACATCCCCCACGTCTCTAAACCTGTTCTGGACAATGTTCTTTGTGCACAACCCGTTCACCTTGTCCAATCGCACACAACTCGCCCACATGACATGGAGGGTTCATGTTGGGCCAATGTAGCAGTGGACTTTACTCTGGACATTTCATCTACCAGCACATCCAACTCTAATGTGAACTTTGGATTCCAATGTACAGCACCCACCATCCTGTGCAATTTCCTTACACATGTTCGAAAATAAACTCGCCAGTACACCATACTTGTCTCTGTTGTGATTCCATATTGTCATGTGTCATGGAGATGTCGATCTGCTACACAACACAGTGCATGCCAAATACTGCAACAATGTGACTAACGTTAGGTGAGTCATGGTGATGTGACACGTGAGGGAGACACACCCCTATGGCAACACAACACATACTCACCATGGCCATGTTACTTATCACACACAATGATGTTGACTTGAAACACATAGGCATGCACAACCACAACACCTATCCACAGTCAGTGGTAACAAGTCCACAGGTGAGGTAAGCAAATGTCAGTCAGATGTGGGAAGACCAACAACGCACCTAACAAGGCATAGCACAGGTTCATTACACATCAGCAACATGTTTATTCAAAAATAGTTACAAGGCAATTGTACGTTACGGTGGACACACGGTCACAGAGTGTCCGAGAATTGTAGTCCAGGGGTGTGTGGCACATTACTTGATGTCAATTGACTACTCCCACACTGGTGTTGGTTTCTGGGTGTTGGGGGTCAGTGTTGAACATCCAACAGGCAACCCTGTGAAGGACAGACACAAGACACAGTCAAAAGCACAGCAGAACAGGAGAGAAATGCAACACACATGCACAAAACATGTCGCAAGAAACCTACACAAAAACAAGTTAGCAGTACTACCCTATTGTGGAGTACACACCACCTGAATGGACACATCACTGCACGCATCCAGTCAAGTGGCACACAGACACACTGAGACAGCAACAGAGCAGCCACAACACATTCCAGGCTAACTCCATACATTGACATAACAACCCTGGAAACTCACATTCAGGAGAAGTTGTTGATGAGCTGTGAGTGGACGTCACCCTCATCCTCATCATTACTGGCATCTTGGCCCAGGCCGGGAGCCTCCACAGGTGCCGGAGGTTGGTCATCGTCATCCTGGATGAGAGGCACCTTCTTACGCACTGCCACGTTGTGTAGCATGCAGCATACAAGGATTATTTTGCACACCTTTGCAGGCTCATATGCTCCGGTCTTGTCCAGGCAGCAAAAGTGGCTTTTCAGGAGGCCGAATGTCCGCTCAATCACCCTCCTGCTCTGACCATGTGCCTCATTGTAGCGCATCTCGGCTGGTGTCACAGGGTTCCGGAGGGGTGTCAGCAACCACGGCATGTTGGGGTATCCGGAGTCACCTACACACACACAAATGAACAAGTATCTGAGTTTTGTAGGAGTGCGGAATACAACAGTGACAAACACACACAATGAGAAACAGTCAGTACACACCGACAAGCCAGGCATGCTGAGCTGGCATCTGTGACATCAGCGTTGCAATGCGAGTACTCCTCATTATGTAGGCATCGTGCGCAGAACCAGGGAACCGTGCACACACATGTGTGATAGACATGTCTGCAAGACATACCACCAGAGCATTGATCGAGTGGAAATGTTTCCTGTTCCGCTATGCCTGCTCATGTGCCTGTGGTGGTATCAGAGCCACATGTGTCCCATCAATAGATCAGATGACGTTCGGCATCCTCCCCAAGGTATAAAAGGCATCCTTTATTTCAGGGAGTTCAGCTGGGCTCGGGAACTTGATGTACAGGTCTAGGAAATGCAACATCCCCTCAAAGATATTGCGTAGCACCTGACTAAACATAGTTTGCGACATACCACCAGCAGTAGCCACAGTGTACTGGAAGGTACCAGTAGCAAAGAAGTGCAGGGCTGACATCACCTTCACCTCTGGGGTCAGTGCTGTAGGGAATATCCGGCAAGGTTGCAGATGTGGCGGCAACTGCTCCGCCAACTCCTCAATCAGTGGCCTGGTGAAGCGGTACCGTTGGATGCAGTTGCGTTCCTGCATGGTTGCAAGGTCTGGGAACGGTCGATGGACAGCTGGTGCCCTGCAGAACAGAGATGAACAAAGGAAGAATGTAGGTTCATCCACCCATGTGGCCATGACCAGGCTCAATATCACATGATAGATCATGACATTACACAATGTACTGAGGTGTGTGCTGTTGGGCATGGACACATATGTCACCTACATGACCATCACCTCACATCTCAATTCCACATGTCCACGAGTCCCATGTAGTGCAATGGCCAAACATCTGGCTGTGTCACCCGACCGATGTACTGCTGTGACGTTACAAACACACACCACAGTGTCAAGTGAGGCCTGATGTCTCCCAGGCATCACAGATCTTTGCCATGCAGAAATCCAGGGTCCCTGTATTGCCACATCGACACTGGCATGGACATAGCGTATCACGTACGCACCACAAGGCAAGCGTGAGTCCCACAGGTAGTGGCCACTGTTGTTCCTGCAGGCCCTACATGTACGTCTCTTAGACACACACACCATCAAGGTTGATGCATATACCATATGGATGTGTAGACTGTCACCCATTGGGCACATTTGATCAGACACATCTGAGACACAACATGCACACAGACTGTGGGTGCACATCAGTATTGTGGCTACAGGTCTCACTGTGACGTACATGCCATCACCCCCAGGACTCAGGGTGCATGTGACATTGCCCAAACATATCCAACATGAAACTGTGTCCGTGACTGATGCCCATTACTGTACAATTGCACATCACTGTGGTAATGTGCACAACACATTCTGCCCGCATGCACACGTGCACAGCCTGGGAGTGGCTGCACAAAAGTGCCACCCAACAAACCAAATGTGCCCCCCCCCAAACACCCAGGGAATGCAGCCTTACATGCCATGGGACACTGTGTGGCCAATGCGGTAGTGTGGTAGGTGTGCACAGGTATCCCTGGCAAGTAATTGTGTGTTGAATCCGTCGAATAGTCACACCAATGAGGTCCGACGCGGGTGACAATGCGTACGCATTGCACGGTTCATGACCGAGCCGTGCGTACGCTTTGCCATTGACTGCAATGAGGTCCGACGTGGGTGACAATGCATCCGCACTGCACGGTTCATGACCGAGCCGTGCGTACGCTTTGCCATTGAGTGCAATGAGGTCCGACGCGGGTGACTATCATGCATACGCGTCGGGCAGGCATGGTCCAAGACAGTCGTATGCCTTGGCCATTGAATCGTATGGAGACGGGTGTGTGTGTATTTTCAAAATACGCGTTGTACAGTCAGTTGACCGAGCCGGAGGCACCCATTGGCTCTGGACTGTCATGGAGACGGACGCGCATTCAAAACTTGTACGAGTTGTGCACTGGAAATTCAGTTGGATGCCTACAACAATGTTGCAATTTCAAGTGTTTCATGAAGGTGAAGATTTGAACGATGCGGAAGGCATTTACGAGTCGTACATTTCCATGGATTGGCCAGATTCATAGAATGCAACCGTGTTGGACCTATCACTTGGGACACATGGCACAGATTCTGCCTCAGCAGCACAGATATAAGGCTGGCTGGCCCTCAGGGAGCTCACTTGCCTGCACTACATGCTACTAGACCACATCCCTGCTACCACTGCTGCCGTCTCTGCATCCGCTGGCTCCTGCTATGGCACGTACTCTGGAGAGAGCCCCAGTTTTCAATGAGTAGGAGAACCAGGCCCTGCTGGACGGGCTCCTTCCACAGTACAGCAAGCTCTATGGGAAACCAGGGGAGCAGGTGAGTGTACAGTCCACTGCCTTCCTAATTATGCATGTTGCCTGACTAGCAGTACTAGCAGTGTGTACACCAGTGGCAAGCATTCTCACTGACTACTTTCATCACCCAAAGTGTGTAGGTACATGTAATGAACAGGTGTCCTGCTGCTAAAGTGCATTAGTGCAAGCTTAAACTATCCAGGCATTGTTAACATGTCAGACATGCAGGAGATTTGTCCTTCCCCATGGTTGCACTACCTGTGTAAGTCATTTCCCTTTGTGATGATGACATGTATATCCAAATGTGTGCAGCACAAATCTGGGGCATGTGTGTTAAGGTACTTTTAACTTTGTCATCCTCACAGGTTGATGCCCACCAGAAGCAGGAGATATGGCTGACCATCGCCCGGGCCGTTCGTTCGGTGGAGGTCTACAAGCGCCGGATCTGCAACCGCCAGAAGAGGTGGCAGGACCTTCGGGGCTGGACCCGGAGGATAGCTAGAGTCCAGCTGAAGCTGTCACCTCCACGCAGGAGGGGCGGACACCCGACCCTGACCCCCCACATGCTCCGGATCCTGGCGGTGGTCTTCCCGGACCTGGATAGGCAGCTGAAGGCCAGACAGCAGCCGGAAGGGGGTAAGTCCATGCCTAATCTGTGTACTATGTCTGACATGCTAATTGCAGTCTTTTGGCCTGGTCACACTTCCACATTACGTAGGTCTTGTAGTCCAATACTCAGTTCCCTCAGCTGTGTGATGCACCCTCCTCATCTGTTCCACAGGTGTGGCCCCTACAGTCTGTTGCTTGTGTCACTAGGGCACTGTGTCCCTGCAGTCAGCTATGCTTCGTCTACCGGACAGCATCTGTTCCCGTGACTCTGTTGTGTGTTTCATGGGTGGTTCAATTGTTTGCCCAATGCATGAGATCTGACATGTGATCTATGTGTGCCCTTGAGATGTGTTCCAATTGCTGGTCTGACTCGCCACATGTGGCTGGGGTATTCCAAACAAACCCATGCAGCAGGGGACTCCAATTTTGGGGCCTCAGGAGTATGTATATCAAGTATGTCACACTTGCTTAGCCACCTGACTACTGTCCAGGGCCAAACACTGTTTCATGTAGACCTGGACAGTCATGCCTCCTCAAGGGTATTTAGAAACACTCTGTAATCCCACTTCTGTGTATTAAATTACAGGTTGTGCTTGGTGACATGTGCCTTCAGGTGTCTGCCTCTGTGTCATTATGGTGTGGCTTGTTGTTACGTACAACTGGGGTGTCCATGATTCAGAGGATCAGCAGGACATCTGAGATGTGACTGTGAGAGACAAGACCTGTGTGACATATAGGTGTGTGATCATCTGTCAGCGCACAATGGTGTATGCAACTGTGTCCTTCAGGCAGATGGGTTACATGGATGGCAAACTGTGATGTGTTAATGTACAGGGAGTTGTGTTTGCAGAGACTCAAATGTCTGATTTGCATGATGTGGGGTCTTCTGTAGAGTTAGCTTTACCCCTGAGCTAGGATTGTGAGTCAGTGCATACTGTTGTTGTGTGGATGCCCTGCCCCTGTGACAGGAGACAGTGTTGACTGACTTTCCAGGCATCCCAGTGCCATTGCATTTAACTTGCTATGAGTGATCCTGCATTTTGTTCAAGTGTGCACCATGCACACCATTGTGGCATTGCCCATCAGGACATGGGAACATCATAGTGTGTGTTGCTGGCATGCATCACAAACATGTGAAATGAGTCTCTGCCTATCCCTTCATCCGGACACCTGTACTGAGTCAGTAGCAAGAGATGTGCTGTGTGTATAGTGAAATACTCCTACATGTTCACTTGCATGTCCAACTAATGTGTGGGTGGTGCATGTCAGGCCATTGGGGTATTAGCATCGAACATGCAACAGACATATGTGTGCAAGTCAAGGAGGGATATGTGTGCCATGGTTGATGTTGAGAATGACAATTGGCTTATTCTAAACAGTGTTGGCACTTTGAGCTGTGTTCAGCTGATGATACCAGGGTTTGCCCTGTGATGTGATGTACTCACTGTGGTGTGTGCAGTCAGTGCACGTGACTGATGTTGTTCTCTTACTTCCTATTCCTATCCAGATACATCCACGGCCACAGGAGGGGACAGCTCCATGGACCAGGAGGAGCCACAGAGCCTGACAGCGACTGAAGGAGAAGAGTCGGGGGGACCCAGTGGCACAGCGAGCGAGTGGAGCCACACAGAGGAGTCGTCAGCACCATCACCCCCAGCTGAGGGCCACAGCAACTCTGAGGATGACTCCCTTGTGGAGGCGGGTGTCAACAGCCACCAAACCCCAGATAGTGAGGCTTTCCCCGCCACCGCCACCACCACCACCATCACCACCCTCCCATCGGCTCCCATCCCAGAGGTCCCTGTAGGCTCCCGTGTTCTGGAGCATGTCTCCTTTGTGCCAGGAACCGCACCCCCTGCACCTGTGTCCCCTGCTGCCCTGAGTGAGGAGTTTGTGGACTTACTTAGACAGATCCATGTAGGACAGACGTGGATGTTGAAGGTCCTCCATGCACACACAAGTCTGTTGACGCAACTGGTGTCGTTCATGGAGGGCATTTCATCAGGCATGTCTGCCCTACAGAGGACCAATCAGTCCATGGCCTCCTCCCTGATGGCAGCAGTGCCCCTCCTCCCACAGTCCTGCACCCCTCCTACCCCTGCACCACCCACGATTCCTAGCAGCCTACCTGTCCCAAGCACACAAACACCTGCTCATTCTCACAGAGCCACAGACACGGGCAGCACACAAACACCCAAACCAAGGTCTAGTCGTGCACACAAGCAAGCGCAGGGGACTGATACAACACTCACAGGGGCTGGTTTGCAGACACACACACAGTCATCCACAACCACTCCGCAGTACTCCGAAACCTCTCCCTCCCAGCCCCCTTCCCTTGCCTCACCTGCAACCCCATCTCCACAGAAGCTCTTCCTCTGTGACCTAGGCCTCTTCCCCACCGACCCAGCAGATTCTAATTACAAGGGGAAGAGGAAGTCCCCACACACAGAGGGGAGTGTCCCGGACACCCTCCCCCAGGCGCAGACAGACTGAGACCCCCACCCGCAAGTCCCCCAGACCCAGAAGAGCAAGACCCCCCGCCACCACGCAACTCCAAGGCAAAATCTCCGTCCTCCATCCCCCAGGCCACCACTCCAGAGGTTCCCCCGCCACTCCCTGCCCCGAGTTCCCCCACCCACAGATACACCATCCCCAAAATGCTAAGCCCCCCCTCCCCCCTACCACTTGCTCCTCCACACCTGGTCAGATGGTTAGTGCCACTGATGAGGGGACCGTGCCCCCCCAGTCCTGCCGACCTCACCTGCACCCCATTCCGCTCCCATGGATGTAGGCACTGCAGTGGAGTCCACGACCACCCCGTCTGACTTGGGCACTGCAGTGGGGACACAATCCACTCCATCTGACCTGCCCACTGGAGTTGTGCCGGCACCCACCCTATCTGACTTGTGCCCCACAGTTGTGACTGCACCCACCACTTCTGTCAGCTCCACTGCACTTGCAAGTGTCTCGCCTGCATCCGCCACCTCTTCACTGCCTCCTTCTGCTGCGCCCTGATCCTTTCCCTGCGGTGCCTGGCCTGCCCCCATGTATGCCCCTTCGAGGGAATGACCCCGGTCCTTAGCAGTGCAGGCAAGCAACGTGTGACAGTTGTCACACTAGTTTACTCCTTGGCATTTGAACATGGACTGGCCATTGGTCTTTTGTTTGAATGGACGTTTAACTTTTAATATGCTGAATAAAGCTTTTTTCTTTATCCCTGTGAACTTGATTTAGCTGTACATCATGTTGATAATGTTTAACATGCCCTTACACCTGTAATGCTTGGTTTCCAATGTTGAATACTGATGTGTTGATGTGAGGTACTCCATGTGGTCCATGAGATATGTATTCTATTCTGGTGGGTATCCATGTCATCCTTCGCAGCTACCTGGGTGTGTCATGATCAACTATTTGTGGACATCTCTGTGAACATTTCATTTGCATGGCCACATCTCTGGCTTGCACCCATGCACATATGATGTGCTTCCCATTGTTCAATTTGTCAATTTCACAGACTGTGCACATCACCACTGGACCTACAGGTGTGGGCATCATTGGTATAGGAGCAACTGGGTCCTCTGTGCAACTTGCTGTACATAAGTTTTGAGTATGTGCAGATGACTTAGGGGAGACTCCCGTAACCCAGGCAGTTGTGACCAGAGCCTTCATTGTGTGGTAACTGATGGCTGACTGACCAAGTGTTCCTCTGACATGAGTGAGACCTGCTGTGAATATGTTTGGCACAGCTGGGCTTCTACAGGAGTTGGGTCCCCTCAAGTAAGTGTGTTGTCCCGTGACATAGCCTGGGCCCATGGTGTGTGTTGTATGAGCATGTGTGTGTGTCCACATCCCTTTTCATACACAGGCAGTGTTCCCTTGATATGTTCCTGTTGTTGATGCTTGCTGAGTGGTACTGTGTTCATCACACTACTTTGCCATGGGCTACCAGATGTGTGGGTGCATGACACACTACTGTTAATTGGTGTTCCATCATTGGGATTTGTCAGTTCTGAGTGGTGATGATGTTGTCAGACACAGATGGGACAAAGTCAGGGTTCCCGAAGGCACTTGTTTATTCGCAATATCATGTAGTTGTTCCTAGGTGGTACCTTTCAGTGATTGAGACATGTGTATGTGTGTGTGACTGCTCCCACTTGTCGGGTTCAGGGCTGCAATGTTGGCAGGTGTCAGCATGTGTGCCTTGTGGTTCTCCTTGGCTTCTGCATTGTCCTGGGACTGTTGCAGGTATTCTGAAGGTTACATGAGCTTTGACATCATGGCCATGTACCGCATACTGTGCAGTTTGTCTGTCATTCACCAGGGTTGTAAACTGTCCTTGTGTGATGAGTCTGTGCACCTTAGTTCCTCCCAACATTCCTGTGATTGTCATGGGTGCATGTGCAATGTCACCTGTCCGTGTGGGCTTCACAGATGCACATTGTTGCAGTTCAGGGCGTGTGGTGTTGAGGGTGGACTGATGTAAATGTTTGCATGGATGGTCCCCTACCTCCCGTTTGTCCATGGATGAGGGGCCATGCTGAGTGATTTGTGTTTGTGTATGTGTGATGTACGTTTGTGGAAAAGGACACATGTCTGGGTTTCCCAGTTTGTACGACATCTGCCTTTGTCATCACAGTGGAGGTGTCATGCATGCTAGTGTCACCCCAATGTCTGGTCACTGGGGGTAGTGCTGTTGTGTGTCAGTCTCTTGCTGTGTTAGTTGGTGTTCATTCCAGCTTGTGTCACATGTGTATGTTGTGCTCCCTCTCATCTCACAATGCCTGATTGCCCACTAAGGGTGTCCCAATGATGGTTTACTTTTGTATGGCACTGTGTCCACATCTGTGTCAATGTGGTTCAGCACCCCTCATGTGTTGTGTAGTTGCCTGGGGATACTGAGACACACACGTTGTGCAGATGTGCAGTGTGAGGTTGCCTGTTTGTGTTTGTGCATCTGCATCAGTGCATTGGTATTGCTGTTGTGGGCCTTTGTCTGGATGCTGTTTCTGTGATTTTCCCTGCTGTCCCTGTGAGTCATATCACATCATTGTTCACATTCATCCTGGTTGTTAGGTGCCATTGCTGGCATGGAATGGGAGTTTGTGAGCTGACACCTACAGTCTACACAGGTTGTTTTGATTAGTGTGTCTATTTTCGAGATGTATGTATGCTTTGTGATGGTCACTTCTGCTCTTGTGTCATTGCACACTGTATGCATTGTCAGCCCCCATGGGTGGTGCTTGTCTGCACATGGACGAGAGTGTGTTAGGTTTTCACAGCACTGTAAGCCTCACCACATCTCTGTGTGTATGGGACACAACCACTACTTCGCCCCATAAGTGTTTAATGTGTTGGGAGCAGGGATCATACATGCTGTTTGTTATTTGCAGCTTTGACTATGATGACACTTACCTTTTGGTCACTGTGATGAGGGGGGGTTTAGACCCCATCACCACAATGCTCAACATCTGTTGCAGTTTGGAAGCCCACGCTTAACTTTTGTTCTACACAGTAAGGGGGTGTTCTTTTTACATTGACACAGTGCTATAGTGATGCTTGCCTTGTGTAGGGCACACTCATTTGTTGGTCACACATGTGCTGTTAGTTACATTGTATGTTCGAAGTCATAATCACTGTTGTGGGCATTTGTCACAGACTACACACTGTTGTCATGATGTTCGGGGGGATGTATTTTGCTGACATACCTAATGTTGGAGTATGATGGATGTGTGGTGCATCACCAATCCTATGGGTGGGGGTGGCAGGGGTGATGGGCAACATATGCCCTATGGCTGGGGGTGGCAGTAGTGATGACCAACAGATCCCCTATGGCTGGGGGTGGCAGTAGTGATGGGCAACATATGCCCTATGGCTGGGGGTGGCAGGGGTGATGGGCAACATATGCCCTATAGCTGGGGGTGGCAATAGTGATGGCCAACATAAGCCCTATGAGTGGGGGTGGCAGTAGTGATGGGCAACATATGCCCTATGGCTGGGGGTGGCAGTAGGGATGGGCAACAGGTCCTCTATGGCTGGGGGGGCAGGGGTGATGGGCAACATATGCCCTATGGCTGGGGGCAGCAGGGGTGATGGGCAACAGGTCCCCTATGGCTGGGGGTGGCAGGGATGATGGGCAACAGGTCCCCTATGGCTGGGGTGGCAGGGGTGATGGACAACATATGCCCTGTGGCTGGCGGTGGCAGGGGTGAGGGCCAACATATGCCCTATGGCAGGGGGTGGCAGTAGTGATGGCCAACATAAGCCCTATGAGTGGGGGTGGCAGTAGTGATGGGCAACGTATGCCCTATGGCTAGGGGTGGCAGTAGTGATAGGCAACAGGTCCCCTATGGCTGGGGGTGGCAGTAGTGATGAGGGGGGGGTTTAGACCCCATCACCACAATGCTCAACATCTGCTGCAGTTTGGAAGCCCACGCTTAACTTTTGCTCTACACAGTGAGGGGGTGTTCTTTTTACATTGACACAGTGCTATAGTGATGCTTGCCTTGTGTAGGGCACACTCATTTGTTGGTCACACATGTGCTGTTAGTTACATTGTATGCTCGAAGTCATAATCACTGTTGTGGGCATTTGTCACAGACTACACACTGTTGTCATGATGTTAGGGGGCATGTATTTTGCTGACATACCTAATGTTGGAGTATGATGGATGTGTGGCGCATCACCAATCCTATGGGTGGGGGTTGCAGGGGTGATGGGCAACATATGCCCTATGGCTGGGGGTGGCAGTAGTGATGGGCAACAGGTCCCCTATGGCTGGGGGTGGCAGGAGTGCTGGGCAACATAAGCCCTATGAGTGGGGGTGGCAGTAGTGAAGGGCAACATATGCCCTATGGCTGGAGGTGGCAGGGGTGATGGGCAACATAAGCCCTATGGGTAGTGGTGCTGGCCATACAACCCCTATGGTGGCCTGTTGTTCGTGGCCAGGATGTGGATCCCCTGTGTGTGTGTACCATTTTGCGGGTACGTGGCGTTTGTTTGTGTGGTAGGTGTCTGACTTACCACCTGCGCCGTCTGCGTCGGTTCCTGATGTAGAGTACTGGTATGACCTGCGCGATGGGATTCATGATGTGTTTGTGTCGTACACGCTGCTTGTTGCTCCGTCTCGTACCCGCTGCAAGCTGGTCCGTCTCGTAGCCGTGGATTGAGTTGTGGCGCGAATCGTAGCTGATATGCTTGTTTTCCGGATGCTGTGACGTGCCGTACGTGGCGACCCGTTCGGCGCGTAGGAAGTACGCATTGTACTTGTCAGGGCGGAAACTGCTGTGGATACTGCTTCCGGGCGACTCGGACGGGGAATGGAGCTTCAATCACAGCCTATGTGTCGGTCGTGTTTTTGGCAGTTATGCGCATCATACTTCATCTACAGGACGGACCGTCTACGGGTACGTGTCGGTCGCATGGTAAGGCTACGGACAGCTCTCGGAGAGCTGTCTGACCCGGATCAGAATCGACCCCTATATCGGAGAAAAGAAACTGACTAGCAAAGCCTACCGCTCACCTTGTAAAAATAGTACGGCCTCCTTGCAACCAATGTACAGATTCCGGGTCAAGATACACAAAGGTGTTTGACCCGGAGCTCCTTGTATCCCGAACTTGCTGGGGTCATGTGATCTAACAAGGCAACGCGAGAGACCAGAAATATAATAAAAGGTTTTTTTACTCTTTATTGTCGGCCGAAATACTGATATTTATACAGAATAAAAATTATTTGTACAGAATAAGAAATTAACAATGCCCACTGCGTTATTTTATCTATTAATTAATTCACGAGTGTGTGCCATGATGAGCTGAAAATCGGGCGGCCATATTGTAATGGGGGAAACACACTGTGTTACCTCCGTTTGTTATTATGTTATCTTCATTCTGATAAGGGGGAGTCACATATTGTTGGTATGCACACTCAACCCAAAAAAACGGCATATTATGGAATATCGCAAAGCTCCATCAGTCATTCACATAAGGGATTGAATATAAAAAGCGAGTAATGGGGGTGGCCATCTTGGAAAAGGAAAATCCCCATGTCTGATAAGTAAACATCAAGATATTTAAATATTTGATAGCTACTCTATCAATTATGTGACAGAGGACAATATCCTTCTGTATACGCCAGAGCAATACCAAAGCAGGTTCTAAAACCTGCTTTGTGCAAGGGAAATACACCACACAATCAGTAAAACTATTACTAGAGTATATAAAGTGAGCTATATGATAAAGCTCAATCAATATCTTTTTCCTGAAAGTTACAGTAACGATTTCTAGGGGCAATTTTGATCAAATTAGTCTCTCCCTGTCTTCCTTGCTATTTAATCCCTTTCTAAAGGTATTAAGGCGGGACATGTAGACTTGTTCGCGTTTCTTTCTTTTTAAAGTTGCATTACCTCCTCTGAAGCTCGTGTGGATAACCTCTAACCCACACCATTTCAAGTCTTCAATTTTATGCTGTTCTTTAATCCAATGTTCTACCAATGGGGCAGTTTTTTTGTTCGTTCTAATGGCTGACTTATGTTCATTTATTCTTATCCTGATTTCTCTTGAAGTCTCGCCCACATACCCAAGAAGACATGGGCACATGATAAAGTATATTACATTTTTGTTACGGCAATTTATAAAATTATTAAATTTAAGGGTGACTCCATTGTGGACGATGGAAGGTCCTTTCATGATGTTATTACAGTTATTGCACCCACTACACGCAAACATACCAGTTGGTAGGGGGGCATTCATTATGCAGGGTTGTTTATTATCATTAGTCTCTCTATAGCTATGAACCAGACAATTCCTAATGGTGCGATTACGCCTAAAGGAAAACATGGGTTTTGGTAAGATCTCTCTCTTTTGATTTGTAATCAAATGCCAATTTCTATTTACAATGAGAGTCCCTGTTGAAATATTTGGCTCTTTTGTAGGCATGTCTAAGTAACCTTTTTGGATAGCCTCTAATCAGGAACTTTTTGGTTAATTTTTTCCGCTTGTTTATCATAGTCTTTAATATTTGTACAATTTCGTTTTAACCGCTAGAATTGTCCAAAAGGAATATTGTCCCTTTGACAAACGGGGTGATTGCTCTTATAATGAAGCATGGTGGTCCTATGTTTAATTTTGATGTCCAGAAATTCACATTCACATTTGTTGATATTAGACGAGAATTTCAGATTGTCATCTCCCAGATTTATCCACTGAATGAACTCGGCCAGAATTTCCACCCTGCCTAGTGCCACGCCCTATTTTAACAACAGGAGAAAGGCTGCCATTGACCAAAATCCGGGCCCGGGGTGATTTATATATTTGTTTTAAGAACTTCCCTAAAACCGTCAGAGAAGCCAAAAGCCCTCATAGTCCTATCCAAAAAATGCCAATTCATGTGATCGAAGGCTTTGGCAGCGTCAACAGTAATAATTGAAAGAGGGAGGCCCTGTGATGATGCCAGCCCAACTGCCCCAATTAAAGTGTATACCAGTTCCGACATCTGCCTGCCCGGAAGAAATCCCTTTTGATCCTCATGAATATTGGCCCTATGATCTTACACAGTCGATCATTCAAGATCCCAGCAAAAACCTTATTATCAACGTTCAATAATGAAATTGGCCGAAATGACTGGCATTGGGTTGGGTCTTTACCGGGTTTTAGATTCAATGTTATAACTGTATCGCTCCAGGAGTCAGGCAGGGGGGAGGTACCAGCTAAGATCTCATTATACAATCTCAGCCAGACCGGGATGATCTCCTCCCTCAATAAGGAATAAACCTCAATCCGGATCACATCAGGGCCTGCCACTTTCCCTTTCTTAGCCTTGTCCAAAATAGTTAATATCTCACTTCCTGTTATTTCTAATGTGAGCATTTTTTGACTGTCCCCGATTAATTTTGGCAACTGCTTCTCTTTAAGCCAATTATCAGTATTCTCCTCCTCAACCTGGAGATCTTCTCGATATAGCTCCTGAAAGAATTCTGCAAAAGTCTGTTCTGTATTCCCTTTGTCCTCTATAATATGTGTACCAACTTTGATTTTACTAATATAGTTATATACACTATCAACTCTACTCTTCATAGCGAGAAGCTTGCCACAGTTCTCCTCTTGCTCAAAATCCCTCATTTTACTAGCCCCCCACTTTTGTAGTAAATTCTCTTCAGACTTAAGTCTGAACTTTAGCTGCAACTCTTCTACTCTCTTTATTAGATTATCATTCTCTATTCCGGGAGGACGGTTAACCTTTAAAGTTGCTTCTGCCCCTACTATCTGTAGTTCTAGATCCGCCAACTCTTTCTTCTCAGCTCTAGTCCAACCCACAACTGCCCCTTTTAGTGTCCCTCTCAGCCAGGCCTTATAGGTGTCCCACACAATAAATACAGAGGCCGACCCTAAGTTATCTTGAAAACATCTAGTTGTTTCAATCTTCAAAAACACCTGGAGTTGAAGATTGCAGAAGAAATCTCCTATTTAGAGTCCATCTCCTCAAGGAAAAGTCTGAAGGGATGTTAGACCCGGCCTCGTAGAATGGCCCTCCGGGCCCCCGCACCACCGAAACCTGGTACCTACAGCCCAAGCACCCGGCCCAGCCGAACCTCCCCACCAGGACACACGCACCGACCCGGACATCCCCGTCCCTGGCCTCTCTCCTTTCGGCCACCCCGGGCCCGCGTGCCCACTTCATGCACCAAGATGGCCGCCCGGCCCCAGCGCGAGGGAGGAGCAGTTTCTATCGCACCTCTGAACTCCCCCGGGACGATGGGTTTCGATCGGCCCTCCGGCCTCCCTGAGGGCTGGCTCCACGCCTGCTGGGTGTCTGGGACTCCTCCCGACCCGGCCCTGAAAGGATCAAAAGACTATAGCAGGAAATCCCGACAAGCGACCCCCAGGTGACAAGACCCCTGCCTGCGCAGACTCCGGACATCAAAGAGGGGTCGAACTATAACAAGGGGTGCTCTGGGGCTGTCCGACAGATTCGACGCTGGAACAACGAGAGCCTGCTGACGTGGTCGCGGCTCCTGGAACTGGAACTCACCTGAGCCCTGCTGAGTGACTCGCGGCTCCCTGAAGATCGTAAGACCTCCGAACTTGTACCTGAGCCCTGCTGAGTGACTCGCGGCTCCCTGAAGATCGTAAGACCTCCGAACTTGTACCTGAGCCCTGCTGAGTGACTCGCGGCTCCCTGCAGATCGTAAGACCTCCGAACTTGTACCTGAGCCCTGCTGAGTGACTCGCGGCTCCCTGAAGAACGTAAGACCTCCGAACTGGTACCTGAGCCCTGCTGAGTGACTCGCGGCTCCCCCAGACTCTCACGGTCCCGCCGGACCCCAACTCCGACCACGTATCCCCCAGCTCGAGGATTGTGAGCTGTGCGCCGGACACGTCCCTGCTTTGAACCGTTACCAGAGACAGTCCCGCTACCCCCTACCTTTCCGAGACTCTTGAGCCCGTGCTCACCTTGTACATATTTGCAGTGATACCTATTTGATAAAGCTTGTTCTGAGAATACCCAGTGTAGTCTCTCTGTGTCGTGTGGTGCCAGAAGTACGATCCTAGTTGCGAGATTCCTCCCCCTGGGGAATCTCCCGCCAGTGCCCGGCTACAATACTACACGGGTGGGACTCAGGGAAGTCAGGACCCCTTTCCGGGCTCCTCTGAGGTCGCCGTCTAACATTGGTGGCAGCGGTGGGATTCGGGCCCATCACCTAGAGATCGTACAGTGAACAACGGACGCACGACCAACAAAGATGGCAGAAGGAAGCGCCACGAGCTCCGCAGAAACCAACGCCAACAGAGTGTTCCAGGTGGAGCATCTGGAAGAATACACACACAAAGAGCTAAAACAATTTTGCAAAGAACTTAAAATCGCTACCACTGGCCTCAACACTAAGGAAGACTTGCAGAAAGCACTGAAAACTTGGGTGGAGACCGGGGCCTCCCGCCCGGAAGGCACGGGGGAGCACCCCGACGAAGCCGAACCCCCCCAAAGTGAAAACAGTAGCAATCAGGTGCGAGGCATCGTACCAGACGGGGGCCTATCCCCGGAAGAGTTCGCGGACAGAGAGAGAAGCCGCAGTCATGAACTCGAGTTAGCCAAACTCAAAATCGAGGGCGAATTGAAGTTAGCGGAGAAAAAGCTAGCAGTAGAGCAAATGCGTGTACAAGGCGAACTGGAAGAAAAGAAGCTCCAACGGGAGCACGAAGGAAGAAAGCTCCAACTGGAGCACGAACGGAGCTTAAAGGAACTCGAGCTCAAGGCCCGAAATGAGGACGGGAGGCCCTCGGGGAACCGAGAGACGGCCCCCCCAGCGGAACAGAAGGTCCACATCCCCAAGGATGTGGTCAAAGAATATTATAAAAACGATGACATTCAGCAATGGTTTCGGGCCTACGAGGTCGCCATGACCTCCCATCGGATTCCACAGAAGGACTGGGGGGCGGGGTTGTGGGGACGGTTTCTGAGCGAAGGAAGGGACACCCTGCTCGACCTACCCCTCTCCCTGCAGACCTCCTACAGCCACATGAAAGAGGCTCTCCTCACAAGATACGGCCTCACCCCAGAAATGTACCGCCAACGGTTCCGGGACTGCAGGAAGATCCCGGGCACCACCTGGGTGGAGTATGTAAACTTTTTTAGTCGGGCCTTCGATGGGTGGGTCAAGGGCAGCAAGGTCACCACCCTTGCCGAACTCACTGACCTCATGTTATGGGAACATCTGGCTGCGAACTGCTTCGTAGGGCTACGTCAACATCTGCTGGATAGCAAGCTCACAGATCCCCGGAAGCTGGCCGTGGAGGCCGACCGCTGGACCAACACCCGGGTCTCCCGGGGCATGGTAGGAGAGTACCCCCGAACCAGTCAGGGACCACACCGCCAGAGAGGGGGAGGGAACCAGGGAGGGCCGAGGGAGTCCCAGCCTAGCCCCCCGAAGACACCACCTCCACCTTTCCCGGCGCCCCCCCCACCAGTAACAGGGCCCCCTGGGAGACGGGGACACCGGGTGACCGTCACATGTTTTCGTTGCCAGAAACCCGGGCACTACGCCAATGACCCAGAGTGCCCCATGGCCACCCAAGTCACCCCTGCGAGACAGATAGCCAACGTAGCCCTGGGGGAGGAGGCTGAGGAAGCCGAGGAGTGGGAACCCGCCGCTATGGCCCTAGTATCCCTGGGAGATAGGGAAATGATCCTTGGTAGCCTCCTACCCTCCAACACACAGAAATATGGGCAGCTCGTCAAGATCAATGGCCACCAGGTAGAGGCCCTGCGGGACACCGGGGCCAGTATCACCGGTGTCCTCAGGCACCTAGTTCCCGAGGAGCAGATCCTCCCCAATGTCTTTTGCCCCGTAATATCTGCAGACAATAGGGAAAGTATGTGTCAGGTAGCCCTGGTGCCATTTGAGTGGGGAGGGGTGATAGGCAAACTCAAGGTGGCCGTAAGAACCTCCCAGCCGGTCGACTGCCTCTTAGGGAACGACCTGGAGAGTTCTCCCTGGAAGCACGTAGAGCGCAAGGCCCACCTAGGAATGATGGGACTCCCCGAGTGGGTGTGTGCCACCACCCGATCCATGACAGCCCGACTCACTCCCCGGAGAGAAGTCGAGAGCACCCCGGTCGAAGTAGCCAGCACCGTCCCCGCCGAGGGTCCTCCCGTTCCCCCATCGGAAGGGTCCGTCGCCAGCGACGAACCCGCACCATCCGACCCCGCCCCGGTCCCCGAGTTGGGGGATCTACCCGAGTTGGCCCATTGGCGCCACGAGGGCGGGCCCACCCGAGAAGAATTTTGCCGGGAGCAAGCCACCTGTCCTTCCCTGGTCGGGCTGCGGCGCCAGGCCGAGGGCCAAGCCGCAGGTGACCAGACCGGAACGCACCGAATCTATTGGGAGAATAACGTCCTGTATAGTGAGCAGAAATCAGTGGAGCTCGGATCCGGACGGGTACTGGTGGTACCTCTCCGCTTCCGGGATTTCCTCCTGGGCTTAGCCCACGATGTCCCCCTCGCCGGTCACCTGGGTCAGGACAAGACCTACAGCCGTCTCGTGACCCATTTTTATTGGCCTAAGATGAAAGCAGCGGTAGAGGCACACTGCAAGTCCTGCCCCACGTGCCAAGCCAGTGGGAAGAGTGGGGGGAAGCGCAAGGCTCCCCTCCAACCCTTCCCGGTCGTCAGTACCCCCTTCGAACGAGTCGGGATCGACATCGTGGGGCCACTGGACCCCCCCACCTCCCAAGGTCACCGTTTCATCTTGGTCCTAGTGGACCACGCCACCCGCTACCCAGAGGCTATTCCCCTGCGCACCATTACGGCCCCCGTGGTGGGCCGGGCCCTGATGGGGATCTTCTCCAGGGTGGGTTTCCCCCGCGAGGTCGTGAGCGATCGCGGCACTAATTTTATATCCAGGTATATGACGTCCCTATGGCAACAATGTGGGGTGTCCTATAAGTTCACCACCCCGTACCATCCCCAAGGGAACGGCCTAGTAGAGAGGTTTAATAGGACTTTGAAAGGGATGATCGCTGGCCTAGAAGAGCCCCTCCGGCGTAAGTGGGACGTCCTGCTCCCCTGCCTCTTGTTCGCTTACCGGGAGGTCCCCCAGAAGTCCTTAGGGTTCAGCCCGTTTGAATTACTCTATGGGCACCCCGTCCGAGGTCCCCTCAGTTTGGTTAAGGAAGGGTGGGAGGCAGCACCCCAGACCACCCCCCGAGATGTGTTCCAATATGTCCTGGCCCTCCGGAACCAGACCAGGAGGTTCCGAGAACTGGCCGAGGCCAACCTGGAGGCGAGTCAAGAAGAAATGAAGCGCTGGTACGACCAGAATGCCACTCTGGTCGAGTTCCAGCCGGGCCAGCAGGTGTGGGTCATGGCCCCCGTGAAGCCTGGCGCTCTCCAGGACCGATGGACTGGGCCCTACAAAGTGGTCGAGAGGAAGAGCCAAGTCACCTACATGGTGGACGTCCAGTCGCCTCGGGATCCCCTCCGGGTCCTGCACGTGAACCGCCTCAAGCCTCACTTCCAGCGGACAGAACTGAGCCTCCTGCTGGCCACCGATGACGGGACCGAAGATGAGTCGGATCCCCTCCCGGACCTCCTGTGTGTCAAGGAGCAGGATGGCTCCGTGGAAGGAGTGAACCTCTCCCCAGCCCTCACTGCCCAGCAACAAGCGGACTGCCGCCAGCTCCTAAGACAATTTTCTGACCTCTTCTCCCTGACCCCCCGGGTCACCAACTGATGTGTTCATGATGTGGACACCGGGGACAGCCCGCCGGTGAGACACCGAGCCTACCGGGTTCCTGACCGGGTCCGGTCCTGCATTCAAGCGGAAGTCTCGAAGATGTTGACCCTGGGGGTGATCGAGCCCTCTGACAGTCCCTGGGCCAGCCCCGTGGTCCTGGTCCCGAAGGCAGCGGCCCCCGGTGTCGACCCCGAGCTCCGATTCTGCGTGGACTACCGGGGGCTCAATGACGTTACCCGAGCCGATGCCCACCCCATTCCACGAGCCGACGAACTCATTGACCGACTAGGGGCAGCCCGGTTCCTCAGCACATTCGACCTCACCTGCGGATACTGGCAGATTGCGCTCACCGAAGGGGCCAAAGAGCGGTCCGCTTTCTCCACCCCCGATGGGCACTACCGCTTCCGCGTAATGCCCTTCGGGATGAAAAATGCCCCGGCCACTTTCCAGCGACTGGTGAATAGGGTCCTGGCCGGGCTAGAACAGTTCAGCGCGGCATATCTGGACGACATCGCTGTCTTCAGTTCAGAGTGGAGTGAGCACCTCCAGCACCTCCGAAGGGTGCTAACCGCCCTGCGCCAGGCAGGCCTCACAGTAAAAGCCAGCAAGTGCCAGATCAGGCAAGGATCCGTGGTCTACTTGGGGCACCAGGTCGGGAGTGGCCAGGTCGCCCCTCTACAGCCAAAGATCGACGCCATCCTGGCCTGGGAACCACCCATCACCCAGACGGAGGTCCGAGCCTTTCTGGGACTCACGGGCTACTACCGAAGATTCATCCGGGGGTATGGCAGCCTTGTCGGCCCTCTCACAGAACTCACGTCTAAAAAACAGCCAAAGAAAGTGCAGTGGACGGCTGCCTGCCAGGAAGCTTTCGATGCCCTAAAAAGGGCCATGTGTACTGCCCCCGTCCTCCAGGCTCCCGACTACGCCAAGGAGTTCATAGTCCAGACCGATGCCTCCGAGCATGGCATTGGGGCCGTCCTGTCCCAAGTAAATGACCAAGGCCTAGACCAGCCCGTCGCCTTCCTCAGTCGGCGGCTGTTGCCCCGAGAACAAAGATGGAGCACCATAGAGCGCGAAGCCTTTGCCGTGGTCTGGGCACTCAAAAAGCTACGACCCTACCTGTTTGGCACCCATTTCAGAGTCCAAACTGACCATCGGCCCTTACGTTGGCTCATGCAGATGCGAGGAGAAAACCCCAAGCTACTGCGGTGGTCAATCTCCCTCCAGGGGATGGATTTCACCGTGGAACACCGCCCTGGTACGGACCACGCCAATGCTGACGGCCTCTCCCGGTTCTTCCGCCTCAGCGAAGAGAACCCCCCAAGCTGATGGGCAGTTCTCTCCGGCTTTCAGCTGGGGGGGACGCGTGTTAGACCCGGCCTCGTAGAATGGCCCTCCGGGCCCCCGCACCACCGAAACCTGGTACCTACAGCCCAAGCACCCGGCCCAGCCGAACCTCCCCACCAGGACACACGCACCGACCCGGACATCCCCGTCCCTGGCCTCTCTCCTTTCGGCCACCCCGGGCCCGCGTGCCCACTTCATGCACCAAGATGGCCGCCCGGCCCCAGCGCGACCCGGGCCTAGAGGCGCCACTCCGGCTGGAGGACATCACGCTTCCAGGGGATGAGAGAGGGAGGAGCAGTTTCTATCGCACCTCTGAACTCCCCCGGGACGATGGGTTTCGATCGGCCCTCCGGCCTCCCTGAGGGCTGGCTCCACGCCTGCTGGGTGTCTGGGACTCCTCCCGACCCGGCCCTGAAAGGATCAAAAGACTATAGCAGGAAATCCCGACAAGCGACCCCCAGGTGACAAGACCCCTGCCTGCACAGACTCCGGACATCAAAGAGGGGTCGAACTATAACAAGGGGTGCTCTGGGGCTGTCCGACAGATTTGACGCTGGAACAACGAGAGCCTGCTGACGTGGTCGCGGCTCCTGGAACTGGAACTCACCTGAGCCCTGCTGAGTGACTCGCGGCTCCCTGAAGATCGTAAGACCTCCGAACTTGTACCTGAGCCCTGCTGAGTGACTCGCGGCTCCCTGAAGATCGTAAGACCTCCGAACTTGTACCTGAGCCCTGCTGAGTGACTCGCGGCTCCCTGCAGATCGTAAGACCTCCGAACTTGTACCTGAGCCCTGCTGAGTGACTCGCGGCTCCCTGAAGAACGTAAGACCTCCGAACTGGTACCTGAGCCCTGCTGAGTGACTCGCGGCTCCCCCAGACTCTCACGGTCCCGCCGGACCCCAACTCCGACCACGTATCCCCCAGCTCGAGGATTGTGAGCTGTGCGCCGGACACGTCCCTGCTTTGAACCGTTACCAGAGACAGTCCCGCTACCCCCTACCTTTCCGAGACTCTTGAGCCCGTGCTCACCTTGTACATATTTGCAGTGATACCTATTTGATAAAGCTTGTTCTGAGAATACCCAGTGTAGTCTCTCTGTGTCGTGTGGTGCCAGAAGTACGATCCTAGTTGCGAGATTCCTCCCCCTGGGGAATCTCCCGCCAGTGCCCGGCTACAATACTACACGGGTGGGACTCAGGGAAGTCAGGACCCCTTTCCGGGCTCCTCTGAGGTCGCCGTCTAACAAGGGAGAACCAAGTTGAGAGCTATGGCACCATGGTCAGAAAGGTGTATGGGCAAATACTCAATTAAACTTACTTTATCAAGTTCTGAATGCTACATAAATATGTAGTCAATTCTAGAGTAGTGAGAATTGTTTTTACTAAAAAAGGAGTATTCCCTAGTCCCACCCATTTTTTTCCGCCATACATCATAGAGATTAAAAAAAAATATATGGTCAAAAGATGGGCTTTAACACATGGAACTCCTACCTGTGTTCGAGAGGAGGACTTGTCTAGCTTGATATTTAAGACCACATTAAAATCTCCTCCCCATATCAGAGGAGCCTCATAATCGGCCAAGGCAAGACAGAGATTATTCAGAGGCGTGATATCATCCTCATTAGGACCATAATAACTAACTAGAGTGAATTTAGACTCCTGACATTTAATTTCCGCAATAACCCAGCATCCTCTATCATCTGCCTGAGACTTAATAAGCTTGACTCCTGAATTCGCTTTAAGTACAACAGCTACCCCCTCCGAGCAGCATTGCTGATCCGTGGCTATAATCTTATCAACCCATCTTAGTTTACCGAATATTTCTTTACATTCTGATTGTAGAAGATGGGTTTCCTGGATCATAAGGATCCTAGCTGGACCATTTTTTGGTACTGGAGAATCAGGCGTTGTCTTCCTCTAACTCTTAAACCGTTGACGTTCCAACTTAAAAATTCAAGATGCTGTTTCCCTACCCGAACAGGCCTATCCCCCATCATTGTCCTGACTCCATCCTTTACTATAACTATTGGAGGTTGTTATGTCACATGAGATTGTTGTTACGTCTTTTTTTTTTCTTCATTTTTTTCCAATACTCACCACCAAAAAATGTGAAAATCTGCAAACCCCCAACACCCCCCACACCTCCCAGCCCTCCCAAGGGAACCCTCCCTGACTACCCATCGGCAATAGACTATTGCATTTCGAGCTGAGCCCTCCAGCCTCCTACAAAATAGAGAATTGTTTTTTTTAATTAGAAAAACCAAAATAATAATAGCTGCTGAATTCCCTTAGAAGCTATAAGCTAGATTCAGTTTGTTCCAAGAAGCTGTCTACTTCTCCGGGAACCTAAAATTATCCATCTTGTTAGCCCATACAACTTTTAAAAAGGAAGGAAATCGCAACTGATCTTGAGCTCCCTGGTCCCTTAATGCATCCATCCGCTTACCCAATTCCCATTCCCTATCTTCTGTGACCCGGGAAATATCAGACCATATTCTAAAGGAGGCGTCATAAACCTGTATAGTCTTAAGTTTAAGGGCCGCCCCCAATAGTTGCTCCTTACGAAGATATGATTGTATATATGCTAGGATTTTCCTAGGCTTTTTCCGAGCGGGGTTCAACTTAAAGGGGTCCCTGTGGACTCGCTGAATCTCAGTTTCCCAGACAGGGGCTGCAGCGACCTGGGGAAAGGCTTTGGTCAAAATGTCTATAACATAAGATTTTAAATTATCACCTTCCAACCCTTCTTTAAGTCCAAAATCCTGATGTTATTCCTTCTCGAGATACTTTCATGCCTCTCCAATCTCTCCGCCAAGTCCCGCTCTCTTTCTTTCAGTCTAACCACTTCCTGGGTATTGTCTTTAACCTCTAGACCCAATTCCCCCACTTTATTTTCAAGGGCCTCCATCGTATTCGTCAATGCCAATAGATTTTCCTCTAAGCTAGTGCAGGTATCTTGAATCTTCTTCTGATTTGTTTCGGAGTTTGAAAACTGAACTCCAATCTCTACCGAAAGCTGTCTTAACATCCTATGTAATGTGTATGGGCTCTGTGCTGCTACCACCGACAGCATATCCCCTACCTCATCTCATTCATCTTGCCAGCCCTCCTCTACCATAGTAACCGTCTCACTTAGTGGAGAAAATCAGTTAGAAAGAGAAATGGCGGGATTTAATTCCAGGGATTCGCCTGACACTGACACTGACGTAGCCTGTTTTAGGGGTTCCATATTGCCCTGAATATTAGCTATGAAGCACGACCAAAGTGAGGGAGTCACTTTTGCGAGGACTTGGTTTTTCTTTTTCTTTCTGCCCTTCACAGGAGTAGGTTTACTGGGTTTGTTGAGAGGTTTGTTATGCTTTTGATTATTTACAGAAGTCTCAGTGGCTTGACAAGGTTGTTTAAGTTGTTGTTGGGCTCCTCTCCTAAAAAAGTGTGTGATATTAATTTGTATCTTTTGCCCAGAGGTACCTCAATAGTAGGGCCACCAAGTGCAGATTTATTTGACTTTGGCAAAGTCCCCTTGGTAGACTGATTCCCTTTTTCCTCGGATTGCCCAGTTTGCTGTGAAACTACCTGCATGGGGTTAAGGGCAGTCTCATACCTTAGCTAGGTTATTATGTTTGACTGAACACTACATGTAACAGAACTGGGCGCTAAGTAGCTCCTTTCTGAATCACCTTTAAATACTGCCCCTAGCCCTGTACTCGGCTCTTAATAGTACCTGAAATTGGTGGAAGGCTCTGTTTCAGGGCTAGATATGCTAGATATGCTGGATATGCCATGGAGGCTGCCCTACAATAGTCCGGCAAGTTACTAAAAAATTGATCATGTGAAAAGCTCCAAGCACGACAACACTCAGCAAGCGCCCCCGCTGCCCTAAATAAAGTGAGGACCGAGCCACCACACATCTAGAACCCAGCGGATAACCAACCAATGGGTAATCAACCAAATTGTTACCCCACCTCCCCAAAACCGCACCACTCTGGAAGGGCAACCTTCCAAGTCCAGGTCCTCGTCTCGTCTCAGAATCTCCGAAGTCTCAGAAGTCTTTCGTTTTTCTCATTTCATGTCTCAAACAGCCCAGACTGTCCAGACCACCCAGAGTGCCTCGCCACCCAAAACTACGGAGAGCTAGAGAGGACACACTGCCTCCAACCATCAGCAAAGTGAAGCCGTAACAGCCATAATAGCCGTAACATCTCCCGGCCCCGCTCTCAAAGCAGAACTACACGACTTGGTAACGAGACTCGGCGCGCCGCACTGAGGTGGGAAGAGCCTGAAAACAACACCCAGGGGAAGACCAACGGTCCTACAACGCAGGTATGCACAAACTCGGGGGAGAATTAAGTTCCAAAAGTCCATAAGGGAGTCGATAATGGAGGCTAGAGGGCAGCCGACTCGTGACCGGCTAACTAGCTGGCCGCCATGTTCCCCATGTGATGCACTTGCAGAAATAGAGTTCCACAGTTGGGCGAGACACTTTTCTAATAATAGAGGTGGTGGTACAAATGCAGTATGATCCCATGAAAGTCATTTTCTTTGCCAAGATTGGGCTGAGAAATACCGTCTCTGGTTCAGAGATAGCAACAAACTTCCAAACCAGTCGTGGGTAGATGTCTTGGATTCTTCAAGTAAGGCATTGAGTGGGTCAGTAATGGGCAGCAGAGTCCGTTATTATATTGGGCTCTACATCCTTATTCTGAGGAAGCACATGCCTAATACCTTTCTTATAAAGCTGCCTCAACACATGATTTTTAGTGAGCTCACTGACCCCAGGAAGCTTTCAAAGGAGGAAGACATCTGGATTAGTACCAGAGTATCTTACATTCCTGGGAGTGACCCCAAGATGGGTGGTTCAGATTACCCATAGCAGAGTGCAGGACAGCTCTAGGGAGACCCAGCTAAGTCCCAGAGCAAGGTGTGAGAAGGTGTTCTTGAGCCCCTTCTGAGAAACAGGGGGAGGTTCTCGTAGGCAGCAACCCCATTGCCAACACAGCTGCTTTGCTTGTTCCCAGTTAGAACACAAGCAGATTGACTCTGTCTCTCCGAAGAAACCATTCACTTGTGAGAACTCTAAAAGGGTGGAAAATGTGGCCTTCGGTGAAGCAGTCCCCACAGGCAGGTGGTTGACCATTACCTAGTCTCCCTTAGTTAGGAGATTAACTCAGAGGTTGAACTTGTGATACCTCAGGGTGGAAATTGTCACGTTCACAAGGTCAAAATGAATGGGATCAGGTTCACTGTTTTGAGGGACACTAAGCCAAGCCAGACCATGGTAGTGGAAAGACTGGGTTCCTCAGAGCAGTATACCAGAGAGGTATATAGGGTAACTTAGGCCCATGGCTCTGGTATCACTTGAAGAGTGTGGGGAGGAGAAGGGTCATAGTTAGTTCCCAGATGCCTATTGACTGCAATCTAGGAAATGAATCATCACATGTAATGAAAGAGTAGGAAGGGACGGCCACCAAGAGCATCCTGAAAGCTCAGGTTTATGGGGGTTCCTCTCCCAACCGAAGATAGAGATGCACAAATGGAGCAACGGGGGAAGCAAAGGCTCATTCCTAACTGCTGTTCAGCCCCATCCCTTTCCTGGCCATGGTGGTACAGTCTTGCTAATGGGGTTCATCCGTGAGCAAGTTAAGGCTAGGTGCTTCACAGATGGTGTACATGAGTGAGATGAAAGTTTCCCTAAGGGTCATTTTAGTGTCTCAGCAGAGTGTAGATAGAAAAGTTCCAGGAATTTAGAGAGGTATAGAACTGGTAAGGGCCTAAGCAGTAGAGGGGTATTGTCCATGTTATTTTGCATAAACAGGGAAGCCCATCAAAATATTGATTAGTCTACCCTGGCTTTTGGTTGGTGGAGGTTTGTGTTGGACTTGGCCCTCCCTGCTTGGTCACCCCAAACATTTTTTGCCTCACTTGTATGTTTTTTTTAATTTGTTTTGTTTGCTTTAAGACTCTGTGCACTTTACCAGTGAAACCCAGTGCTAAAATGCTTGTGCTTATTCCATAGACCATGGTAAAAGTGGCTTATATCTGATTGGCTTAGTCAAATTAAAAAAAAACTTTATTCGATCATTTTAGAAAACAATCATAAAAGCACAATAAAATTCATGACAATGGGAAGACGGAAACCAATGGGTTTGACTAGAAACAGATTAAAACACATTAAGATAAAAAGGACATACTTTTTCTTGCAGATACAGATTTTAAAATATATACAGCAGTAAAATAACACACATCAGGTTCATCAAGTGCAAATAGAAGGCTCATAGCGGATTTCGCAGTGAGCACAAAATATTTTTTAAAAAGTGGCTTCAGGTAAGTGATACGAAAACACAAATATAATGGGCAAATCAACAAAAAATGCTCAGGACTTTGTTTCGAAATCCCATCACACGGGCATGGGGTAGAGGTATGTTTCTTAATTTGAGGGTAAGCTACCAGTTTATGAACTATCCCTAGTCGCAGTCTAGTAAGGACATGCTGATGAGAGTGTTTAGTGACCAATTTTAGATACTTTGAGAAGCCAAATTCAGCCAAATTATAAGAATGGTATTATATATGGGTAGAGAACTGGCATGTGGCATCACTACGTAGTTTAGCTTTACCCCCCAAATAAACATGTTTTAACTCCTCTTCGGTATATCAATAGCGCAGGCAGGGTCTTCAAAGACGTTCAAATTAAACACATCTCTAAACGTAGTGATAGTATAATTAAGCCATGGGATCAGTCTAAATTTATCTAAACGGAGGCAATCATTGATAATTTTCCTCGTAAAGCCAGTTTGTTCCTTAGACCAGATAGATCTCCATACCAGTAGGGGTCTTAATCCTATGAGGTCTGCCAGGTGTTCCAATCCGACATCCTGGTGGGTCAGTCTGGTAGAGGCTGAGGATGGTAAACAGAGGAGCCTTTTTAAAAATGTATTTTCCTCCACTTGTAAAGCCTCAAGGCGACAATGTCCCCACACGCCTGAACCATAAAGGGCCAAAGATACACATCTGTGGCGGTAAATATACAACATGTCATATATACGCCTACTTCCCAATTTGGAAGCAATTTTAAAGATACCAAAGGCACATTTCCTCATTTTTGCCCTAACATTAGACATCTCCTGAGCCCATATACCACCACTATTAAAAGTGATACCCAAGTAACAAAATTTCTCAACCACTTGGATCGTTTGATCATCAAACACAAAGGTTCTTAATTGTTTTACTTTCTTCCCACAGGCCATAATAAAGGTTTTTGAATTGTTAATCTTAAGCTTTCTCCCTTTAATAAAATCCCAAAATTTATCCATGAGTCTCTGCAGTCCGACAGGAGTTCTAGATAGAAGCACTGTGTCGTCTGCGTAAAGCAATACTGGAATTGCTAGTCCTTCAGCGGTTGGGGCATCAGCATTAACCAGTCTCAACTCGGACTCAATGGCATTAATAAAAAGGGAGAAAAGAAGGGGGGCGAGGACACAGCCTTGCCTAATACCGCAATCCACTCTAATATTGGGGGTACATTCTCCCACTTGACCAAAGCGAATCCTAGCCGACAATTTACTATACAGTCGTGCCAGGAAATAAATAATTTCAGATGGTGCACCTAGATCCAGTAGGGTTGTCCACAGTAATGCATGGTCCACCAGATCGAATGCACTTGAAAGGTCCGCAAAACAGAGGAATAAAGAGCCCTGTTTTGCACGCGTATATTTACCTATAATCAAATCTAGGTTAATGCACTGTTCAATCGTGCCCGGCCCCTTGCGAAACCCAAACTGGGAATCAGCAAGGATTCCATTGACCTCTGCCCATTCCTCCAGTCGCAACAATAACACCCTACTCATTATTTTCAGGGAGGAGTCAAGAAGTGAGATTGGGCGATAGTTCTTAGCCTCGCCCCTATCTCCTTTCTTGTATATTGGAATGATTATAGACTCGCCCCAGGACCGGGGGAAGGTGGCCATGGCAACTGCATTAAAGACCTTGGTCAAAAAAGGACTCCATAGCTGTACATCAGCTTTGTAAAGGTCAATCGGAACCCCGTCAGGGCCGAGTGCCTTACCTCCCTTACTACACCGGATGGCATTACCCACCTCAGCGATGGTAATATTAAGGAAAGTGTTAGGACTAGAGTCAGTAGGCACGGCACTCCCCAGAGCTGACCCCCCTGGATTAAAAATACTAGAAAAATAAGAGACCCAGTTTTCCTCGCTAACCTGGGCAGATAATACTGGGTAAACCTCATTCTGGAGAAAGGGACTATTTACAGTATTCCAAAATAACTTAGTATCCTTGAGCACAGCTGCCTTAGACAAGTTTTCCCATGCTTCTTCCCTTAACTCCTGCTTTCTTCGGATCAAGTGCTCCTTATAAATACACCTTAGCGAACTGACAACATCCCTATCCCTGGGGTTGCAAGTGAGGGCTTTTTTTAATTCTTGTAAGGATTTTGTGCATGCCCCATCAAACCAGCCTATAGCAGCCCTTGGTCCCTTAGCCTTGTTGTTTGTCAAGATCTTTTTGGTTATCTCATTTATTTTGTCAAACCCAACAAGGATTCTAGTGGTACCCACATCAGTATCGAGGCAGCGTTCCAACTCCTGGAGACAGGCAACCACAGTTTTAGTCAACAGCTGCTCTGCGTTATGCCTGGCCCATTTAATCCTTGTGCCATTTAGTCAATTTCCTTATAATAATAATAATAATAATAATCCACATTTGTAAAGCGCGAACAATCACCCATAAGGGTCTCTAGGTGCTGGGGGCCGTCGGGAAGATTAAGCAAGCTCAGAGTCACATGGTGCTGGGCTAATCTGCCGCCGGCGATCGAACCATGATCCCCAGGTTCCGGAGTCAGTCGCCCTAGCCGCGTCGCCACACCTCTTCCCTTATAAGCCCCTTGGAAAGTGGTATGCCATATACCAAGGACCAGTACATTAAATGCATCACTTACCATGTCACCGTTTAAGCAGCCCTATAAAACATGTCTCAGGACTTCCATTGCAGCCTACAAGCAGTTCTAGACTACCAATTTGAATTGACAATATAACCCTGTTTGCCAAGCCTAAAACACTCTTTTAATGCATATATGTCACCCCTAAGGTAGGCCGTAGGCCGTAAACAGCCCTAGGGCAGGGTGTATTATATTTAGAAGGTCAAACAAGTACCATTAACTTTTAAATGTCCTTGTATTGAAAAACTCACACATTTGCTTCTCGCTACTGTGAGACCTACCTCTCCTATAAATTATCATTAGGTTACTTTGCTACATTTAATAAGTGATAACTTCTGTTTGGACACAGGCAGATATATCATGTTTAGTTTTATGAAATTGCATTTTAAGATCCTTTTTACTGGTAATGTCTGATGTTATGTCACAATTCTGAAACTTTTTGAAAGTTGCCATTTTCTTGTCCTAACCATTTGGTGCCTACTGCCTGTTTCCTGGGTCACATGATTAGGTATTGTTGGCCTTTTGGGGTGGAGCTGTGCAGAGCACCACTTACACTTCAAACAACTCCCTCAGCACTCACAGAAATAACTTTACACTAGCATTTTGTGATCGCATATCAAGTGGTGTCTGGGCACGGAGGCAAGACATTTCGACACTATCTGTGGGGGTAGAAGCACCAGAAGTTTTTACCTCTTTAAAGCTTTCAGGAGGTATAACAATAGGAACCTTAGGCCTACTCTTCAGTACACTCCTGGACCTTTATATACTACAGAAAAAGGGCTGTCCAAATGCCAGAGGACTGGACCCGCTCCCTTCTTCCCAGGCTACCTGAAGTGACCCAATGGGTCAGGTTATTGACCTCCTGTTCGGAAACACAGGGACACAACATGCTTTAGATGCCTTCATGCATTTGCTCAGCTGACCTGCTACACTGGACCTGTCTTGGTCTGTTCAAGGTCTGCTGGAGTAAGCTCCTGATCCCCAACAGGTGCCTCCTTAGAGCCTGGGTCCTTGTTTGGCATCAATGGAGCTCTTCCTGAAGTTTTAGGCTCTTCGGACTACAACCTTGTGGCACACATTGACCACTAACAAGAAGCTTCGCTGAACCCGACTCTTTGTGGTACAGCAACCGCCAGCAATGACCGGTAATCCAAAATTTGCACTTTGTGCAACAGCATCGAAAGCCCGCAGTGACCACCAATGTAAAGCAACGGCCTCCACCGTTAGCGATGGCCAACTGGACCTGTGGACTACAGTGAATACCATCTGTGACTCCCAGCCTGCTCTTTGTGATACAAACACAACCATCCATGACACTGTCCTTGCCCCTCACAGTCCCCTCTACCACAACCAGGACTTTTGGTGTTGGAATTTGAGATTGTAACTTTTACAGGGGTACAGATCAAGTCCCTGTATCTGCCCACCCTCCATCAAGATCAGCATAAACTTGTGACTTTCACCCGGTATCACAGGTCTAGATAACCGTGAGAAGAGCTTTGTGCTTCTGTGTGCTATACATACCATAACTCTTGAAGAGTGCATATGTTCGGTTCTAGTGTATGTCCTTTTGTTGTTTGGATATCAAATAATTTATTACATTTTATTCTATTTTTCTAATTTGATGTTGGGATTTCAATGTCTAATGTTTGTGTATAAATGCTTTACGCTTAGGGGCTGATTACAATGCTTGTCAGACCGATTGTACAAATCCCTGTCCTCGCAAGCCCTGTCTGACCGCCAAGTCTGAGAAGCATCCTCCTGCCGTATTACGATGAAACTACAGCTACCACAGTGGTTGCATTAACGGCGGAGCACATTACCCAAATATGTTGGTGTATTTGTGTACAAACCTCACATTGAACATGTGAAATGTACACACTTGCATGACACATGTAGGGGTATATTACTTACTCAATGAGAAGGACGTGTCCTAAGGGTTAGTGGGTAAAGGAGTCTTTTACCCACTGGGGAGTGGGCCACAAGGTCCCATCCTGAATGAAAAGTATCAAGGAAAATGTGTGGGGCATGCCTTGTGCACCATGTACCCCATTGCTGGAGTGTGGCAGAATGTTCACAGTCCAGTCAATGGAGATACACACCACATAAGTACTTACCTGGATTTCGACACCCAAAGGATCATAGTCATCAGGGTTCCGCTGTTCAGGTGTAGGGAGGACCTAGAAGAAAGGACCCACTGTGGAAACTGCTGGAGAGAAGGGGATTTGGGTGTGTATGCACCCTAAATCCTCTGTTTCCAATGACTCGAGGCAGCCAATTGAACTGCCACGGTTGGATCATAGGAAACCTTCATCGTAATCTGGACAGCGGTTGGACATCCCTGAACTGTCCTATGGATGCTGTTTTTCTCTGACTTGGCAGTTGGAAAAAAGCTGTTGGAGTTGGATGTCTTTCAGCGGTCTGTCTGAGTATAGGATGCATGCATCATAATCATCATAATCCAGCGGTGGGACCGACCGCATCCTACGAGACTGTGGCAGTCTGACCGTCTCCAACAGGACAGGGGAAGACGGTTTGACTGGCATCATAATTAAGGCTCCCTGTTTTCTGTTTGTACTGATTTTTACTGATAAATACAGACAGAAAACCATTTATTTTCTTGTCTGTATTTATTTTTAAATGAGGATATAAACGGAAATTGGGTGCTTTTTGCGTGATTTTAAATTCACTTTGCCATGACTATCAGGCCAATAAATGTGTGGATTGATAGGGAAGGATATTAAAAAAGAAAGGAATTTTAGTAAAGTGGTTTAAACAGCAGTAGCTATGCACAAGGCTGATACTGAAATGTGCATAGTTTCATATAAGTGCACTGATTTATCTTCTGCGGGTGTTCATATCACTAAAACCTGTCAGGTATTCAATCATGACTGCATATTTATTGGTTAAATAAATGTGGAAATATACCAGCTTCAGCTTTACCTTTTTCACAAAACCCATAATGAATATGGATAAATACAGATTAAGTTGACAAAAAATAAATATGGATAAATACAGACGGAAATGACAAAGATAAATACCATAAAACCGGGAGCCCTAATCATAATCAGCCCCATAGCCTCTAATTGACAGATGAATTTGTTGTGCCGAGCTACCAGAGGGATAAGCACAGGTTAATTTAGTAACTTTTGTGGTTCACCCTGACAGGGATTGTGGCAGTTGTTTGAAAAGGGCTCACACCTCCCCTCAACCAACAAGTAAATTTCTCACACTGTTTAATATGCATTTAAAGGGAGAGGACATTTCTGCCACATATGACCTAAGACAAGTAGGTTATATATTTTTTCTGGTTGCATTTGTGATAGATTAAAATATAAATCAAATGTGACCGCTTGGTAATAGTGCAAGAGTTATAATTTGGATTTACATATGTAGATTTTACATAATGTCGCGTTTCTTTTATATATGTGAATAATTCATTTGTGTACAGTATGTGGATGCACATTAGTCTGAAACTATTCTGCTTTGTACATAGTAAATATCAATTTAGTGGAAACAAATCGGGTATCACTGATTTGCACCAGTAAATTATCTATTTATTTAAGGTATGTTTCAGAAGAGGCTGCAGGGTAGTGGGTGGTTTCCAGCCAGAGGTGAATCCAGCCAGGTTGGCACTGACAGGGCTAGTTCCTCCCTTGGATGAGGTTGTTGAGGATGGGGGAGGCAACCCTTACACCGTAAGGCTCTTACGTCACTACTTACTCCGTTTAGAGGCAGGTTCCTAGTAACCTTATAATAACTGATGTTACTTGTGTAGGTGCAAGCATTATTTTTAAGAGTTAATAAAAATGTGAGGCTGCAGCGTAGAAATCTACAGTTGTGGTGCCAAAATACCATGAAAATGCTCTTGGTGGTGAGCATCAGGTGATCTGAAGACACAGGCAATTTATTCTGGTAAATATTCCATTTGATTCATGCATTAAGATCTCTCTGTCCCTTACCAGACACACACAGGACAGAACCTTTACATTTCGCTTTACAGTTATTAATTGATGTCATTAATATGGCATTTTTTACCAAACTTCTTTGTCTTATGCACTTATGTTACTGGTCCACTGGAAACACTTTAAATATTTTCTTCTTGTTTTTGATATTTTATATTGAGGTGAAGTAGCTCCGAAGAGAATTAAAAACAAGCATTGGCATAGCCAATAGGTCTCGCTTTTGGGACCTTCTAAGTATTTAGTTATGCATCACAATATCCTTGGTGCAACCACATCAACTGTTGCATGGCTAAACACTTATAAGTTCGTGGTTAAGGCAAGCGTGGGTCGGCTTGCGGAGAAACGGCACACGTGGCTGTGCTAGAATTTTTGAGGCCGTTTCCAAGACTGGCCACATGATTGAAATACCATTCCTGGTGCATTTTGTGCTCATGGACGCTTCACCATCTGCTGCTATGGAGAAGCAATCAAATCTGGGACTTTTTAGCCCATTTTATTGAAAAAATGTATGCTACATTTTAACATCTACACAATTTGTTTTCAAAATTTCCTTGGCGAATACCCCTTAATCCACCATAACTCACCCTACATAACCTAAAATGTTGGCCTATCTTGAGTGCGCCGTCATTACCTTTGAAACATAAGACTTAATAATAAATTGCTTCAGAATGTGAGCTTCAGAATACACAACTTGGACGCATCTGAAGAACACTTTGTGGGGCAGACCCCACCAAAGACTCAGAAAGCAGGACAGGGAGGAGATCTCTCTCCACTGGTTTACTGAAAAGGACATGAGCCACATTTCTTATACAGTTTAGCCGCCACCACCAGTTAACTTTTGGCTTAACCTGAGACGGTGGAGTAGCCCTGGCGCCATAGACTCTAATGCCAACCGGGCACCATGGACTCTAGTGCCAGCAAAAAGATAGTACCTCCTCCCACACCCCCAAGCTATTCGGAAAGAATTATACTACAATAATAGGAATTCGGTGGGCCTGGGCCCCTCAGTTCTCTGGGTATTGGTGCCACTGCACCTGCTGCACACTTTATAGCTGTGCCTCTGATCTGACAGCCTCGTGCCTAACACAGATAGCAGCTAAAAATCTGCTAATAACCCAGACTTTAGTAAACGAGGCATGCACTGAGTTCAAAGTAGCTGCTGGGGGCTTGATGGCCAGACCTCTCTGGCAATGCGGATGGATGGGTGAATGGATGGATGGGAAAAGGAGAGAAAGGTGGATTGAACGAGTAGGAGAGGTGAGGAGGGATGAACTGAGCATGGAAATGTGCGGGGGCAAATAAAAGAGAAAAGATGAATGGAACACACGATTAAGCGGCCTTTTCACGAAGCCATGTTGGAGTAAGTAAAGTAGTACTCCTGCAGCGTTACGTCACGTACTCCTACATGTTTCTGTGAACCGGCCCTTCAAGTGACAGGTAGGTGACGTAAGAGAATCAGAAGATAAAGGTGATGAAGAAGAGCGTTAAAATGAGCTGCCCGCTAGAGGGGGAGTTAGGAATAGAACCGAAAAGAGGGGAGTAATGGATCGGGCGGGGATTGAATGAATAGGGTGTGAAAAGAAAGAAGAGGAGGGGGCGGGGCAGAAAGTGACATTAAAACATCGAAAGCCGAGGTGAGCCTACTAATCCCGGCCTTCTCCCTGCAGATAATCCTAACAGATTACCGGTGGACCGCGAGATCAGCTGTAATAATTCGGATCATTTCTGCTGGTCATGAGCAGCCAGCTCAGAAGACTGTGCCTGGGAAGGGGCTGCTCTGAGGGGGTGTTTAGGTAGAGTGCACGTGAAGGCATCTGGGGGGAGCCTACCCGCTCAGCAGGTGGAAGGGCGGGGTTTCACACTGTCTCTAACCTCGGCTGAACATAGGATCCTTGATCAGGGTGACGTCTATGACAAGGGAGAAGCAGCAGTGAATGGTGTATTCGCTCATGTGTTGCTACCAGGGCCTGTACTCTCAGTGACGTCACAAGCGTGCTCTGGGCCCTATGTAAGGAGGAAAAAAATGCCCCTCCCTTCAGGCAAGTATTAACAAGCGATGGGAGAATAGCGGCAGGAAGGAGATATGGAGGTGAAAGACGTAAATTTGGTGTAGACAGAGAACGGGAGGCAGAAAGAAGAAAACAACATGAGCTATGGAGGTGAGATAGAAAGAGAGAGTAAGAAACGGGAGCCGGATATAAGGGGGAATTGAGGATAGATGAAAGAAAAGGAGAGTGACTAATTAGCACGTAGAAGACAAGCGGCCCTGCGGCCGCGAAAGTAATCGCGATCACGATCAAACTTCAAAGCGGCCGCAAAAGTGAATATGGCCAGGTACTACCTACACCCCCTCCTCCCCATTCAAGAACCGTGACAGGAGAGAAGTTTTGGATGCGGGGGGCGTGACACCCCCCGGCCGTATTTATTATATACAATTAATACACATTAATCATAATTACAAACTTTACAAAATGTAGCAGAAAATATACTTTACACTGATCACAATTGATATCCGATGGCTAACCTTAACATAACTCTAATACAAAGGTTCCCTAACCATATCTAAACATATCTTTATTAATCTGTACAAACTTTATTTTCTGCGTACCTGATGGAGCCTACGGCAAGGTCGCTAACTGGCGTCAGATCCTTATCAATTTCTAACCATGCCCTCCAGCGGGAGTGTGCATGCACAGAGGGCCCGTTCACCGTGAGGGTACTTCCCCCCCCCCCCCCCGGTTACCCCCGTACGCTCTGTACCTGATCTCCATAAAGGGGCCCTTTCAGCCGTTGTGCACGTGCGGGATGGCCAATCAGCCTAGAGAAAGCGTGACTCCCTCCTCCCCCGCACCCAACTGCCCCTGGAGTTCTAGGAGAGACCAGTTGTCCCTCCCACTTGGGCGAAATCATTCGTGGATGGCGCCGCCCTCTAACGACCTTAAATTTACTGCTCACCAATCATGACCTTACCGCCACAGGCTAGCATAGTTGACCGACTATCTAGCCTCCCCCTGTGCTCCCTAGAAAAGGTCATCCCTCACAGATTCCCCCCCTCTCCATTGGAATCGGGGTATCATCTGAGACCACCCAATAGTGCAGCCCTGACAAGTTTTGGCTAACCAGCCTATTTCAGTGACTATAGTTTCCACTAACCCTCTTCTTCCCAGTCTTGCTAAATCATTCCCCCCGAAGTGTAGAATGATTATATTCGGGGGCGGACCACTTCTCTTTAACAGGTCCAGTATGACAATCCTGAACCTATCAAAACATAGCCCCCCTTTTCCGTGGCATGCTATTTCAAAACCTGCCTGCCGTGCTCTTTTCCCTATAATCACCTGTAGAAAAAAGGTTAGACAGACGCCTTACATATGAATGGCCTATGATCCACACAGTCCGAAGCCTTTCCTTTCGTGGTGATGATATCCGTGTTGTCGAATGGTGCTGGTGCAGTGTCTTGAGTTTCTCCCCTGCGTGACAGGCTTGAGAAACTGTAATGGAAGCAGAAAGACCATGCATCAGCGTTGTGTGGTTCTCTCACTCACAGCATGTGCAGGCGCACATAACGTTTGTAACAATTGGACACCCATCTCCCTATCCTCTGAACGTCGCCGTTTGATAGCCCCCTGGCCTTTGCTTCAGTGGCAGCCCCTATTCTAAAGGAGTGGGTACCAAAACTCTCAGGGTTCTGACCTGACTTCAGAATTGTCATGTCCAACACCCTTCTGAATTGAAAGCGCGTCAACGGGACCCCATCCGCATGGATCAAGAAAGGCCCCCCTACGTCATGTGGTCTAACCTGTAAGTAGCTCTCAACGTGTGATACAGGACAGCATGGATTACCCTGAGCCTGGTGCAGAACTACCCCATCACCCCGGGCCTCCTGATCGGTCTTGGACTTCTTGATCGATATTAATAGGGTGTCGGCCCTGACTTTAACGCATTCAAACTGAAGGCTGCCGTGTATGTCCAGTTTGTTTTGGGCCACTAGCTCCCCTATTCGAAATGCGCCGTAAAAGGCCAACGAGAAGGCCACAGTGAATAACAGGACTTCCCCCGATGTGTCGCAAATTGCGGGGAGGGCTACTAGTATTGACGTCAGAAGCTCCACCCCAATTGGCTGCCTAGTGTCTGGGGCCGACCCCTGGAGGCGTTGCCACCCCTTCAGGGCCTTCCTCACTGTGAAACTGTTAGTGGGATCACCCCTGTCGCTAATCTTAGCGAAGAAGGAGATCGCTGCCACCTGTCTCCTAGCTGCCGCCGACGAACGCCCGTTGGTCCTTAAACAACCTAAGTATGCAATGAGTGCCCCAGTGTCGTACCAGCGCTCCGCCCACCCCGCACCCAAGAAAGAACGATACTGCCAAAACGCCCCTTCGTATGCTTTCCTGGTCCTGGGTGGTAGGCTGGCTGCCACGAGGTCCGGTAGGTGGGGGCACCAATCAGCCAGAGTCGTTCTGGGAAGAGGGTGGCATGCTCTGCCGCTGTTGGGAGGTGAGCCCTGAAAACCTGCATCTTAAAGCGAGAAAGTGCATCAGCAGCATGATTAAGGACACCAGGGACGTGCTTAGCCCTAAATTGCACATTCAATTTCATGCATGTGAGAACACTCTCCTTCAAGAGACGGAGAATCATTTTACACCGGGCCGCTTGCTGGTTGATGCATTCCACCACGGTCATGTTGTCAGACCAGAAAACTACTGACTGATTACACAATTGTTCAGGCCATACCGTCAATGCCACCCATATGGGGAAGAGCTCGAGGAACCCAATGTTACCTGTTAGGCCATTCTCTACCCATCATTCCGGCCATCGTCGTGCCACCCACTCGGTACCGAGTATGGCACCAAATCCCTCACTGCCCGCGGCGTCAGTCAATAAACCCAACTCCGCGGCCACAGTGGGCGGACCGGGCCACACTACCCTGCCATTGAAGTCCTGCAGGAATGCCATCCAAATCCGCATGTCCTGCCAAACTTCAGCTGACAGCCTTGTGTGGTGATGTTTCTCCTTGAGGCCCGCCATGGCTTGGGAGATGGATCTGGAGAAAGGTCTAGCCATAGGAACGACCCTTAAAGCAAAGTTCAGTTGCCCTACTGTCTGCTGCAGCTGGTGTAGTGTTACCTTCTGTTTGCCCAAGCATAGGTGTAAAGCGGCCCTGAATTTGTTGACTTTGTCCTTGGGTAGCCTAAAGCATCTCTGAACAGAATCCAGCTCAATGCCCAGGAACTCTATCGTAGATGCAGGCCCAACTGTCTTTCCTGGAGCCAAAGGAACCCCCAAATCCTGCATGAGTGCGCAAAACTCCTGCAGCGCCCACCCACATTCAGGGGAACCCCGTGTCCCCAGGATAAGAAAGTCATCTAGGTAGTGCATGACCCACTGATGCCCTGTCTTCTGCCTGAAAACCCATTCCAGGAATGTACTGATTTTTTCAAAATAGGCGCACGAAACAGAGCAGCCCATTGGCATACACATATCCATATAGAAACTCCCTTGAAACTTAAAACCAAGCAGGTGATAATCATCCGGATGTACCGGGAGTAACCGAAAGGCCGATTCTATGTCAGATTTTGCCATCAAAGCCCCTGAGGATCTCCACCGCTTGGTCAAAGGACGCGTATCATCAATTGCATCATTTAATGAATTACCTTTGGGTGTGGACAAGTTGTGTATTAATCTGAATTCCCCCTCTACTTTTTTGGGGACTACACCCAACGGGGAGCAGACAAAGTTCTCAACCGGCATAGACTCGAAAGGGCCCGCAACCCTACCCAGGCGCAACTCCTTGGCTATCTTTGAGGAGACTATACTTGGATTTGTCCGAGCCGAGAGTTGATTCTGGCACTCAGATGACCCCACATAGTTAGTGGCTGGAATCCTAAAACCATCCCTGAAACCCTCTAATAGAGTTCTTGCCGTACGATGGCATGGGTATTTGTTGAGCCATGGTGTCAGAGCCGTCACATCAATGGGGAAACGCGCTTTGAGCGGGGATACCCTCTCACTCTTGCTTTTTTCTACCCTTATCCTTCGATCTTTTAAGGCATTTGGACTCGGGGTGGGATGGGTTGGCGCAGATGGAACACGCGTGCTTAAACCTGCACTGACCCTGTGGTCTGGTGCACGTCCATCTGTTGAAGTCCCAGCACGTCCCCTTCCTTCCACTATTGTTGTTTGAACTAGTCGTGTAATTATTGTTACCCTGTGACTGAAAGGGCTGAAAAGATTGAGCTGGTTGTGGGGACTGACTCTTGGTGTTACCCTGGCCTTCGCCCCCGAAAAGATCCAAACAAGAAATAGTGTAAATCCGGTCCCACAACAGTGTTGGGTCAGATGCCTTTGCAACCTTGAAATTCTTGTCATAGACTAGCCACCCACCGCCTGCAAATTTATCATGGGCCAGCACAATCCTGTTTTGGTAACATACCATCTGTGCCTGCACGTTTGGGAAACGCTCAGCTGTGACTGCCATAAATATGGAAAAGGGCCTAATCCAGTTGAGTAAGTTCTCTTCCACCCTATACTTCAGCATCTCACTGGCCCATTCTCTGGGAAGCATATAATCCTTGTTCTTCCTTGACTCCTCCCTCTCCCTTTCGCAGATCAGTAAGGAAAAAATGTTTATATATTCACCAGCCCAAATTCTGTTTTTTAACTCTTGCGACACGTGCCTGCCCAAAAACTCCCGCTCAGAGCTGATCTCGCCCACACGTCTTTACCTGTTACCGTTGTTCCTGATGCTTCTGGCTGAAGCCCTGTCGCCGCACTGGGGACTGACACTCCTTTGTTCTCCAAAGCGCCGGAAGCCCCCCCTGAAATGACAGGTAATGGTGCGACTGGACCAACATTGACCGGTTCCCTGGGCCCTGCATTGAATTCCTGCACAATGCGCCTTGCTTCGACCAAAGTATCAGCACCCAACTCTTTTACCCCCACCGCTGGGGCGAGAATGCCTGCCTTCCCCAACCATGGCAGAATTGCCGCCAGATGCGACACTACGTCCTGCGGGACGGCCCCCCCCCTCCTCCGGTGGACCCCCCCTACGGGTGTTGGTAAAGGCACACCGACCGGGATTGCGGGGACTGGCACCCCCAGTGGGGCTGGAAGGGGAACTGGTACCACTCGGATCGCTGGTGGCTCAGGATGCAGTGGTGGAGTCAGAGGTGCCCCCGGTGGTGCCAGTATTGGTGGGGGCGTTGCGGGTGGCGGTGACAAAGGGGACACTGGCTCAGGTACAGGGACAGACAATGGGGTAGGTGACACTGGGTCGTTATCCCCCGGGGTCTGAGGAGTGAGTGGAGGCTCTCCCTTGGGCACCCGCTTTTTTGTTCTCATCCTCTTTGGCACCTGTGGAACTACTGAAAAAAACAAGAAATCCGTGGGTCTAGAGAAGCTGATCTGTTTGTTCAGAGTTACAAATCAAAATGCTATAAGAAAACAAAAGTCCTCCTGAAGAGGACGAAGTCCCATCACCCACCGAAGTGGCATGCTTCATCATCGGGGGCCTCCTCTTAACCACACCTGGTGTGGCTAAGGAGCTGCAACTCCTGGGTGAATAAGGAAGGAGGAGCTCGCGGATGTTTTCTTGATTACAACAACCTAATGAGGCCTAACTCAACAGAGACTAAAGCTGCCTAACGTGTAGTGAAGTGACGTAGGAAGTGCAGTGTAAGTGAATACTAAGTTAAAATTGACTATCTAATGAAAAATATGTTTATTCGATATCCTTAGATGTCAAAAAATAAAAGCATGACCATGCTTTTATTTTTTATTTTTTGACATCTAACGATATCGAATAAACATATTTTTCATTAGATAGTCAATTTTAACTTAGTATTCACTTACACTGCACTTCCTACGTCACTTCACTACCCGTTAGGCAGCTTTAGTCTCTGTTGAGTTAGGCCTCATTAGGTTGTTGTAATCAAGAAAACATCTGCGAGCTCCTCCTTCCTTATTCACCCAGGAGTTGCAGCTCCTTAGCCACACCAGGTGTGGTTAAGAGGAGGCCCCAGATGATGAAGCATGCCACTTCGGTGGGTGATGGGACTTCGTCCTCTTCATGAGGACTTTTGTTTTCTTATAGCATTTTGATTTGTAACTCTGAACAAACAGATCAGCTTCTCTAGACCCACGGATTTCTTGTTGTTTTCAGATTTAGGTATTAGGGGATTCATTCCGTGCAGGTCTTTAAATTTCCCTTTGACCCCCGTGTTCTACCGGTATTTTTGCGACCTGTGGAACTACACCCTTGGGGGGCCCATTGTCTCCTTCGCGACCCTCAACCTTCTCCCTGAGATTAGCAAGATCCTGCCCCATCTCAGTCACTTTCCTCATCATATCTTCTAGCAGCCTCTCCATGCAAGAGCCCTGCTCCCCCCTCTTTGCCTTCCCCGCCATAGTGATATTTAAACCCTAACCAAAACACCTGCAAATCTAACGCGGAGATCAATATGGGTAGAACCAGCCACCAAGCGTGCCGCTGCCTACCACCAAAATTCCCAATATAACGTTTGTCGAGAAGCCCCTACACGTTCTGTTGCTTACACAGTCTTATGTAGATCTACCTGATCAGAAACAATGTAAATGAACCTGCAACCCAGAGAGTCAGAGACTCAGACCTCACATCAAGCAACACTCATAATTATACAACATCAATTGGGAATTGATTCTGCAACCATGAGAGTCTGAGACTCAGACCTTAAACTACGAGCAAACACTCATAATAATACTGCAGTACAGGGGAATGAACCTGTAACCTTGAGAGCAAGCGTCTCTTACCTCGACTGTCCGGCTACCCTACACAGCAATAAAGTACTACCCTACAGTCTTCAGGCGATCTGTAAAATGACACGGGATTGACCCTGCACGAATCTCTGCCTGAAAGCGATTCACTTTGTTTACCAGCGCGTGTTATCCCCCTGCGCGCGCTGCAGCCCGCTTCTGCCTGCTGACGGCGCTCTACCCGCTGCCAACAGCCCAAATTAAGGATACACACTGTGCAGCCGAGCTAATATTAATTCAATTCTGGCACAGCTAGCAATGCTAGCGCGTTTCACAGCAACAAAAACACTGCAGCTGCCGGAGGGGTGCGCACTCCTATCGAGCCACGTGCGCCACCGCCTCCCTTTACCTGCTGCTGCTTCCGCTCTTCCCACGATCAGCTGCTTCAGGCTGCTTCAGGCTCTACGCCGTCCTCCGCCAAAAAGAACTCCCGGTGGGGCGCTTCTGCCCTGTGAACAGGCCACACACGCAGCGCCCAGACCCAAAAACAGCAAAACCGCCTTCCGCTGAGTCCAAGACCACACGCGACGCTTGCAATAGTAGCAGGTACGATCACGCCTTCCCCAACCGGTCCGAGCTACCAACCTGGTCTCCTGCTCACGATCCTGCAAAAGAAAAGAAAAAATACCAAGTTACCGCCTCCTAGCGAGGCGTTGGGGGGCAAGCTGGGGAGTCAGGAGCCAAGAGGCAGGTTCCTGAGCTCCCCAGCCCTTTATACTCTGGATGGTCCGGCAAGCCCTGTAGGCCGGACGTTTGCCCATTGTCGCGACCCGGAAGTGATTCCAATCACTTCCGGGTCGTGCCGGGGCCAATGGGGGTAGGGGGCTCGCCTCCCGCGTCACCAGGTGCCCGAGAGGCACGCCCCCGGCTGTAGCGAAGGGGGTTGGCTCGACCGCCATACTTTTGGCGTGGCCGATGCCGGCCCCGCCGTTCCAGTAATCACAGTCATACGCGGTGCGCGCACCCGCGCACATGCACTGTAGCCTAGTTCATTTTTCTTTATTCGATAAATAAATTTATCATAAAAGGAAACAGTTTACAATACAATAAAAATATGATGCAAGAATCACCGAACCTAAAATACATCCAACAGCTCCTGTTTCACCATTAAAATAAGAAGTACAAAGGGAAAAATGTCAAACAGGGTGGGGGCAACCAGCCCAGGGCCTTTCCGCAATTAGGTGGAATGGGGGGGGGGCCTTGATACACCTCATGCGTAACCGCCAAGCACTTCCCAAAAATTTGGCTACTGCGCATACCATAGCAATAGAAGACGTGTCAGTGCAGAGAATCCGCAGGGCCATTTTATGACATCTAAGGCCCAACCCCTTGCATAGCGGCTTCAGCCATGTCCTCCTGGCTACCCTATATGCTGTGCAGGGAAAAAAGAAATGCGCCACAGACTCTGTAGGAGCTGCGCACCCTGGGCATGAATTCGGTGAATCAACCTGCTTTTTCCACCCCGAAGTGAAATCATTAACTGGGAGAGTCCCAAACCTAACCTTTAGGTAAAGTGCTCTATCCAGGGGTATCTCTATAAAGTCCAGAAACGGTTCGAAGCTTCTGACCCATTTAAACGACAAGAACCTCTCAGTTAGGGAGCCCCCTAGATTTCTACTAAGAGACTCTTTCTGAACCCAATCCCAGTACAGCTGCTTTATCACTAACTTAGGTGGTGGTGTTTGACTTTTCCAAGTATCCCTCGTACCCAATTGAACAACCATCTGCCTCAAGTTGCTCAACCACTTGATCCTGTTGTTAGTGTTGAGCAAGATTAATTCATCTAGGGCAGCGGCGTACTTTTGAAGCTCCCTAGTCCTATGCAAGCGAACCCAAAAAAGTAGAGGTCGCAGGCGCACTAGATCTTCAAGAGGACACCTGCCCATGTCTGCCCGTAAGGGGATTAGCGGAGTAGAAACAGGAAGGGCAACCAGATCTCTCAAGAACTTGTTTTCAGACTTTACTATCTCTGGGATATTTTCGAACCCCCATAGTTCAGAGCCGTAAAGGGCAGATGGTAGAACTTGGCCCTCATAAATAGCAAGGAGCGGAGCCACAGGCTTGCTCTTGGACTCCCGATGTTCTCTCAAGACCGCCCCTGAGACTCTTTTGAAATTTAGCAACATTTTGGCCAAGTGATCTTTCCAGCTCATCCGGTTATTAACCCTAATGCCCAAATAATCAAAAGAGTCTACCAGCTCCAAAGGCTCACCATTGAGCAAGAGATTATTTCTGAATCTGGTAGAGGGTGCTAGGGTCATGAGCTTTGTTTTAGAGGTATTGATAGTAAGACCTCTCTCAGTACAAAAGGTGCTAAAACGATTCAGAAGCATTTGGAGGCCTGTCGGGATCTTGGAGATCAAAATGGTGTCGTCCGCGAAGAGGATTGTAGGGATTTTTTCGCCTGCCAGGGATGGAGCATCAGCCGGAACCTCTCTCAGGTGGTCCACCACTCCATTCACAAAGAGAGGAAACAGCGTTGGAGCCATAACACATCCCTGGCGTACACCCCTCCTCACGGGTATCCTCTCGGTCAGTTGACCTTGAGTACCCCATCTGATCCTCGCATAGTTCCCCTCATGGAGTTGCACAATAAAGCCTAGAAGAGAGCTTGGAAAGCCCATCTTCTCTAAAACTTCCCACAGCCTATCACGAGGGACCAGGTCGAACGCCATCCTGAGATCTATGAAAGCCAGGTATAAGCTACCTTTGTTGATGGTGACTGTCTTCCAATAGATCGCAAAGAAGCGGAAGACCTGGTCCATCGTGCCCACCCTTTGGCGGAACCCAGCTTGGAGGTGAGACAAAACATGCTTCTCTTCCATCCAGATGCCTACCCTCATAATAATGACCCTGCCAACCACCTTCTGAATCACGTTGATCAAACTGATCGGTCTGTAGTTGGCAGGATCTTCTCTGGCACCCTTCTTGAACACAGTGATCACCTCCGCTCCCTTCCATGAATCTGGGACAGGGAATCCCTTGGAGATCAGATTCATTATTTGGGCAATAAGTTTAGCCCATATTTCCGGGTCTTCCAATAGGAGGTCTCCTGGTATCCCGTCTGGACCGGCAGCTTTCTTCGGGGTCAGGTGTCTGATAGCCAGCACCACCTCAGCAGACAAAAAGGGATGCTCAACCGGCAATAAGGGGGGAACCCTAGAAGCATGATCAGGGAGGAAGTGGGCCACTTCTGACCCACCATACAATACTGAGAAATGGGAAAGCCATTGCTGGCTGGTTATGTGATTGACTAGTGGAGGAGAGTTACACAACCTGGCTTTGTTAATCAGATCCCAAAACAGCCGTGGGTTCTTCCTCTTGGAAGCTGCTTTGAGATCCTGCCAGTATTGTTCCTCCCACTCTCGTTTGGCCTGCTCCAAAGCCTTTGCATATTTTTTCCTGGCTACACTAACTAGAGGTTGACTCTTTTTACGCAGGGCAGCTCTAATCTAGTTTCTTTTTGCCTTGCACTGGGCCGAGTACCAGGAATTACTTGGTTTTGTCATATTATTTTTTTTATTGTCCGCTCTACCCTTTTTGTTCTGGATTGAGAAAAATTTCCCTACCTCCTCTACTACATTTTTATATGCCTGTGCAAAGGACTTACCCTGGGCACTCCCTGGACCCTGGTCGAGGGCCACCAATTCTGTGGTCAGATCTACTACGAACGCCCTAATCCTTGCTAAGTTGTCAACCTGGGATTGAACTTTTTCCCATTTCAACCTACGGTTACCTTGGAATGGTACCACCTCATTGGTGGACCGCAGATGGGATAACCTCTTGCCGTCATTTCGCTTCCCCCATCGTATCTTCATACATAAAGAATTGTGATCACTGTCCTGTGAAGGTATCACCTCCATGTCTATTAGATCACACCACAGTGACACGTCTATTAAAATATAATCAATTCTCGACGGGTTACTGAGCCTGTTAAAGGTCATCGCACCGTCAGGGTCAGAGGGAGTCCTGCCATTAAGAGCTCTAATATTATGTTCCACAGTAAGGGCATTGATCTGAATTACCTTTGATGACCACTTTTTAATTGGGGCCAAGGACAGGGCCAGGATAGACCATCTAGAGTCCAACTCCTCGGTGCCCAAGGGGTCATCACCACCAAGGGGCTCAAATGTACAGTTAAGGTCCCCCCCCACGATGATTTTAGATGAGGGGGGACAGGTGGTTAATGCCTGATCTAAAATGGTTACTGTGCTTGAAGTTATATCTCCCGTAGACCCTCTTAAATAGATGTTAAATAAATCAGTCCTACTGGCCTTGTTTGGTCCCACAAAGGATATGTGTTGAATGTCCCAACTCCCAGAGTCATGATTAGTAACAACCCAGTTCAAAGAAATTTTTATCCAAACGTGAAGGCCCCCGGCTGGTCTACCCCTTCCACAGCCTTGAGCTGGCAGGAAGAAGGTAGTATAACCGGATTTGTGAACTGGGAGCATACTCCAGGTTTCTTGGATCATACAAACATCAAACTTCTCGATGAAGGAGTTCCATTCAGGGAGAGCCAACTTTCTTTGCAAACCAGCTACATTCCATGAGACCAAGTGGATAACCATATTGTCTTCTACATATAGGTCAGAAGTGACCCCCACGTTCTCATCCAACACTTGTGGATTGAAGACATTTATGGAATCTATTTGATGTAGTGAGTTTGACGATGGAGAACCTACAACACTGCAACCCGTGGTCACGGGTACAGTGATGGTAACAATCCCTCCAGTATCGAATCCAGTTGGCAGGGTTAATCCCTTGTGCCCAAAGGCAACACCAGTGGCCTCTGTATACATCTCACAAGCACTGGCCTCGGGGCTAGCTAAGCCTACTCGTCCCTCCGAGCCCTGGGAGTTCTGTAATCTTCAGTCGCAGTCTTCCATGCTGGTAAGCACATCAAACCGGTTCACTGCCTCCAAGGGAGTGAAGGGCCTCGAGAGGTCCCATCTCCTATTGAAGTTTCTATTAGATCTTGGGGGAACAAAGTCCCACCTTGGAATATCAGCAGCGAAAGCTGTGTAAGGGTCGTGTGCTTGATGACTAGGAATGGATACTGTCGGAGGGTTTAGATGAAGTAAAGCCTGCTTAATTATAGAGGATGAGGGGAACACCAAAGATCTAGGATAAAAATATGTTAGTGCGCGTGGAGTGATGCAGTTGTTGACACTTCCTGAGTGCCAATTCAAAATATAGTCAACTGCACGGGGGTCTCTAAAATTTACTACGACAATGTCTCCCTCGATGTTTTTGCTTCTGCCGCCCAACCAGGAAAGGCGCCTAACATATAGTATCTCACCGTTAATATTCTCCTCAATTGGTCTGTGAGTACTAAGCCAATGCATGATTTTGTTTTTCAGCTGGGTGTACCCTTCTCTTTTGTTATTGGTCAAAGGCGGCACCCCCGTCAAAACAACCACCAGGGGCACAGCTTCAGGGGGCAGATCAACTTGCGGCATGTTATTTGTTAAAGAACTGCTATAACTAGGTCTATCCCTCTCTTTCCACGGGGTCCCTTTGGGTGCATTTGCTCTCCCCCCCCCCAGGTCACTAGATGTTGTCTCAACCAAAGTACTTACGATTGTGGGGGGCAATAACCTATGGTGGTTGGAAACTATCTGGTTAGTGGGCTGGGATATGATCTTAGTAGAATGGGGGTTAGAATTGAGTACCTCGGTAATAGGTACTAAGTCAGTGGGTACAGCCACATTTGCCTGATCTGTAATCGGATCCACCTTCCTGCTTATGGCGGATTCTATATCCGCAAGTCTTTTCTCCAATCTCACTAAACTTTCAATAATGGGAGTGATGAGAGACTTGATCAGATGGGCCAGAGCTTCTTGTTGGACAGCAGAAGGGGCAACTAATAACAATGGTTCAGCAAGGGTAGGGGATAACTCTGTTGGGTTCACCTCGGGTTCTAAGATAGCAGTTGAAGAAGGGAGAGGCAATTTAAGCATGGAGATCTCTTCGGCTGCCTTCCCTTGTGACGAACTAACAGCCTTCAATGAGTACTTCCCAAACTCAGAGTGGCTAAGCTTAGGTTTAGCCGGGTCCCCCCCTATCTTACGTCTTCTTTTGTTCGGTCGAGGGCCTTGAGTCTTAACCACTTTAGAGATCTTGGTGTTCTTCTTAGCCTGTTTACCGCAAAGGGGGGTGGGTATGTTTAAAACTTTGGATATACTAAGGAGATTATGGGGTGAAATTTCACTACTATCCTGGACCGTGTGGGCGCTAAGTGTAGGAGTGCACTCCACTGGCAGAAGAGGGTCACTCACCTGTAAGGGGGGATCACCCAAAGCAATAGGACTAGCTCCGACCCAAAGAGGGACCTGGGAGATGAGGCCGTCAGGAGCCCTAAGCTTTAAATTTTCGACTGAGCGGCGACGTTCAGTCCTTCGTTTGGCCAGAGTATTATCCTTGTCCTCATCGGGCAATACCCTTTTAAAATAGGTGTCCAGCGGACCAGATGACGTAACCCCCGGCATTTCACTAACATTTTTAACAGGGCTAGGGGCCATGATGGCCGTATAACCAGGGAAGTTCAGTGCAAAAATCACTAACCAGAGTATTACACGTAAATAACCGGGCCCTGCCCGGCCTCACTCGGCCTCTGAGGGCCTGAGAGGGCCCGCCCTTTGCCCGGGCTTCGCCCCGGACTACGCCCCGCACGAGTCCCGCTCACGCGAGACTGGAGATGACTAAAATAAGAAAAAGGAGGAGTCAGGAAGAGGAACCAGGTGCAGCAGGTAAGCAGTCCGCAAGGCGCCCTGGTCCTCGCAGTCCCGAGGGTAGAAAGAGAAGTTTTAAAAATATCGTTGTCCTCCTTAATCGCCAATCAGATCCTCCGTGGCAGTCCCAGCGAAGAAAACACAGTCCGAGCCTGCGAGCGGCTCCCGCGAAGCGGGGGCCGCGAGGCGCTAAGTAGTAGGCAGGGGAGGAGTCGGGAAGAGGAACCAGGTGCAGCAGGTAAGCAGTCCGCAAGGCACCCTGGTCCTCGCAGTCCCGAGGGTAGAAAGAGAAGTTTTAAAAATATCGTTGTCCTCCTTAATCGCCAATCAGATCCTCCGTGGCAGCCCCAGCGAAGAAAACACAGTCCGAGCCTGCGAGCGGCTCCCGCGAAGCGGGGGCCGCGAGGCGCTAAGTAGTAGGTAGGGGAGGAGTCGGGAAGAGGAACCAGGTGCAGCAGGTAAGCAGTCCGCAAGGCGCCCTGCTCCTCGCAGTCCCGAGGGTAGAAAGAGAAGTTTTAAAAATATCGTTGTCCTCCTTAATCGCCAATCAGATCCTCCGTGGCAGCCCCAGCGAAGAAAACACAGTCCGAGCCTGCGAGCGGCACTGTAGCTCTAGGCTGGCCTGGTAGCACTTTCAATAAGTCTCGCCAGACCAGCGCATGCGCTGGGTCAGGCGAGACCTAAACAACTGTCAGTCAGCTGAGTCAGCTACGCATGCGCAATGGGAGTTGTTGACAACAAACACGAGCCAGGACAAGGTGAGCATAGAGCATGTTTAATTGCAGACTATTGTAACATCAGATCTTCCAGGATGTTAATGCGCCCATGATTACTCTGAAATCCATCCACCTAGACATGCACTTTAGCTAACAAATGATAAGGGATTAGCTAAAAACATTACTGTTTGTATAGAATTCATGACTTTGTCTTGTAAAGATGTAGCTCACAAGCTTAGATCACAATTAAAGTAGTTCACATCTTTTATTTTCACTTTTTCGGGGCGTGAAAGATTTGATTCATATTGAGAGGCCTCAGACTGGAAGGCTACTTCTCCCATTCACATTTTTAAATCCCACTCCCTGATGAAAGGGAAGTAGGTAATGAGTGTGGCAATGAATAAGTGGTTCTCTCTTCAATTTCCTACCTGGCACCTCGTCCTTTCCCGGCTGTGCGGACCTGCAGACCCTGTCGCCTGCTCCCGTTGCTCTGCTGCGCTGAAGCTGTTCCAGTCTCCCGCCGCCGCGTCATCATCTATCGCGGCCGCGGTGGGGAGACGGGACTACACACCCCAGCGGCCCTAGCGGCCATACACCAGCTGACGCATAGTTGCGCGCCAGGAGGCGCTTAAATCACCGCTGCAGCCCCGGCAGATCGGGTTCTCTCTTCAATTTCCTACCTGGCACCTCGTCCTTTCCCGGCTGTGAGGACCTGCGGACCCTGTCGCCTGCTCCCGTTGCTCTGCTGCGCTGAAGCTGTTCCAGTCTCCCGCCGCCGCGTCATCATCTATCGCGGCCACGGTGGGGAGACGGGACTACACACCCCAGCGGCCCTAGCGGCCATACACCAGCTGACGCATAGTTGCGCGCCAGGAGGCGCTTAAATCACCGCTGCAGCCCCCGCGACGGGTTCAGCCCAGGACAAGGGCGGGACCGTGTGTGGCCGTCAGGGGCTGAAAGAGGCCGGGCAGGGCCCCATCTCTTTGGTACAAGTTATCCCAAATCTATATTTATATTACTACATTGTTTCTGTACTGGATCGTGTGCATTGTAAATGTCATCCGTGTAGACGTCGTTCTCTTGCCTTATATTATACAAGGTGTCAACTAAGTCTGTAACTGTTGCACCGTATTTGATCACGGTTATGGGGAAGCACAAGGCCCTACATCCCCATATCGACACGAGGCAAAACGACACATCATTGCCAACCTTGACTGCTATTGATCGTATGCTTCAAAAAACAATTGGGGCGGTCGCATCGGCTATTGAGAGTACTGAAAGGCGTCTTTCGCTTCCTGCTGGCCTGCCCCCTTCTCTACCTGTAATTAATGCATTGATCTATACTACTATGTCACAGGACTCTCTAATAGTACCATCATTCATCGATCTTCCATTATCGAGAGCACGACAAAAATCAGGGAATGTAGCAATTTCTCAACAGCAGACAACCGAAGATTTGCTGCCTATTCATTCTAGGCTCTCCTTGTCCCCGGCTATTTTCTCTATTCATGAATCGCCTGAGATTTCATCTACGCATGATGGCCCTTCAGTACAGATGGGTTTAGAACCACCTTTAAGCCCAACCTCTACTTTCGGCTCAGAGCAAAGCATTTCTATTGATATGCCGCAAATGAGAACCAGAGGCCAGAAGGCGAGGAATAAGCTAAAACATTGCAATAAGGAAGGGCCGCAATTAATAAAAGCTAAACAAAAGAGAACTACTAAACCCTGTAAATCTGTTATTAAAACCAACGTGGAACAAGGACAAAAGGAAAAGAACATACCCTCAGTTGCCCTTCCTAACAACTCCATGAGCGATCTGTTTACAGGAGAGAACTTTTGGAAAAAAATGGAGGACATGTTGGCTATTTTGATTGCACCCATTTTGACTAAATTAGTAAATATCGAAGATAGGGTCAATAACATGGAAAGTCATGTGGTGGGGGTTTTAAAAGTCCCAAAGGTAAATGTACTTTCTACCTCGCAGTCTGTTGCACCCCAACTATCTTTATCTGATGTACATAGCAATCTTGCGAAAACTTCAGAGATGTCCGGTGGATGTCAGCAGAAGGAGTCTATTGGTATCAGTGTTATTAGTTCAGATGGAACTAATAGACAAGGTCCCTCTAATCCAGTTTCTAATATAGTTTCATCTACTGTTAGATCTGTTGCAGATACCAGGGAAAAAATTATCACATCTACTTTACCTACGTTGAACTTACCTCCCGAGGCTCGACCCTATACTGTGGTGCTAGCAAATGTCCCACCTCTTGCCCCAGACACTCTTGAACATTGGTCAACTCTGAGGAACAAAGCCCTCCACTATCTGTCTATTAAATTTGGGTCGAATACTGCTCTCTTTTCAAACTTTAAGATGGTTAGAAGAGTTCGTTGGCTTGGTTCGTCAACAAAATCGCTGAGAGGGGATTGTGTGATCGTTTCGTTCCGGTCCCCCTTGTTGGTTAACCACATTCTGGAAAAATGTTATACTGGCCATTTAGCCGCTGACTATGTTAATATCGTTCCCCTTGACTTCTTTTATCCCTCTGTACGTTATGAAAGGTTGTGGGGCTGTGGCCCTCAACTTTATAATCCGGGATTCCCTGAAGGAGAAAGATATAACATACCAACATTTAATCATTTTGATATTTTAAGTGGCTTAGATAATAATGACTGACAGCAAACGTATTCCTTTCATAATTCCCCTACTACCACCATAGAGCCTAGGTGTGACCCCAAGAATAATATTCTGTTTGAATCGGAGGTAGTCCAATGCCTACTAGAGTCTGATGATAATGTAGGATGTTTAGCTGCTCTGGAAATGGGATTAGTGGAAGGGTATGAGATTGGACCTATATCCTCTGTGGTAGATTCCACCATGGCTCCGACCGTTAGTGCCCCACCTGGATCTCTACCCTGTAGCATTTGTTCTTGGAACATTGCTGGTATTAGATCTAAAATTGGTAATCCACTTTGGCAAGACTTTATTAAATCACAAGATCTTATTTGTCTGCAAGAAACCTGGAGCAAAGACCCGGTACATCTAAATGGGTTCAAAACGTTCCATACTTCAGCTGTGGATACCCTTCATGGTAGAGCCAAGGGGGGTCTGACGATTTATATATCAAATAAATTGTATCTAATCAAGATAACGGAGTCAGTTAAAGATCCCCACTTCCAGGTTTTAACAATGATTTTGGACTCCGCCACCCCCATTGTTTTAATTAATTTTTATAATAATATCATTCCTGGGGAAGTTTCTAATGTTTGTAAGAAAATGGCTAGAGTAATTCTCTCACAGGAAAAAATCCTTGGATTTAACATGCTTATACTCCTCGTGGGAGATTTTAATTGCCCTTTATGTAATATGATGGCAGATAATAGATGTAGTATTGGTAGAGATGATGGTTTGATTTTGTCTCATTTTAACCACTCTATTTTGGGTGAACAATTGAATGAACTTATCGGTCAATTCGATCTGGGCTTTATAAATGAGGTTTGCCCAATACCATTTCATCTTCCCCCAACTTATAATGTTGGGGGAAGATGATCGACGATCGACTTTGCACTTATTACTAATAGGCATGCTTGTGATATTGCTACTTTTACCGTATCTGATATCGCATTAAGCGATCATTTTCCACTTTGTATTTCCATTTTGATTCCAAAAAGGTCTGCCCCAAAAAAAGGTTCAGACCAAGACATACTTTGGAAAAATCTTGCCATTGGTTCTTGCAATGGCTTTACGCTCAAATGGGACAAGGTGGATCAAACTAATATGCTTAAAAGGGTATTTACTAACTGCGCCCCTGATTTCTTAGCATGCTTAACTGTGGATGCTACTCCAGATAATATATTAGCATCCTTTTTGTCAATTTGTAAAGAGATTAGATCCTCACTAACAAGACAATGTAGACACAACAAAGCCCAGAAGGACGGTTGGTTTAATTCTAGGTGCACTAAGGCGTACTCTCTTTTAAAGAAGGCATTACATAAACAACCTAGGTGTTCAGAAGATGTACGCATACTTAGGATACAGTATAAACTTGCTATTAAAGACAGGAAAGAGGAGATAAGGAAGGAATCTTGGGAGGCTCTGTATGAGGCCTCGACATGCAATGACAGTGCTAGTTTTTGGAAGATCATCAGGAATCCCTTATTCGCTGAAAAGTCCTGTCCCTCCCTTGAAATAGCAATCTCTGAGGACGAGTGGATTGATCACTTCTCAAAAGTCTATGAGGGGGATAGAACGTTTTCTTCCTCCTGTAATCCTTCCAACTATTCAACTTTGAGAAGTATGCAGTTCACCCTATCCGAGGTTGAAAAAGCGATCTGTGCAAGTAAGGGTGGGAAGGCCCCTGGTCCTGACGGTGTACCCATAGATATATTTAAGGCAGATTTGCCTTTGTGGGCTCCCCTTCTGGTGCAGGTGTTAAATGCCTGTTGTGTGTCAAAATTCTTGCCCACTTGGGTGGAGTCCATAATTGTCCCTATTTTTAAAAAAGGGGATCGACATGATCCGGCCTCTTATAGGCCAATTTCCCTTTTAGATTCTTTTACAAAAGTAGCTGGACGAATAATTTTGGACCGCCTACTACTATGGGCTGAGGATAATTCAATTTTATCTGACCTACAATATGGTTTTCGTATTGGCCTAGGAACAGTGGAACAGGGCTTAAACTTTTTGATGTTGACTGGGAAATACACCAGGGCAAGGAGGGAGAACTTGTTCGTGGCTTTTGTTGATCTCTCAGCCGCTTTTGATTGTGTGATTCATTCCAAACTGTGGATATTACTGGAACAAATTGGGGTTGAAGACAACATTATTTATTTTCTTAAATGTTTATATAGCGAAGCTTCAGCGTCTGTACGCTATGGACAAAATGGGGAATGCACAGGCAAAATACCAATCAGGAGCGGGGTAAGACAAGGATGTGTCCTGGCCCCCTTCCTTTTTAATTTGTATATAAATGGTTTGGTGAAAGCTTTGTGCAAAAACAATTTTGATCCCCCACGCATCGCTGGCCGTCCGATTCCGCTATTAATGTATGCGGACGACGCTGTACTGATGTCCCGTACTCAATTGGGACTACAGCGCGTGGTTGCAAGTTTTGCCCTTTTTATGAAAGAATTGGGCCTCAAAGTAAACATTGCAAAAACATTTATCATGCACTGTGGTAGAAATGTAAAATCAAAGAAGTCTATTTTTATTGAAGGTCAACGATTGGTTTTTACACAACAATTCTCTTACCTTGGTATTTTATTTACTCAAAAGGACTCCTGGGGCGAGGCATTGGCTGCAAAAAAACAAGCAATGATTCGCTCGACTGCTGCTCTTAGGTCCTTTGCAGGGAAACTAGGTACCCGACCCCCCGCAGAGTTACTTAAAATTTATAAAGCTAAATGCGTATCCGGCGCTATGTATGGCAGCGGGATATGGGGTTTTGTGGATCCTATTCAGCTCCAGGTAGTTGAGAACACTTTCCTGAGGTTTATCCTTGCGGTCCCTAAGAGTTCCTCTAATTTTAACTGTCACACAGAATTGGGGCTCTCTTTTATATCAGACCTTATTAAGCTAGAGCCCATATTACTGTGGCACAGGATATGGTCTAAAGAAGAACCTAAGCTTAATCGAGATATTCTCTTAGATGTTTTAAAATTAGATGGCCATATGAGGATACCATGGCTGAGTTATGTTCGAAAAATTTTATCTGATATAGGTAAATTGGATTATTTTGTAAATCCTCTCACTATCTCAGCGATCTTACGGAAGGACCTCAAAAAAGAGGGTTTGACATTTATAGAATCAAGAAGATGCGCTGTGGAGGTCTTAAAACCCACTGTTTCTCAACATGAATTAATTTTAACTTCTTTTAACATTCAACCCTATTTGATATATGTCCCAGGTAATTATGATAGATTTTTACTGTGTCGTTTTAGATTTGGTGTTTTCCACAGATTGGTTAGTTTTCCCACGATCAATGATTGGTCCCATGATCTGTCTCCCTGTCCCTGTGATGACATTTCCCCTCAAAGCACTATGCACGTTATATTATTCTGTAAATTTTATAATCATGATAGGCGAATCATATTATTGCCGCTCTTAAGGATGATAGGCCATCGCCAATGCCGTCGTGCTTTTTACGAGATTCAACGCCTGGATAATCACCTTTGTGTTACCACGCTTAATTTGTATTTGACAAAAGTGATTTCTATTAGGAAAAGGATGACATTTTAATGTATTTTTCCTGTAAATGTTTGTGATTATGTATTTCATGCATAGTTTTATGTAATTATGTATGTATTATTTATTTTTATGTATACTTTTATGATTGTTTGATTTCAATCGAATAAAGTTTTTCTGAATCTGAATCTGAATAAGTGTGAGTGTGGCAGTGAATAAGTGAGAGCGTGGCAGTGAATAAGTGTGAGTGTGGCAGTGAATAAGTGTGAGTGTGGCAGTGAATTACTGTGAGTGTGGCAGTGAATAAGTGTGAGCGTGGTAGTGAATAAGTGAGAGTGGGGCAGTGAATAAGTGTGAGTGTGGCAGTGAATTACTGTGAGTGTGGCAGTGAATAAGTGTGAGTGTGGCAGTGAATAAGTGTGAGCGTGGCAGTGAATAAGTGTGAGTGTGGCAGTGAATTACTGTGAGTGTGGCAGTGAATAAGTGTGAGCGTGGCAGTGAATAAGTGTGAGTGTGGCAGTGAATAAGTGAGAGTGGGGCAGTGAATAAGTGTGAGTGTGGCGGTGAATAAGTGTGAGCGTGTTAGTGAATAAGTGTGAGCGTGTTAGTGAATAAGTGTGAGTGTGGCAGTGAATAAGTGTGTGTGTGGCAGTGAATAAGTGTGAGTGTGGCAGTGAATAAGAGTGAGTGTGGCAGTGAATAAGTGTGAGTGTGGCAGTGAATAAGTGAGAGTGGGGCAGTGAATAAGTGTGAGTGTGGCGGTGAATAAGTGTGAGCGTGTTAGTGAATAAGTGTGAGCGTGTTAGTGAATAAGTGTGTGTGTGGCAGTGAATAAGTGTGTGTGTGGCAGTGAATAAGAGTGAGTGTGGCAGTGAATAAGTGTGAGTGTGGCAGTGAATAAGTGAGAGTGGGGCAGTGAATAAGTGTGAGTGTGGCGGTGAATAAGTGTGAGTGTGGCGGTGAATAAGTGTGAGCGTGTTAGTGAATAAGTGTGAGCGTGTTAGTGAATAAGTGTGAGTGTGGCAGTGAATAAGTGTGTGTGTGGCGGTGAATAAGTGTGAGCGTGTTAGTGAATAAGTGTGAGCGTGTTAGTGAATAAGTGTGAGTGTGGCAGTGAATAAGTGAGAGTGGGGCAGTGAATAAGTGTGAGTGTGGCGGTGAATAAGTGTGAGCGTGTTAGTGAATAAGTGTGAGCGTGTTAGTGAATAAGTGTGTGTGTGGCAGTGAATAAGTGTGTGTGTGGCAGTGAATAAGTGTGAGTGTGGCAGTGAATAAGAGTGAGTGTGGCAGTGAATAAGTGTGAACTCAAGGCCTTTTATTAAAACGTAGAGGAGGTGGCAGTCAACCATGAGGGAGCAGCTATCTTTGTTCACAAATGTTTCCGGGTTAGAAGAATAGCCCGTCCACTTGCATTGCAATGCTTGCTAGTGATAACAGCGCTATTGTAGATCTCTTTAACACTTTCAGTACGCGTTTCACGACACTCTTCTTCGCCTCTTCGCGAGGAGTTGGCAGCCCTTCATTAGTTTGCCCAGATCTCGCCCTTTCCTTCTTGATCTCTTCCTCCCGTCTCTGGATCTCCTCCTCCGCCTTAGCACGAGCCCCCATTGTCCTCCGCCATCTCTTGGACCATTGAGATCAGCGCCTCCACCTGCTCCTCCCGCTCCGCGCCTTTAGCCCGGTTATTGAAGTCCAGGTAGCGGTCCTCGCAGCTCGTGAGCACCCCCTGCAGCTTGTTATCTGCATTACTGATGTACTCCTTTAGACTGACTCCATCAACTTCCAGGTCATCCATGCGTGTGAACAGCACCAGCATGTACCTTGAGGTCCTTTCTCCAAACAGAGTCTGGATGTCCTGGACGGCCCTCGCCTCCTCCGGGGTGAAGCGACTGGCGGAAATCACCAGGACGATGGCGTGGGGGCCGGGGGCCGCCATCACTGCACATTCAGCGATCTCTTGAGCGATTACTGACTTTGGAATCACGGGGTCGAACAGCCCAGGAGTGTCGACGACCACGATCTTGTGTCCGTTCCACACACAGGACCTTTCGTTGCTTTTACTTGTCACTGCATTGGAAGACGCTTTAGAGTCAAATGCTCTCCGCCCGAGGATGCTGTTTCCGGTCGCACTTTTCCCCACTCCTGTCTTCCCGACCAGGACGACCCTGAGCTCACGGATCACTGTGAAGAGAAGAGAGCGCAGGACACACACAGGTTACATACAGGTTACACAGGTCTTACACACAGGTCACACACAACTCACACAGAGGACACACACGGGTTACACACAGGTCACACACAGGCTGTGTTTCAAAGATGCTAAGAAGTGTTACCACCCATGCATGTCCTCCAGCACAAAAGGTACATTTAAATCACTGAACCTTGGAGTAGCACAACTTAGACTCCATCCTTTACACACCATGTATTCACAATTATGAGTTTACATGTGAGATTGTATTTACTGCATGCTCTAATAATACTAGCATGTTTAACACGTTTACATGCACTAATGGAATGTAACCTGCAGAAACACTAATGTTCATTTGAAAGGCTTACATGTATTCATTAATGTGTGTTTTACATTTATATTTTGAGTGTATTTTAGTAAATAGACCTGCATTTTATTCCTCCGTTGAATATATTCAAATTGCATTGTGGTCAGGCTCACTTAACTGACTGAAGCCCTTGTTTTAAAATGTATTTTTGAAGGTGAGTTCTCAAGATCATTAGTAAAAGAAATGAGTTGTGTTCCATACATGTGTAAACATAGTGAGGCCTGAGAGGAAGAATGCTGGCATAGGAGAGGGAGGCCTGAGAGGAAGAATGCTGGCATAGGAGAGGGAGGCCGGAGAGGAAGAATGCTGGCATAGGAGAGGGAGGCCTGAGAGGAAGAATGCTGGCATAGGAGAGGGAGGCCTGAGAGGAAGAATGCTGGCATAGGAGAGGGAGGCCTGAGAGGAAGAATGCTGGCATAGGAGAGGGAGGCCTGAGAGGAAGAATGCTGGCATAGGAGAGGGAGGCCTGAGAGGAAGAATGCTGGCATAGGAGAGGGAGGCCTGAGAGGAAGAATGCTGGCATAGGAGAGGGAGGCCTAATCAGCCGATGAAACTCTATTCATCCACGTACCAGACACAGGAGGTGTTTAAGACCGTAGAGTCTGTTCGAGTTCTGTGGGATGAGAAACGTAGACGAAGTTGCAAATGGTACCAGAAGGATTAGTTTGATTGGTTCTTGATGACGTGAAATAAGACATTAGAGTTCTTGAAGCTTCTGTGTGTTTTAATTAATGCTGGTATTGTTAGACGTTAGGAAGATTCCCTCAGCATTTGAGGTGTACAGAACTCTCAGTTTCTTTTAATTTTCCTAAGTGTAAAGCTTATGCTATACTATACCCGTTGCTATATGTCTAGGGGATAACACCCCTTACTATGCATCCATCACCCCGCATGTTGTTACAATGCGGTTGTTACAACGGCGCGTTGTAACAACGCATACCATTACCCCACATGTTGTTACAATGACTTGCGGAGGGGATAGAAGGTGTTGGATTTAAAATCTACCACCTTCAATTCTGTCCGCACAGACTAGAGTTGAAATAGTAAATTATACTATTCCAACATCCAGTGCCCCCCTCAGCAAGACGTTGTTACGACTTGTGGAGTAATGGTATGAGTTGTTACAACGCGGTCGTTGTAACGACCTCATTGTAGCAACATGCTGGGTAATGGTATGAGAGAAAAAGAGGCATATTCGTCTAGGGTGATCTAAATGCAGAACGGCAACTTTGTCTCTTTGTTCACACTGTTCTACATTAAACACTTCCTGTAAAGGCCTATGATTGCTGCCCTCAGGGTGTAGCACTCCAAGCTCTCCACCGGTTAAAAGCGCCAGGCTTAATCCAAAATCGTAATCAATTGGGCATATCTGCCGGAAAGTCTGTCCCACAGCGCGGTCTGTATCCATCCCTCCATTTACACAAAACAACCCTATAGAACCAGGAACTTCACTAGGGCTTCATCTCGTGCTCAGCTGCACGATTCTGGTGAAATAGCTGGTGATACCTTTGTGGCAGCCGACAATTCTTTATACATCATATCGCTGGAAGATGGATCTAGCTTATGGTTCAAATCCCCTGAAATCATCATCAGCTGGGTTGCTTTCCCATGCAGATTGTCTCTCGGTCTTCTTCCAACAGACCCAGTGGTGCCACATAATCTGCTCCATTCCATGGTTGGATATACATGTTAATTACAATTATATGTCTGTTTGCCTGGGGGCCGCTGTAGATCTCTATCTGGCCAGCCAATAACCATCGACTTTTAATCTTCAACATGGCTACTTTATTATTGGACTATTTACGTCGAAACTAAAGTAAGCATGGACCAATCGCCTAGCATCTTTAAAAAGCATTGCAAATCCATCTAATGGGTAAGGTGATTCGCACAGCCAAGTCTCCTGTAAATGATTTCATACCTTCCCAACATTTCTTGAAAGCTGTTTTGGGTTAGATGTTTCTTATAACCCCCTTTATTTCAAGACAAGGCTGCTAGGCTGTGCGAAGCCTCCGATCCGTAGTTCAAATAGTTCACCCACCCCTCAGGGGCGTAACACAGGCCCCCACATCCCCCGCAGTGCGGGGGCCCCAAGCTTCAGGGGGCCCCCTCAGCACTGCACTTCGGCCGGGGAGCTCCTGATAGAGTCCGGAGGGGGCCCCTCCAAGTACCTTGCAGGGGGGCCCCCTCAATTATCGCTACACCACTGCCACCCCTTCTACTATCCTCGCAGCTGAATACTGAATCAGATAGGCTCTCAAATCAATGAATAATTGTTAGCCCTTTGTCTCTGCTTGCTGTAGTCACTCGTAGGCTTCCTTTACTCAACTGGTAAATGTTCTTCTATTTTGGACCCCTTGTGAGCAGCTATTTACTTGGACCTATGCTTAAACCTGCATAGCAGGTCAGGGCCCAGTGGCTCCTCTCTGCCTCCATCGTCCATCCCCAACTCACTCACGTGTACCAGTTTTACACCTTCCCCCCTAGTTCTTCCTCCTCCCGCATCACAATCTGTTTGGCACTTTCCGAGCGAAAGAGGCTTCTGTCACCTCTTTTCCCTCTCAATTGGTTGTGAGCCCTATTTACCTTATAGCACCAGTCACAATCTCACGTACTCCAGGACATTTGGCCAGTGATGGCAGGAGGTGCGAGCCGCTTCAGGGCTTGCGTTTCCTCCGTTGTTTCCTTCCCGCCCCTCTACCCTGGGGCTCTAGGTATACCTATAGACTGTCCCCTGTTTTATAGCCTTCTTTACTCCCCTCGTCATCTGATCTCTTTTCCTTTGCCCTTCTCTCACTTACAATTTCTCTAGCAGACAATAAGGGCCCGCTCTTCCCAGAGTGTTCCTGATTGGCTGCTCCCCAGGTGCTTACCCCGGGCCACGCATTTCTCTCTTGTTCCCCTCAAGATCCCTCTTATCCGCTTTCTCCTTCCTAATTCACTCGTCTGTTGGGGCTCCAACCTTGGAGCTCTCTGCTGTCCTTTCCTCCCCATTTTATTTGTAACCCCTTTCTTTTTGATCGTCTTCTGTAGCTTCCCTGTTCTTCCCATTCAGAATATATGGTCCTCAGCCCCCTGCACACTCCCCAGTTTCTTATCAGCATCGGCTGTTTTGATATGTATAACTTTGGGAAGCTTGCTGTATTTGTGGGGTCAGCCTCGCATACCTCCTGCTCTCTTTCGATATCACGGATTTCATTATCAATGTGTTTTAGATCCTCTGCAGTCCCTCGTAGTTGGTTTGTATGAGTTTCCCCAGCCCATTATTCACCGTCAGTGATTTTAGTATTCCTTGAAAGGGTTCTGCATTAGAAGCATCACCTCTAAAAATGAATGAGGAGAAGGGGGTGCTGTAATATCTAGGTCCTGGGGGGTTTGTGAAGGAATCGTGATTGACAGCTCTGCTAACACTTGGTGGCACTTGAAAGTGAAAGAACAGTATGCCATGACAACGCATTGCTGAAGGTCCCTCTCAGACGTCTGTCTCATGGTTTGTTGTCGGTATTGTGACTGCTGCAAACTGGAATTTACCATTAAATGTGAGAGAGCACTAGAAAGACCGTAGCATACTCCTAACTAATACTGACATACTCAGAGCCCACGCCCAATGTGCCAAAGTGCCTAATCCATCCTGGATATGCCCTAGAGCACTGTATGTTGGGCCTGTTTGCAGAAATGCAAACAGGAACTATTGTGAAAGCAGGTAGACCAGGGGCTGCAAACCTTTACGCCACTGGTCAGAGAGAACACAGAGGGCCTACCGGAGAGAGATGCAAATACTTCCCAAACGTATTTACTGACAAGCTCGCAAAGATCACTCAGGGCATAACCAGCAATGAAACAACAGAAGCAGCCAAACTATTCAAATCTGATGCAAATTCAAGTGTCACATCTATCCAACTCTTATTGTCAACCACAAAATCAATGCACCTTGAATTGATCTTAGGCCCCTAATAGAAGAAGACCTATCCCAAATCATAAGCAACACCAACCCCCCACTTTAGACTCCTTCCCTTTATACCTGTTCAAGAACTCCACCACCGCTTCACATCCTCCTGAATGACCATGACAAATTCTTCCAGGGCACAGGATATAATTCCAGAGTGTCTAAAAGCAGGCCAGGTCAACCCTCTCTTAAAAGTTAGGGATTGACCCCGAAAACCTCAACAACTACCGCCCAATATCCAATCTTCCTTTCCTTGCAAAAGTCATTTAAAAATGTTGGTTGAAACAACTAAACAAACACATTGAAGAATGAGCTACTAGATACTTTCCAATCTAGCTGCAGGGCAGGCCACAACACAGAAATACCCTAGAAAGGACACATGGGGATCAGAGGCACATTTCTAACATGTTTGTTCACTCCTATGTAATCTCTTTTAACTAATCAAGCTAAAATATTTCTGAATCCACCCAACCCCTGTCAACCAAGGTATGCCAAAAGTATCCATCCTAGCCTCTACTCTCTTCAACTCGTACATAGAACTCTTGATGCACTACTTCTTCAAAGCAATCTAGCATACCATCAATACACAGACAACACACAAGTTGACATCAAAATATCCTAGTAAGAGAATATACGTCACCATGCACAAAAGAATGTACAATGATGGCTAGCACAGAGCCATCTGAAGCTCATCCCTGAGGAAACAGAAAGTCTCCTAAGAGCTCCACAAGTCCTTTACTTCTACCAGTAAACAAATGCATAACAAGCCTTGATGCCTTCAAATGCACCCGTGCAATCTTTGAAATACCCTGGAATAATTCTTGGCATGTCCCTTAGTATGACAGCACAAACAATTGCATCAGCCAAAAGCACCATCCTACAATGTCTCAAAAAGCTCAAACAATGCATCACTGAACACTATCTCATAAGCAATAAAATGGCACTAGTCATAACAAGGCTATACAGGTACTTTAAAAAAATGTATTATCATATCTTTATTTGATTTCATTATAAAATCACAACATTTACAGTACACTTAGTAGATACATTTTCAAACAGGTAATGAGGAAAATGTAGGAGTAGCAAATTCCACATCCAAAGCTCGAAGGAGGTATATATACTTGCCATATAAAGAATAGCCTATGGAAATGCTATCTTCCAGGGCACCTAAAAGACCCACCTAGCCCCCATGAAAGACACTCTGAATTCAGCAGCCAGGCTTGCCTCTGGAATAAGGAGCTACAATACCATCACTCCTGCACTTGGCAGGCTAAACAAGCTCCCAGCTGAAGTAAGATGCATATTCAAAATTAGATGGATCACTTGCACTGCTTTATACACTGGCACCTCAAAAATACCTAGCATAACGCGTCACCAAATCAGGGGGCGGGCAGCATAGCTAAGATGTCGCTGACTTTTTACTACTAGAACCACCCAGATTCAAAAAGGAAAAACAATGCTCCTTCTCCAGAAATGCCCCCAAAATATGGAATTCCATAACACCCAATATATGGATAAATCCCTCTAAAATCACATTAAAGAAAAGAGTGCAATAAATACTAATTGCAAAATATCAGAATCAAGATGAGCATATTGTCAAAGTAAAATTGGATGCACCACCCCTACAAATCAATAAGAACAATGTTGATCCGTATCTCTTGAGCACACCCACACACACCAGAGATAATTTACCCTTGAAAAGAGGTCCCACTCTTTGTACCTTTGCATGCTTAACAATAAAGAAAAGATGACACGATGTGCCCGTTTGCAGGCTTAAAGACCTCAGCTCTAGGTTATTACCATCAAACAACAAGGGTGTTGCCTTAATGCACAGTGCTCTAACACCCACCAGCACTCATTTATACATCTTGAATGAGGACAATGAGGACAGATGTCCTTGAGCAGACCCAGGCATGAAAGACAATCATCTGTACCAAGAAGAAACTACTACATTTAACCGTACATGTTTAATGGCCCGTGTTCTATGGAAATGCCATCAAATGATGAAATGTATTTTACTTTCTTGTACAGTGCTCTGATAACTTTGGGTAGGGGTGGGTGGTACGCTGCACAGTTGCATAAAAACGGAGCGGAATTCTGCAGAGTTCTGCCCACCCTTACTTACAATATATGTTAAACAAAGATGACCTTTCTATCTGCAGAATTATGCCTAATTCGGAAACCATAGGCTGCCTGCATGAAGTCCTTGTGTCTCCCTCAGCTCTCCTTCAAATTCTGGGCTTTGAACTTCACCACTTAGTTAATTTAGGCTGTTTGCTACCCGCTATCAATCACTGGGAAAATCTGTATTTACCCACAAAGGAAAAATCAAAGAGGTTTTCAAAGTGCTAAATGCGGACTCCAGGCAGTAAGGCATGCCATGTGCAGACAGGGAATTGCAGGGTTTGTAATCCATGCAGGCAGAGAGGTGTGCTGCCTCCAGAGCTGGTCAACTACATGAGTGGGTTGAGCGCTTGTTGTCGAAGTGTGAAAGGAGGCAGAATTTGTAAATTACGTTCTGAGTTTAACTTTTCTGGAACTGAACCCATAATGCATGCTACTAAAGCAGGAGGCAATGTGGTTTATAGTATGTGCTTACAGGTTGTCATAGGACAAGCACTCAAGGAAATGGTGCCGGTGAATTGATGTAGTCAGATCCACACAGTCTGTTTGGTTATAGAATATCAGTTCACACATGCAATGCTGACCCCTACACTAGGGGTAAAACAAAATGTGACTGTGACGGGGCATGACAGATGGTGATACATCCTAGATCCGTGCCAATCATGAGTTCACTCTGCTACCTCACATATGACCAGACTAAGTTATACACCGATTCCATACACAACTAAATACCCTAGTACATTGGTAAGCCAGACAATAATGACTACTGATGTACAACATGTGAACTTTCACCATTAAAATATTGTAACAAAAGAGGAGAATGAGCGGGTGATTATTAGACTGCACTAGGAATCAACTAAGTGTCTTGGTGCTGTAGCGTGGGAGGTAGTGAGCTCCCAGGCACTGGCCGGCAGGCAGGCTATCGCCAGGAGGGAACTACCACAAAGTGGATAACCTGCTTGCCGAATTCAGGGGTCATAAACCCTTCGACAATGTGACTGCCCCATGCCCAGCATGCTTCGCACATCAGATCAGGAACAACCAAATGCCTCATGTGATGGTAATCAGAGGCGGCACACCACGCACACCATTTGCCTAATCTAAGAGGTTGTCCGTGCAGTATCTTTGTCATCAAAATCATGTATGGGTGGGTCTCTGCTATGACCTGGCCTCTACTCTTGTTAGAGTTTTGTGTATTATCACCATCCCCTCTGGGAATCGAAACACACAGCCAATCAAGGGAAAGCTACTTTAAACTGGGCAGCAAAGGCCTAACTACCACAGGACAGCTCAGACAGAGGCAAGGGCAGATGATGTGTCACCAATTACAGGTCCCCTTACCTGTTAGCCTTCCTCCCAATACCAGATGGCTCAGAGATGGGGGTGAGCACTGGCAAACTCTGGTTCGTGGCAGTGGGTAGAATTTTGCCAAACTCCGTGTTCCAAGTGGAACGCAGAGTGTCAAAACTCTGCCTGCGGAGTGGAGATTACCACCTATCTCAAGCTATGGTCAACTATGCACTTAGTAAAATATAATGCTGTGTGCCACTCATATAAATAAATATACTTTTTATCAGAGACTGTCTGTGTCCATTGTCTTAATTTCAAAGGAGTGGGCAGGTTTTATGTATACAATTTTGGGTTTGAACCATGTATGTGGTTCACAAACTAGTGAAGCATGGCGCCAGTGCAAGCCTAACAGGGAGGAAATAGGACTGGAGGATTGGGAGGGATGAGAAGTGGACATCAAGTGAGTAAAAAAAAACTGATTCTGTTCCATGGTGATCCAGTTATGTGCGTGGGCTAAATGAAAGGATGTAACTAGGCTAGTCTGATATCAGAGGTGTTGGCATCCTCTATGGATTCATGTTGCTAATAGAGTTTCCATCTTCATGAGGTGCAGTAACCAAATGGAGACTGACTTTGCCATATCAATAGAAAAAAATTGTGAAGCAAGTGGAGTAGTAAAAAGTAAACTATGTGTAGGAAAGAAAAGTAATATTTTTTTTTTTTTTTTTTTTTTTTTTTGAAAACCTTTATTTAACAGTTCAATAAGAACAAGTATGGGCCTACAACCCCCCAGGGCCGGCCGCTAAGCAATCAGGGCAATAACGACAAGTACAAACACAGGCAGCACTTCGGGGAGCAAAATCGTACTACTATTACTGTGAACAGCGTAAGTAGGGCACCAGGAGAAAAGGTTTTCATTTTATAATGAGACAAGGCAGTAGGATCAGGTGACAAGCAATTTTAAAACGACAATCACGGATCTGCAGAGTAATGAACGTTAGCGATTTACAGCAATCTGTTAGGTCGATGGCGCAAACACAAGAACATCAGGATGGGGAAGAACATAATATACAGTTGCGCCCGCAGGCCCCCGTCAAAACTCCCCAAGAACACCTCGGAAGTTGTGAACACCTGGAACGGCAACGAGGCATAACAACAGGGAGTGTATCACGCTGATCCCGGAAAAAGAAAAAACAAAAAGAGTCAGAGAAGAAAAAGGAGGCCATGGAAAAGGAGATGAAAGAATACAGAATCCCTTCCCCCAACCCCCCACCCTGCACCTCTGCAAATGAGTACGGCCCCCCCCCCCCAGCAGTGTGCCTGTCGCCCTGGAACCAGACCCGAAATATAGAAGAGTAGGGAAAAAGAGGTAGGAAAAGACCCCCACCGGGCGGGGGGGTAGAGAAAGTATTTATAAACTTGGAGGAGGGCCTTCATAACAGACCCCCGGCGTTCTCCCTCCCGCACGGTAAGGTTCCCCTAAAGTGAACAAGGAACAGCACCAAGACAATCTTCTCAAACCACGATGGGGAGCATTATGCACCTATTGTGCCAGTAGCCACGTCAGGAGAGCACGCCACCCCTAAGCCCGCCCGTCCACTAGGCGACCACCCCAGAGGGGCAGCCTCATCCCTGACCACTCTTCGGAATTCTGCCCACGCCAACCCCTCGACCCAGCATCACACCCAATGTTCCCAGGCAGAGAAATGTCCAACAACGACAGAGAAGCGACACACACAGGTGGGGTGGAAGTCTCTGAGGAACACAGTCCGCCGCGTGAAGAAACCGGCTTCCCAGGGCTGCCCTAGGATCTGTACTGCATGCAGGGTTCAGGGAGGCAGAAGCAGCCAAAGCAGACATTAGTTGCTGGAGTTGTCCCTGAGTCATAGGAGGGCATGTACGGGACGAGGCCACCACAGCACACACAGGTCCATCGCCTCCGGGAGAGATCAGGCCCTCAGAAGGTCGAACACACTGTAGCATACTGGCCGGGGCGTCTAGTCGTGCACTAACCTCAGGGGCGGCCGCCACAGCATCCTCCTGCGCGCAGTGTGGGTAGTCTCTGCGTTCGTGTGAACAGGCGGGCCGCCACTGCCCCAACTCCGACGCAACACCATCGAGCCTATTCCCTAGGATCACGAAACCATGAACAAAGGAGGAGTGAAGAGTACCAAGAGCCTCGAGGAGGTCGCCGTACCCCAGCTCAGCTCTCTGCGCTCTTGCCGCCATACTCCCAGAAGTCGTACGCTCACAGGCCCGCCGCGACCCAGCGGACAGGATGGTAGGCTTCATCGCCCAAAGATGGCCGCCAAGTATGCCCGACCCTCACCGGGGCCGAGACAAACGTCGCGGTGTCCACGTCGCGGGTGGCCGGGTTCCGGGGGCAAGCAAAAAACTATCCTTGGTCACGGGCAACAGTCGTCCCCACCACGGACCAGCCCCCGCAGAAATCCGGGGGCGGCCCGCCGCGATCGGGGCAGGATACGGACGGCGGCCGGGCAGCTCACCAGCAAGGCAGGGGCAGCCACCGGAGGATCCAAAATTTGCACCCCCGGTCATGCACTCGGTCCGCTACGCTGGACAGTAGAAGTGACCATGTCGAAATGTAGGCCGAGTCCGGCACCGCTCCGGTGACCGACTCCACCCAGTCACCACTGGCCGCTGTTGTCGCACTGCCACCCGGCCACGGCGTCCACTCGATGTCCCGGCTCCAGGGCCGCGTCGGCCGCAAAGTTCAGATGCGATTTTCTCCGGCGATACCGCAGCTAGCAACTTCGGAGTCAGACAGTCGGGAGCCCCCCTCCTTCAGAAACACGACCACGTAGCACAGGTTGAGGATCTCAGGCAGGATATCCGTGCGGGATGCGGAGGTTCACGGAGCCGGGAGTCTACGCTGCCGTCCCGGTCGCCATCTTGGCTCCTCCCAAGAAAAGTAATATTAAGGATGACGCTAAAGGGAGTAATAGGGTTTGTTAGTCGGCGAGTACAATGCGCGACTACCCCTTTTTAGAAACTCCTACTGTCCTCATATTCTTTCCTCCTTTCACATGAACTGATGAAAGCAAAATCGTACAAGAAGGGGAATGCCACCTGCATCATTTGCCACACAGCTGAGGCCCAAGCAAATCGTGGTGCAGGATATGATGCCTCGGCCACAGAAGCCATTCCTGCTGGTAATTAATCTTTATTATTTATTTCTCACTTTTAACCTAGTGTGTATTATAGCATTCTGCATTTTTAATTTTCCCTATTTCCCTTGTTTTCCTGTTATTTTCATTCTCTTCACATATTTCCTTGTGTTTTCTATGTTTTCTGTTTCTGCAGCTGACTTCTTCCTGTCTTTAGCGTGTTTCCCTACCTCTTTGTGACAGAACAGTGTTTACCTCATCGCACCACCAGGCAACGGGGTTGGCCAGTATAGTGCTTGGGAAAGATGTGTTACCAGTTAGCATGGGAAAGAGAGAATAGATTACCTTAAGTGTACATGAGTGGCATAGAGATGGTGCACTAAGTCACATGCCTTTCTAAGTACAGGCAGTGGGGAATCATCAATGGGAAGATGCTGGAGGCTCTGATGGACTCAGGATCCAGTACAACTACTGTATGGTTCCATCTGGTGTCCTAAGAGAAGCTTATCCCTAATACATTCTGTTAGAAATGGGGGTCTTCAGTTTGGCAAGGGTTTGCACCTTTGTCCAAGTAGGGAACCTTCATTCTAGTCAGGATAAGAGAGTTACACTCCTATAATAACCTCTGCTCACCCCCTTGGTAGCTTGGCACGAGCAGTCACGCTTATCTTAGAGGCAGTGTGTGAAGCATTTACACATAACCACCAGTAATATGTTGTAAGCACTACAAAACAATACCACACCAGTTGAGAAAAATATCCACAATTTTTATATACTTAAGACAAGACCATAATGATGAAAATCCACAATACAGCACTTAAAAATCTTCAGCTATCAAAATAACCTTGAAATAAAGTTCCTTGAAGACGATAGCTCCATCTGGGGCTATCTCGGCGTTGTGAACAACAAATTCCAAACAGTTCTGGGTGACCGCGGCGTCGCGGGCCTGCTACGGTGTCAAAAGACCCGCAAAACAGTACCTTTAGAAATGCAGGGCCTCAGAGACCTCTCATTGAGCTCCAAAAGCACGGCGTCAGTTTGGGAAGTCACTGCAGAAGTCATTAGGCCCTTGAAGGCACACACTTTGCAGATCGAACTCCTCGCGGTTGAAGTCAGGAGCGCTGGTGTTGGCAGGCGTCGGGTGCTGCTATGCGAAGTGCAGTGGTGAGCGGTGCAGGCAGTGGCTCGGTGACATCATCCAGCGGCTTCGATGAGGCCAGGGCTGCGGTGCAAAGTAATGCAATGCTTGTCGCGGTGCTAGCAGGTCACAGTGCAAGCAGTGGCGTCTTAATTGCTGAAATGCTGTCATTGGCTGATAAACTGGAGTTGATGGCACCAGCGTTTGTAGGCTAAGCCTGCGGTTTGGGATGAGGACAGTGAGTTGTGTTACTTACAAGCGGTGCCCTCGAATCACCGTGCAAGCAGCGGTGTAGATGTCAGCATAGAGGGTCGTCGTTGGGGATACCAGGGCGGCGTCGTGAAGCGAGGCAGTGCGAAGTGTGGTGCCCACAGGTCACAGTGCAAGCAGTAGCTCGGAGGCAGCATCAGATGGCATCGTCAGTGAGAGCAGGGTTGCTGTGCTGTGTTGAGGCTGGGCCGTCTGCGGTGCCTTCAGGACACGGAATCAGCAGCGGCGTCGTAGACAGCGTTGAGTTGCTTTTTCTTCTGTTGCAGCACAAAACACACAGTCCTCAGTGAAGTCTTTGCTGTTCCTGAGACTTTTTGAACAGGGGGCAAGCTGTACCTCAAGCCCTTGGAGAAACTCAATAAAGAAGTTGTAGAAAGTTCAAGTCTACTCCTTTCTCTGCCCAAGACAGAGGCAGCAACTGCAGGTAAACAGAGCAAAGCACTCAGCAAAGTGGTTGTTCCTCCTCACACTTCTCCAGCTCTTCTTCTTGGCAGTCTTCTTGGTCCAAAAGAGTTTTAAAGTTCTGGGCCCCAGTATTTGTACCCAGATTCCTTTGTCCTCTCAGGCATAGAGTGTTTGTGCTTGGTCCAAACCAGTTTGTCCTCTCTGGCCCAGCTTCCCAGCAGGAGGTGGAGACAGCATTGTCGAAGGCAGACAGGGCCTATTCGGGTGCAAGGGAAATCTCCTCCCACCACTCACAATGCAGACCGGGTCTATTCAGGTGCTAGTGAAAACTCCTCCCACTACTCTGAATGCAGCCCAGGTCTATTCAGCCCAGCCCTGACTCATCCAGACTCTCTGGAGCCACTGCACATCCCCAGCCCATGTCACTCCAAAGCCAGACAGTCAATACACATCCTAGCAGAGGCACACCGGATGGCTAAACAATAAAATACCTACTTTCTAAAAGTGGTATTTTCAAACACAGAATGTAAAAATCACCTTTACCAAAAGATACATCTCTAGTTCTGAGTTCAGGCATGCTAATCTTTATTTTCCTATCTGGTCCCAGTGTGAAGATATATTTATAAGATGTTATAAATTAACTCCCATGCTTTCCTATGGGACAGATAGCCTTTTCATAGTGAACAAGCATTTGCAATGCAATAGGTCTCGCAGTAGTATAAGTTTGAGTATTGGCGTAGGCAATAATATTGCAATAGAAAGTGAAAATTTATTTAAAACGCATGTTTAATATTTGAATTGGCATTTATACAAAAGATAAAAGTATGTTGTCATTTTAGAAAAAGACAATAAAGTGACATTTTGTATACATAGGTTACATGTAGAGACTGTTTGCAAATGTTTGTGGTACATTAAAGGTGCTTTATTATTTATAGTAGTTGAAGATATGTATTTTTGTTGCTTAAATTATGCGATTTGCGTGCATTATGCTGTGTTTAGTATTTAAAAACATTATACTTGTGTTGCAAGGAGTGGAGCAGCGTATAGATGTAGCATGAAGAGTATAATACTGTAAACGCTAAGCAATAATTACGGTATAGCTTGTAGCAAGCGAAAGCTTTATATTTGTACTTGATTTTAGCAGTAATACGAGTATTGCAATATGCGCGTATTGTTTTAGCATGATATAGTGGAATTAACGATAGTGTGCGCGTGCTCCGGAAATAGAAATAGACGGCTATCACGTGGTAGACGTTCGCGCGCATATTTCCTGTTGCAGAAATGTTGCTGAAGACGTTGTGCGCGTGCATAATGGCACGTTGGTGCGTATTAGATATTTTGTGCACAGTGCACGCAGTCCAGCAATTTTAGGCGAGACGTGTGTGAAAGGAAGGACATTTTGTCGAGAAAGGAGGTGCGGCGGCTACAGAGTGCGGTGAGGAGGGTATGAGGAGGTGGACTGTAGTGTGGTGGGTAAAGGAATAGAAGGTTGGGGAAGGTGTGGGGCAGCTGGCGGGGTATGTGTTAGTGTAGATTAGGTATTTAGTGCACGGTGGATGTAGTGTAGCAGTTTTAGGCAAGACGTTTGTAAAAGCAGGGCAATTTTGTCACGAGAAAGGGTGCGGCAGCTACAGGGTGAGGAGAGTATGAGGAAGTGGAGTGAAGTGCGGTGGGTAAAGGAGAGAGAAGGTTGGGAAAGGCGAGGGGTAGCTGGGGGGTTATGTGTTAGTGTATATTGCATATTTTGTGCGCAGTGTATGTAGTCCCGAAGTTTTCAACAAGACGTTTGTGAAGGCAGGGGAATTTTGTTAGGAGAAGACGTGCGGCGGCTACAGAGTGAGGTGAGGAGGGTATGAGTAGGTGGACTGAAGTGCGGTGAGTAAAGAAGAGAAAATGTTTGGGAAAGGCGAGTAGCAGCTGGTTATGTGTTAGTGTGTATTAGGTATTTAATGAGTTGTGGATATAGTTTAGCAGTTTTGGGCAACACGTTTGTGAAAGCAAGGGAATTTTGTTATGGGAAAAGGTGCGGCGGCTACAGAGTGAGGTGAGGAGGGTATGAGGAGGTGGACTGAAGTGCGGTAGGTAAACAAGAGAAAACATTGGGGAAAGGCGCGAGGCAGATGCCGGGTTATGTGTTAGTGCATATTAGATATTTTGTGCGTGGTGGATGTAGTCTAGCAGTTTTACGTGAGACGTTTGTGAAAGCTTAGAGAATTTTGTTATGAAAAGAGGTGCGGCAGCTACAGAGTGAGGTGAGGAGGGTATGAGGAGGTGGACTAAAGTGCGGTGGGTAAAGGAGAGAGAAGGTTGGGGAAAAGCGCGGGGCAGCTGGCAAGGTATGTATTGGGGACCGGTAGTGCGGAGATTGCCGAATAAACTGTAAGTTTCCCCGAACAATACTTATTAAGTATTTGTTTTTTAGTTAGGAAAGTGATATTAAATAATATAGCGTGTGACGTTATGTAGTGAATAAAGATTTAGGGGGTATGCACATATGTAATTATGTTATGTATGAGTAGTAACTTTAGAGTGTGTTGTTGGGAGGCAACGTGTAGAGTGAAAGTGGTTAGTTTGGGGGGGTGCAGGCAATAAATAATAAGTTAAGGTTGCTTTATACGGAGGAAACATATTGTAAATAAATTGCATCTTATTGAACGTAGCGTATTGTATTTGTAAATGCACTATATGCTAAGAAATGTTTGAAGTGCTGCTACTAAGTGGAATAGGCAGAGAAAAGTTAAGTGAGCAGGAAGGAGGCGAGTAGTGAATAATGGTTAGGAATTAAGTAATGTGGAGGGAGAAAAGGCAAGTGAGGTAAGGATATATGTTAGTATAAAATGGCTAAGATTCGTATTGCAAAAAAAGTAACATAAATAAAATGTATTGCGTTGTTGTGTTAAGTGATGTTAGGCGGCGGCTTGTACAGAAAAAGAAACAAGAAAGAGAAAAGAGGTCGCAAATAATAGGTGCATATGGTTTGTATGAAGGAAATGCACTGTAAATAAAATGCATCTTGTTGTTGCTAGCGCATGCTATTTATAAATGCAGTATTTGTTTAAAATGTTGCTGTAAGTGTTGCTAGGCAATTACATGGATAGTATTAGTAGTAAGTATATAGGGAGGGGGGATTAGCAAATTGCGGCTAAGGGCGTTCGTGAAGTGAACATTTGACCTGGAAAATACCTTGCTTTTAATGAAAACTTGTAAAGCAGCACATACACATGCAAAACATTATTGAAAAGTATTGTGTGCACAAAAGGAGTATTGTGCATACAGTAACAAATAGGAAGCAAAACAAAAAATATACGCTTTTTTATTGTAAGAAAACGTGTAAAGCAGCACATACTTGATCGCTGTATTTTTTACCTGCTAATTGTAATATGCTCAAAACTTTATTGAAAAGTATTGTGTGCACAAAAGGAGTATTGTGCATACAGTCAGAAATAGAAAGGGAAACAAAAGGCATGTGTTATGTTACTTAAGTACTGCTGGGTAATAAGTAAAGAAAGTATGTTAAACATTGTATACAAAAAAGGTATTTTATGTAGTGCGGGTGAGTGTAAAGTTTTGGTTTGAAGGGCTAAAAGTAAAAAACGGATGCGTGCTGCAGTTTTAAGCGTGCTTGTGAGTTGTATTACGAGATGTTGGGAATTCGAGTGTTGTGAGGTAATGACGTGTGTGGGAGAATGACAAGGTGGGTGAATGGGTGGTAGTAAAAACCTTTTACTAAGCCTTAGCATAAGTTAATGCAATATAAAATGAAATGATTTAGGACGCATATTATGGTGATACATGTAATGTATTGCGCACAACTTAATTTTTATATGTACTGCATTATAGAAATATGTATGTATTGTGTGTGTGTGATATAGAAGGATTCACGATAGTATGCGCGTGCTCCGCAAATAGAAATATATGGCTATTATGTGGTGGACGTTTGCGTACATATTTCCTGTGATTGGAGTGTTGCTGATGACGCTGTGCATGTGCGTTATGGCGTGGTAGTGCATATTAAGATATTTTGTGCCCGGTGGAGGTAGTGCAGCAGTTTTAAGTAAGATATTTGTGAAAGTATAGCAAATAGTAAGTTTCCCCGAACTATATTCAGTAAATAAAGTTTTTTTTAGAGTTATATGAAAACACATTGTGTGTAAAAGCTGTACACAGGATAGAATGGTGTTAAACTGCTGCTACGGCGTGATGCTACAGAGATAAAAGCAAGTATAGGTAAGCATATATAAGTAATTAGTTGAGCAAGGAAGCAAAAAGCGTATTTAGAAGACGGCAGAAGACAACACTAATACACATACAAATTTGAATGTTTTATGCTGCACTGAGCAAGGCAGTGAAAGGCATATTCACACGATGCCACTAATATGCGGGCGCATATATAAATCTTCTATGCTGCACTGAGCAAGAAAGCCAAAAAAGCATTTTCACACAACGCCACTAATACGTGTGCACATCTCCCAACATTCTTTTAATGCTTGCGCCACAGCCGGTACGCACACACAGTGCTATTATTTGTAGTATTACAAAAAAGCAGCAGCGAAACAAAAGCGAAACCACAAAAAAGCTAACGCGTGCACATATAAATGTTATGTGAGGCACTGAGCAACAACACAACAAAAAAAGCGTATTCACAGGGCGCCACTAATACGCGTGCACATCTCCTGTCCTACCTGTCTTAAACGCGTGCACAAATTACAGCAACAAAGCAAGAGGCGTATACGCGCCAAGCAGGAGGCGTGTTAACGCGGCATCAATAATACGCGTGCACATGGCCTGTCCTGCAACTTCAGCTAACGCCACCGTACGCGTTCACAGCTCATGTCTTTCTGCCCTGCAACTTCAGCTAACGCCGCCGTACGCTTTCACAGCTCATGTTATGTTATGTTATGTTAAAAGAGATTTGTATAGCGCACCTACACCAGAAGGATTCATGGCGCTAATTGTCACAAGGAGACGCGGCGGGCGGGCTAGTTGTATGAGAGTGCGAATAGCTGTGTTTTAACGGCCTTTCTAAAACTCAATACATTTTCCTGCGCTCTGATGTCCAGAGGCAGCGAGTTCCAGAAGCCAGGTGGGAGGTACGAGAACCTATGCCCTCCCTGGCGTTTTAGTTTGATGGTCGGAGTAGCTAGTAGCATGAGGTTGCCAGACCGTAAGGTGCGGCGTGGGATCTATTTCACAATCAGGCTGGTGATGAATTTAGGGCTCGTACAATGCAGAGCTTTGAAAAGAAGGCAGCCGGTCTTAAAAGCTGCACGCTGTGCGATTGGAAGCCAGTGTAGTTTAGCCAGCAGGGGGCTGGCAGAGTTCCATTTGGGTTGCTTGAGTATTAGTCTGGCTGCCTGGTTCTGTACCATTTGGAGACGTTTAAGCAGAAACATGGGCAGGCCAAAGTAGATAGAGTTGGTAAAATCGAGACGCGATAATACAAGGGCAATGACTGCCTGAGTAAGGGCCGAGGGGGTGAGTAGGTGAGCGATTTTCTTGATTTTCCTCAACTGAAAAACGCATGAGGAAACTACGGACCCCACTTGTCCCCTGAGCGAAAGATCGGCGTTCAATGTCACTCCGAGGCTTTTTACTGAGGGGGAGGGGGTGGGAGGTGGTCCAAGGTCAGCAGGCCAGAAATGAGGGCCCCACATGGTCGCGCTAGTTCCTGGCAAGATTAGTTCAGTCTTACCGGGATTAAGTTTAAGATGATTAAGATTCATCCAGCGCTGGATGTGTAGCATAATGGCTTGAAATTCAGCTGAGTTTGGTCCGTCTAGTGTGAAAATAAGTTGAAGATCATCTGCGTAGTTGAAGGTCGTGATCTTCATATATTTTAAGGAGCTAATGAGGGGTCTGAGATAGAGATTGAATAAGGGAGGGGAGAGGGACGATCCTGGGGGCGGTGAAAGTGCCTAGACGAACTGCCTGCGTTCTGTCTTCAAGGAAAGATTTGATCCAGTTGTAAGCGGGACCTTGTATACCTGCTTGTTCGACACGGGATAATAAGATGTGATGGTCCACCGTGTCGAACGCGGCCGACAGATCCAGGAGAATGAGGGCCTGGTGAATGCCTTTGTCCGCATTTGCTCGCAGGGTGTCTAGTACAGCAAGGATGACCATTTCAGTAGAATGTGCAGGGCGGAACCCGGCTTGATTGGGTTCCAAGTGATCGGATTGTTCGATGAAATTCGAGAGGGACTTAGTGACGTGGGCCTCAAGAATCTTTGCTAAGAAGGGAAGCAAAGAGATGGGGCGATAGTTGGAATGATTCAGAGGGTCAGCCCCAGGTTTTTTTAATAGTGGGACCACTATCGCATTCTTAAAAGCAGAGGGAACCTTGCCTTGGGAAAGGGATTCATTTAAGAAAGGGAGTACAACATGGGGGAGGATGGACAGAGCCTCTTTTAGAATGTGTGGGGGACAACAATCGTTGGGGGAGCCAGATTTGACTCAAACCAGCAGTTCTGATAAGATCTGGGGGCATAAAGCTGGAAAATGATCCAAGGTAAAGGGATTAGTTGTGACCAGATCAGTGTTGTCTGTACAGCATGTGGCGGGAATGCTGGCTTTTATAGTGGATATCTTGTCCAAGAAGTATGAGTTCAGGGAGCTACAAAACTCCTGAGTAGATGGCTGATCGGGGTGAATTCTGTCTGAATTACATAGATCGTCGATTATGGAGAAGATCTCTTTAGATTTATTTTGAGCGTTGAGAATTCTGGCAGAAAAGTGTGCGGCTTTGGCTTCCCGTATAGCCTTTTTATAGTCATTGCGAGCTGAGGAGAACTGAAGTTTGTCCTCCAAAGTGTAGTGTAGTCTCCATTTTCTTTCTTTTTGCCGTAGCTCGAGCTTTTGTTTTTTGAGCTCCGCGGAAAACCACTTGTGAGCATCAGTGTGGCGGGAACGAGTAAATTTGGTGAGGGGGGCATGAGAATCGCAGGCCTTAAGTAGCCAGTCAGAGATTGCAGTGTTCATGACGTCAACATCTGAGTTGAAGAGGGGGATGGACCTGGCTAGGGAGTCAAAGAAGCCAGGTTTATCAATACAGCTCCGTTTCCTGGATATACCACCACCTTTTGAGGGAATCTTAGGATTAGTAATAGTAGTAATCATGAAATTAATGAGGTGGTGATCAGACCAAATGCAGGGTGAAACAGTGAGCGCCGAAAGGGTAAGGTTTGAGGACCATATGTGGTCCAAAATGTGTCCTTTAGCATGAGTGGGTGAGGAAACGTTTTGAGTAAAGTTTAAGCTAACAAGCAATTCTGACAATTCTGCAGCATGGGGCCCACCCCGGACGTCATTAAACCAACAGTTCAGGTCGCCTATCAGCATAATGCTAGCATGGTTGGTGAACAGATTAGCCATTTGTTCGCTAAGGGCTGAGGGGAAGGTGGGCATGGCAAGGGGGGGTCGATATAATAACACCAGGACAATAGAGCCAGTAGTGGCCTCTAATTTGATCACTAAATTCTCCACCTCAGGGAGGATCAGAGGGTTAAGGGCAGTAAAAACGTGATTCTTGTGGATGATGGCGGCAACTCCACCGCCGTTTTTGCCCTGAGGTTGGTTTGCGGTTAAAATGTAGTATTCCGAGGGGAGAGCTGCTAAGATGTCGGGTGCGGAGTCCTGAGTGAGCCAGATCTCCGTAATCAGGAGAATATCAGGTTTCTCAAGGCTAAGTAGCAGGAAGATGTCCATTTGGTGTTTGACCAATGAGCGAGTATTGAGATAGAGTATACGTAAAGTGGTAGGCGTTATGGTTGTGAGGGAACTGGTGGTGAGGGGTTGAGAGCTACGGGCAAGGGGGGTGACATGGTCAAGGGATTGAGCATAGATGCTGTGTTCCCTGAGGCGGTTTTCAGTGGATTGGTTGAGGGGTGAGCAGCAGTTGGCTAGCGCGCGCAAGAATTTGGAGGAGTACGTGGTGATTTGACCATAGTCTGTGGCCCCGGGTCCCGTCTGGGCGCGGACGGGTGCAGACGGGCTTGCCTTAGGCGCGCCTTCGGAGCGCCACCGGCGCGCGTCCGCTGCACTCCCGCGCTGCCGCAAGCATTTGAAGCAAAGCCCCGCCCTCTTTCTCCTCCTCCTTGCAGCCGGTTGGTTAGGGCCAGGGGAGGGGAGTGTCAGGGAGAGACGAACAAAGTGGATTAGGCAAGTGCCGTGGAAGTGAAAAGATGCGTTTGCAATCAAGAATTTGGGTAAGTTTCAGCTTCTTTTCTTTTTTAAAATAAGCACAACAGATCAAAACAAAATACAAGCAGCTATCCGCGCGTCAACTGAGGAGACAATTCCCCGCTCCCGCGCTGCCGCAAGCATTTGAAGCAAAGCCCCGCCCTCTTTCTCCTCCTCCTTGCAGCCGGTTGGTTAGAGCCAGGGGCGGGGAGTGTCAGGGAGAGACGAAAAAAGTGGATTAGGCAAGTGCCGTGGAAGTTAAAAGATGCGTTTGCAATCAAGAATTTGGGTAAGTTTCAGCTTCTTTTCTTTTTTAAAATAAGCACAACAGACAAAACAAAATACAAGCAGCTATCCGCGCGTCAACTGAGGAGACAATTCCCCGCTCCCGCGCTGCCGCAAGCATTTGAAGCAAAGCCCCGCCCTCTTTCTCCTCCTCCTTGCAGCCGGTTGGTTAGGGCCAGGGGAGGGGAGTGTCAGGGAGAGACGAACAAAGTGGATTAGGCAAGTGCCGTGGAAGTTAAAAGATGCGTTTGCAATCAAGAATTTGGGTAAGTTTCAGCTTCTTTTCTTTTTTAAAATAAGCACAACAGATCAAAACAAAATACAAGCAGCTATCCGCGCGTCAACTGAGGAGACAATTCCCCGCTCCCGCGCTGCCGCAAGCATTTGAAGCAAAGCCCCGCCCTCATTCTCCTCCTCCTTGCAGCCGGTTGGTTAGGGCCAGGGGAGGGGAGTGTCAGGGAGAGACGAACAAAGTGGATTAGGCAAGTGCGGTGGAAGTTAAAAGATGCGTTTGCAATCAAGAATTTGGGTAAGTTTCAGCTTCTTTTCTTTTTTTAAAATAAGCACAACAGATCAAAACAAAATACAAGCAGCTATCCGCGCATCAAATGTGTTCTAAAGCGCGTGCACCCATCTTGTCTCGCATCGCTAAGCAAGTCGGCAACAATAGATCTCGCTTACGCGAGCAGCGCATGGTGCTGTATCGCTAGGCAAGACCTAAAAACAAAATGCACTGTGATTCACTACCAGGACATGTCACACACACCAGTACATGTACTACCTTTAATATACACAGCACCCTGCTCACAGGGGTACCTTGGGCCTACCTAATATGTAAGAAAAGGGTGGATTAGGGCCAGGCAAGTGGGTGCACTTTCCAGGTCGACATGGCAGTTACAAACTGTGCGCAGACTCTGCAGTGGCAGGTCAGAGTTACATTTTCAGGGCTACTCATATGGGTGGCACAATCAGTGCTGCAGGCCAACTAGTAGCATTTGATTTACAGGCCCTGGCACACTCAGTGCACTTTACGAGGGACTGCTTAGTAAATAAAATATGCCATTCTTAGAACACCAATCCATGATAACAATTTTCACAGAGAGCATATGCAATGTAGCACTGAATAGCAGTGATAAAGTGTCTAAAGTCCTAAAACCAACAACAGCAGGTCAGAAAAAATAGGAGGAAGAAGCTAAATGTTTGGGGATATTTCCAACACATTCCAATACATTCCACCAGGTTGTGGTAACAGAACATTGCATGAGGCACTACTCTGTAGCCCTAGTTTTCTTTGAGTGAGGGTCTCAGTTTCTGTGAACGTGTCCGTTAGTCCTGCCATGTCCTGCCTGGAATAAAGGCCCAGACATCTGCAAAGAATAGGAAGGGCAAGGGCCTGGGAACCAAGCCCCTGTCATTCCCACTGTACAAAAGGGAGTGAAACATATGGGCTCTGCCCTAGAACCTACAGGGAAGGATATTGTAGCCCTAGGCGACCTGCTTAAGCTTATCTGATAGCAAGATGAAGGTGAGCCCGCCATGGAGGTTTCTGAAGATTTTAGAAAGAGTGCTCGTCTCTAAAGGGCTTGAGGTGGCAAGTTGAGACCCAGACAGCTGGTGGTACCTATGGAGAACACCTTATCTACTGGGTGAACAACACCCTATATAGTGAGCATAAGGTTACCCTCTTGGGTATTAGTGTTTTATACAAATCAACATCACATAACACAGCATACCATAAAATATATTATCATGGTTCCTGGCCCTGGGGTAACCAGTGTGATGGTGGTCCCCCAGTGCTATACAGCCTTCCCACTGGGTTTGGCTCATGATATTCCCCTGTCAGGACACATGGAGCAGGACAAGACATTTTGCTAACCTTATTATCCACTTTTATTGGCCCAGGATAAAAACAGACACATTTTGCAGGTCTTGTCCCTCCTGTCAGGCCAGTGAGATGAGAGGGAAGAAGCTAGTCTCCCCTGATTCCCTTATTTATTATTGCCACCCCCTTTTAGAGGGTGTCCATCACAATGCTAGGCCCCTGGATCCTAAATCCTTCCTAGGCAACAGGTCCCTCATAGTTTCGGTGGACCAAGCCACCAGACACCCATAGGCCATACCTCTGACGTCTGTAACTGCACATGCAGTGGCTAGGTACTTGATGGAGTTCCCCAAACAAATAGTGTCTGTCAAGGACTTTAACCTCATGACTGCATAAATGAAATCCATGTAGATTGAGTATGGGGTAACTTACAAGCTCTCACCCTAAGACCAACAGGCTAGTTGAGATATTCAACAAGACCCTGAATCCATGGGGTGGAAGTGGGACAACTTCTCATCAACCTTGCGTTTTGCCTACAGGATGGTGCAACAGAGGAAGGTGGGTTCAATCCTCTTGAAGTCTACTATGGCCACCCTGTTAGGGGTCTCTTGGTTTGGTAAAAGAAAGGGTGAAAGCAGCTTACAAAGAAACCCCTTCCAATACGCAGTCAGCTACATGCTGGCTTTCCAAAACCAGATGCAGCACTTCTTGAAGAAGGCCTCTGCCCATCTCAAAGCTAGCCAGGAGGTAATGGAGCTCAGGTATGTCCATATGACCACTCTGGTAAAGTTTCAGCCTGGCCAATAAGTGTGGTCCTGCACGACCACCTTAAGTGTGCTCCATGTAAACCACCTCAAGTCACCATGCTCTTGGTGGCAGATAATGGGATTGAAGCATCAGTAGGATCCCGTCCTCTCATGTTTCTCCATCTAAATTGACAGACAATATTAGCCCACTCGGCCCTCTACCCCTCCCAAGTCATCTTCCCCCATGACCTTTCTGACCTCAATAAAATCTACCCCTCTCCACATCGTCTGTGAACCCCCTCATCACATTCATCTATCCCAGTGATCCTAGGAGTTAGTAGGATCCCGTCTTCCCCAGTTTCATCCAGACTACCTCAGCAACTCACTTCCATCTACCCCTATTCCTTCAACAAACCTAGTGACCCTAAACCCCTCAACTGCATGCTGGTTAATTGCCGGTCGGCCTCTTGTCACGCAACAGAAATCGCTGAAACCATCCTCAACGAAAGTATTGCCATCGCCTTTTTGACTGAAACCTGGCTCAACTCCCACTCCTCATCAATCCTCGACATACTTTCTCCCCCGGGCTACTCCATCCTCAGAAAAGACAGGATTGAAAAAATTGGAGGAGGCCTCGCTATAGTTTATAAAGAAGAACTTAAACTTTCACCTGTCCACCACCATGACCTATCCACTTTTGAATACCTAGGTGCTGAACTTGCAGTACAGGGTTCCCCTCCTACCTGCCTACATAATATCTACCACCCCCCTGGCGACCCTCTCTCCTTTGCCGAGGAATTGTCCGACCTTCTTATTCAATCTTCGCTCTCCAAATCTTCCTAGGGGATTTTAACCTCCATTGGAACAAAACCGATGACCCTGCAGTTAACCTCATCAATGACTTACTTGACATCAGTGACTTGACACAACTCTGCACCTCTCCAACTCACTCCAAAGGTGCTACCCTTGATGCTATTATTACTTGCAAGGAACTGGCTTCTCTTTCCCATATTATCCCCATTGACTGGTCCGATCACCACCTCATCCTCTTCACGATTAACAGCTCTATGCCCCCTCCTCCCTCTACCACCAACAAACAAAAGAAGCTAGCCCGAAATCTTCACCTTATTCCTCATGGCGAGCTGGAATCTACAATCAAAGCTCGCCTACAGCTTTCCCCTCTTTCCCAAAGTACCACTGGTCTTACTGAACATTAAAATAATTCTATCCTTGAAGTCCTTGACCAAATTGCCCCTGCCAAATTAAAACTCCCAAAAACTATTCCCTCCAAAACTTGGTTCAATACCGACCTTAACAAAGAGAGACGAGCTCTCAGACAGACCAAACGCATTTGGAGGCAGCAACATCCACCTCGAATCTTGTCTTCCTCACTGCTGCAAGGGCTAACTACAAAAAACAAATCTTCAACAAAAAAGCTTCCTTCTTCCGTACACAACTTGATCGGGCTAGGAATCATCCTAGGGAGCTTTTTAGCATTGTCAAAAACCAAACTACCTCAGCTCCCCCTAAACTACTAGCTACGGTTGAGAGGTGCGAAGAAATTGTTAGCTTCTTTTCTGATAAAGTCACCAAGATTGACCAATCCTTCGCCATAACTCCCCCACCACAGTCAACCCCTCCTCCTTAACATTCCCCCTGAGCCTTCTTCCACTCCTATCCCCCCCCCCTGATTTCTCCCAACTCCCCCTATCTATCACCCACTATGAACCTTACCTTACTGCCCCCCAGCCAAAAAATAATGCTTCCTGGAACAACTTTTGTCCAGTGTCAGAAAGTGATGTCATTAACATCATCACCAAGATTAAACCATCCTCACATACTAGAGATCCACTTCCAGCTCATCTGGTACAAGAACTAAAACACATCATCACCCCTCTATGGACCAATATCATCAACTCGTCCTTTGCCACTGGTAGTGTTCCTGCTTCCCTCCAACTAGGCCAAATTACCCCCATCGTCAAAAATACAGTGGCTGACCCCAATGACTTAAACAACCTGCGCCCTATCTCCAACCTTCCCTTCCTATCCAAAGCCCTCGAAAAATGTGTCCTGCTACAGTTGGATAAACATATCGACTCATTCAACCTCTTAGACGTTTTCCAATCAGGTTTTAGAAAGGGATGCAGCACGGAAACAGCAATGCTCAACATTACAGATGACATACATCACTCCCTTGATAAAGGCGAATCTTCCCTCCTCATTCTTCTTGACCTCTCTGCAGCTTTGGATGCTGTTAACCATGGTGCTTTACTCAATATTCTCAAAGACCGTTTCGGCTTTGGCGGTGATGTTCTTAAGTGGTTCACCTCGTATTTCCAAAATAGAACTCAACAAATTAAAGTCGGCGGTTGCCTTTCTAAACCTCTGCCTGTCTCCTTGGGCATTCCACAGGGCTCTATTCTTTCTCCCACTCTATTCAACCTCTTCATTCTTAAACAAGCGAAAATCAGTTATCACCTCTATACCGATGACACACAACTATACTACAAGATCAAATCCCATGACGATGTCCTACATCTTAACGATGCCCTGACTAAGATCCAACTGTGGTTCCACCAAAATCACCTCAAATTAAACCCCAAAAACCCGGAAATCATCCTATTCTCTCCCAAGAACAACTTGCTCCCTATTCAACACTGGATCACGGACATTAAAGCTCTCAACTGCTCTCTTGCCATCTCCAACTCGGTCAAATCCCTTGGTATTAGCGTTGATCTGAATCTCAGTCTTACTCCCCATGTGAAAAACTCGGCTAAAGGTGCTGTCTTCATACTACACCACCTTAAAAAAATTAAACCCTTCATCCCAGCAGATGACTTTAAATCAGTTGTACAATCATTAGTCCTGTCTAGAACTGATTATGGTAACGCCACTCTTGCTGGTACCCCTAAAGTCCACCTAGCCCCTATCAAATCCGATCTTAACCTTGCAGCCAGGCTTATTACTGACTGTAAGCGCTACGATCACATCTCCCCTGTTCTCAAAAACCTTAAATGGCTTCCGATCTAAAGCAGATCCACCTACAAGATCTCCTGCATCACACACAAAGCCATTCATCAAAATACCCCCTTTTACCTCACAGACATACTTCAAAAAGCTGGGTGCTCTAGAACAATGAGGAGCACTAACGCTCTTGTCCTTGTCCCTCCTCTGCAAAAGAAGAAATCAACTCAGACTCGCTCATTCTCTGGTAATGCACCTTCCATCTGGAATACCCTTCACAAAGATCTACGTTGCAACCCCTCCTACCCCTGCTTTTAAAAAACCCTCAAGCTGCTCCTTCTCAACAAATACTGGTGTCTTAATTTAACTTACTGTCTCTGGCCGCGAACTCCCCCCATGATCACTGTTTATATTTGCCCCCTTTTACTTATAATTTCACCTCCTCCCTCCCCTCTACAAATATGCCTCACTCTCTCGCCCCTCCATCTACTGACACACTATATAATTCTTCACTGTTCTTCTTGATCTACTATCTCTGATTGGATACCTGATTATGATCTCCCTAACTTATAACTTTCTTAAAGTTCATATTGCCTTGCCTTATATTCTGTATTGTATTAGGTCTGTCTGTTACTCTTTTACTAAATCCTGTAAAGCTCTCTGATACTCTTGGGTCCAGCTAGCGCTATATAAAACCTTTAAAATAAATAAAATAAAAAAATAAAAAAGAATGAAGGGGAAAGTGAACCTCTCCCTAACCTCCTATCTTCCAAGGAGCAGGGTGGGAATGTAGAAGGTGTTAACCGCTCTCTTATCCTGATCCCAGAACACCAGAGGGACTGTCGCCAGTTGCTGGGCAGTTTCTCCTCTCTGTTCTCCTTCATCTCGGGGCTCAGCCATCTGTGTACCAATGATAAAGGAAACAGAATACCTATAAAAACGAAAAATTGCAGACTGCCAGAAAAGAAGAGGACTAGCATCAAGGCAGAGGGATCCAAGACGAATTACTTGGGTGTGATTGAGCACTCCAATAGTCCCTGGTCCAGCCCAGTGATGAAGGCACCCAAAGCAGCCCTACCAGCTGCCACCCCAGAATTCAGGTTCAGTGTGGATTATAGGGTGCTCAGTTCAGTTGCCAAAACTAACATTATTCTATCCCCTGGGATGATGAGCTCATCGACAGGCTGGGGGCTGACAAATTGCCCTGACTGAGGGATATTAGAAATTGGGTTTCTGCTTGGCAAAGGTATAAACCCTGTTGAAGCAGGCATTGCAATCCTAATCAGGGCAAGTCACCACTCACCCTAAATTAATCCGTGCTCACCATCTAGTATGTTGGCACAGAGCAGTCAGGCTTAACTTAAGAGGCAATGAATTCAGGCAAAACACCAAACAGTAACACAGTGAAAACACCAAAAAAGACTCCACACCAAGTTTAGAAAAATTGAGGAATAATCAAATAAATAAAACAAGTTAAAAATGACAAAAATCCAAAAAGTGGAAGTTGAGATGTGAATTTTTACTGATTAAATGCAAAATCAGCGCTTAGAAGCAAATTGTGCTTAAAGGGATATTTGGTTACACTGGACCATGACAAAGTCAAGAGTTCAGGCTGACCACAATGGAGCACAGGCCAGATACAAGAACCACGCAGGACCCAATGAGCAAAGTACCTTAATCCTACTTGCAACCTGCGATGCATTGATTGACCTCAAGTAAGGGTGGCGACGCGTCAGTTCTGAGGACAAAGAGTTCGTACTACGATACGTTCATGCCAAAGCTGATGCACTGGGTCTTTTCCACACAACAAAGGGTTGTATCGATTGTCCTTCAACAGTGGCAGCAATACAGTGGTTCCAATGCAGCAGTTCCGATGGCATACACTGGTTCTGAAGGCGATGAGCTGGTTCTGTTCGTGCAACAGCGCTGATACATCAATTCTGCTCTCACAGCAGATGATGTGTCTGTTTCCAATGGACTAAGATCCTGGATCAACTTTCAAGGAACCAGGAACAGGATCAGGGGAAAATATTTTGATGTCCCTTAGTCATCAAAGAACAGGAGGATAGTCAACTAGCCCTTGAAGTCGTCGTGGGTCAGGTGATGAAGCTCCAGTCAGAGACAGCAGCAGAAAGCAGAGAGCACAGCAAGGCAACCGTCTTTCAGAGCAAAAGTCCAGCAGTGTAGCATTTCTTAGCACAGCAGTTCTTCTTCTTGGCAAGTGAGTTTCCAGTCCAGAAGTGTACTGAGTTAATAGATTTACAGGTCCAGTACTTATACCCTGTTGTGCTTTGAAATGGGGGTGACTTCAAAGAAGGGTAGTAGTAGTAATACACTTTATTCGGTAACCAAGTACCATGTACCATCAAAGTGCACATGTGCAAAATCATTACAATAGATACATCATAAAACCATTTTAAGACGTCACAGCACAATTCATTAAAAAGAACCACATTTATTCAAGAGTAATTTTCTTTAGCCATTACTTATGTGCAAAATAGAGGCAAAAGTCAAGCAGAACTATGTGCAAATTAAGCAATAAAGATATAAAACACATGAAAATTATCTTCCAGTTATATGTATAAAATCATTGCTAATAAAAAATAAAACCGTCTTTAATAATGTTGCCCTAGTGGCTTGGGGGCACAATCAGTAATCTACCACGTTTGTGCCATGCTGCCTGTAGAAATGTACTCGTAGCAATGGCTATTACTGCAGTGGTGTCACTCCTTAGTATTCTAAGGGCCATCATATATTTTGTTAGTTTCAGATTTTGGCACACAGGAATGATCCAATTCCGGCGCGGGCCATGGTAACTCTGGCAAAAGAATAATATGTGTGCCTCATCTTCATCTGCCAGGCCACATGCCGGTTAAGTACTAATGCCAAGCGTATTGTGCCAGTGACTCGTTAATGATCTCAGGGGCAAAGTGCCAAGCCGAATGCAGATATAAAGACTTTTGGCTAGAGGGGAGGAAACAAAATGTAAAAATGTATCATAGTGAGAAAATGGATTAATATCTAAAAATCTGTTAGTTAATGTACCAATTGAATGGTTATTTAAGTGAGTATCTTGGATGTAGGTCCAATAACTAGATTTTATGTAATTAAAATCAGTCTTACACATTCTCTCTGAGTTAATCGATAGCCTTGCCAATCCTAACTTTTTAAACCATTCAGAGACAAATGTAACCCAAGATATTGATTTAGCACCCCTTATACACAACAATTCAGTGAGACAATCTCTAAATTCCTTCACCTCGGGAGTGGCCAATGATCGAATCCAGTGAACAAGTGGTCTAAGGGCGACCAAATCTGCAATTCTTTGAAGTCCTAAATCGTAAAACAAAGGGATTAATGGTGTACTACCTGGGACAGATGCCAGCCTTCTGGCAAATCTATTTTCTGCAGCAGTTTGTTCAGAAACAACAGTGCAACTCCAAGTCTTGGCTCTGTATAGGGCTGCCCCTTGTGCTTTTCCACAATAAACTTCCAAAAGTGGCGATACTGCACGGGAACCTGTTTGCCTATGCAGCCTACTAATAGCATTTGCTCTGTGCTCCAGGAGTAATGTACTTTTCTGTAGCTGATTATTCCACTTCAAACTCCCCATTACCTTAACGCATAAGTAATCAAAGCGCCCCACCCTCGCAAGAACTTCTCTCCCAGCCCATATAATGGAATTTTTGACCACTCTCTTACCGAATATCATGTACTTGGATTTGCTCGCATTGAGCTCCAAGCCCCTTGACACACAAAAATCTGTAAATGTGTTGCAAAAGAGCTGGAGACCAATTGGAGTCTTGGAAATGAGAAGAGAGTTGTCTGCATATGAAAGAATTATTACCGTTCTGTAAGTGGGAATCATTTCTACAGTTTTTCAGGACATCAACCACATCATTTATGTAGAGGGTAAAGAGTGTAGGAGCAAGGACACGCCCTTGGCGTACACCCTGCTGTATGGGGATACGCTTAGTTAACTCTCCTGCATGCCCACACCATACCTGTGCAAAGTTGTTGCTAAGTAGCTGGGACATAAGATGGATTAGGTTCCCCGGGACCCCCATTATATTTAAAACAGACAACAGATTTGTACGGGAGATGAAATCAAAGGCGGATCCAAGATCAACAAATGCCACATAAAGATTCTGCTGTTGTAGTAGAGTATATTTCCAGTGCAGTGTGGTAAATGAAAAATTTGGTCTACAGTGCTCATCTTAGAGCGAAACCCTGCTTGGAGATCTGGCATGATGTTATTTGTGTCTATCCAATGATGCAGTTTAACAAGCATTTGTTCAGCAAAAATCTTCTGGGCATTGTCAAATAGACTAATTGGCCTGTAATTCGATGGTGCGCATGCGTTACCCTTCTTGTATATGGTGACAATCTCGGCCCCTTTCCAAGAATCGGGTATCTCCTCCCCTCTCGCTATAGCAGTAGAAAGCAATTTGAAATAAGGTGACCAAATCTGAGGTTAGAATTTATAGAGGTCAACTGGGATTTTATCAGGTCCTGGTACCTTAACTGTTTTTAGCACAGAGATGGCATTCATGGCATCTTCTAAGCTAAAGGTGACAGCTGGGCCAATCAAGTCATAAGGTGTTGTGATAAAACGAGCCCCTAGATGACGTTGTAATACTGTAGGAGCCCAGTGGGATATCTTCCTTAGGCTCATAGAGATCAGAAAAATGGGAAATCCACCTGTCGGCTGATATAAAATGTTGGAGGTTCTTAGTGTTCTCCCCTCTAGTTTGTGACACTGTGAGCCAGAATAGGCTGTTATCATTTGCTTTTACCACATGTACATCCTCCCAGATTCTGTCATCCCATCGCTTTTTTGCCACTTTTATGAAGGATTCATACGCACGCCTTGCTTGAGCATTTGAACCCTGTCACCTTCCAGGATAACAGACCTTAGAATATATTTGGCATGCTTAAAAGGGGAATCGAACCAGGTAGTTTTTTTCCCCAGAGCTAGTTTCTCACTGGCCATATCTTTATAAAATATCTGTTGACAAAGTTGTCAATTTGCTTATTTTACATAAATTTCCTTATTCAATATGAAAATATTGCCACCTTTATCTGCATATGAAAGAATTATTACCGTTCTGTAAGTGGGAATCATTTCTACAGTTTTTCAGGACATCAACCACATCATTTATGTAGAGGGTAAAGAGTGTAGGAGCAAGGACACGCCCTTGGCGTACACCCTGCTGTATGGGGATACGCTTAGTTAACTCTCCTGCATGCCCACACCATACCTGTGCAAAGTTGTTGCTAAGTAGCTGGGACATAAGAAATTCCGGAAATTCCGGCCCAGAGGCGGAGCTTCCAGCCCGGAGGTGGGGATTCCGGCCAGTGGCGGAGATTTAGCCATGTCCAAAATCTCCACCTCTGGGCTGGAAGCTCCGCCTCCGGTCCGGAAGTACCGCCTCCGGCCCGGAAGCCCCGCCTCCAGGCCGGAAGCTCCTCCTCTGGGCCGGAATTTCCGGCCCGAGTGCGGACGTAAAGTTAGTAGTCGTAAATCCATTCTGTGAATACCAAAAGTTGTAAGTGCATTCTGTGAATACCAAAAGCAGTAAGTGCATTCTGTGAATACCAAAATGGTAGTAAGTTTAGGATTTTGTCTTAAGTTAGTTCTGTGAATCGTGCCCCATATGCCCAGAAACACTGAGTTTATTTCCCATGCTATACCCCTACAAAACCTGCCAACCCACTACAACACTATAAATTACTATTAGAAATTAAGTAAAAAATCATATATGACTTATAATTACAACATATATTTAACAATATTCTTAACAACTATGCAATAATATAACACATACAATAAATATATTAACCAAAACAATAATTAAAAAGTGATGTTTTTACAATTACATTATTGAAAACAATATTAACAATAACAATATTTATGAAAATTATATAACTTTCATAAAAGATCAATATTCTTGACAACATTCTGTATCATGATTTTTTTGTATCATAATATTATGTTTCCAATATAAATTGGTATTTGCCCAAACAACCCTGGGTGGTGCTTTGGTGGTCAGCGAAGATGAGGCAATTTGGGCTACCAACTTCATAAAGACATAGTCTTCAGCTTTTATGGCCATGAGGTTGTAACAGGAAGTCAGTCAACTGAACCTTGGAGTCACTCCTTTGTCTGGGCCTCAGTAACAACTTTTCACTGCGCAGGGTACTACAGGCACATGCCAGCTCTGGAGCAGCAGGTGTAGTCTAGTCTTTGGTGTAACTTCTATTTGCTGGGTCCCCGGACTAGCAGGGAAGTCCTTTGTCAATCCTCTCTCCATTGCAGATATGATGTGAGGTCTGATTGCCAGGTTTGCCATGTTTTTGTCTAGAACTGTCCAGGATGTGGCTGTTACTAGCCAATGGGCTACCAGGACTCCTCCCATCTGATGCTGACTTTCTGCAATGTGTTGTATCTAGATTTCACAGAATGCAATATTCCACCCCCTGCCAAAATGAGAGAACCCCTCTCTTGGTGTGTGGATCATTTGCCCTTCAAAGGTGGCTTCCCTAATGAAGTTTGCCTTTGGGCTCACAGCTCTTCTAATTGCAAGCCCTTTGGGTTCCTTCCGGAGAGTCATTCTCCCGATCACTCCAGGAGGGTAAAAAGGCTGTCTTGTGGCCACAAGCGATAACAATCACTGAAAAATCATTAGGTAACAGAGTGCCGAATTTCTTAAGCTGTCATTTACTGAAAACTGACAGTAAATTCGACTTGGGCATCAGGTCATGTTTAATGTAACAATTCACTTGAAGTCCCAACTTTAGTAGTACTATTCAGACGTGAGCACAGCTAAGTAGTAAGTGTGAATCACTGCATTAGCTAGCTTTTTTCTGATATTTTTTTTTCTGTTAGAACATGCAAAAACACATTTTTAATATACAGCGCTCTTAGGGCTCAATAGGCCTGCCTTGTTGGGGACTTATAAATATTAAATAGGAAGGTCTGGACTTTGTTGTGTTTTTGAATGGCAAAGTTGACCCAGCAGTTCTGGAAGTGCTGTGCCAGCCAGCAATGGCAGGTTGGGAGTCATGCTTTGCGTTGTCACACTTATGGTGGCATAATAAGTGCTGAAGTCAATGAGGGACACATTAACTTATAGGCCCTGGTTCCTCATGATACCGCATACCAGTGACGTATAAGTAAGTTAAACTATGCCAATGGGTATAAGCCAATTAAACATACACATTTAAAGGTCAAAGCACATGCACTGAGGCCTGGTCAGCAGGGCTCAGTGCAATAGAGAGTCAGTACACAAGAAATTAGCAGTCCAAAACTGTGGAAAAAAGTGGGGGACTCTGCGGAAAGTCATATCCCCACATAATCACATGCATTATGTATATTTTTTTATATGTGATTTTATAACACAATTCAGTGATAAAAAAATCCATATTTCACAGGGAGCCATAAAATGTAAAAAATATTTCACAGTTCACAGTGAACTATGGATTTAATTACAGGTCTAAAATCAACCTGCAAGCTTTACCATTGTCAGGGCTTCTAGGCCTGGTGGTTCTTGCTGTCACAGGGCAATTTGGGGTTGTATTATACAGTTACCGGAGATGTAATTACAGAGCAGTTTATAAATGCCTACAGACTCCCAAGAAGGCACTATTGGACTATATTACATATTGCCCGTTATGTATTTTCATATTATATGTTGATTTGGGATTGTTAGCTTGAAAGAGCTGATTTTGTCACAGTGGGGCTAGCAATGAAAACTTACTGGGATTAGAACACTTTGCCTTATCCTTCATGAAAAAATTGTTGATAAAAAAAATGTAAAGCAGGAAGGGTCAGTAGATTTTTGTGATTCTGTGGGGGCAATACACACATAATTATGGATTTACGACATGTTTTGCAAATTTCACGGACAATGTTTCTAGCTCAAGTAAATAAACATAATACAGCAAGAGAATATTTAGAATAATTTCTTTTTCTTTGCATAATTGAGACAACTGCATTGAAAATCGCATTAGAACTATAATGGCTAAGTGGTTCTCAGATATAATTATGATGATGAAACCCATATTTCAGAGGGAACTGTGAAACATTTGCCATATTTTATGTCTCCTTGTGAAATATGGGTTCTATACTACTTCATGTTGTGCAATAAAAACACTGAAACTTGGTTTGTATATAGGTGTATTTACGTATTTTACCACACGTCACTCTATATGGCTTTTTGTTTGCACTGTATAGCCATCAGACCTTCCCCTCGCAATACAAAATTATAAGGAAAATATCTAAAAACTGTATTCTGAACAGAGCTAACACTGCATGTTTCTGGTACTTACTGTATTCATCATAAATGCATGACATATTATGTTGTTTTAGGGTATTAGTGTTGGATTCATACTATACCTCTAGCCATTTCTTCCTTTCGTTTGCAGTTCTCCTTTCTTGTATGTGCCATTCCCCTGAAAATGTCACTGCAAGCAACACAAAAATGTCATCAATTACATTGTGAAAGGACGTATATGAGGTATTTGCTTGATTTCACAAACTTTTGATTGAGTTTTGCAGGGCATAGACAGACCGCTCTAGTCTCATTCATCAAACTACAAAATCTGAACACAGACAATGGTATTTGGAACTTTCAACCTCAATAACAGCACAGGCTGGACAAAAAATGCTGAGGGTCAGCTAACGAGACTTGTGTTTTTCGTTTGAGTCTTGGGTGCCGCCATGTTAGATTTGCTGAGAGTTCCCCACATGATGAAAGGCAAAAACAAACAGCATGTGTGAGGCCTTATTTTATGGATCCTGGGACAGTCAGAAGTTACTGAACAGTATCCTGTGTGAGGGCTATTCACCAAGCTTTTTAGTTTTGAAAAATCTTATGTCTGAGAGCTATTTATCATACTTGATGCCATGCCAGGGAGTGATGGCATAGACACTTACTCATCAATGACCACACCGGAAGTGGCATTCATAAAAGGAATTCAAAGTCCACATAGTCCACAAATGCAGGCACAAGCCAAAGTATGTAATTTGTCTCCTTTGAGTCCCCACTCCAGCACTTGTTTTGGTGCAGTTTCAGACTTCAATGCTAATAACTGTTCAGCTAAACACTGTCCCAGCATGGAAATGGGACAACAATCAATGCACAATCTGTAAATAAATAGGTGCCAGAGGACACTCCAGGTTGCATCACCCATTCACCTGCCACTGCTACCAAGGACAGTGGCAATCACATACCTATAAGTTTGACAATTCAGACTTTCCCAGGGTCCAAAGCTATAAGAATAACTTGGGCAGCAGGTGGCAGTCATTTTTAATGTATATTAAATTATTAAACAACTGCAGTGCGGATCTTTTTTTAAAAACGTTATTGCATGATTTATTTAAAACCTTTACAGTGTGCAGGGATAAAAAGTAATTCCTTCAATACTGACTAATATTAGGGTTGAAAACGTCATTGTGTCGTAAAATCTAACATGCGTTAAATACTAACTTTCATGATATAGAATTAAAAAGGAGAGTCATTGTATCATAAAAGCCTCTATAACATGGTGCTAGGTCCAAAGTGCTATGTAGATGGTGCTTGTTTGGAAAAGAGGGTTTGGCATCTTCCTAAAGGAATGGGAGACATAATGTGAAAGCAACAATTTGAACAAATAAACTTCTATTGTGCCATGCAATTTTTGAAAGTTGACAGCATGTTTGTTGGTCAGTGGCTGAGGGCAGCAATCTCAGTGAGGAAGAAGGGACACGTTTCCAGTCTGTCTGTCCCATTCACATCTCACCTCCTCTAGCTTCTTGGAGAAGCGATCCATAAAGCTGACCAATGCACAATTCCGAGTAATGTTCAAAGGATCGAAACGGGCCAGGGGCGCTCCTCTGCAGGTTCTTATGTCTTTAACAATCCAACCCCTTTGTAGCAAAGCCCTTCTGTCTTCTGAGCGAGTGAGCACAGGCACAATACGTGTGTTATATCCTACTTGTGCTGGCGGCAGAGCCGACACATTTCCTGTGCGTAGTCTCTTTTCCATATTGGGAGGTGACAGGATAGGGGGATGACCCCCATTCTCAGCTTTCTAAACTGTAGCTTAGTTCTTTCGTTGAAAGTATTCATTAGATAGCACTGGGGTTTCAATTGTTTGCAAGTGTGTAGGGTCATCCAACCGTGGCTCCATTCAGAGAGGCTGGCCCTATCTTCGATTGAAGAAAGACGGTTTGTACACATTTTTGCTAACCTCTTAAATTCCTGTTGGCTGACGTGTAGGTCCCAAGAGGTAGTCAGTCCAAGTTTACTGAGGGCTCGGGTAATATAGTAATGACCCGCCGACCTGTGATTTGTGTTCAAATTGATCCATAAGTTGTGGGCCAGAGTGCCTTCCTTGGGGGCCCTAAGTTTATGGTAGCTTATAGCGAAGGCAGCCATACGGGCCAGTGCCTGTCTACATATTCAGAATTCCAGTCTGATTTGTGCTGGAGATGTGTGGGAAGGGAGCTGGAATATGGATCTGCAGATTTTTATGACTATTTTGTCCTATGACCTGCTGTCCCGCCCTTTCAGAGCCTCACACATGTATGTTAGGGATGGCATAACCTTCGCCTGAGCCACCTGAAGAATTGGAGCAAAGGGGGGGGCTATTTAGTTTTTTGTAAACGGATCTAAGTGCGAACAACAGAGCGGTGCCTTTCTTTTTGAATTTCGCCAGCTGGCTCGCAAGCCTTCCATTGTTATTGCAGAGGACACCTAGATACTTATGGCAACTGGTGGCTTCTATTCTTTCCTGGTGAAGAGACCATGTTGACTTTGTGGTCCCAGTTGTTCAGACCACAAGGATTTTGGTTTTCTTTTTGTTTATCTGTAAACCGTTCCTATCAAAGTATGTGGCGGTCGCATCCAAAAGGGGTTGTAGGCTTATCTTTGTGTGGCTGAGAAGAACCAGATCATCACCATACAGTAAATTAGAAAGATGAAGGCCATCCAAGTTGAGCACTGGGGACAAGTCGGACAAAAATAGATTGAAAAGCGTGGGAGCAAGAATGCAGCCTTGCTTGAGGCCTTGCGTGGTAGTTATGGGCCGTGACAGGCACAATCCATCCCCGATTTTGATCCTAATCCATATGTCGTGTTATATAAGCTGCAAGGCCCTGATCAAGGGGTTGGGAATATTGAGTTTCTGCCAGAGCTTGCTTCTATCTACCCTTTCAAATGCAGATTTGTAGTCTATGAAACCCACATATACGGGACTGATATTGAGTTTGACCTGGTCGATCAGGAGAGAGAGTGTGATGAGATTCACTGATGTCCCAGTGTTGCTTGTGAATCCAGTCTGGTTTGGTTTGATGCATCTCAGCCCAAGATTGTAAGGAGTCCAGCAGTATGCCTGCAAAGTACTTCGCTTCATTATCAATTAGGGCGATCATGCTGTAATTTCCGGGAGATTTCTTGCCGCCGTCTTTGAAGATCGAAGCAAGAATCGACCCACACCATGAGGCTGGTATGGAGTTCCTTTCTAAGATATATAAGTAGAGCGGGGCTAATTGAGTGGCCCAAAAAGCTAGATCCTCCTTGTACAAGGCTGGTGGTATTCCACCTGGGCCAGGAGCCCTGTCCCTGCATCCGTTTGCTATTTGCTTTTAAATTAAGGCCTCTTTGAAGGAGACCCTAAGGGATGACTTGTTGTAAATGGTGGCTTGAGCTTCCCAGACGGTGCTAACTGCAGACTCTTCAACCTGCTCACAGTTTTATTTATTTATTTATTTATTTATTTTTGACATTTGTAGAGCGCTAACGAATACCCGTGGGCGTCTCGGCGCTAGACTAAGCATCTGACTCTCCTAAGCAAAAAGGTACAAGGGGGTTCACTGATTGAAGAGCCATGTTTTCAGGCTCTTACGGAACTGAGTTAAAGATATGCTGGATCTGATTTGCTGAGGCAGCGTGTTCCAGATCTTGGGTGCTGCTACTATAAAGCGGCGTTCACCCCATGAGATAGTTTTAGAACGAGGGACCACCAGCCTATTGAGAGTCATGGATCTGAGTTGTCTGGTGGGTTTGTACAGTTTAAGTTGGTCTTTCAAATAATGTGGACCTTGATCATGTAGGATTTTATAAATTATACAAAGGGATTTGAATGTGATCCTGTTCTTAATAGTTAGCCAGTGGAGTGTCCTAATGGTATCCGAGATGTGCGCGAACTTTGGTGTTTTTGTCAGAAGACGTGCTGCCGCGTTCTGTATGATTTGGAGTTTTTTTGTAACTCTGGATTGACTGTTGAGAAAAAGTGAGTTACAATAGTCCAAAGAAGGGAGGACCAGAGAGGTAACCAGAGTTTTGGCAGCATCATCTGGAAGAAATGGCATGATTTTTTTAATCATCTTCAATTTGTAGTGGGCAGTAGCTCCACTTTATTAGCATGTGCCATAAAGTTGAGGTGATCATCGAAGGTGATTCCCAAATTCCTGACCTTGGTAGTTGGGTTAGGTAGAGTGCCGAACTCAGGGGGCCACCAGAGAGTAGACCAGGTCGGTGAGAGGGATCCGAAGATGACCACCTCCGTTTTTTCGGAATTAAGTTTTAGGCAGTTGCCTGCCATCCACTCTCCTATCCGGCTCATGGTGTTTTGAAAGTGTTCTGCCACTTCTGTCCCCTTACCTTTGATGGCCAATACCAGTTGGGTATCATCGGCGTAGGAGGTTAGGCTCATCCCAGCTGATTTGATTATACTTGCAAGGTCCGACACATAGATATTGAATAGTGTCGGACTAAGGGAAGAGCCTTGGGGAACTCCGCAGGGGAGTGACAGCTTGGTAGATTGATATGGACCCAAGGTCACCACCTGTGTTCTGTCGGCTAGGAATGACGAGAGCAGCTCTTTTGCCAACTGATCAATACCCTTCTTTCCGACACGGTCGACCAAGATCTTATGATCGACCGTGTCAAAGGCTGCCGAGAGATCCAACAGCACAAGCAGTGCTGTCATGCCCTGATCACGGATGGTTCTAATATCATCGGCTGCCTTGAGAAGGGCAGTTTCCGTGCCGTGATATTTGCGGAAGCCGTACTGAGTGTCATCCAGGAGAAGATTAGTCTCTAGATATTCGGAGAGCTGCTGGTTCATTGCCTTTTCTACCACCTTAGCTAGGAAAGGGATGGGCCTATAGTTCTTGAGTTCTGCTGTATCAAGACCAGGTTTTTTCAATAAAGGTTTGATCAGCGTATTTTTAAGACAATCGGGGTAGTTCTGGTCTGACAGTGGAGGGGCATTGAAATGATCATATAGAAAGAGGTGCCACTCTGACTCAGAGATGTTAGAGGAGGCTGCCTTGGGAAGCACGCCCCCTAAGCCATTTATGGTGTGCCAAAATTTGGCAGATTTGTTGGACCTCATATCATGCAATAGTTTGGCCCAGAATGAGTTCCAGGTGTTTCATCAATGTTCGCGTTTGGCTACCGTCAGATGTCTCGAGGCTCTCTAAGTTTACTTATTATTTTTGGATCCACAGGTGACATTTTGAGTTTTCTTCACAACCAGTTTATTTTGTGTTTTGCAGATCGTATTGTATGAATGGAACCATTCACTTGTGGGGCCAAAATCCTTGGTTTGCTCTTTATTGGTGTTGCAAACCGAGCCGACAATTTTTCAGAGAACATTGACCAGTTGATGAGTGGGTCTCCCTCAGTCCCGTAGATATTGATAAGTAATTGCTTGGCTTCTATCGCCAAAGTCGAGGGTTGTTGACAGTGCACTTGATGGGCTTTACGTTAATGGTATGGATTTCAAGACCTTGGTCTGCTGCCTTGACATGTTGCTACAGCCGTATGTAAAGAGCAAGCTCTTGGGAACGGTGGTCACTGTCTGAAGCCATGTCTATTGTAATAGAATAATTTCAAAGGAACATAAATAAGATACGGTGCCCTTATCGCTCAGTTTATTTGCCAGGCCATTGATATTCCAGGAGCATATCTTAAGTGGGCTGCTGCAGAGTCGTTGTTGCTGTTGCATTGTCACCGTAACAATCGAGTTGAATTCAGGGTCACCAGCAGCCATGCCCATGTGTCGACTCTAGCTGGGCCCACACATTGAATGTTGTGGCCACCGTTTAGGTTCCTTTGGCTGGAAAAAGGGGTTTTGCTTAGGACCGAGTAAACTAATCTTGTGCTGATCTTCAAATTGGACAAACAGTGCCACCATGAGGCAGACTGTCAATCGTGCTGGTGTTAACAATTAAGTGTCAGTGCCGAGCACCGGAAAGAAAAGTCTTAAATTAAGCACTGATAAGAATGTATCCTAACAGCACACTGGATGTGCTCCACATTTTACTGAGCGGCTCATCAGCTAAACCTAGCTCTCTTGACAGACGTTTGCAAAATAAATCATCAATCTGAGTGATGGTGGCTATTGCCACCACATCCAACGGTATGCAGAGAGTAGTAGTGTGAACTACGTCATTACTGTTAGACTTGGCCCTTTCTGCAGGGTAATACCCAGACCTTTTACCTTCATATTACTACTTTTTTGCTAAATTTGTTTTTGCTTTAGGAACCGGTGCACTTTACCTCTGCGAGCCAGCACTGAAGTGCTTGCCAGCTCTACTTTAAACATGATAACATTGGCTTATACCCAATTGTTATCTTAATTTACTTGTAAGTCCCTAGTAAAGTGATGATATCTGTGCCCCGGGCCTGTAATTTAAATGCCACTAGTTATGGTGAAGCACTGATTATGCTATCCGATTAAGCAGCACCGTAACCATGTGTCGGGTCTGCCATTGCAGTCTGTGTATGTCAAATTTAATTGTTATAAGTCACCACTAGGGTATGCCCTGGACAGTCCAGAGGGCAGGGTATAATGTATTTAGAAGGACATCTCATTTTAAGTTTTACATGACCTGGTAGTGAAAAATTCTTACATTCATTTTTCACTACTGCAAAGCCTACCTATCCTATTAAGTAACATTGGAGGTACCTTATTACATTTTATATGTGTAATTTTCAAACAGAACCGGCAACCAGTGTATGTGGAATTGAAAATCCTAACCTATGATTACACTTTTAAACAGTTTATATTTTCTTGCCTTAGCCATTTTGGGACTGTAGTCTGTTTCTGAGTCACATAACTGAGAGAGAATAAATACTTTTATTCGATTTCAATTAAAATCATAAAAGTGCAATACAATTAACCGATTAAAACACTTGAAAGTCATTGAACATTAGTGCTAATATGAATATAAAATTACATTAAACTTGTTAAAATATGTTCTAAAACTGATGTTAAAAACGATTTTCTTTGGTTACGTGTGAACATATGGCGTCCAGTCCTTCAAGGAGAAATTAGGCTTCTGGTATATTCGGAGTAGGCTGATCGCAGGCTGTCCAAACCCATAATTCATGAATATAGTTTATGAATAAAGTGCTGCTGCAATGGTCATGTGAACTGTGAGATTTGATTTAAACAAGCAAAGTTAATTCTGAGAATGCATGTTTAATTCATCTCAAGTTCTTTTACTGCTAAGCTCAAACACTTTATCGCCTTGCATGCCAGTTGGACTGTCGAGCCTCTTAAGCATTTTATACGGCAGATCTGCAAGTCCTTATTTGTTGTTGCTTCAGTGTTGGCTGTAGAAGAGTTTTCCGAATGTTTAGTAGCACCGGACAAGTGCATAATAGATGGAGTAGTGACTTGTTTCCATACCCACAAAGGCGGCATTCCAGGGTGTGCCGAGACCGTTCCCATTTTGGGGTAAGGTCTAACCCTGGGCGTAGTTCGCGAAGTAGCACTTCGCGAAGCTACGCAAAGTGCAGTTCGCACTATGCGAGCTACGCGTAGCACTTCGCGAACTGCGTAGTACCTTGTTCGCACTGTGCCAGATGTCGTTTTCAATGATTGCACAGTGCGGACAAGCAACCGGCACTGTGCAATCATTGAAAATGGCATCTTGCACAGTGCGAGCTGTAGTTTTCTGCTGCTCGAGTAGATTTTTACTCGAGCGGCAGCTTTCTCAATGCGAACTGGTAGTTTCTCATCGTGAGCGGTCGCGAGCATACGCGACCACTCACAATGAGAAACCTGACCTCCTCGCATTGGGAATCTCGCCGGGAGGTTTATTTTCCATGCTCGCGATCGCCAACTTGATGTTGCTGATCGCGAACAAGGAAAAAGTCTCGCCGGGATGTCATTTTGCTTGCTCGCAGTCGCCAACTTGACGTTGAGGACCGCGAGCAAGCAAAAAATGACCGCAGCACTACGCAACACTACGCTACGCGTGTTCGCACTGTGCTACGTGCAGTTCGCGTAGTGCGAAGTAGCGCGAACTTCGCAAACTATGCGAGCGTAGCGTAGTGCTTTGCCCAGGCTTGGTAAGGTCTTTAGATTGGTAAACACTGAGCCTCGGTAATATCAGGTTGAACTTTTTTGATCTTGAAAAATTTTCTAACAGATATGGTTGTGGCTTTAGAGTTATACATGTTGGCACCACCACCCATGCATGGATTTTATGAGTCAAAGATGCTTTATCTATTAGCTGGGATTGCCGTTTGATGGCTTTGTTGGTTATTTGTTTGATCTCGGGGTAGGCTGGTATTGCGAGCCAAGCATCCTCCAACTTTAGAGAAGAAAGGGATTGATTTAAAATAAAGTATGCTGACTTATTTGACCTGGATTGATTTTCAACCTCCATCCAGCAGTAATGGGCTATGGAGTTTTCCTCTGCTGCCCTAATTCTCCAGTAGTATTCGACGAGGGGTCCTTGTCTTGTTGGTATCAGGTTTTTAAACCAAATTCCAGTCTTATCGGGGATTGAGAATTGTAGCGTGGAATTGAAAATAGATTCTTACAGAGACTAGATTCTGCAGTATTTAAGGCTGATGAGTCCTTGGTGTTTAGCAGTTCCTAAAATGGATTTTGTCATGTATTGTCTTTCTATTGTCACTGATCCCTATACAATTTTTCACATCCTTTCGTGCTCCCAAAATGACATCAACAATATATTTGTTGCTGTGTAAGTTTTGTTCTTCCAAGTTATATACTTTTTCCTTTGCTCAGCTACCTTATACTATGGATCCGTTAATGTTAAAGTCATGTTTTCAAAATTGTTCTTGGAGTCATTTGATGAAATGATGTAGAACTAGCATTTCAGTCCTGTCACATCTCTCAAAGATTAAAGCGAATGTTGCATTATAGCAGGAGTCACATTTATTGGATTCAGAAATACTAAAACTCAGGAAATATTAGGCGGGTAATACATATCTATCAGTTGGATAAGGAAACGGTGTTAAAACATATGTGAAACTTCTTGTGATTTTCAACACGTTTCTTTACAGAATAATACTGAGGGAAGATGGGTAATGGATAATTTGAGTATTAAATTGTTGTATTTTCTATATCTGCTAACATTCCCATAAATAAATAATGTATGCACCTTTGCTTTTCACTGAACAAGAGATTTTTTGGGGCAAGGACTAAAAGCCCCAGTCTCCTCCACTAAACAACTTCCATCAGGCAACAGTACAATGTGCCCCATTTAGAACACCACTGGTACCAGCTGTTCATGACGTGCCTTTGCTTTGTGCTGAACCGGCTTCATTGGGGGCCTTGACCATAATTACCATGCTCCTTCTCTTGGCAATAACACAATCTGTGCCATTTAAGGTGCTTTTGGTACTCTTGGCACGGAATGTCCGAGGGATATAGCCAGACTAAGATTTGGCCCATCTGCGCCTGTCACTGCCCACATAAGGCTCGGCTGGGCCACATCTCTTAGCCCCTATATTGCACCATCTTATTCACAAGAACTTGTGTGAGTGGAACCTATGGGTACGAGGAAAACTGTAGCTTTGACTATGTCACCTAAGGACCACCCATAACAGCTTCAATAACTAGTTTAATAACTAATGCTATGGGTGCAATCAACATAGAGATTGAGTGTGCGGAAGAAAAACTGGCAGTTACTAAAAATGTTTTATTAAAGGCCCTGGTTATTGATCAAGACCTAGCTCCCACTTCTCATAACTTAGCTAATGGGTCCACTTAAAGGGAACAGGTGGGAAAGACACTTAACCTCCAGATCGCAGAGCACTGCATGCCAGATTTTGTTACTTTCACTGATGTCTCTTCAAACTAACATATAGGACCAAAATAATGGCATATGAAAGATCCAGCCCATCTGGGGAGGTTGCTTGATGACAGCAAATAAGAGACAATGGAAACATATTGTGCCCGATTCACAGAACTAACTTAAGACAAAATCCTAAATTTACTACCATTTTGGTATTCACAGAAGGCAATTACTCATTTTGGTATTCACAGAAGTTAGGAGTCCTAACTTTAGGACTCCTAAATGCCTTCTGTGAATACCAAATGTCTTAAAGTTAGGATTTTTTCAGTTTAGGAGTAGTAAAGTTAGGACTCCTAACTTTACTACTCCTAAACTGAGAAAAATCCTAACTTTAAGACTTTCGGTATTCACAGAAGGCATTTAAGAGTCCTAAAGTTAGGACTCCTAACTTTACTACTCCTAAACTGAGAAAAATCCTAACTTTAAGACTTTCGGTATTCACAGAAGGCATTTAGGAGTCCTAAAGTTAGGAGTCCTAACGTCTGTGAATACCGAAATGAGTAAGTGCCTACTGTGAATACCAAAATGAGTAAGTGCCTTCTGTGAATACCAAAATGGTAGTAAGTTTAGGATTTTGTCTTAAGTTAGTTCTGTGAATCGGGCCCTCAGTATTCATATTAGATAAATGCTCTACTGATACTGGACATTTTTAAAAGTAGTTGAGTTCCCTGCAGATTGTGGGTTATTAGATCATGTTCCTGTGTCAATATTATTCTCACTATGGACCTGCGCCCTTATTCATCTTGACACAGAATATGGTCAAAAGGTAAGTGGTTTTGTAGTGCTGTCGGATGGTGACTGACATAAAGAAGAAGGCTGTTCCGGTCTGTTGGTTTTTTGAAGTTGGTAATGGATAGCCTCCCTATAGTGATCATTAAGTCTAGAAAGGGTACCGCTTGGTCAGATATAGTGCTGGTAAATTGCAAGTATGGGTTAAGTGTGTTGATTCAGGAGCAGAAATTCTCACGTCTCCACATCTCCATGTCAAAGGAACATGATTTCATCAATAAACCGTCGCCACGTACGATGTTGGTATAGTAAGTGTTAGTTTCTCCAATGACTTTCAAAGGCTGCCATGTAAAGACAGGCTAGACAGGGCGCAAACGTCCTACCCATTGAAATACTCTGAATTTGGATGTACAGTGGTCCTCGAATTGGAAAATATTCTCTTTTAGGGCTATGGTGGCGCACTCCACAATAAAACTGATGGGGTTCTTGAATCCCATTGTGTTTTGGCCAAGAGGCAAGTTTCTATTACTTTGTTGGTGGCCTTCTGAGGTATGTTGGTATAAAGCGCCTCCACATCAAGGATAAATAGTAAATCAATTTCCTGTTGGTGCTCCACGTTTTTTAGAAGGTTTAGTACATCTGTTGTGTCTTTAAAGTATGAGGTCATTATAGCAACCAGGGGTCTCAGAAAATGGTTGCATAATTTGCTAAGTAGTTCTAGAAGGGAATCAATTTCAGAGCCTGGTCCCCTTATGTATCTTGGACAAGGTATAGATGAATGGTGTTCTGGGGGTAAAGTTAATTTAAAAAATAACCTCATTATTGGTGATCCATCCTTCTGTTTCTGTTGCGGTCACCATGTGTTTAATCTTTGTTGTTAGTTTTTGGTTGTGTCATTCACATTATGGTAGCATTGGTTGTTCAAGAGTTGTCAGAGACACTCCTCATCATAAGTAGTTGCTGAAATAAGTACAATGGCTCCTCCTTTATCTGCTGGTTTCATGATGATGGAAAGGGCTTCTGTTAAGGTTTTTATGATATTCCTTTCTCTGTTGGATAAATAGTTAAATCCAGACTGATGTTGTAAGTATCCTACTTCTCTAAGTGCAGCCTTCTCATAGGCCACAACTTTACTAGGTATCATGGTTGTTTTTGGGGTAGAATTTAGATGGTTTACTTAGACTTAGGTCTTCAGGGTCTGTGCTAGATTTGTCTTTAAAAAAGGCCCATAAGCTAATTTTGCATACAGCACACAAAAATATCTATGAGAAAAAGCGTAAACCATTTAGAAGTACCAAAAGAGTTGATAAGTCAAAAGTACACCTCAATAAAAAAAACATTTTGATCGAAAAAAAAGATGTATACAAATGTAATGAGCAACATCATATCAAAATAGCAAAAAGTCTTCAACAGAAACCAGAGATATGTTTTTAAAGATTTAAGAGAATAGTGCCAAGAAAAAGTAAAGTGCCAATCAGTATCAACAATTCGGAGGTGACCAGGACCTAGGTGTGATTTCAGGCCAATTGCAATGAAGCACTAGTCAGATAGCAGGTTTGCCAGCCTCAGAAATGTCACCTGGCACTTTAGGACCACATGTATTAAAATAAGGTTTACATAAAATGGTTGCATTTTGCTCACCAAACGTTTTTTGTGCATCCAATAGTATTATACAAGCCAACCTATATACTAATAGGTTGGGTCACAAAATACTGACTCGCAGTGGATTGCAATTCAACCCACCTCTTGAAGTTCAATGATGTAGGTAAGAAATTGTTAACCACTTTGAATTGTTGTCATCACAGAAATACTGCTGGAGTTCATTTTTTTTATAGGAAAAATATATAAGATCCATTCCAGTTTGTGAATGGATTACCACCTCCTTTGAGGTGTCAGTAAAATAATAATGTTTCAGTCGCAAAACATGAATGCATTCCATTGAGAAATAAGATTTGAAAGTGATGTCCTAAACAGGCACCCGCCTAATAGTGATTCAATATGATTTCCTAAACCCATTTATCAATTCATTAACATGTTAGTGAATAGTAAAATGGGTTAAATACATTAAAATAGCACATTTACTAATCTCAAACACGGCGGTTTATCAAACAGCAGGTATTGAAGCTGCTAAATGTATTCTTACAAATGGCCTCAAGTCTCTGAAACGGAAGTCAAAATCCTCAGCAGGGCAAAGCTGCAGATTGTATTCAAAGAAGTCCTCTCAAAGCCGGATAGATATTGAAAAGGTCCTGCTGACACTGATGGTTTTGGCAGGCAAAGTTAAAATATCATGTCCAGGGAATTCAGTGCTTTGGCTTTTACCAATTTTTTTTAAAATGTAACTTTGCCATTAGGTTGGATTGTTAATAAATAGTGAAACTAATGGTGGTAATATTTTTCTAGCTTGTATGAAATCGAAGATAATCTGTAGTTTATATTTCCGCATAGGATAGTGAAAATAGTTTTGGGGAGTTCATCACTATAGGAATATAGTGATATCATATTTATACATGTCCCACTTTTAAATACCATGCACCCTACCCTGTGAGCCACATGGCTTACAAAGTGGTAAATAAATAATATTTAAAGGGAGATTTTCACTGTCAGAGAGGTGTATTTTGAGAGGGCAGTCTGCAAAATTGGACTGCAGCAATCAATTGTAGGCCTAAAGTTATGCATTTCTTGTCACAATAATGGATGGCACAATAAGAGCTGCAATCCATGATTGACATTTAACTTTCTGCATGATTGGTGTTGTTTCTACACCATATACTTAAGCCCTATTGGAAAGTTTGATATGCCAATCAATGATTATCCATTTTCTACATGTTTTAGGACTCACAACACATACAGAGGGCATTGGACAGCAGTGCTGCAGTATACAGTAGGGGTGGGCGGAATTTGCGGAATTGCGTTACGCAAATCTCCGCGAAACTGTAAAAAATCTCCGCGAACACGCAGAAATTCCGCGAACACGCGGAATTGCTTGTTCGCGATACTTTTTTCCTGTTCGCGATCTCTGTTTGCGTGCTCGGGGTGAAATATCTCGCGAACACGTATATTGAGAACGCGAACAAGCAAAAAATTTCGCGAAGTTGCGGAACGCATATTTTTGGGCAATTTCGCGTTTTCCGCGGAACGCGAAATTACCCAAATTACGCAAATTCCGCGAACGGAACGGAATTTACTGCCCAGGCCTAGTATACAGTCTAAAAACCAACAAACAAATCCAGAAATTATAGGGGTGGTTTGCAATTGATGATTAATAATGTTGAGAGGCGCAGATTGAGGATACCAGCTCCATCCCTCAGGTGGGGAAGGTGAGGTGAAGCACAACTCTTAGTCCCCGCCATCTTGCAGATGGGAGACCCAGCCAACCAGAGTGAATCATATGCCCCATCCCACTGAAGGGTGGCATAATAGGGGGTGTACTCACCTCAAGGAAGGAACCCATTGGTCCCTACCTTTAACCCAAACACTAATGCCCCTAAATCTAGTATTTTGGGTGCACCCCTGAACCTTGCTTCCTCAAACAAAAATAAACTACAAGAAGAAGAAGAAGAAGGACCGAACAGCCGTGCAGCAGCTAACAAGAGGAAGACGCCCACTGACTTGGCCCGAGCCCTACTGGCCTGACTCCCCCTTGAACCTGCTCCTGTAAAATCCATGCCTGCCTTCAAGCACAAAGACTTTGTCTCCCATGAACACCAGATTTGTTCATCTGCAACCTCTGGCTTCGGCCAGACACCGCAAATCCGCCCAACTCTGCACCCGCCGTCCACGGCCCGAGCTCGAGTGAGCAAACACCACGAGGAGGTCACCCCGGCGATCCTGACCTGAGATCCGGTGACCCTTGACCTGCCTCAAGCCTCCAGCTGACGCCTGCAGCCTAAATCCAGAAGGACCCCCCAACCGCGAGCAGGAGCTGATAAGAAGATCCGACCCCAAAAGGCACCCCTGCACCAGACGTCCCACGGTCTTGTGTGCCCAAATCAATGGTGCCTAACCAACCCCTACCTTCCCAACTTACCTCTCGAAGTGCTGGTCGAACAACAGGGCGCCCAACGTCAAAACAGCACCTTGCACCCAGCCGCCCTAGTGCCGCTGAGCGTTCACCTTTGGTGCTACTTTATTTCCCCATTTGCCCGGAGCTAAAGTCCAGGAGCTTTGCTCCCATAACCAAGTAGCCTGCTTGCCAGCAGACTCCCTATCCCCCGTTGGATAACATTGGGCCTCAGCACTCTGCACCCGGCCACCCTAGTGCCTTCGGAGGGTGTAACTAGAGTGCATCCTTGACCCTGGGGGACCCCTGAGTCTACCCCCAGAACTTCAAATTCCACTACCAAATACTTACCTCAAAACCGATAACACTATTTTCCTCCATAGGATAACATTGACTGTTTTTCTGTGAAACATTTCTAAGTGTGGAGTATGCGAAACTAAAGAAATTCTTTAAAATTGCATAATCTAACAAGGACGATTTTACTTACCTGTTTTCAGGAAATGTTCCAGGGTAGTATCTAGGTATACTACTCTGTGTAAGCCTAGTAATCTCAAAAGTTACGTACCTGCTATTTTACTAAAAAGCCTATTTAAGTCTATGTACTGCATTTACTAACTATTGCATTTATCTGCATCCATACTGTAAATCAAACCAAAGTACATATACAATTATCATTCAAACTGTATTTCAATTGCATTACTACTGTAAAGTATTCATTGCTTAACTGTGCAAGGCTTCCTTGGTTCTAGAAAATAAAATAATAATATTTTAATACAAAAACAATTGGTCTGAAGTTCAGTCTTTGAGTGTGTAAAATCATTTGCTGACTGAGTGTATACAACAAATGCTTAACACAATCCTCTGATACTGCCTTACTGCTCGACCACACTACCGCAAATAGAGAGTGAAGTGCTATCTAACTTTACCTCTGCCTAACTTTGGGGTTCCACTGGACTCTTTGCACACTATACCTCACTTTGGTATAGTATATACAGAGCCAGCTTCCTACAGCTTGCAAAGAGGTAGTTTGTATGTGCTGAATTAATACGGTGATGAGAGTTTAGAGATCCTATTAGTGAAGTCTTTGATCTTTCCAGTGAAAATGCAGATGAGGAGGAAAGTGATAATCTTAGAAAGTAAAAAGAGGAATGGAAGCATTTCTTTGATTTTCTTCCTGCTATTTGCCTAGGATACCATTTTGTCCTAGGGGAAGAATTTGTAGATGATGGCAATGCCTCCTCCATCTTGTGATCACAGGGACATCTAGAAGGTGTGATCATGTGAAAGTGTACCCTGTCTCTGTGATAAAGAGTGCTTCAAGGTTATGATGAGGTCTCGAATGTATGGAGCAGCTATAATGCAGAACATTTGTGTTAATGAGGATGGAATTTAAACTGTTCCTTTTTGTTCATTGTTTTGTAGCTGTTGGTTGAATGGGTGTCACTTTGGAGCAGTGTGATGGGAAATCCTGGTGTAAGCATGTGTGTTGCGGGGTCTGGCTGCAAGGGTTTTGAATAGGCAGTGTATGCAACATGAAGCATGAAGCAGTCTTAGGTGTTGTCATTGTAGGTAGTTGGGTTCTGGTGTGATTCCTGGGTCCCTCCTAGTCCTAACGTCTTTGTCTTTAGCTGGAGACACTCAGGTGGTGGATTTGATCAGTGTTTCATCTACATAGAATTATCACATGACCTCCCCAGGTAGATTTTTCTGAGCTGCAACTGAGACTTGGGATGCTTATGATTCTTTTGTTGTAGTGTGGTAGTGAAAAAGGTTTCTGGATTCCTGATTAAGGTGCCGATTCCGATCCTGTGAAAATGTTCCCCGTACGAATCGTATCCGGATATTTTTCCGTACGAATCGTACAAGTAGCGTACAAACTGGCAAGTACGATTCGTATGGGAAAAAGTCCATACGAATCGCATTGGGAAAATTTCCCCACACGTCCTCTGGTCGGAAAATGTGTCCGACACATCCCCGGACGATTTAACGTACGAATCGGAAAAATGAAGTCCGACCGCGCAAGTTCGATCTGTCCCGTCCTTCCGATTTTACAACTGTATGGAAAAAACACCGTACGGACCGAACTCCTATAGCAACCATGGAGACATGTGCCCGCATACGCGCCGAACATCCCACCCCAGACCCCGTATGTACGTGCAGAACACCCCCCCAGCCCTCGTAGGAACACGCCGAACACCCCCCCCAGCCCCCGTATGTACATGCCAAATGCCCCCCCCGGCCGCGGATATACGCGCCGAACCCCCACCAGTGTATGTATGGAGCGTACCCCCACCCGTGTATGTATGGAGCGTACCAACACCCCACCAGTGTATGTATGGAGCGTACCCCCACCCGTGTATGTACGGAGCATACCCCTACCCGTGTATGAATGGAGCGTACCCCCACCCGTGTATGTACAGAGCGTACCCCCACCCGTGTATGAATGGAGCATACCCACACCCCACCAGTTTATGTACGGAGCGTACCCCCACCCGTGTATGTATGGAGCATACCAACACCCCACCAGTGTATGTACGGAGCGTACCCCCACCCGTGTATGTACGGAGCATACCCCCACCCGTGTATGTATGGAGCGTACCCCCACCCGTGTATGTATGGAGCGTATCCCACCCGTGTATGTACGGAGCGTACCCCCACCCGTCTATGAATGGAGCGTACCCCCACCCGTGTATGTACGGAGCGTACCCCCACCCGTGTATGAATGGAGCGTACCCACACCCCACCAGTGTATGTACGGAGCGTACCCCCACCCGTGTATGTATGGAGCATACCAACACCCCACCTGTGTATGTATGGAGCGTACCCCCAACCGTGTATGTACGGAGCATACCCCCCACCTGTGTATGTATGGAGTGTACCCCCACCCATGTATGTACGGAGCGTACCCCCACCCGTGTATGTACAGAGCGTACCCCCACCCGTGTATGAATGGAGCGTACCCTCACCCCACCAGTGTATGTATGGAGCGTACCCCCACCCGTGTATGTACGGAGCATACCCCCACCCGTGTATGTATGGAGCATACCCACACCCATGTATGTACAGAGCGTACCCCCACCCATGTATGCATGGAGCGTACCAACACCCCACCAGTGTATGTACGGAGCGTACACCCACCCGTGTATGTATGGAGCATACCCCCACCCGTGTATGTATGGAGCGTACACCCAGCCCCCCTGTATGTACGGTGCGAAACACCACCACCGATGGACGGTGCGGACCAACACCCTGCCCGTGTCTGTACGCACCCTACCCCAGGCCCCTACACCAGCACCCTCACCCAGCATCGCGCATGTACGAGTCGTTGTAAGCCATAGCAAAGGACAGCACTGTACAACAACATGGCCCATGTACGCACCGTAGAGATGCCAAAAACACTCGTACTGAACCAGGACAAAGCAAAACAACACAAGGAGAGTCAATTCGATTCGCACAACACCACAAAACATGTCCAACAAGCCCAAATACATCCTATACACTGACCTGCAACTGCCAAACAGCTAAACAGAGGCCCAAAACACAACCACTCCTTATAACACACCCACCCAAAGTTCAAACACAGCCACACCCACAAATGGACCAATAAAAAGGCCCAACACACACAAACCATGATTCTTTGCAACAGATCCACTACTGCCAGACCACAGAGACAACGCACTGCACCATACTACATCCATCAATACACCTTACACTTGCACTCCTTCACACAACCACCATCACAAACACCCCATTCATCACATTCACACACACACACCTTCACAACCACACTCACACACCCACAACCATCCACCCCCACACCCCCACAACCATCCACACCCACACCCCACACCATGCCCACTAACAAGAATCCAAAGTTCACAAAGGATGAGCTAGAGATCCTTGTCGACGAAATCGTCAGTCGAGCCACAGCTCTTTGGAACATTGGTCAGACGGACCAGCATATCCGAAAAATCAGCCATGTGGCAGAGGATTGTCAATTCTGTGAATGCTGTTGGGGCCACCAGAAGGACCAGGCATGAGTGCCAAGCCAGGTGGTACGATCTGCGGAGGACGGTCCGCCGCAAAATGACAGACAATCACAACCAGGGGAACATCACTGGAGGAGGGCCGCCCCGCAGACGGGTACAGTACCATCCCTGGGAGGAGAAGGTAATGACCACACTGCCGCCGGTGGGAGTAAACGGAGTAGAAGGAGTCCCAGACCCTGGTGAGTACACAAACAACTCACCTCACATGGGGGGAACGCCATACACAACCAAAATCCCAATCATGCATGCAACCCCCCCAAAGCCAGCACCGGACACAACCACACTCCAAAAACACACACATGCCACTAGCGCCTCCATGCCCCATGCACCAAGCAAGGCCATGCCAAGTCACAGGCCACACAAAACACCAACACAAGACAGGATGTCCCCGATGCCGGGTGGGTGGGCCTCAAAACTAACATTGAGCAACTCAGAAGCACACAACAATGCCCTCAGCCCATATGGCCTAGGGAACAGCCACACAAACAGTGTGTCCCCACACAGTACTGTGTTGCCAGCAAATGGTGGCCGCGTTGCAGGATGACATGGGTATGAAGGCACAATTTGCACATAACAGCAGCTAATGAAGAAGCATCACTCTGAAAGAGTGTCAGCACACACCGCCACAGCAGCAGCGCAGACTCAGACACTCCGCCCACTGGGTGCCCGGAGATTAGAAACAAACCCACATGAACAAGCCAATGGCCTTTGAAAGACCTGCAAACTGTGTGTGCCCAGGAAGCTGGGCTGAGGTGACAGAGGGTGACACACAGAGGGAGGGAGAGGGGGAGAGAGAGGGAGGGGGGGAACAACCTTTACAACGCAACTTTTACAACGCACTACACTTACAACGCATTTTTTACAACGCATACTACCTTTACAACGCATACCATTACAATGCATAATATTACACTACACTATCCAACACTTACCCTACTGTTGCACCCTCTGGAGTTAGAATAGTAATTTTTACCCCTATACTATCCAAATCTTACCCTACTGTTGCACCCCCTGGAGTTAGAATAGTAATTTTTACCCCTATACTATCCAACACTTACCCTACTGTTGCACCCCCTGGAGTTAGAATAGTAATTTGTACCCCTATACTATCCAACACTTTCCCTACTGTTGCACCCCCTGGAGTTAGAATAGTAATTTTTACCCCTATACTATCCAACACTTACCCTACTGTTGCACCTCCTGGAGTTAGAATAGTAATTTTTACCCCTATACTATCCAACACTTACCCTACTGTTGCACCCCCTGGAGTTAGAATAGTAATTTTTACCCCTATACTATCCAACACTTTCCCTACTGTTGCACCCCCTGGAGTTAGAATAGTAATTTTTACCCCTATACTATCCAATACTTACCCTACTGTTGCACCCCCTGGAGTTAGAAAAGTAATTTTTACCCCTATACTATCTAATACTTACCTTAAATGCAATGTAATATAATGCGTTGTAATGGTATGCGTTGTAAAGGTAGTATGCGTTGTAATGGAATGCGTTGTAAAGGTAGTTTCTTAAAATGCGTTGTAGTGTCCTGCGATGTAATGGAACGCGTTGTAATGGATTTTGCGTTGTAAAAAATGCGTTGTAAAGGTATGCGTTGTAATAGTATGCGTTGTAACGTCATACATCCGAGGGAGGGAGACAGAGGGGGACGCAGGGAGACAGACAGAGGGAGGGAGGAGGATGACAGAGGGAGGGAGAAAGGGAGACAGAGGGAGACGGACAGAGGGAGGAGGCTGACAGAGGGAGGGAGAAAGGGAGACAGAGGGAAATGGACAGAGGGAGGAGGCTGACAGAGGGAGGGAGAAAGGGAGACAGAGGGAGACGGACAGAGGGAGGAGGCTGACAGAGGGAGGGAGAAAGGGAGACAGAGGGAGACGGACAGAGGGAGGAGGCTGACAGAGGGAGGGAGAAAGGGAGACAGAGGGAGGGAGAAAGGGAGACAGAGGGAAACGGACAGAGGGAGGAGGCTGACAGAGGGAGGGAGAAAGGGAGACAGAGGGAGACCAAATCACCCTTGGGTGGTGTGGCCATGTCCGCTCGTCAGCAGGTGGACTGTGTGCATGTAGACAAGGTTTGGCAGTGCGTTAACCCCCCCTTTTTCCTTTGATAAACACTGGGCCATGTGTCAATCTGTGCACGAGTACATCCGTGCTGCAGGCACAAACCTAACCTTACACCCAGTATACCCACCCACTGTGTTTGTTAGAACCCTGTCACAAATGCTTAAGTTACCTACCTGCATTCTCAAATAGCATGGAAAAAACACCATTTGCCCACGTACAGTGCAACACGTAAGGCGGCTCTGCATGGCTTGCTACACCCGCTCACTACACTGCTGACTGCGTTCCAAAAATATGCATCAACTAAGATTGTGTCACACATAGGTAAAGTGTTGAAAGCTGTGGCCAAGGGACATACCCATGCACAAGTGCACTGTGAGAGGAATGCAAGCCATATCCAACTACCCAGAGGAACTGTGCCAACCCAAAAATGAATGAAACATGGATGTCGCATGAAACAGAATTAACATTGTCTCTCTCACACACAGGTCAACATCGTCGATCTCCCCCCAACACTGGGGGGGAAGACTCACAGGACCAGGCTCTGCGTGAAGAGGACCCCACCGGCAGCGACGACTCTCACCACTCCGTGGATGACCCAGACCAACCTGGCCCCTCTGGTGTCCAACCACCGGCACACCTGCGTCAGGTACAACTCTGCCAACCACCACCCCCATTCCTGCCACATCCCAGGAGACACCCAGGAGCCCTGCCCGCACACAACAACACAGCCAGTCTGTCCAGGAGGGACAAGGTTCTCCTGGCACCCAGGAGGAGGCAGGCGACACTGCAAATGCCATCCCTCAGGGGTCCCGGAAACCTGATGTGACCACAACGGCAGGCCAGGCGCAAGTGGGCAGGGGTGGTGGGAGTGGAGGACGGCGGAGGCGCGAACCTGACCAGTTGGCTCAGGAACCAGTAATGTCACACGTCAGCAACATCCTCGACACATACCGGCGTGACACCAGGGGCATCAGCCAGGTTGTGTCCACCCTCTAGGAGATGAAGACCCTGCAGGCCGAGCAACATGCCAGTCATTAGCGACACCAAGGACGGATGGAGGCAAGACTGGCTGAGCTCCTGACGGTGCACACGGAAATGAACCGTTCACTCCGTCGGATTGCCGACAACATGGACAACCCTCCCTGTGCCACCAGGCGAAGAACATCACCAGCCACAGGGAGGGATCAGGAGGAGGAGTATTCATCCGACGGAGCATCACAAGTATCGTCACGGCCTGCTTCTGAGCGTCCCCGCAGGAAGGTGGGTCGTCCACACAAAAGACCGTGAGAGTCAGCGGAACATCACCATCTCCCAGGTCACCTGGCCTGGCACCTGGCCCTCTGGCCCAACAGCAGCACATCAGCAAATGACATTCTCTGCCACATGGACTTGCTGGTCACTGTCTGACCAATGTTGACAAAGACTGTGGCATGGACTCTGATGACTTCCAATGGCAAGGATACCAATTCCCCCAGTGAACTTTGGATTCTACACACCCGGCAAGCACCTCTTGTCATCCCCCCCCAAACACGTACCCCACCACAAATAAAATTCAGCACTATCAAGAGATGATGCCGTCATTTTGCATTATTCCATTACATGTGTGTGTTGTAAAGTCAAACCTTGCCTGAGTATTTTAAAGAACTACAACCATCCATACCCTGGGGTCTGAGTCTGGCACAGGACACACATGGGTCACAATGTATCATCCAATACAGACATGGAGCACCATACTCACCTGTGATGGGCCCAACCAGCTGAGGGGGTGCCCGCACAACTGTGCCTACAGACCTATTTAGAAGAGCAACAGTCATGCGCAGAGGTCAGGGATCATGTGGAGTGTCCTGGGGTGCTACTCCCAGGTATGTGTAGATAGGTGGCAGAACCATGGCCTGCATGCTTGAGTTAGGTGGATGTGGAGAATGGTGGGCCGGCCAAGGTTGGATGCATGGAGATGGCACAATGGGGTCTTGGATCACAGTGCCACAAGGTTGTGTTGGGGTTGTGGGCTGCATCCTGAGTGTGTGCGTGGATTGAGAAGGTCATCCTGCAGCTGGCAGTGATCCATTCCCCCATCTCTGTTGGACGTTGATGTGGCTTGGTCGCCGGATGCAGAAGCAGAGCTGTGCAGATGCACCCTGGATGTGGACAAGTATCATGGGAGTTGTAACGCACATGTCCGTACAGTGCAGGGTAGGATTAGACACGGTTGTTGTAGTTGACCTGGGGGATGGTCTCTCTTGCCTTGAGGTGGATGGAACTGGGGATCTTGTGCATAATGCAGAGTGTGCTGCAGCATGAGGCACAGATGCTGCTGATCAGCATAGCACATGTCAGCAAGCAATCCATGATGAACACCAGCTCGTTTGCGTGGACCATGCGCCATGTCAATAACACAATGCCACAAGTTGCACACAAAGACAAGGATCTCAGGAAGGAACTATGCAAAAGGTGTATGTCAAGGAAGGAATGTCTGGTTCAACATGGCACACACACACACAATGGATGCACATGCAGCACAGTGGCCGTCGTGGAGACTGACATGCCACAATACCTACACAGCCATGGACATCATGCACAATACAGATTCTAATCCCTGACAAACAGCTTGCATCTTGCTACTCTACACATAGATTCATATGCACTATCTCTGATAACTATGCCGGACATGCCGCATGCACAGTGGCAACAGACCACCATTGACAGAGATGAGGCACCCTGGAGGCAGAGGGACACCTTTATTAGTCATGTGTGTCGGAATGCAAATGCAACTCTGTCAACACATACACAGGTCATGTGGATGAACATGTGGGACCGACACTGGCACCCCCCTGCTCCACCACAGATGCTGGAAATCCATAGAACTGGCACACAAGTGACGGGTTACAGCTAAACACCCCCTGCTGCTCACGGAGAGGCTGCTATGCACCATTGAGCCTCTAATGGGGAATTCACACACCATGTCAACCCGGTGCAACCCGTATGTTTCCGAGGGCAGTGTTACACACATTGATGGCTTCATCACAATCCACAATCCCATTACAGATGACGGTCACCAAGTCTGACCATCAATTCAGGTGAATTCAGCTCCATGTCATGTGCCCCATGGTGCTTCTACATGTATGCAAAGTAACCAAACATGAACAGGAGCAGTGTACACAAAACAAATACCACACCCAAAAAGCCGTGCTGTATCCCTTACCCTAAGGAGATTTTCAAACTTGTCCGTGCATGTAACGCTGATTCAGCACATGTTGCTGTGTTCATGAGGAATAGCAGGAGCACAACAATGCCACCAGCAGACAGCATGCGCAAGTACCTGTGGATGAGAGACACACAAGAAGTCAGCCAAAAGAAGCACATCCGCATGCATGTGCATGTACTCGACACGTATAAGGTTGTCAACATGCTAGGTGACAATGATGACTCTTGAAAAACATTCTTCTATTGCACCATCACTCGAATGACACATCCAAACACACCTCTGACTCACTTGGCAGACATGCAGATGGACACACACATTGCAACACATGCCACACACGGCCCAATGCGTGCACACTCAGACACTGGAACTCACCACTAAGCAAAGAAGTCACGTATGAGCCGACTCCGGATGTCGTCTACCGCCTCCTCCTCCTCCACATCACTTGCCTCGTCACCAAGCCCTTCATCCTCCACGGCTGGATGGTCCTGCTCATCCGGATCCAGGATGAGTGGCACAGCTTTCTCCACTGCCATGTTGTGCAGCATGCAGCACACGAGGAAGATCTTGCAGACCTTCACCGGTGCATATGGGAGTGCGCCGCCGGTCTTGTGGAGGCAACGGTATCGGCTCTTCAGGAGGCCAAACGTCCTCTCTATCACTCGCCTGGTCCGCCCATGGGCATTTTTGTAGCGGTGCTCGGCAGCCGTGCTGGGGTTGCGGAGAGGCGTGATCAGCCATGGCATGTTGGGATAGCCAGCGTCCCCTACATGGAAACATCATGGACAAAAGTGGGTCAGGAGAAGCAGTAAGACAGGAAGATGACGCTAAATACAGGACTGACAGAGTATACCTACCAACAATACATGCTCGTTCATTGCACAGCTGCAGCATCATTTCAGGCACCCTGCTACGCCTCATGATGTAAGCATCGTGTGCTGATCCTGGAAAACGAGCACAGACACGTGAAATCACCATGTTGGGAAGACACGCCACAAGGGCATTAATGGAGTGGTAATGCTTGCGGTTCCTATACGCTACCTCCTGTGCCTGTGGTGGTACCAAAGCCACATGTGTTCCATCTATGGACCCAATGACATGGGGCATCCCTCCCAGGGCATAGAACTCACGCTTGACACCTGTCAACTGCTCATGAGTTGGGAATTTAATGAACTCATCCAGGTGATCCAACATGGCCTCTAAAAAATCATGCAGAACACGGCTGAACATGGTTTGGGACATGCCACCAACATGAGCAATGGTATATTGAAAGGTACCCGTGGCAAAGAAATGTAGGGCTGCCATCACCTTCATCATGTGTGTCAGTGCAGTAGGATACCTGTGTAGTGGTTGGAGGTGTGGTGCCAGCCGTGTCGTCAAGTTCTCAATCAACTGTCGGGGGAAGTGGTAGCGGCGTATACAGTCATGTTCCCTCAGGTCAGCCAAGTCCGGAATTGGTCGAGGGAGAGGCGGAGCCCTGCAGTAAATTTGAAGGGACAACGAAGAGTGAGTACAGTACACCACCAATGCCAATGTACTGAGCACATGTTCAACAGGCAATACACATATGCTACATACAGAGTCAGGTCTGTGCAATATGCCCTGGACACGTATGCCAGGCAGGTGACACTCCTACCAAGAGCCAGCTACAAACGTCGATTCTCAACCTCAATATGCCATGGCATGAAACTAGCTGTGGGCCAGTGTAAGTGAACAGGCAGACGCATTACAGGAGTTACAGACATCCACATATGTGCAGAAGAAGGATGTTTATTGTACAGACAGGTTGCGGAACACTAGATGCACAGGTCACATGTCATAGAAAAAGGACAGACCACACACCTTGCCATGAAGGAGTACATGTCAAGACTGATCACACATACATTGAGAGTATGCAGGTATGTCCTTGTTTTGAAACTCCGTGTCGATGCATACATACACACCTTACGTCGGATTACACATGTGGGCTGGTGTGCGTAACAGTGCGCCATGCCCATCTACACACAGACACATGTTGGTTGCAGTAACTGCAGATGCATTTGACCAAACACCTACAGCAAACCTATGGGAACACATGACACACACATGACATAGTTACAGCGTGCAACGCGGGCATTCACATGTCAGGAGTAATATTCCGTGTACCTGGCATCAGGGGACAGTTGCGGGTGTCGGTGACTGTGCCATGCCAGTGACGCATGGCTCAACAAGTCTGTACTACATGCACACATGTCAAAGGAGTGAAGGGGATGTGTGGCACATTGTTTACCATCACACATGACTTGTACACAGCTCATCATACATTTATTTGCTTCACACCTCAGGAGTAATGTGCCACATGACAGCCTGACACACCTGTGCCCGACACTTGTAGTACTGCACAGACAATGCCTTGATGTCCAGCCTTGGCCAAGTATGACAGCTCTATTCCTGTCTGTGTGCTGCCTGTCACCACTGTAAGGTGTGAAACGCACCGTACATACGCTCTGAGGGCGTGTGTAGGGTCCCTATCACAATGGGAGTGCTGGCGTATGCGTACGCCATAGTAAAACGGACCGTACACGCGTGTGTAGGGTCCCTATCACTATGGGAGTGCTGGCGTATGCGTACGCCATAGTGATACGGACCGTACACGCATGTGTAGGGTCCCTATCACTATGGGAGTGCTGGCGTATGCGTACGCCATAGTGAAACGGACCGTACACGCGTGTGTAGGGTCCCTATCACTATGGAAGTGCTGGCGTATGCGTACGCCATAGTGATACGGACCGTACACGCCTGTGTAGGGTCCCTATCACTATGGGAGTGCTGGCGTATGTGTATGCCATAGTGTTACGGACCGTACACGCCTGTCAGTAGGGTCCCTATCACCATGGGAGTGCTAGCGTATGCATACGCCATAGTGATACGGACCGTACACGCGTGTGTAGGGTCCCTATCACTATGGGAGGGCTGGCGTATGCGTACGCCATAGTAATACGGACCGTACACGCGTGTGTAGGGTCCCTATCACTATGGGAGTGCTGGCGTATGCGTACGCCATAGTAATACGGACTGTACACGCGTGTGTACGGCCCCTATCACTATGGGAGTGCTGGCGTATGCATACGCCATAGTAATACGACCCGTACACGCGTGTGTATGGTCCGTATTACTATGGCGTACGCATACGCGAGCACTCCCATAGTGATAGGGACCGTACACACGCCTGTACGGTCCGTTTCACTGCATTTGGGGTGCCCTAGGGCCGTGGACCGCACAGTACCTGTGTGTAAATATTGAAATAACATAGGGGACACATGAGGGACAAGTATAAGGGCCTAAATGCAGGCTGGTTGTCATGGAGACCGAGTTTAAAGTTTGAATTTTTGCATCAGGTGGGCAGCAGAAGTCGGTTGGAAACAATATACTTTGTTGCAAAGTGGTTGTTGACTTGACATCATGCTCAATTTTTAAACCATGCAAAGCCACTCACTGGGGTAGGTTTAAAGGGATTGGAGGAAACGTAGGATGCTAATGTGAATGACCAATCACTCTGTACTCCTGTAAATGAAACAGGCCAGCAAGGCAGATATAAGGCAGCCAGGTCCCATGAGAGAGCACGTGCCTGCACATCCTTTCATTCCACAACACTGCTGCTGCTTGTGATTCCTCTGGCACCATGTCCAGGTCTGTAGAGAGGGCCCATCCATTCACCATGGAGGAGAATATGGCGTTGGTGGATGTGATCCTCCCACAGTACACCATGCTGTATGGTCGACCAGGGGAGCAGGTGAGTGCTGACTCCACTAGCTTAGACTGTGCCCCTTTTTTGTGACTGTGACTTCTGGCATTGTGTCCATGTGTGACAGACATGCAATGTTGTTTAGAGTGGGTCCCAGGGTGGGGAAGGCCTCATGTCTCCCATGCAGAGCATGCTGTAGTTCATGTGTGCACTCCTCACTTGCATAGTGCTTACTGTGACAATCAATGCATGGTGCATGCCACATTCTGCCTGGCTACTCCTCCTGGGAATGTTGTTTCTACAGTCCTGATGTGATTCTGTGGTCCCCCCAGTGTGACAGGTGACAGTACCCATAGATGTGTGTTTGTTTAGTGTACCTGTGCTGTGAGTGTCCAAATGATGTGTTCGTCCCCTGGACATTGGTGTGTGTGTGTGTAAGTCCCCTGTCATGTGGGTGAGTGCATATGGGGAGTGTTGCACACCAGCTGCATGAGGGATGGATATACCCTGCCCATCTGATGTGAGCAGGGATCAGTGCTGTGTGACTGCCGTGCTGAGCCAGCCCCACACCTGTGACACCCCCCAGTCTAGTGGCACATGGGCAGAGTGAGGTTTGAACCCGCAGTTGGCAATGGCAGGTGATTGTCCTGTGCCTGTGTGTGTCTGTGTACTCTGCTGAGGTTGCGTCAGTGGGCTGGGGCATGTGACTGCTTTGAGGTGCTGTACATAATCCTGGTGTAGCTTGTGATGCACAGTGTGATCCAGGATCACTGATTGTGTGGCACCCCTCATGCCACCTGTGTACTTTCAATGCCACGTAGTGCATTTTGCCTTCCCCAGAGGATAATGTCCCTATGACAAAGGTGCAATGAGTTGCCTGCATACCATGGCCTGTTCAAAAAAGACAAATTATTAATATGTGTGTCTCTGTGTCATTGCTCAGGTGTATTAAAGTATTCTCACTTTTGCATCCTCACAGGTAGGCGTCCATGCCAAGGGGGAGATATGGAAGCAAGCCGTCAGTGCCGTGAGGAAGAAGGAGGGTCGGAAGCGGCGCCTAGCCCAGGTGAGGAAACGCTGGCACGATATCCGATGCTGGACGAGGAGGATCGCACGGGTCCTGCTGGGGGACTCACCTGAGAGCCACAAGAACCGTGGGCGCCGGCGTCTGACCCACATCCATAAGCGTGTGCTGGCGGTGGTCTTCCCCGACTTGGAGAGGCGCTTACAGGAGAAGCAGCAGCAGGAAGGGTGTAGGTACATGTGTGTTTGTTGTGTGTCACCAGCTTTTGGAAGTGTGCAGTTGCATGGATACACTGCCAGGGTTTAAATGTGCAGTGCATAACCTGTTCCCCAAAGTAAACCGGTGCTGTTCTTCCTCCATTCCCCTCCTTGCCATGTGTTCCCTGGTCTGTGTGTAGTCACTCTTGCACAAGGTAATCTAGGCTGGCAGTTAATCCAAGTGCCCAATGCTTGCAGCATCATGTGTGGGGGTGGTGTGTAACAGGTTTTGGGACCTTGCCTGTGCCCTGGCCAGTTCAGTCATTGTGGGGTCCATGTCAGTTGGCACTGATGCTGAGTCCCGACATAGGAGTGTGTCTTAAAAGTGTACTGCCTTACAGCATGCATGTCCAATGTTGTGCCCTCTGACATGATGTGCATGAGTGGGAGTAATGCATAGTGCAGGGACGGTTGCTTCAGTTGCAGTCATATCCATCCAGGACCATGGAGGAGTGTGGCCACTACCGTGCCCTGGGGCACCTTTTCCTAGGTATCATCTGTGTCATCCAACAATGTGGACATTCTCTGTGTCTTCGGCATAGGTTGGGCTCTGTGACATTGTACCCTGGCCTCATCTGTATTTACGTAAACTGTGCTACATGTGTCCACTGTACAGTGTGACCCGATTTTGCTTGTGCATACTCACAGTGGGCAGTGCCTGTGTGTCTTGGTACGACAATCTGATGATGGTTGATTGTCAATGATATATGTGGAGAGGCGCACCATGGGTAGTTTGTGTACAATCAGGATTTAGTGCAGGCCATATGTTTTTATCCCAGAGTAAGAGGTGTAAGTACTTCCTCTGTCTCAATCACATTGTCTCAGGTAGGGGGTGGTTTGTGCGGGCGAGGCCTACATGTCAAAATCTGAAGTCTCCTTGCTAGGTCTGGCCTGTGTGTGATGTTTGTCTGGACATACACTCAAGGTGCAGTGACCCAGTCATGTTGGGCATGTTTTAATGTATTAGCTTTGCAGCATGTGCAAAAAGTTAATAGACATGGTTCCTGCTCATCCCTTTTTTGGCAACGCTGTGTGGTGCAGATGCTGTGCACGATTGTCCAATTTGATATCAAGTAATTTGCTGTTGTGTCATGCTCTCCATTGTTTCTCAGTGGCATGGTGGATCAACCAACTGTGTGTTGCAGGGCCAACATATGTACCTTGTATTGTGGATGTTACTCATGTTGCTTTTCAGGCTATGCACTGTGACCTATGTAGATTTGACTCATGTGACATATGTATACAGGTGTCTGATTATTTCCTGTCTCTTCACCTTGCCCACAGCATCGTCGGGGGACTCCGAGGGAGACACTGGCACGGACCGTGAGGAGGGTGCGAGCACCAGTGCCAGCAGTGCTGTCTTGTCTGGCGCATCGAGTGGCACGGAAGCCGAGGGGAGTGAGGCGGAGGACCTGTCCAGTCCCACCACCGACTATGACGCTGACGGGTCTGAGGCTGAGCTCCCAGAGGGGGCGGAGGCTGCTCCCACAGCTGACAGCAGCACTCCATCACTACCCGCCCCCTCCATCCCCATCACCGGCCTCCCACTTGCTCGGGTCCCTTCCCGCCGTGCTAGGTCACCACGTGTCTCCTTCTTGCCAGGCACCGCACCCCCTGCCCCTGTCTCCACTGCTGCCGTGAATGCCGAGTCGGTGGACATCCTGCGACAGTTGCAGGTTGGTCAGACTGCGATGCTTAATGTCCTCCATGGCCACACCCGAGTGCTCACCCAGATGGAGGCATACATGGAGGGCATCTCAGCTGCGCAGTCTGACCAACGCCAGTTGCTGAGGTCCATAGACTCGACACTGACTGCAGCAGTGGGTCTCCTGCAGCGCTGCGTACCCCCCCTACCCCTGCACCATCCACATTTCCCACTCCCATGCCTGTCCCAAGCACACCCAGATGTACCCATGCATGCACCCCACCAGACACAGGCACCACACCACCAGGGAAGGCCAAGCGCACACCTCCTGTCACGCACACACAGGGTGAAGTAGGCACACCCACTGGGTCGGGGGGCAAACGGAAGACACACAGCCACAGTGGGAGTCCACATTCCTCACAACCCACTCCCTCCAAATCCACTCCCCTCAGCTCTCCTGGCCAAGATTCCAACAAAGATTACTTCCTGGCCGCTCTGTCCCTGAGCCCCAGTGTGACACCTTCCCGCAAGCGGTCAAAGGAGTCCCCGGTCAGGGTAGTTGAGCCCCCCCGTCCACACCCTCCCCCAGTAGCGCTGCGACCCATCCCTCTGAGCCCCCCTCCTCCTTGGGGCCTGTGGTTCCTTCGGGTGCAGGGGAGACGCTGGAGGACCTTGCAACCGGGTGCAGCGCCATTCTCACCTCCACCTTTGGCGCTGCCCCACCCCCTGTGGTGGAGTCCTCCGTCCCTGCACCCACAACACCTACCCTTGCCCCTCCTGTCCCTGCGGTGCCTGGTCCTTCCCCCCTCATGATGCCCCCCCCCCCCTGTGGAAGCAAAGGAGGTATGAACTGTGCAGGCAAGCTAGGGGACACGCGTCCCTATGTGTCCCCCACCAGGAATTGGACTATGGACTGCCCTATGGGCCTTGTACATATTGAACTTTTAATAACCAATTTTTTTTTCATGCTGAATAAAGCAATGTCTTTTTTCCTTTGAACACTACTGCTTTTCTGGTATTGCTGTTGGTGGTGCAGCTCCATGATTTGGGGTGGGAATAATGTGTTAGGTGTCTGGGAAATGTAGTAGTGTGCTGCTCATGGGGTGGACCCTGGTATCTGTGTGCCATCACAAGGTATTTGCGAAATAACTTTGTTCATGTAAGCTCTTACTGCATGGTGACATTGTCCCAAGGTGTGTTCCTTCCTCTGTGGACCCTGACAACTTCCCTGCAGGGTGTTTCCTAAATGTTGTGCTGAGCTGTGTCTACATTTCCTTGGTGTGTGACGGATCCGTTCAACTTTGCCCATGCGTGCTGGGCAATGTCTCCACCTGCATAATTAGTGGCATCCTTGGTGGTCACTGTACTTGTGTATGGAGTATATTGACATGACTTCATGTGGACATGTTCCCTTTTACACACTATGCATGTGTGTACTCCCAGCCTCGCACACATGTGTTACGTGTTCTGCAGGGTCTTTGAGTACCTGACTGACAATTGTGGGCATTGTATCTGTGGGTACTGCACCCTTTTCTTTCCATGGGCACTGCTGGGGGGACTCTGCACCCACCCCTCCTATGTCTGGGCACTGCTGGGGGACTCTGCACCCACCCCTCCTATGTCTGGGCACTGCTGGGAGTGATAGGCACCCACCCCTCCTGTGTCTGGGCACTGCTGGGAGTGATAGGCACCCACCCCTCCTGTGTCTGGGCACTGCTGGGTGGACTCTGCACCCACCCCTCCTATGTCTGGGCACTGCTGTGAGGACTCTGCACCCACCCCTCCTATGTCTGGGCACTGCTGGGGGGACTCTGCACCCACCCCTCCTATGTCTGAGCACTGCTGGGAGGACTCTGCACCCACCCCTCCTGTCTCTGGGCACTGCTGGGAGTGATAGGCACCCACCCCTCCTATGTCTGGGCACTGCTGGGAGTGATAGGCACCCACCCCTCCTATGTCTGGGCACTGCTGGGAGGACTCTGCACCCACCCCTCCTATGTCTGGGCACTGCTGGGAGGACTCTGCACCCACCCCTCCTGTGTCTGGGCACTGCTGGGAGAGATAGGCACCCACCCCTCCTGTGTCTGGGCACTGCTGGGAGTGATAGGCACCCATCCCTCCTGTGTCTGGGCACTGCTAGGGGGGACTCTGCACCCACCCCTCCTATGTCTGGGCACTGCTGGGGGGACTCTGCACCCACCCCTCCTATGTCTGGGCACTGCTGGGAGTGATAGGCACCCACCCCTCCTGTGTCTGGGCACTGCTGGGAGGACTCTGCACCCACCCCTCCTATGTCTGGGCACTGCTGGGGGGACTCTGCACCCACCCCTCCTGTGTCTGGGCAATGCTGGGAGTGATAGGCACCCACCCCTCCTGTGTCTGGGCACTGCTGGGAGTGATAGGCACCCACCCCTCCTATGTCTGGGCACTGCTGGGAGTGATAGGCACCCACCCCTCCTATGTCTGGGCACTGCTGGGAGGACTCTGCACCCACCCCTCCTATGTCTGGGCACTGCTGGGGGGACTCTGCACCCACCCCTCCTGTGTCTGGGCACTGCTGGGAGTGATAGGCACCCACCCCTCCTGTGTCTGGGCACTGCTGGGAGTGATAGGCACCCACCCCTCCTATGTCTGGGCACTGCTGGGAGTGATAGGCACCCACCCTCTCCTATGTCTGGGCACTGCTGGGGGGACTCTGCACCCACCCCTCCTATGTCTGGGCACTGCTGGGGGGACTCTGCACCCACCCCTCCTATGTCTGGGCACTGCTGGGGGGACTCTGCACCCACCCCTCCTATGTCTGGGCACTGCTGGGAGTGATAGGCACCCACCCCTCCTGTGTCTGGGCACTGCTGGGAGTGATAGGCACCCACCCCTCCTATGTCTGGGCACTGCTGGGAGGACTCTGCACCCACCCCTCCTATGTCTGGCCATGTACGCTTGGGACATACACGGGTGGGGGTACGCTCTGAAAATACCCGTACCCACGCTCTGCAGGCCTGGGTACGGCCCGTACCCATGCCTTTGGAACGTGGGTACGGTGCGTACCCCCATTGTTGGGGTGCCGTAGGGGTCCGCATCGTACCCAGGCCTTCTGAGCGTGGGTACGGGTCGTACCACGTGTACCCCTACATCACTCCAACAATGGCGGTACGGCCCGTACCCACGCTCTTAAGGCCTGGGTACGGTGCGGACCCCAATGGGGTGCCGTAGGGGTACGCACCGTACCCAGTCCTTCAGGGCGTGGGTACGGGTCGTACCATGCGTACCCCTACATCACCCCAACAATGCTGGTACGGCCCGTACCCAGGCCTTTAGAACGTGGGTACGGCCCGTACCGCCATTATTGGGGTGACGTAGGGGTGGGCGTGGTATGACCCGTACCCACGCTCTTAAGGCCTGGGTACGGTGCGGACCCCCAATGGGGTGCCGTAGGGGTAGGCACCGTACCCAGGCCTTCAGGGCGTGGGTACGGGTCGTACCACGCGTACCCCTACATCACCCCAACAATGCTGCTACGGCCCGTACCAAGGCCTTTAGAACGTGGGTACGGGCCGTACCACCATTGTTGGGGTGACGTAGGGGTGGGCGTGGTACGACCCGTACCCACGCTCTTAAGGCGTGGGTACGGTACGTACCAGAATTGTTGTGTTGCCAGTTCGCATCAACATCCACTTCCGTTGTGGCTGACGCATGCGTTGCTGGACACGCCCCCACCCCCTCGAAGTGACCAGGCCCTGAAGGTCAGGTATGTCCAGGGCATGTATGATTTGTGACTTGGGTGGGGGTTATGTGTCCTGCCCCTGCCACCCCCTTTGCGCCTGGGTGTTGTTCTGACCTTCTGCGGCGTCTGCGTCGGTTCTTGTAGAGCAGGTGGACTGCTATGAGGGCTGGGATGACACGTAGGTGCGGGTCCATGGCTGTCCGTCGCGTACAGGTGCTCCTTGTGCGCGTCGTCCTGATTTCCCGGCAGTTTTTGGCAGCCGGAAAATATAATCCGTGCGGGGTGACGTCAGTACGGATCGTACTTCCTGGTTCGTGAAACGCAGCCTGAATGCGTCCCGACGTCACGTCGGCGCTTTCCCGGATCACATTTTTATCTATATTTTCGTCGGTCGGTGTTTTGTACGATTCGTACGGAAATAGTGTTTCCATACGAATCGTACTTGCATTTTTTTAATGTTTTTTGACCGGGTGCGAGTCGGACGGAGAAAATGCTCCAACCGACGGTTCGTACCCGGTTTTTCCAGGATCGAAATCGGCCCCTATGTCTCTAGCCGCAGGTGGTCATATTAGCACCATGTACAAGTGCTGTAGAGGAAACATGCAGGCTTGGGATGCCTTTTGTTGGACCTGTCAGTGGTGTGATGGTCTTCCCTCAAATGTTTTGTGCTTATATTCCAAATATTTTGATTGATTTCCGTAGGCTCAAGGACTCTCTGGCCACTGCCAACCAGTGCTAAAGTGCTTGTGCTCTTCCTCTTAAACAGTATTAAATGGGCTCATACGTGATTGGCATATTTAATTTACTTATAACACCCTTATAGAGTGGTATACCATATACCCAGGACCAGTGTATTAAATGCAACTCATGGGTATGCAACACTTTCTTTGCCACTCACTCAAGTAGCCCCTCAAAACATATCCCAGGTCTGCCAGCTCAGCCTGACTGCAATTTTAAACTGGAAATTTGACTTGGCAATATAATCCCCTTGCCAAGCCTTCACCTCCCCTTTTATTCTATATAAGTCAGACCTAAGGTGGGCCATAGGTAGCCCATAGGGCAGAGTGCATTGTAATTAAAGGTTAGACATGTACATTTCAGTTTTACATGTCCTGGTACTGAAAACACCTAAATTTGCTTTTCACTCCTGGGAGCCTACCAATCTTATAGGATGATATTGGGTTACCTTATTACATTTAATAAGTGCTAACGTTTGATTGGGAACAGGTAAATCTTTCATGTTTAGTGACAGAAATAGTTATTCAAGAATGATCCTCATTAATGGTAAAGTAGGATTTTAAGTTGCCATTTTCCTGCTCTAAATATTTGGTGTATACAGCCTGTCGCCAGGTCATGTGATTGGTTGTACTCGACAGTTGAACTTTAATTATTCCCCCCAGACAGTCACACAACAGAGGTAGTAGGTGAACTAGGATGAGCCATGAACTGACAGGGTGGAGGGTGGAACTGGGCACTGCCCCATTTGCAATTATTTAGACAATGCTCTGCCTTAACACAAACAACTTCTCACCCATGCACTGATCATGCATCCAGATTGGAGCCAGAGCAGGGGAAGCTGAAAACTTCAAGCACTTAAAAGGGAATTCTCTAGAAACCTCTCCTACTTCACGGTTTTCCCCAGACTTCTTGCTTTCTTCCTCCTATTTTTCCTTACTTGTTTTTATTAGCTGTAGGACTCTTGGCACCTTACCAATGCTGATCAATGCTAAAGTGCATATGATTTCTGTGCAAATTATAATAGTGATTGGTATATCCATGATTGCCATATTTGATTTACAAGTAAGTCCCTAGTAAAGTGTACTGTGTGTGCCCAGGGCATCTATACCAAATAGTACTAGTGGGCCTGCAGCACCGATTGTGCCATGTACATGAGTAGCCCAGTAACCATGTCTCAGGTTGGCCACTGCACTGTCTGACAGTGCAGTTTTAAACTGCCATGTCGACCTGGCAAGTGTACTCACTTGCCAGGCCGAAACCTTCCCTATGCATGAGCATGAGCAATTTACGAGTACCAATTGGTACTCGCAAATTGCGCTTGCAATTTCCCATTCATTCCTATGGGCCTACAGGCCCATAGGAATGAATAGGAAGCTATACCTTATTTGCGACTCGCTATTTGCGAGTCACAAATAAGGAATGTGTAGGAAGCGCTATTATTATAGCGATTCCTACATGCATAGGATTTTGCAAGTCCTTAATTGTGAATCCTTAATATTCGTAATTAAGGACTCGCAAAATCTTCGCATGATGCATGTGCCTGTTGGAGTTTCGACTCCCTGAGCTCAGAATTTAAAATGAAACATTTTGGGGATAGGGTGTGGCTTAATGGCTAGATAATCCGACTTCGAAGCTGGGGAACAGTTTTGAATCTGGCGGGAGGCTCAAACATCCTATGATTCTGTGCATATCCCTTAACCTCTCTGTGCCTGAAAAAAATGAATGGGCCCATCTGTAATGCAACTGGGCTCAAGTAAAGTGCTCTGATACCGTTGGGTTGAGTTTGCACAATATAAAACCGCAAAAGAAAAGAAAATCTTTTAGTAAAGTTGTTTTCTATATTTGGTGTTTAAAATGCCACTTTTAAAAAGTGGACATTTTCTTGCTTTACCATTCCGTGTCTATTCCTGCCTGCCTGTGGAATCAACGTCTGCTTTAGAATGACAGGGGCTGTTTGTGCATTCACTCTACAAAGTCACATAAAGAGAGCTGAGGTGTGCCCTGCATATCCTGATGGCCCATCACCAGGCTGATGGGCCTTCTTGATCTAGAGTTGCCACTGACACCTCAATAGGGTTGTGCATGTCCTTTCATAATGCTGTCTCTACCCCCCTATAGTGTGTCAGAAGCCAAGTCAGGGCAAGTCAGTATCTTGTGAACTACAAAGACTTACCTTTTGAAGTATGCCTACTTCAAAGGCCAAAAGGGGCAAAAGTATTCGCCCAGTAACCCCACATTTTTTAATACTTCTGGACTAAGAGGAGATTCTGCCAAGAAGAAGAGCTGGAAAAGCTGCAGGAGAAGTACTGCCCCTCTGCTGTGTTGCTTTGCTGGGTTGGCCTTCAGTTGTTGCTTCTGTATTGGAGACTAAAATGACTGTACTTGTGCTTTTTGTATCCTGCTTGTCAGGGTTCTCCAAGGGCTTGTGTGTGCTTCCCTCCTGTTGGAAGTCTCAGGGCCATCAAAGACTTCATCTGCAGCTTCCCTGAACTCCTCTGCTGGGAGTTCTGACCTGCCAAGTGGTGCTAATTCAAGTTCTGGGCTCTTGGAGGTGGTTTTTCTGCTTTATGTCCTGAAAATCCATGTACCGGTCTTCAGCGCCTGTTTTTCCCGCCACAAGCGTTGCAGGAGCACAGCTGCAGAATCAACGCAGTGCCTGTCGTGCAGCTCCAAGATAGCTGCAGCCTGAGTTCTGTGCACCGACGTCCGAGACACACGCTCTGACTCTGATGCAGGCCCTGCTCTGCAGTTGAAGAATTAGACACATCACCTGCTCGTGGCTGGGAGTGGCTGAGAGACTCGAGCCCAGTGCGCCCGGTTTTTCAATGCATCACACCTGTGTGCCAAGTCTTCATCGACGCTGGGCATCAGTAAGGAAATGGGGCTGCATGTCTGGAGAAATGATGCCGCACCTCCTCTCGCAGTAAGAAATCAATGTCCATACCTGCCCTCTCAGTAAGAAACCGATGCATCATCTTCTCTCCCATTAGGGAATACATTCATCACCTCCCCTGCACAGCAGTAAGGAACCGTCGTATAACCTCCAATGGGAGAAAGGAACCGACGCATCAGCTTCCCTACGAGTAAGGAACCGACACATCACTTTCCCTCAGACTAAGTAACCAACGGAATGCTTTTCTTTTCTTGTGCCTCACCCTTTCTGGACCTGTTTTTGTCTTTGGTTTTACACATCCCAGGTACTTTGTGCTATAAAGTGATGCATACATAATTGTTTAAGGACTGAACTGTTTAAACCTTTTTTAAAGTGATATCTTGATTAGTGTATGTCGGATGTTTGTCGTTTGGTCTTGTTTTGAGATGATAAATATTGGCTATTTTTCTAAACTGGTGTGGTGTTTTTACTCTGTTACTGTATGTGTGCACAAATGCTATACAAATTGCCTCTGTAGTTTAGCCTGCCTTCTCTGTGCCATCCTATCAGAGGGTGAGCACAGGCAAACACAGGTATGTACTTTGCTCATCCTGACTAGAGTGAGGGTTCCTGCTTGTTCAGGGTGCATACAACAATCAGAAACCCCATTTCTAACATTGGTGAGGATAGGACTTGTTTTTGTACTTCACATGCAATAATTGGTGTACACTACTGCATAGCGCAGACCACTATGTAATCACATACTGTTTTTCCTTTTTATGTTCTTTGTTCGCCTTCTGGATTTTGTTTTGATACTTGGAACTCTGGTTGGCTGCTGTACCCCTGAGGCCTTTACAAAATGGTAATTAGCTTCTGCCACCTGTACATCTATACTATGAAATAGCTAAATATTTTTCCAAGGAAAGGGGCTGGTTGTGAAGAGGAGATCCACAAGGCAGGATCTGGAGACAGACCTGTATTGCTATGAGGTACCACGTTGGGAAGGAACGCTATCAGATGATTCTGAAAAGGAGGAATTCTCTGAAAGTCTAAAGGATGTAAGAACTTGGAACATCCCAGAACCCCAAGAGTGCAGTGGCCTGAGAGGGAGACCAGGAAGAAAAACTGGCTCTCGAGGAGAAGAGAAGACTTCTAGCTTGTGAGCGGAGAATAAGAGAGAGCTGCACTTGGAAATCAAGAGGGCTGAGTCCAGCAATTATGTTGGCGGCAAAGATGTAATGTCCACCACTGAGGAAAAAGTGCACATACCTAGAGACTTGGTACCTGACTTGAAGAAGGGGGATTACATACACCTGGGGGTTCAGGTTTCTGAGGCAGATCCAGATGTGTGCAGGGTCCCTGGGGTGGACTGGGGAACTGGCACAGGGGGTCAAATTCCTATTGGGGGTAGGAACACTCTACTGACTCTATAAGAGGGTGACAAAGAGAGGGGTTCCTCCCATGGTAGAGGCCCTGGTGATGAAGAATGGAGACACCCCAAAAGAGTGTGGGTTGAGTTTCAGGGACAGTCAGATACTGTCTCACCAGTCTTTGGAGGGTGATGTGGGGTAATTTTCAACACACTAGATGGTGAAGTGGAGGGTAGTTTGGGTAACATGAGTGGGGCTGTGCAATTTGAGTACCGGAGAGCATATGTTCAGTCAGTTTTCCAGAGCTCTGCCAACACCCGGTGGAGTGCGAGTTCTCCAACCCAAGGGAGCTTGCACTGGAGGCAGATCTTTTGGTGGATTCCCGAGGGTCTGAAGATGCTTTTGGGAGTTTATCCTGAAGAGGCTGGCTCAGGTTTTCCCCAACCAAGGGAGGTGGCGAGGTTTGTAGGAGCCCAGCTAGGTCCAAGTGTAGTGGGATAGGTAGATGGTCCCATGTCCTTCTCAGGGTAGAGGTGGGAGTGGGCAGAGGCCCAGGTTGCCCTACACCCCGGGCCTAGATGGTTCCCAAAGGGAGCGCCAGGAGGGAGGCCTAGTCTGTACACATGGGTCCCTGAGGGAAACAGCTGTTGTGCAGCTGCCAGAATGGCTGACTCCAGCGACAAAGAGTGCCAGGTGGTTGGAGAGCCCTGAAAGGTCTGGGGCCTGGCATACTTGCCAGGCCCAAACCATCCCTTTTGCTACATGTAAGGCACCCCTAAGGTAGGCCCAATGTAGCCACATCAGCATGGGTCAATGTATGTGAAAGGTAGGACATGTACTGATAAGTTGTACATGTCCTGATAGTGAAATACTGCAAATTTATGTTTCACTAATGCAAGGGCTATCTCTCCTATAGGTTATCATTGGAGCTGCCTTGTAACATCTTACAAGTGTACCTTTCAATTGGGAAGTGAAAGAGATTAGGCGTTCGGGCTCCCTGAGCTCAGAATGTAAAAATACATCTTTTAGTGAAGTTGGTTTTTAAATTGAATGTTTGAAAATGCTACTGTTAGAGAATGGGCATGTTCTTGCTTTACCATTCAATCAATCAATCAATCAATCAATCAATCAATCAATCAGGGGGTTTATAAAGCGCACTACTCACCCGTGAGGGTTTCAAGGCGCTTGGGGCAGGGGGGGGGAGCGGCTCCGGATCAGTCGAAGAGCCAAGTCTTGAGGTCTGTATCTCTTCCTGCCTGTGGAATTACCATCTGGTTTAGACTGACAGGGGCTGCTTGTGCATTCAATCTAGACAGTCACACAAAGGGAGCTGAGGTGTGCCCTGTATATCCTGAAGGCCCATTACCAGACTGATGGGCTTTCCTGAGCTAGAGTGGTGGGAGGAGTTGCCACTGAAACCTCAATAGGGCTGTGTCTGTCCTCTTATAATGACGTCTCCACCTCCCTGGAGTGTTTCTGGACCCAAGCCAGGGCAAGGCAAGAATGTGCGCACTACAAAGACTTCCCTTTGAAGTATGTCTACTTCAAAGGCCAAAAGTGGTATAAGTATGGGACATGTAACCCCACATTTCTAGAACACTAGACTAAGAGGAGATTCTGCCAATAACAAAAAAGCTGGAGAAACTGTCAGGAGGAGTACTGCCCCTCTTCTGTGTTGCTTTGCTGGGTTGGCCTACAGTTGCTGCTTCTGTCTGGAAGACTGAAAGTACTCAACTTGTGCTTTTTGTATCCTGCTTGTCAAAATTCTCCAAGTGCTTGTGTGTGCCCGCCTCCTGTTGGTTGTCACAGGGCCATCAAAGACTTCATCTGAGGCTCCCCATAACTTCTATGTTGGGAGTTCTGATCTGCCAAGTGGGGCCAATTCCAATTCTGGGCCCTTGATGTGTTTTTGCTCCTCCAAATCCTGAAAATCCAGCACTGGACTTCAGCGCCTGTTTTTCCCACTGCAAGCTTGCCATTCAGTTAAAAAACCAACGCTTTGCCGCAGCGTGTCCGATGAATTGAGGCAGCACCTGTCCTGTGCACTGTGTCTCTGACATTCGAGACTCCCCCTTTAACCCCTTCAGTGCCCATGACGAGCTGGACTCGTCATGGGCCGCGGTGGCGCTGTGCCCATGACGAGTCCAGCTCGTCATAGACCCCGCCCGCTAATGCAACGGCCGGCACTGGGCGGGGAAAGGGGCGGGCACTGAAGGGGTTAACACAGGCCCTGGTGTGCTGCTGAAGACTTTCATGGATCACCTGGTTGTGGCTGGAGAATCAGCCCACTGCCTGTTTCACTGCCACCACATTGACCCCAGCGTGTCTGGATTTTCCATGCATCGCATCTGTGCACCAAGTCCACATCAACGCTGAGCTTTTCACAGAAAAGACGTATCACCTCCTCTCTCAGTAAGAAACCAACACATCACCTCCTCTCACAGTAAGTAACCAACGCATCACCTCTACTGCGTAGCAGTAAGGAACTGATGCATCACCTCCCCTGGGAGCAAGGAACCGACACATCACCTGCCCTGCGAGTAAGGAACTGATGCTTCACCTCCCCTGGGAGCAAGGAACCGACACATCACCTGCCCTGCGAGTAAGGAACTGATGCATCACCTACCCTGAGAGTAAGGAACCGACACTTCGCTTTCGTTTTTCAGTGCCTCACCTCACCTATGCCTGTTTTTGTCTTTGATTTTGACGCGTCCCAGGCACCTTGTGCTAAAAAGTGACACATCTATAGTTTTATATGGACTGAACTGTTTAAACCCCTTTAAAGTGATATCTTGATTAACGTTTTTTGGATTTTGTCATTTTGTCTTGCTTGGATTAGATAAATATTAGCTATTTTTCTAAACTGGTATAGTGCCATTTTATGATGTTTTCACTGTATTACTGAATGTGTGCACAAATGCCTCTATAGTTTAGTCTGACTGCTCTGTGACAAACTACCGGAAAGGGATGTATGTCGTTACAACGCACACTTTTACAACGCATGCACTTACAATGCATTTTTTACAACGCAACATCCACTACAACGCATTCCATTACATAGCATGACACTACAACGCATTTTTAAAAACTACCTTTACAACGCATTCCATTACATCGCATACTACCTTTACAACGCATACCTAAGAGGCCTGCCTTGCTGCTTGAGCCCTGTTACATCACTTGAACTCAGGACTTCCAGGGTGACTTCAAGGTCTGGGTGTCTGACCTTCTGATCAGAGCATCAGGGACAGAAAAGACTCCAGCTATCATGAACCCACACCTGGACCCATCCTGAGGGATTTCAAACCCCCTAACTGGTGCCCCTCCAGCTTTGACCTTTGGCGGTGATGCTAAAGATGCCCAGATAGTCAAAATCAAATATTTAGGACTTAAAACATTTTTGGCTAAAAACTGCTCTGAGGACCAAGAGGAGGCCATGAGTAACCTGTTCATTTATCTGCTCAGTCAGTCTGACCTCACTGCAGCTCCTGCAATGTTCCTCTCCTCAGGAGCCAATCCTATTCTGCAATCCTTTGTCAAAGAGGTATCCAGCCTCATGGAACTCTCACTGGGCATAGCCTCCAGGCCCGTCCTGCTGGAGATTTTAATCTTTCATAACAGAAACGAAGTCAGAATGATGAAATCTTCATCGTGGCTTCATATAATAGCTCTCCGACGATGATGCTCCCTCATTATATACCGCCTGGAGCCTTGCCCCTGTAAATTTTACTTTCACATAAAAACGTTCTTTAAAGTTTCTTCAAAAACTGAAGGTAAGTGGTGACCATCTCAATCCACTTTTTGCATCAGACTCACGCTCCATCTCAGTCAGCCATTATTCACCTTTGACCTGGTCTTACAAGACTGGATAACCGCGGTTCGCACTTTGATTTTTTAGGCACTAGTTTTTACTTTGAACTTTACAGATTCATAATTCTGGGTCTACTGATTGGATGTATGTTGTTTTGGTGTCAAATCATTAATTAAAATGTTCTCTATTTTTTTGAATTGTTGGGGTACTTTTCTTGTGCTGTGTTTTCACTTTATTAATGTTTGTATGTTGAATAAATACTTTACGCATTGCCTCTGATTTAAGCCTGACTTCTTTTGTGCAAAGTTAGCAGAGGGGTAAGAACAGGCTAATTTAGTGACTTTTGTGGTTCATCGTGATAGGGATTTTGGCTGTTGCTCAAGGCTGTTGCTCAAATAGGGATCGCCCCTATTCAATCAACAACCCATATTTTTACACATTAAATGTGGTCTTTTGTAGTTGTGTAGTTTTATAGGAGAGGCCTCGGGTTACAGATTGTCTAAGAGGTTGGCTGCTGTGGAAGATCACACTATTGATGTGTGTTGTTGGGGCATAAATGTAGTTTGGATGCCTTTGAATTGATCTTTTATAGTGGCAGAGTAGTGGAGAAGGCTTCCTGTTTGTTGATTACTTCACAATGAGCCACAAGAGGAAGTTAAGTGAGAACCATTTGCGGGTTTAACTGGGCAATTAGGCAAATCAGGACATCTTTCATTTTGTCATTGTGTTAACATTAGGCTTTCAGCTTGCTCCTGTTTTAGAGTTCAAATCAAATCAAATCAAATCAAATAAGCTTTATTCGGAAAGTTAATTTCAGTCCATAAAAGCATATACAATGTTATATTTCATTTTATACAATAAAAACAAATAACGTTAAAAATATATGTACAAGTTAGGTGGCAAGAGACTTTCATGTAGATAGTACTAATTAGTGTAAGTGCAAATGGCAAACTATGGGCATGTAGTTAATTCATCTTTAATTCATAAATTTAAGGGTTTTGCTTTCAATTACGAAAAGAGTGATATAGAACAGTCGATACAACTTATAAAAGTACTATTTTTTGGGTAATCAGACATAATAAAAAGATTAATGATGTTTTTAGAGCGGGAAAGAAGAAAAAATAACCCACGTCTGCAGTATTAGGATGCAACGGGGGCTAACTCCAAAACAACGTTTGGTACCTATTATTTACAATACTTCATCACAACAGCTCTAAAACAGTCGATAGAACTTATAAAAGTACTATTTTTGGGTAATCAGACATAATAAAAAGGGATTAATGATGTTTTTAGAGCGGGAAAGAAGAAAAAATAACCCCCGTCTGCAGTATTAGGATGCGTCGGGGGCTAACTCCAAAACAGCGTTTGGTACCTATTATTTACAATACTTCCTCACAACAGCTCTAATAGACAATATGCTCTATCCTCAATTATACTTGTGTGCTATCACTATTAAAAGAGTCTAAAGCAATACTCTTTCGGATTTGATTTGATTTGGTTTTAGAGTTTATCTAACATGGAAGTTGTCATGGTTCCAACACACAGTTGCTGCTTGGGCAGGAACGACGCTTGGATAACTGGTTCAGGAGTTGTCTACCACAGGCCGTGTGATTTCTGTTTATCATTGGTGTGTTGTAATGGTAGGGCAGCAGGGAAAGACTTACAGAACACTGATTTATTCACAGAACAGTTGGCAAAGGAAGTCACATGGGTGCATGCTCGGGTATTGATAGGGTGTAAAAACAAGCAGGAGTCCTCCGATTTAATCTTTTGTAGTGCTGGGGTGGCGGGAAAGGCTTCTGGTTTGCTGATTAGCTTAAGGGTTTTCTGGGAGGTTTGTAATTGCGAGTTGGCATATAACACTCCCAGATAGCTGAATGGCTTAAGAGTCGTACAACAATGACACACAAGTGTTGCTGTGGCACACAAAAACACCCAAAATGCTGCTTTAACACATTATTTTTTCCAGGATGCTAAATCTTATCACCTCACAATTGAGGATTTTAGGATGGTATTTTAAGATGGCAGAAAATAGGTATATTGAAGCCTTTTCCCCAACAGCAAACTTCTCTCAAAAATAAAAATTGTATTAACAAAACCAAATTCAAAATCGAAAATTCAACTGACTAAGAGGGGCAGCTCTTTCTCACCCTTGGGCCGCGGTGGTGACTCTTTGACCTTTTTCCCGGTGCTGTGCCTGGTTCCGTGTGTGCCCGGTGTCTCGCCTCCGCTTCCTACATCTACTGCGGCCGCGGAGCAGACACCGGACACCGGACTCCATCCCCCAGAGTTCCTAGCGGCAGGAAGCCGCCGCCGACGCCGTCTTTCGCGCCAGGAGGCGCATATGAGACAGCTGTGACTCCGGCTGAGCGGGCAGCTCTTTCTCACCCTTGGGCCGCGGTGGTGACTCTTTGACCTTCTTCCCGGTGCTGTGCCTGGTTCCGTGTGTGCCCGGTGTCTCGCCACCGCTTCCTACATCTACTGCGGCCGCGGAGCAGACACCGGACACCGGACTCCATCCCCCAGAGTTCCTAGCGGCAGGAAGCCGCCGCCGCCGTCTTTCGCGCCAGGAGGCGCATATGAGACAGCTGTGACTCCCGCGTCGCGGGACGCACGCGGGCGGTGCCGGGAGAAGCCCGGGGCAAGGGCGGGACCGTCTGTGGCCGTCCGGGGCTGACCGTGGCTGGGCTGGGCCACCTCCCTTGATTTTCACCACAGGTATTTAGTTGCTCTTGCAATCTAAGGGGTTCTGTGTATATACAGAGCGTACGGTGACTGTGAACAATGGGGAAAACTACACGGATGGCCACTCGTTCGTCTGTTAAAACTAAAGCCCCAACTAAGACCCCTCTCCCAAGTCTAACAGCAATAGACAGGATGCTGCAAAAAACAATTGGGGTAGTCGCCAATGCTATTGAGAGCACTGAGAGGCGGCTATCACTACCCCCTAGTCTATGTTTGCTAGCGCAACAGCAACAGGACACAGAGGATCACTCTAATGCCATGCTGAGTATGCAATTATCGCAAGAATCTATATTAATGGCCTCTTATGCGGACTTTCCGGTCAAGGACTCGAACTGTGTTGTAATTTCGCAAACTACACCTCCTGATGATTTTATGAATCGGGAAAATAGGTTGTCTTTAACTCCTAGATTAGGACTAAGTGAGGGACAATCTAATACAAACAATGTGCCCCATCACAGGGAGGAGATAATCGTTTGTGAAAATGAAGATATAAACACTGTGGGTTTGACAATTGGTGCAACCTCCCTGCAGGAGATACAGGGGAGTAGACCAAAAACAAAAGTGGCGCAGATTGTGCGCAAGAAAGGGAAACCAAAAGGCAAAAATAAGAAATTTGTTTTACCCCCCGCCAAGAGAATGGAGTTAAAAGAAAGTCATTAAATAGTATTGAAGATAACTCCACCCTACAAGAAGGCATTACATTGAGTGATTTGGTAGACTTCATGATAAAAATTGAGCAGGTAATGAAGTCTTTGATATTGCCAGTGGTAGGAAGATTAAAGACCCTTGTTGATAAAATTGAGGGCTTAGAAAAGCAAGGGGCAGGTACTTTAGAAACATTGGAACATTTTAGTGCACTAATTAAATCTAAAGCTGCATTAAGTACTAATAATACAGATGATGCTGTTATTAATGTTCCGCATACATTAGTACCTGCGACTATACCTGAAAGGAGCAAGAAGGATGATGCACCCCTTATCCTACCTACGGGGGCAAATATGTTGAATAAAATGGATACTGGTGGAAAAAGAATTGAAAAAGAGAAAGGTAAGGGATATGATGAGAAGGAGGGAATGGCAGACTTAAAAATCTATAATCGAAATGAAAAGGATAAAAGAATATATATTGACCTCCCTCCACAGTCAATTCCCTATACCGTAGTGTTGACAGGGGTACCAGAGTTGAGTAACGGAAAGGCAGAAAACTACCAGGAACTCAAGAATAAGGTAATTCACTGGCTGAATCACAATAGGCCATTGCCTGGACAAACTCGTGTAGAAATTCCAAATGTTAGGAGGGTACACTGGATTGGACAGAGGCATAAAGATATTCAAGGAGATTGTATTATCGTGAACTTGAGGGACAGAAGAGCTGTGAGTTTTATTTGTCAATGGGAACCTAACTATAACACTGGCAGAATACAGGCTTTAGACCTAACCTACTTTTACCCGGTAATGGATTTAAGGAGAGATGATACCTGGCATTCCGGGGAATATAGGTTCAGACATAGAGGTAATGTTAGCCCAAATTTTAAAATCCCTTTAGCAAATAGATTTCAGATCCTGCAGGGGCTAGAAGATATTGACTGACTCAAGGGAGACAATAGACCCACTGATCTGAATATTCTCAAAAGTTATAAGATAAAGGACCAAGGGCTTCGGAATACCATCGCCGAAATAGAGACAGCTAAGGTGGTCCTTATTAGTGAGAGCCCACAAATTGAGGCACTTTGTGGTGAGGAAACACCTCTTGATAGTAATAATGACCTAGTGGATGATCAATCTAGTGGGGAGGCTTGGTCCCTTATGAGTTGGAACATCGCAGGACTGAGGTCCAAATTGGGCAATGAAAACTGGGAAAAACTGGTAGGCAATTTTGACGTTATTAGCCTCCAGGAAACATGGACAACTGAACCTATACACATTAATGGATTTAAAACATTCTTTTCTCCAGCAGTCAGCTCTACTCATGGTAGGGCTAAAGGAGGTTTGTGTACTTATGTTTCGAACCTGCTAGTAGGAGTTAAAACTGAGTTAGTTTTTAATAATGTATATTATCATATTATAAGGATCACAGTTAACAAGGGGTTTTCCATAATTTTGATTAACTTTTATGATAACATCCAAGGAGAAGACCCAATGGATGTTTTTAGATTATTAGGTAGTAACATCACCTCAGCAACTGGGCGGAGGACAGAGGATACCTGTATTATTTGGGTAGGAGACTTTAACTGCCAATTTTGCAGGAGTGGTGAGAATGGGTTATGTGGGATAAAATTAGACAGACATTGGCTCTAGTCATTTTGAACATTCTGGACGAGGGGATTGTTTAAATGAATTAATATTTGAAAATTATTTGGACTTTGTAAATAAGCTGATTAGTCCGGAAATCCCCTTTTTACCAACGTTTAATGGCAGAGGGGCAAATACAACTATTGATTATGCCCTAATGACTTCTAGACATAGGGATATGATACAGAACTATAGAATCCTGGACTGCCCACTTAGTGATCATTTCCCTTTAAGCCTAAAAATAACCATGGAACTTAAGAAATATCGTGGTAGGGCCAAATCTAAAGTGATAATAGATAACATCGTTATGGCCCGTAAAAATGGCTATGCTCTGAAGTGGACAAAAATTTGCCCCGCAGATTTCCAGGAGAAATTAATAAAAAGCATGTTGCTTCAATTTTATGTATGTACAGATGTAAATGCCAATGATTCTGATTTTATTAATAATTTTTCATTGATTATTGCCCAAACAAGGAAGTTATTGTGGGTTGGTACTAATGGAGGGAACACAAGGAAGAAGAGGTGGTTTGATTCTGAATGTACTAAGGCTTATAGAAGTCTAAAGCATGCTATACATGCTACAGAGAAGGATACTGACTTAATCAGGAACTGTAGGAGTGTCTATAAGCAGACCCTTAAAAATAGGAAAAATGCTTTAAAGCTGGAAGCATGGGATGCTTTATGTGACGCCTCGTTAAGCAAAGACTGTGCCTCATTCTGGAGAGTTGTTAATGCCCCTTTTCTAAATTTCAGCGATACGGACCCACTAGATGTAGCAATCACTGAGAGTGAGTGGGCCGAATATTTTACTAAGTTGTATTCCATTGTACAGGATAACATGGATAGTACCAATGATAATAACCAATTGAGAGATCATACACAGAGGAGTATCCAACTTGAACCTGAAATAACAATAACAGAGGTGCAGAAATGTATTGATGCAAGTTTGGCGGGAAAAGCACCTGGCCCTGATGGAGTCCCTGTTGACCTATTTAAAAATAACAAGGAACTTTGGGCACCAATCCTTACACGTTTTTTTAATGCCACTCTGAAAAGAGGCCTCCTCCCATCGTGGTGTGAATCCCTGATAGTCCCAATTTTTAAAAAGGGTGACCGTGAAAACTGCAAGTGTTACCGCCCAATATCACTCCTGGATTCTACTATTAAAATTCTAGGAAGGGTAATCTTAGATAGGTTACATATATGGGCCAATGAAGCTAATATTTTAAGTGACCTGCAGTATGGCTTTAGGAAAGGTCTTGGTACTATTGAACAGTGTTTGAATTTGCATATTTTAATTGAAAAATATACCAAAGTGAAAGAGGGACGAATGTTTTTAACTTTTGTGGATCTTACCTCAGCATTCGACTCAGTAACACATTGTAAACTTTGGTTAGTAATGGATAAACTGGGTGTGGATGAACAGATTATTGACTTCCTGAGAGATCTTTATGCAGGAGCATCGGCCAGAGTAAGATATGGAAAAAATGGTGAATGCACTAGATCCTTTGCAATCAAAAGGGGTGTAAGACAGGGCTGTGTCCTGGCGCCGTTTCTTTTTACACTTTATATTAACAACGTGGAAAAGACATTGATAACAGAGTGTAGGGACGTACCAATGGTAGGAAAAAGATCAATCCCAATTCTGTTATATGCAGATGACGCGGTCCTGATGGCCAGAACACCACAGGCCATGCAAAGAGTAGTTACATCCTTTTCAGATTTTATGAATCAGCTTGATTTAAGCATAAATTGTTCTAAGACATTCACCATGCACTGTGGGCCGGGTGCACAGAGGAAGAAAAAAGCAATTTATATTGGAACTACCCCAGTAGAGGACACCTTAACATTTCCCTATTTAGGGGTCTTAATTGATAGCTCCGGGCTATGGAACAATACAATTAAGACAAGGAAACTGTTGTACTGTAAATCTATCATGGCTTTAAAAAATTTTAGCCGAAAAATAGGGAGAAAACCAATTAAGGAAATGTTGACTGTTTACAAAGCAACTTGTGTAGCTATCGTCACTTATGGAGCAGGCCTATGGGGATATGCAAACGCCAGCATATTACAAGTGGTTGAAAACAATTTTATGAAATATCTCCTAGGTGTCCCACAGAGTGTCTCAACATATGTTTGCCATATAGAACTTGGGGAACCATACTTAGAAGATATAATAAAAACTGCACCAGTACTATTATGGCATAGAATATGGACCGCAGATGAATCTGGTTTAAACCGAATGATTATGGAAAATGCGATGGGTCTAGAGAAGTGTGGGAAAATTAGATGGCTGAATTATATTAATAATTTTCTCACGCTACTAGGGCTAGGGGACTATTATACAGACCCGCACTCTCTTTGTAATATATCTAGGAAATGTCTAAAAGATAGATGTATGACCTATTTGCAAGAGACCAGAGTTTAAGAAAACTACGGTAGTAGCTCATGAGCAAATTGTAATTTGCAATAGTTTACAGCCATATTTAAAGCTACAAACGAGTGATTATGAAAGGTTTTTACTGATACGTTTTAGATTTAATCTACTATTTAGATCACTCAGCTTTCCAGCTATGAATAATTGGTCAAAAATTTTGAGTAAATGTCCCTGTGATGATTCATCAGTGCAATCGGATATGCATATACTTTTCTTTTGTAAATTTTATACCAGACCAAGACAAATGTTTGTTGTTCCTTTGCTAAAAATGATGGAAATTAATCGGTGTCGCCCTGCTTTTTTAGCTGTACAGAAATTGGATAATATTTTAACAGTCGTATTTATTTCCTCGTTTCTTAAAAATGTTTTTAAATTACGGAAAACAATTGAGATCTGAACTTACTCGGTTTTTAATATGTTTGGTCCCTATAATTGTCATTTTTATATATGTGTAATTATGTCTTTGTACTTTTATGGTTATTTTGTTTTAATAACCGAATAAAGATCAACTTGACTTGACTTGACTTGACTAAGAGCTCATATGACCTCTAGATTTTTTGCACAATGCTGAACACTACGAATGGCTAGGGGGGATATTTACAACAAAGTGGAGCAAGGCAGCACTGCCTAGCAATGCATTTCGGCCTTACGTGTCCTTCATCTGGGGATGATCTGTGAAAACAATTAAGTAAACATCCCTTGTTCACCATACCTGAAGATTGCAAAACAGAAAGGCTTTTATTTTATGACAACTACCATCGCAACATACTAAGTACCGCATTATAGTTGGTGCATTATATACCCTTGCACCTCTGTCCCTGTGAAGGAGGGATGGTTAATTTAGTGGTGCATGCTATCTATATATGACTCCTAATGCTATAACAAAATGATTTCCTGTGTTTGAATTGTCGGGCGCAGTCGCTTATCATATGCTATATCGCGTAAAGTGACGGTTAATTCAATTATGTGTCCATTTAAATCATGCAAACGGCTCGCGGTTGTATAAAATGTAATTGTGAAGCCGGCTTTTAACGTGAGTTCACATTGTCGGGCGAGATTAGTATTCGTTTGGGTGCCTTCGATTTAATAAAGTGGCCAGTGAAAAAAAGCAACTATCGACAAGTTTGTGTTAGGCGTTTTAAAGCCTCGATGTATCGGGTGCATGGATTAAATATTTAAAGGTTGGTGACCGTTACTAAGTTCAGTGCCGGTATTTACTTAAGAGGCTTCGCCCAAAAGTTTTGACGCGTTCTCAATGCCGGTGTAATGAAAGTGCACCAATGGACTTCCGTGTGGTTAACTCGAGCCGAATCACGTGATTACAAGCGAAGTGGAAAACAGACTATGCGTACTCAAACTGTCCTGGCCATGCAGCTTAACATTCGATAGTTGCTGTGATGTTAATATAAAAATAAATGTGTATAAACCTGAAATTAATGTTACTCAATGCCTAAAATAAATTAAAAACTCGAAATGTATGTTAGCAATATGTTATGCACGTTAATTGGAGACCTTATCAGAGATGCTGCATTCATAAATAACATTGATATTCCATTCTGTCATTTAGTCCATGAGGTCTAAGAGAATTTAAAAATTGTATCCAGTGATTCTCACGCTGTAGCAAATGTTTGTGATTGTCTCTTCCTTCCTGTTGTACCACTGTTTCAAGCACGCAGAATTTTAACTGACTGATGTTGTGGCGGGCTTCGGTAAAGTGGCTTGCTACTGACGATTTTGATGATTTAGTTCTTATGTTACTTTTGTGCTTGTTGACTCTTATTTTTAGTTTGCGTTCAGTTTGACCCATGAACACTTTAACACATGGGCATTTCAACATATATATTATATTGGTTGTATCACAAGTGGCATTGACTCTCAGCTTGATGTCATGGCCTCTCATAGGATGTGTTATGTGAATTGTATTCGGTCATCTATGTGGTTTAGTTTTTTTAATTCTTCATTTAGTTCCTCGCTTGATTCATTCCAAAGGACGAATATGTCGTCTATGAATCTGACAAAATGTGTGTTTTCCAAACTGACGTAGATAGGATGTGTGTTTCCTCAAAGTTGTTCATGAATATATTCGCGTTGCCTGGTGCGACACAATTGCCCATCGATGTTCCCGTCTTTTGCAAAAACCATTCTTCATTCCATTTAAAATAACTATGCATCAGTGTGAACTGTAATAGTTCCATGAGGAAAACCTTTAAGTCATCTTTGTATTATACTAGAGGCAGTGCAAGTAGTCATCTACCCGTTTCACGTCAAACCATACCTTGTCATCAGGGCTTCCTTCATGTGGGCATAAGACATTTCATTCTCACTGGGTAGGTCTAGCAAAGTATCCCTCCCTTCACTCACAAAGCGGCCCCACAACCCCGCTCCCCAATCCTTCTCAGGGACCCGGAGGGCCAACATTGCTATCTCATAGGCTTCAAACCACTGCCCAATATCTTCATGCTTATGGAAATTTTTGATGACATCCTTGGGAATATATATCCTGCCTTCTGAAGGCACAGATGGTGCGCAGCCACCAGAGGGATTGATCGCTAAGCCCTTTGCCTTGATCTCTAACTCCCTCATTCCTCTCATGTTCCATTCTCATTCTCTCTCTCTCCAAGGACAATCTGGTATTCTCTATTTCCCTCTTACCCTCCATCTTAAGCTTAGCCATCTTCAGCTTGTGTGCCCTATTTCTCTCCCTGTCTTCTAGCTCTCTGGGGGACAGGTCTTTGGAAGAGGTACTACTGCCAGGTGGGGATGGCACCCCTCCCCTGGTAGGAAACACTGGACCATCCAGTTGCCCATCTGCATCCCCAGCTGGCTCCACCACCAACTCAGGGGCATGTTTTGCTTCTACCCAGGCCCTCAGCGCCTTTTGGTAGTCATCCTTTTTGGAAATGTCTGGTGTAGCAACTTTCAATTTCTTGCAGAGATACTTGAGCTGTTTCAAAGTGTAGGTTTCTAACCTCTCTTCCTCAAAATCTAGATCCATAGATGCAACAGATGCTGGTCTACTCATGGCAGTAAGAATTGGTAGTTCTCAGGAAAAATAACAGTCCAAGGAAAAGAAATTCTACCAAAAAAAAGTATGTGGTCGCGTTTGGTCTGCACTCACTAGTAGTGTACACCAATTACTGTATATGAGTCACAAATGCAAGTCCAAATCCCACCGCTGCCACCAATGTTAGAACTGGGGGTCTCTAGTTGGCAATTGTACACACCTTTGACCTATTAGGGAACCTTGCTTCTAAGTCAGGGAAAGGGGATTACACTACTGGATAACCCCTGCTCACCCCGTTGGTAGCTTGGTGCGAGCAGACAGGCTTATCTCAGAGGCAGTGTGTTAACCATTTGTAAATACACAGAGTAATACAGATGGACACCACACAGGTTATATAAAAATAAGTATTCTTTATATAGACTTAACACAAGACCACAAATGACAAAAATCCACAATACTGTACTTAAAATAGACTTAAAGTTGGTAGAAGTTACTTAATTCAAGTTGATGATGAATGCAACAAAGTTCTCACAAAAGTACCTGGATGCTTAACACAAAACAAACAAAAGGTTTGCAAGAATGAAGATGCGTCGGTTCATTGCTTCGGGGGAGACGATGTGTCGCGCCTCAATGCTTGCGCAGAGTAGGGGATGCGTCTCGGTCCTTACCGAAGAGGAGGTGATGCATAGATTCTTGTGATGCGTTCCGGTTGTGATGCGACAAGATGGTGCCTCGATGCGATGCGACGATCCGGTGCAAAGCGATTAGATGGCGCCCTTGATGCAACGACGTGGAGACGATGCATGCACGCCCGACGGCCGTGCAGCGAACTCTGTACTTTGGAGCCGCAACAGGCCCTGAGACACGCTTCTCCGGTGATGCGACAGCAAACAGCTGCGACGAAGACATGCTTCTCTGGGGATACGGCGGTGGCATGCTTCTCCGGCGATGCGACGACAACAGCTGCAGCGGCGACACGCTTCTTCTCATTGAGTCGCGCTTCCAGCTCCCAGAAACACGCAGGCTTCTGCAGATAGAATTACCAGCAAGGAAATTCAGAAGGGAGCTGGTGGTGAAGTCTTATAGCCCTGAGACTTCAGCAGGAGGCAAGCACGAGTTCAAGCCCTTGGAGAAATATTCTACAAGATGATGAAAGTTCTTTAAAAGTTCCTTCTCCTTTCCTTGGCAATGAAGAGACCACTGCAGGCCAACCCACCAAACAGCACACTGGCAGGGGCAGTCCAAACTCCTACAGCTTCCTTGGTTCTTCTACTTGGCAAATGTTCGTTTAGTTGTTCCAAAAGTGATCTAAAGTCTTGGGTTCTGGGTCCCCATATTTATACTCATATTCTCTTTGTTCTCTGAAGGCAGAGAGGCCTCTGCCTAGTCCAAACCAGTTCTGGTCAGTCCTGCAGCACTTTGTTGACAAGAACCCTTCTTTCCTTTCACAGTGTAGGCCAGGGACATCAGACACACCAAAGGAGGTGGAGCCAGCATTGTGGAGGGAAGGCACAGCCCTATTCAGGTCCCAGGTGCAACTCCTCCCACCCATCTACATGCAGATCTCCCTATTCAGCCTTGTGCTGACTCACCCTGTCTCCTGGAATCCCCCAGCCCCTGTCACTCAAACTGCAGACAAGGAATACACAACCTAGCAGAGGCAGGTTTGGATAGTTAGGAAAGAAAATACCTACTTTCTAAAAGTGGTATTTTCAAACACAGAATGTTAAAACCAACTTCACTAAAAGATGCATTTTATCATTCTGAATTCAGGCATACTAAACTCGAATTTCTACCTAGTTCCCTGAGTCAGTTAGGGTTATAAGATGTTATAATCAAACTGCCCATTCTGGCCTATGGGGAACAGGTAGCCTTGCAATAGTGAAACATGAAAATGGCTGTAATTCACTATTAGGACATGCCACAGACACCAGGGCATGTCTTACCTTATACTTACAATGCACCCTGCCCTTGGGCCTACCTTAGGGGTGTCTGATATGAAGAAAAGGGAAGGTTTAGGGCAGGGGTACTCACAGAATTTCTCTTGGGGGCCAAATTCACAGTTTGGTTTGTGGCTGAGGGCCGCACCTTGGGGGCGGGGTCATTGGGGGAGGGGGCGGGACTAGAGCAACAAAAAAAACTGTGAACATGAGGTGGAACACAGGTCCCTGCAGCGGACGCCTTCGTCCACTGAGCCACCCGGACCCGGCATACACATATCTCTCTCTCTCTCCCTCCCTCCTCCGTCTCCCTCTGTCCTCCGTCTCCCTCCGTCCTCCGTCTCCCTCCGTCCTCCGTCTCCCTCCCTTCTCCGTCTCTCTCCCTCTCCCTCCGTCTGCCCCTCTCTGTCTCCCTCCCCCTCTCTCCCTCTCCCTCCCTCTCCCCCTCTCCTTCCCTCTCCGTCTCTCTCCGTCTCCCTCCGTACTCCGTCTCCCTCCGTCCTCCGTCTCCCTCCGTCCTCCGTCTCCCTCCCTCTCCCCGTCTCCCTCCCTCTCCCCGTCTCCCTCCCTCTCCGTCTCCCTCCCTCTCCCCGTCTCCCTCCCTCTCCGTCTCCCTCCCTCTCCCTGTCTCCCTCCCTCTCCCCGTCTCCCTCCCTCTCCCCGTCTCCCTCTCTCTCCCCGCGCCCTCCCTCTCTCTCTCCCTCCCTCTCTCTCTCCCTCCCTCTCCCCGTCTCCCTCTCTCTCCCCGCGCCCTCCCTCTCTCTCTCCCTCCCTCTCTCTCTCCCTCCCTCTCTCTCTCCCTCTCTCCCCCTCCGTCTCCCTCCCTCTCCGTCTCCCTCCCTCTCAGTCTCCCTCCCTCTCAGTCTCCCTCCCTCTCCATCTCCATCTCCGTCTCCATCTCCGTCTCCCTCCCTCTCCCCGTCTCCCTCCCTCCCCGTCTCCCTCCCTCTCCCCGTCTCCCTCCCTCTCCCCGTCTCCCTCTCTCTCCCCATCTCCCTCTCTCTCTCCGTCTGTCTCTTTGCCTCTCTGTCTGTCTCTGCCTCTATCTGTCTGTCCCTGTCTCTGTTAGTCTCTATCTCTATCTGTCTCTGTCTGTCTCTCCCTACTGCCCTCTGTCACCGTCTGTCCCCCTACCCGACTCTCACACCCTGCTGTTCTCTTGTCAATCTTTGTCACCTCTCCCCCCCCCTCCGCTTGTGTGGCAGCTGAGGCAGCTTCCCTTCCAGGGCACACACACAGCCCCACCCGAGTACTTCACAGGTCTTTAAGAGACCATTTGCATGATAACGAGGCTTTGTTGTATTTCACCTCTTAGCGCCCCAGCAGGTCCACTCGGACTATTGCTTGAATCCCCGGGCCTCCACAGAGCAGAGTCTGTGTTTGCTGACACTGTTAAAAAAAACAAAAAACACCGGTACGATGTCTGCAAGGTCCGCAGGCCGCCAAGAAAGGCTTGCCGGGCCGCTGGCGGCCTGCGGGCCGTACTATGAGTACCCCTGGTTTAGGGACTGGCAAGTGGGTGCATGTGCCAAGTCAACATGGCAGTCACTGACTACACAGAGGCTCTGCAATGGCAGGCCGGAGACACACTTTACAAGCTGCTTTTGTGGGTGTCACAACCAGTGCTGCAGGCCCACGAGAAGCATTTGATTCACAAGCCCTGGGCACACATGGTGCACTGTACTAGGGTCTGACAACTACATCAAATAACCCAATCATGGAGTCACTCTTTAGTACATCAATTTAACGTAGGGAGCACTTGCACAGTGGCACTGCATAGCAGTGGCACAGTGCCCAAAGCATCTAAAACCAGCCAACAGATCAAAAACAGAGGAGGCAATCAGAAAAAATGGAAGGGAGACTCACGCCAATGATACCAGGTCAAACATGCTCTTTCTATGTGTCATGCAGGATTGTTTTTGACCAGAAATTGCCACCTTCCTGCACAATAACAATCCAAGGAGGAGTTCTCATCTTTCTATGTGTCATGCAGGATTATTTTTGTGCAGGAAGGAACAGAAGGGACATCTTCCTGCACAAAAACAATCCATGGAGGGGTTCTGCTCTTTCTGTGTGTCATGCAGGACTCTTTTTGTGCAGGTTGGGAAATCTTCCTGCACAAAATCAATGCATGGAGACGTTTTCCTCTTTCTATGTGTGCTGCAGAATGAAAGAGGAAAAAATGAGGAGAAATGAAAATATTTTCCTTGTTACACCTCTCCTGGAGAGGTGCATGGTTTTGACACATTGCCAGGTTTACATGCCCTTGTAAATCTGAGAATGCGTTAACATCAATGGGTTTTGCACGTAAAACTCATGCCAACACCCCCCTGATGCAGAGCAAGGCAACGCAGCAACTTGCTCTGCCTTGCCTTACTCCATATCAACCTCAACAATGTTTAACAAGAATTGTGTTCTTTGTTGGGTTTTTTTATAAGTGAAGCAGGATTTTTCCTTATGAAAATTACAATAGTAAAAATAACTGTGGAACCCACTTACATCTTCTTCAAAAGAAATGTATTTTCTATATGGAGTGGGATTTAAAAATAAGTACAGACTAGGCTTGGAGAAAATATGTAATTTGTTGCAGCATAATCCTAATAATTTTATGAATTTAGCATTGTGCTTGTTATGCAAATACACATCACTACACCACTCTGCGTGTTTCCACCAATAGATCACCAACGACTGTGGTTCGTAGTAATTGTGTTTTTGTGCTAATTTTGTTCAGTGAAAAAACTGATCCTTTCATGAACTTTATTTCGGTCATCGTGGACCATAAAAGTGCATATACAATGAATTTACTGACATAAAAACTATGAACTGTAAAACGGCCCCCATAAATAGCTATACCAATTATTAGCTATACAGCGTTAAAGTGCATCACAGGGTTCACAAGGTGGTAGATCCAAGCAATTCATATCTGTAGCCCATCCTCATCCAACTGCCATGTATTTTCCCCTTTGTAAAATTAATCCCTGAAGACCCATTTCAAGATACAATAAATTGCTACATGATGGATGTTGGAGCCGGCCTCGTGGCGTGGTCCTGTTCCCCCTCGCCAAGCCGCACGAGGTCCCCTGCACCTCGGGGCTCCTCCATTTTGGATTGTACGTGACTCTGCGCACCAGCCTACGTGACCCCGCTCAACCCGGCCTCGGCCCCAGCAAGCCCCGACATCAAGGCACCAACAACTGGCCAGGGGGTACCACGTGAACACTTCCCCACTCCCGGCGGAGGGCAGTATCGATGGGACCCCCAACCGTCCTCCCACACCTAGGTGCGATCGCCCCACAGCTCTCCTGGGCCTGGCGCCTCTCCTGCTGAGCGTCTGGCCGCTCCCGACCCGGCCTCTCCGCCCCCCCCGGGCGCAAGGGTCCGGACATCAAAGGGCTCCAGACCTATATCTGGGGCAACCCTGCAACAGGACAGCAGTTGTATCCCGGAGTCAAGAGCCCTGCTGATCAGATCGCGGCTGACCCTACGGAGAAAGACTCATCCTGGAACCACGCTCTGAGCCCTGCTGACTACGTCGCGGCTCCACCGTGCTTAAAGACCTTCACGAACCTTTGGGGCCCTGCTGACGCTGTCGCGGCCCGACCTTGTTGAACTTGCCATCAGAGCCCAGCTGACCTCGTCGCGGCTCGACCGAAGCGGACCTACCACCGGAGCCCTGCTGACTGTGTCGCGGCTCGACCCAAGCGGAACTACCACCCGAGCCCTGCAGACACCGTCGCGGCTCTCCACGTCCGAGCTGCTTTAAGACCAGCACCTGCCGCTCCGATCCCCGGAGCCACCTTCGGCCTAACGCAAGGTCTGGCGCAGAGCTTCCCCGTACCAGGCTGGTACTAAGACTGTCCCGCTACCCTGTCCCTACAAAGACATTGAGACTCTTTCTGGATCTCTCGATCCCCCTGTAAATATTTCGAATGTGCTACTATTGATAAAGTACCTAGATAAGCAACTGATACGGAGTCCTGTGTGGTGGTGTTGCTGGGCCTAGTACGACCATAGGAGAAAGACCTCTCCTAGGAGGCTTCTCAGCGGCGCTCGGCTATAACTTTGCGGTAGGAAGGTACCCCGGAGTGGGCCCCCTGACTCCCCGGTGGTCCTCCCTCCAACATTTGGTGGCCAGCGACGGGATCCGAGCCAGACGCAATCGTACAGGCAAGTAACGCACCCGCTGCCTAACCAGACGGAAAAAGAAAGAGAACCATGAGCAGCCAAGAAACAACCGTGGCCGCAACCTTCCAGCAAGAAAGGTTAGAAGAATACACCCACAAAGAATTGAAACAATTCTGCAAGGACAAAGGGATCCCAACCACAGGATTGGGCACCAAGGAAGAAATGCAGAAAGCCCTGAAAGCCTGGGCAGAATCCGAGGCCACTTCACCCCAAGGCGAAGGGGCCTCGGCCCGGGACGAAAACCTGCCGCCGACCATGACCCCGGCAGATGGGGGACGAAGCATCCCGGAAGCCGGCCTATCCCACGAAGAAATGCGAGAACGGGAGAGGGTCCGGACACACGAATTGGAACTCGCACGACTCCGGCTGGACGGTGAACTCCTGCTGGCGGAGAAAAAGTTGGCCTTGGAGCAACTACGGCTGCAGGAGGAAATCGAAGAAAAGAAACGGCATCGAGAACTAGAAGAGAAACGGCTAACCCTCGAGCACGAGAGGGGCCTCAAGGGACTCGAACTGAAATCCAAAACGGGGTGAGACCAGCACCCCCGGATCCCGAGACGCTCTACCACTGACCGAGCCAAAGGTTCATATCCCCAAGGATGTCGTCAAGGAGTACTATAAAAACGACGACATCCAGCAATGGATCCGAGCATACGAGGTAGCCATGACCTCCCATCGGGTACCCCGGAAGGATTGGGGTGCCGGCCTATGGGGGAGGTTCCTCAGCGAGGGCCGGGATACCCTGCTGCAACTCCCCGACGCGGTGATGACCTCGTACGACCACATGAAAGAGGCCCTACTCACCCGCTACGGACTATCAGCCGAGATGTACCAGCAGCGCTTCCGGGACTGCAAGAAGCTCCCCAGGACCACATGGGTCGAATACGTGGACTTCTTCAGCAGAGCCTTTGAAGGGTGGATAAGAGGGAGCAAGGTCACCTCGTACAACGAACTGTTCGACCTCATTGTCTGGGAGTACCTCGCCAACAACTGCTTTGTCGAACTAAGGCAACACCTCCTTGACAGCAAACTGACCGAGCCCCGGAAGCTCGCCGCCAAAGCCGACCGATGGGTCAACACCCGGGTCCCCCGGAACCCCGTGGGGGACTACCAACGGAGTACCACGGGACCTCCTCGCCAGCGGGGCGGAGGAGGAGGGTCCCACCGCAGTCGAGAATTCCCGGCCGGGCCGCCCCGAAGCCCGCCACGAGGCCAAGCCTCCAACCACACGTCCCCGACCCTGGTCCGTAGGGGGACCCCCATCGCCAGGCCTGGACCCCGACCAACAGTGACCTGCTTCGGTTGCCAACAGACAGGCCACTATGCGAGCGACCCGGCCTGCCCCGTGAACCGACGAAACGGGGCCGCTGGGCCCCCTCCCCGACAAATAGCCGCCGCAGCCCTGGGGGAAGGAGAAGAAGAGGAGGAAAACCGCGACGTCGGGTCCCCCGAGTGGGAACCGGCTGCCATGTCACTCTTATGCCTGGGCACCCGAGAAATGGTGCCCCGAGCCCCCATCCCGAGCAACACTCAGAAGTACCAGCAGTGGGTCACCATCAATGGGTAACAGGCCGAAGCCCTCCGTGACACTGGGGCCAGTGTGACCGCTGTCCGCTGCCACCTGGTGACCCCCGAACAGATCCTGCCGCATGTCCTATGCCCTGTCCGGACCGCGGACAACACCGAAAGCATGTGCCGGATGGCCCGGATCCCCTTCGAGTGGGGAGGAGTGTCAGGCACCCTGAAAGTAACTGTCCGCGACGACGCTCCAGTGGACTGCCTCCTGGGGAACGACCTGGAGAGCTCCCCCTGTGCCCAGGTGGAGCGCCGAGAGCATCTGGGGATGCTAGGGCTGCCCGAATGGGGCTGCGCCACCACCCGGTCCATGACCGCCCAACCAGCCGCTGCAGCGGCCCCCGTCAAGCCTGCGGGTCCAGAACTGCCACCCTCCTCCGGCACGGAGGAACCTAACGATGAGGCCGGGCCATCCGATCTTTCCCCCGACGAGGCCGCCTCCCTCAGCGAGATCCCCGAGCTGGCCCAGTGGCGCCACGACGGGGGCCCCACCCGCGAACAGTTCCAACAAGAACAGAAGGCCTGCCCGTCCCTCGAGGGGGCCCGACAGCAAGCGGCCGCCCAGGCCACGGGGGACCCCACGGGAACCCACTGGATCTATTGGGACAATGACTTGTTATATAGCGAACAGAAAGTCGCCGAACTAGGAGCCGGCTGTGTGTTGGTGGTTCCCCTCCGATTCCGAGAGTTCCTCCTGAACCTGGCGCATGACGTGCCCCTCGCCGGACACCTCGGGCGAGACAAGACCTACAGCCGCTTGGTGACCCATTTTTATTGGCCCCGAATGCGGAGAGACGTGGACCACCACTGCCGGTCCTGCCAGACCTGCCAGGACAGCGGGAAGACTGGGGGTTGAGTCAAGGCCCCCCTCCAACCATTTCCAGCCGTCCACACCCCGTTCGAACGGGTAGGGATCGACATCGTGGGGCCCCTCGATCCCCGAACCGCCCTGGGCCACCGCTTCATCCTGGTACTGGTCGACCACGCCACCCGATACCCAGAGGCCATCCCCCTCCGAACTGTGACAGCTCCAGTGGTGGGCCGGGCCCTGATGGGCATCTTCTCCAGGGTGGGGTTCCCCCGAGAAGTGGTGAGCGACAGGGGTACGAACTTCATCTCGAAATACATGAGATCCCTCTGGCAACAATGTGGGGTCACCTACAAGTTCACCACCCCTTACCACCCCCAGGGGAACGGACTGGTCGAGCGGTTCAACAGAACCTTGAAAGGAATGATCAAGGGCCTGGAAGAGCCCCTGAGGAGGAGATGGGACGTCCTGCTGCCATGCCTCCTGTTCGCCTATCGAGAGGTTCCACAGAAATCCCTGGGCTTCAGCCCCTTCAAACTGTTGTATGGGCACCCCGTCCGAGGGCCCCTCAGCCTGGTCAAAGAGGGCTGGGAGGCGAGCGTCCAAGATGCCCCCCCCGACGTCTACAGGTACCTCTTGACCCTGCGGAACCAGACTCGGAAGTTCCGGGCCCTGGCAAAAGCCAACCTCGAAGCCAACCAAGAAGACATGAAACGCTGGTATGACGAAAATGCCTCGACCATCGAGTTCGAGCCGGGCCTGCAAGTCTGGGTCATGTCGCCCGTGGACCCCTGCGCCCTTCTGGACAAATGGACCGGGCCCTTCAAGGTGGTTGAGAAGAAGAGCCCCGTCACCTACTTGGTCGACATGGAGTCCCCAAGGAACCCCCTCCGGGTCCTACACGCCAACCGGCTCAAGCTCCACTTTGCCCGAACCGAACTAAGCCTGCTGCTGGCTACCGACGATGGGGGCGAAAGCGACTCCGAGCCCCTACCCAACCCCCTGGGCTCCTCGGACCAAGACGGCTCCACGGAGGGCGTCAAACTCTCCACCACCCTGACCCCAGAACAGCGCCATGACTGCCGGCAGCTGCTGCAACCCTTCGCTGCCCTCTTCTCTCTCACGCCCGGGGTGACCCCCTGGTGCGTCCACGACGTGGATACCGGGGACAGCCCCCTGTGCGACACCGCGCCTACAGAGTGCCCGACCGGGTCCGAGCCTGCATACAAACGGAGGTCTCCAAGATGCTCGCCCTCGGAGTCATCGAGCCATCCGACAGCCCGTGGGCCAGCCCTGTGGTCTTGGTGCCGAAGGCCGCCGCCCCCAGCACCCCCCCGGAACGCAGATTTTGCGTGGACTACAGGGGCCTAAGCGCAGTCACCAAGACCGATGCCCACCCCTTGCCACGAGCAGACGAGCTGATCGATCGCTTAGGGGCCGCCCGCTACCTAAGCACCTTTGATCTCACCGCTGGGTACTGGCAGATCAAGCTCACTCCCGGCGCCCAGGAACGATCCGCCTTCTCCACCCCCAATGGGCACTACCACTTTCGGGTGATGCCCTTCGGTATGAAGAACGCGCCAGCGACCTTCCAGAGACTGGTGAACAAGGTCCTGGCCGGACTAGAAGCCTTCAGCGCGGCCTACTTAGACGACATTGCAGTCTTCAGCAACCATTGGCCGCGCACCTAGGACACCTCAGAGAAGTCCTGGCCGCTCTCCAAAGGGCCGGGCTCACGATTAAGGCCAGCAAGTGCCAGATCGGTCAAGGATCAGTGACCTATCTGGGCCATCAGGTGGGGAGTGGCCAGGTGGCGCCCCTCCAGTTGAAGGTCGATGCCATCCAGGCGTGGGAGCCCCCCGCCACCCAAACAGCTGTCCGGGCCTTCTTAGGCCTCACAGGCTACTACCGGCGATTTATCAAAGACTATGGCAGTATTGTGGGCCCCCTCACGGAGCTCACTTTCAAAAAGCAGCCCAAGACGGTGCACTGGACACCCCGCTGTCAGACCGCTTTTGAAACCCTCAAGGCGGCAATGTGCGCTGCCCCCGTACTACAGGCCCCTGACTACGGCAAGGAATTCGTGGTTCAGACAGATGCCTCGGAGTATGGGGTTGGGGCGGTCCTCTCCCAGATGGACACCGAGGGCCTCGACAGACCTGTGGCCTTCATCAGCCGCCGACTGCTGCCCCGAGAACAGAGGTGGAGCACCATCGAGCGGGAGGCCTTCGCCGTGGTATGGGCTCTCAAAAAGCTCCGGCCCTACCTTTTCGGCACCCACTTCCGAGTCCAGACTGACCACCGGCCCCTGCGGTGGCTAATGCAGATGCGGGGCGAGAACCCCAAATTGTTGCGATGGTCCATCTCGCTGCAAGGGATGGACTTCACCGTAGAGCACCGGCCCGGCAACGACCACGCCAATGCCGACGGCCTATCCAGATTCTTCCGCCTCGGCGAGGAGAACCCCCAAGGAGATGGGTGACTCTCCCTGCCTTCAGCTGGGGGGGACACTTGTTGGAGCCGGCCTCGTGGCGTGGTCCTGTTCCCCCTCGCCAAGCCGCACGAGGTCCCCTGCACCTTGGGGCTCCTCCATTTTGGATTGTACGTGACTCTGCGCACCAGCCTACGTGACCCCGCTCAACCCGGCCTCGGCCCCAGCAAGCCCCGACATCAAGGCACCAACAACTGGCCAGGGGGTACCACGTGAACACTTCCCCCACTCCCGGCGGAGGGCAGTATCGATGGGGCCCCCAACTGTCCTCCCACACCTAGGTGCGATCGCCCCACAGCTCTCCTGGGCCTGGCGCCTCTCCTGCTGAGCGTCTGGCCGCTCCCGACCCGGCCTCTCCGCCCCCCCCGGGCGCAAGGGTCCGGACATCAAAGGGCTCCAGACCTATATCTGGGGCGACCCTGCAACAGGGCAGCAGTTGTATCCCGGAGTCAAGAGCCCTGCTGATCAGATCGCGGCGGACCCTACGGAGAAAGACTCATCCTGGAACCACGCTCTGAGCCCTGCTGACTACGTCGCGGCTCCACCGTGCTTAAAGACCTTCACGAACCTTTGGGGCCCTGCTGACGCTGTCGCGGCCCGACCTTGTTGAACTTGCCATCAGAGCCCAGCTGACCTCGTCGCGGCTCGACCGAAGCGGACCTACCACCGGAGCCCTGCTGACTGTGTCGTGGCTCGACCCAAGCGGAACTACCACCCGAGCCCTGCAGACACCGTCGCGGCTCTCCACGTCCGAGCTGCTTTAAGACCAGCACCTGCCGCTCCGATCCCCGGAGCCACCTTCGGCCTAACGCAAGGTCTGGCGCAGAGCTTCCCCGTACCAGGCTGGTACTAAGACTGTCCCGCTACCCTGTCCCTACAAAGACATTGAGACTCTTTCTGGATCTCTCGATCCCCCTGTAAATATTTCGAATGTGCTACTATTGATAAAGTACCTAGATAAGCAACTGATACGGAGTCTTGTGTGGTGGTGTTGCTGGGCCCAGTACGACCATAGGAGAAAGACCTCTCCTAGGAGGCTGCTCAGCGGCGCTCGGCTATAACTTTGCGGTAGAAAGGTACCCCGGAGTGGGCCCCCTGACTCCCCGGTGGTGCTCCCTCCAACAATGGGTATGTATTTTTCACAATTATGTGGAATTTCACCTAATGTTCCTGGAATTTTAGGTAATTACGCAGGCACATTTTGTTTCCTCTCTGGGCTATTACGTACAATGAAATTTAGATGTATGAAGATATAATGAACACTTCTGAGAGGGAACAGCACACTCTGTAAGGTTCAATTATATTTCTGTATGAACTTCTTACAACGAAATGGGGCAGATTTATCAACACTTTCCGTTGGTACAAAATCCTGAATGTAAATCTTGTATTTGTAAAGCGCTAACTACTCACCCCAGTGGGTTCTCAAGGCGCTGGGGGTCGCCGGGGAGATTAAGTGAGCTATTGCCCAGAGTCACATGTTGCTGAGCTGCCGCCGGCGATCGAGTCATGAGCCCTATGCTCCGGAGTCAGCAGTCCTGGCCGCTACGCTACACCTGTCGCCAATCATGCAAGTGGTTCAAAGCCTTCATATAGTGTTTAATTTTCATGTTTATGCTGGAAAGTTACTTTAAATTGCACTAAGCGCTGCTTATCGCCACATTGCATCAAGGTGCTGGTCCTTCCATGGTATCCAGGCATGCCAACGCTTCCATCCATGGTCTCTGGAGTGAAGCCACGTCTACGAATATTGTTAAAACTAGCTCTTTGGGGCAGGTGGAAAGCAGGAGAACTGTTTTTACTCCTCTTGACATTTCGCGTTTTGAACAGCACGCATCCAATGTGTGAAATGTTAATAGAATTATCTAAACTCAGTAATTTGTGCTGGAAGGAAACTCTTCCAGTACAGAACCTAAGCTAGACACCATGCACACACCTTCTCGTTGGTGCACCGGCGTCAGCCTGGTGATAGGGGGCGTGTTTGTGCGCGAGTGCCTTGGAAGAGAGAATCACCGCTGTGCTGCTTTAGTTTTTAATAAATCTCCCCAAAAGCCACTTGATTTAGATGTCGTTTTTCAAGCTATGGGTTAAGTCTTTTAAAGGATGCATGATCTAAAAGCCATTGCTGGGGCACTTGGAATGCTGTCGTTAGTAATTGAATATGTTGATAGCCCCATAGTGCAGCCCAGCCTCTATTTCCAAAACCATCTGTGCGCCACCCTGGGTTGTACACAACGCGGTGCCTCATTTATGCCGGTGTTTTCTGGTGCTCGGCACCGGTCCTTGATCCTTAACACCGGAACCTATAAATCACAGCTCACCACATGGTGGCAGTGTCTGCCCATTTGTGATCGGAGAACATGAAAAGAATGTAACAAACGGCACCATAGTTTAAATAACAGTAATACCGCCGTGTTCCAGGCCATTGTTACCTCTTTGAGTGATCTGGAAGAGTCCAGTGTCAAGTTTATAGGGGTGTGATGGTACTAGATAGTAGGGGCAATGGGTGGTGCAATCTGTAATGGCCGCCTGAGAAACATTTGGACCCTGATTCTTATGTGTGTTTACAATGTAAGCACTAACACAATGGCCTTGGGAAGTAGAAACTCCTGATCCCTGACACCCCCTTCCCCCGCTCGCCCTCTGGAGTCCCAGTTTTTCCGACTGCGGCCCCCGGGGGAAGAAAGGTCAGCGGACTAGTCTTCCCCCGGGGATTTCGCGCAAAGGAAGGACAGGGGAGGAAGGGGTGGGATAAGGGGTGGGGGCAGTGGAAGAGGTTAAAGGGGGCTGGGAGAGGAAGTCCTTCCTCTTCCTTTCCCCAGCGCCTCAGGGTGGAACAGTTAGTCGAGCTTTGGGGTGGGGGTTTTTGGGACTTGTTGCGGGCCTTTGCGGGGGACTGTGGTGGCGTTGTGGGCATTTGTTGAGCCTGGTTGACCCGTGCGCGGGGGGCTCGATCATCGTCGTCGGAGTTGGCAGTTTGCAGCGGGTCTGCGGGAGCAGAGCAGCGGACGTGAGGCGGCCTTGTCAGGCGACGAGTGGAGGCCTGGGTGCGGTTTGGGTGTCGGCGGAGGCGGAGCGTGAGTCAGCGGAGGCGTTCGAGTGGCAATGGAGGTAGGAGGGGGTCAGGTACCTGATGACCCTGCGGTGCGCGCAGCGCTGCAGCTCCTTGGGCACGCGGGGAGGGCTGACCTTCTGAGGCCGGGGGTGTTGGAGCAGGCGTGGGTGGGCATGGCCAGGGCACCGCGAGCGGCATCCGCGGGGGTGGCGGCGGCAGTGGCAGCATGTCTGGAGGAACCCCCTCCCAAGAAACATGCAGCAGCGGCGCGGGGGGGGCCAGGAAGGCAGGCTCTGGGGACAAGCTTGGGGACCGGCGTCTGAGCCTCCCTGAGCTGGGGGCGGTGGGCGGGTGTGAAGGGGGGGAGCGTGGGGGGGGAGTGGGCGCTGGCTCGGGTGGGGCGGGGGGTTCCCCAGGGGTGTCCTCGGCGGGGGGACGGAGGGACCGAGGGGGGACAGTGGCGACTGGGCAGGGGAGTGGGGCGGTCCTGGTGGATTATAGCGAAGACAGTGAGCAGGAGGGGGAGTTTGAGGAGCCGGTGGGGGAGGAGTTCTCCCTGTACCTATCTGGCAGTGAGTCAGCTGGGGGGGAGGGAGGGGGGTGCGGGGACCAGCCCCCGGGTGACTTGGGTGGGGGCAAGGGGAAGGTTGGGGGGCGGGGGGGCAAGGGCAAGGGCCCGGCGAAGGCGGTGGGGGGGTCCGGGGGGGGACGTGAGGCGCCAGGCACCTCTGGGGGTGCGGGGCGCGGCCGCGGGACGAAGGTGGCAGGCAGGGGTGAGGTCCGGTGGGAGGACCGGTGGGAGGGGATGTCGTTGGAGGAGCGCATCCGGGAGCAGCGTCGACTGATTGAGGAGACGGAGCGCCGGTGGGAGGAGATGTGCGCGGCCAGGGAGGGGGTGCCCCAGGGGGGGGGCACGGGCGGTGGACCGGGTAGCGGTACGCGGTAGGGGTGCAGGGCCGGCGGCGGGACGCAGGCGGTGGATATGGGTGGATGAGGCAGGGACTGACTTGACGTCTCAGAGACCTGGTGGCGCTGGGGCCCCCTCGGACTATGCCGGTCCTGGGGGGGGGGGATCCAAGCCAGCGCTGTTTGCTGGTAGAGGCCAGGGTGGGCCGGCGGGGCGCACGACGGCCTCCAGATGCCGGGGCAAAGCAGCAGGGGGGTCCACGGCGGCCTGCCCTCCATCGAGGGAGCGGGCATCGTCGGCGCCAGAGTATGAGTTTGTGCAGGGCGAAGAAGGCAAGGGTGTGAAACGAGTGGTGCGTGAGGTACGGATGGAGCCTGGTGCGGATGACTTGGAGGAAGAACTGGATTACGAGTCGGAAAGCGAGGAGTTGGAAGAGGGTGAAGTGCGAGAGGTGAAGGGGCTGGAGGCAACGCGGAAGTTTGGTGTTTTACAGGCGCAAAAAGCCAGCTGCAGCACGACGCCAGCGGTGAAGACGAAAGCCCAGAATCTCGGCGGACGGGCCCAGGAGGTGCCACGCACTCTGGCAGGTGAGGCAGCATGGTGGGGAGCGTGGGACGGGGGGGACATGTTGGGGCGTCGGAAGTCCTGCAGGTCTGTGGGGGTGGGGGATGGGTCGGTAAGGGTGGAGGGAGATGCGGCAAAGCTGACGGTTCCGGCTAAGGCGGTGGCCCTGGAGGGGGACGTGAAACGGCTCGTGGGGGCTGGTGTTCAGACTGACAAGGAGGGAGAGAAGGAGGGGAAGGATGAAGGGGGGGAGAAGCATAAGAAGAAGTTGCCGTATATGGGCCTGGCGATGCCTTTGGGGTCGCATTTGTCTGAAAAAACGAGGGCGAGTATCTGGAAGCATGAGTATGTGGATGTGTTCAAACTGTTGCACCGGGAAATCCAGGCTAAGGAGGGGTCTAAGGAAGAGGAGTGGGAGTTGACGAGACGGCCGCGGGTGCCGGTGAATATGGAGAATTGGACGTCGGCCTTTTTGATTTACGCGAGCATCTATTGTGAGAAACATCAGGATAGGGCGATTGCGTTGTTCAAATATATGGATATCATCCACAAGGCGCAGATGCACTTTGGGGGTTTCGCGTGGCTCAGTTACGATGAGGAGTTTCGGGTTTGGATCAGCGTTAATCCTGACAAGCCCTGGGGTGAGATAGACCAGGAGTTGTGGGTACAGTGGATGTCTTCAACGCAATCCTCCGCGTCCACGCATACGGCTAGCGGGCTTCCAGTGTCATATCGGCCTTTTCAGTCCCGTACCGCCTCGACGGGGGCGGGAGGAGGAACCAGTGGAGCCGGTGGTGCAGGCGGGCACGCTGCCACTGCAGGCGCAACAGGACAGCCGGCCAAGAACGGGGGAGCCCCCACAGGGGCCTGTTGGAATTTTAACAAGGGTTTCTGCACCCGCCACCCGTGCAAGTTCAAACACGAGTGTTCTAAGTGTGGGGGGCGGCACCCGGTCACACAATGTTTTACACTGGCCACTCCCTCCGAACAGTGGCGGATTACCAAGGGCAGGGGACAGGCTGGGCCAAAGGGCTCCTACGCCGGTTAGTGTGGAGGCCATGGGTCCTTGGCTCTCCCGCTATACTGATCGGGAGGCGGCGTTGAAGCTGTACTGGTGGTTCACTGAAGGGTTTCGGGTGGGGTACCAGGGACCGCGGGAGTGCAGATGGGCAGAGAATTTGAGGTCAGCGAAGGATTTGCCGGGGGTGGTTGAGGCGAAGTTGCGGAAGGAGGTTCTGGAGGGGAGGATTGCCGGCCCGTTTGATACGTTGCCGTTGCCGGAGCTCATCATATCCCCCTTGGGGGTGGTGCCGAAAAAGGAACCGGGGGAATTTCGCTTGATTCACCACTTGTCGTGGCCCGAGGGGTTGTCGGTGAATGATTTTATCGCGGAGGAGGACTCCCGGGTGCTGTATGCGTCGGTGGATGATGCGATTGAGCTGGTGAGGGGGTGTGGGCGGGGGGCGGAGCTGGCTAAGTGTGACATCAAGTCGGCGTTTCACCTCCTGCCCATTCACCCGGCGGACTTTCCTTTGCTGGGGATGCAGTTTGGGGGGGCGATCTTTGTGGATAAGGTTTTGCCCATGGGTTGTGCGGTGTCCTGTGCGTTGTTTGAGACTTTCAGTTCTTTCCTGCAATGGGCCTTCACTGACAGGGCGAGGCACCGGCTGGTGTCCCACTACTTGGATGATTTCTTGTTCGTCGGGCGCGGACAGTCGGGAGAGTGCGGGGAGGCTCTGAGGCAGTTTCAGCGGATGGTGTTTGAGTTTGTGCTTCCTTTGGTGCCGGAGAAGACGGCTGGGCCAAGCAGTTGTCTGGCTTTCTTGGGGATCGAATTGGACTCGGTCGAGTGGGTGGCGCGTCTGCCACAGCAGAAGGCGGAGGAGATGCAGGATTTTTTGGGCCAGGTGGTGTTGCAGCGAAAGATTGATTTGAGATCCGTCCAGCGGTTGTTGGGTTTGCTGAATTTTGCGTGCCGCGTGGTGCGGGCTGGCAGGACGTTTTGCAGGCGCCTGGGGTTGGCCATGTCGGGGGCTGTGCTGCCCCACCACAGGGTGCGGATTATCGCCACATTGCATCAAGGTGCTGGTCCTTCCATGGTATCCAGGCATGCCAACGCTTCCATCCATGGTCTCTGGAGTGAAGCCACGTCTACGAATATTGTTAAAACTAGCTCTTTGGGGCAGGTGGAAAGCAGGAGAACTGTTTTTACTCCTCTTGACATTTCGCGTTTTGAACAGCACGCATCCAATGTGTGAAATGTTAATAGAATTATCTAAACTCAGTAATTTGTGCTGGAAGGAAACTCTTCCAGTACAGAACCTAAGCTAGACACCATGCACACACCTTCTCGTTGGTGCACCGGCGTCAGCCTGGTGATAGGGGGCGTGTTTGTGCGCGAGTGCCTTGGAAGAGAGAATCACCGCTGTGCTGCTTTAGTTTTTAATAAATCTCCCCAAAAGCCACTTGATTTAGATGTCGTTTTTCAAGCTATGGGTTAAGTCTTTTAAAGGATGCATGATCTAAAAGCCATTGCTGGGGCACTTGGAATGCTGTCGTTAGTAATTGAATATGTTGATAGCCCCATAGTGCAGCCCAGCCTCTATTTCCAAAACCATCTGTGCGCCACCCTGGGTTGTACACAACGCGGTGCCTCATTTATGCCGGTGTTTTCTGGTGCTCGGCACCGGTCCTTGATCCTTAACACCGGAACCTATAAATCACAGCTCACCACATGGTGGCAGTGTCTGCCCATTTGTGATCGGAGAACATGAAAAGAATGTAACAAACGGCACCATAGTTTAAATAATAGTAATACCTCCGTGTTCCAGGCCATTGTTACCTCTTTGAGTGATCTGGAAGAGTCCAGTGTCAAGTTTATAGGGGTGTGATGGTACTAGATAGTAGGGGCAATGGGTGGTGCAATCTGTAATGGCCGCCTGAGAAACATTTGGACCCTGATTCTTATGTGTGTTTACAATGTAAGCACTAACACAATGGCCTTGGGAAGTCGAAACTCCTGATCCCTGACACCCCCTTCCCCCGCTCGCCCTCTGGAGTCCCAGTTTTTCCGACTGCGGCCCCCGGGGGAAGAAAGGTCAGCGGACTAGTCTTCCCCCGGGGATTTCGCGCAAAGGAAGGACAGGGGAGGAAGGGGTGGGATAAGGGGTGGGGGCAGTGGAAGAGGTTAAAGGGGGCTGGGAGAGGAAGTCCTTCCTCTTCCTTTCCCCAGCGCCTCAGGGTGGAACAGTTAGTCGAGCTTTGGGGTGGGGGTTTTTGGGACTTGTTGCGGGCCTTTGCGGGGGACTGTGGTGGCGTTGTGGGCATTTGTTGAGCCTGGTTGACCCGTGCGCGGGGGGCTCGATCATCGTCGTCGGAGTTGGCAGTTTGCAGCGGGTCTGCGGGAGCGGAGCAGCGGACGTGAGGCGGCCTTGTCAGGCGACGAGTGGAGGCCTGGGTGCGGTTTGGGTGTCGGCGGAGGCGGAGCGTGAGTCAGCGGAGGCGTTCGAGTGGCAATGGAGGTAGGAGGGGGTCAGGTACCTGATGACCCTGCGGTGCGCGCAGCGCTGCAGCTCCTTGGGCACGCGGGGAGGGCTGACCTTCTGAGGCCGGGGGTGTTGGAGCAGGCGTGGGTGGGCATGGCCAGGGCACCGCGAGCGGCATCCGCGGGGGTGGCGGCGGCAGTGGCAGCATGTCTGGAGGAACCCCCTCCCAAGAAACATGCAGCAGCGGCGCGGGGGGGGCCAGGAAGGCAGGCTCTGGGGACAAGCTTGGGGACCGGCGTCTGAGCCTCCCTGAGCTGGGGGCGGTGGGCGGGTGTGAAGGGGGGGAGCGTGGGGGGGGGAGTGGGCGCTGGCTCGGGTGGGGCGGGGGGTTCCCCAGGGGTGTCCTCGGCGGGGGGACGGAGGGACCGAGGGGGGACAGTGGCGACTGGGCAGGGGAGTGGGGCGGTCCTGGTGGATTATAGCGAAGACAGTGAGCAGGAGGGGGAGTTTGAGGAGCCGGTGGGGGAGGAGTTCTCCCTGTACCTATCTGGCAGTGAGTCAGCTGGGGGGGAGGGAGGGGGGTGCGGGGACCAGCCCCCGGGTGACTTGGGTGGGGGCAAGGGGAAGGTTGGGGGGCGGGGGGGCAAGGGCAAGGGCCCGGCGAAGGCGGTGGGGGGGTCCGGGGGGGACGTGAGGCGCCAGGCACCTCTGGGGGTGCGGGGCGCGGCCACGGGACGAAGGTGGCAGGCAGGGGTGAGGTCCGGTGGGAGGACCGGTGGGAGGGGATGTCGTTGGAGGAGCGCATCCGGGAGCAGCGTCGACTGATTGAGGAGACGGAGCGCCGGTGGGAGGAGATGTGCGCGGCCAGGGAGGGGGTGCCCCAGGGGGGGGGCATGGGCGGTGGACCGGGTAGCGGTACACGGTAGGGGTGCAGGGCCGGCGGCGGGACGCAGGCGGTGGATATGGGTGGATGAGGCAGGGACTGACTTGACGTCTCAGAGACCTGGTGGCGCTGGGGCCCCCTCGGACTATGCCGGTCCTGGGGGGGGGGGATCCAAGCCAGCGCTGTTTGCTGGTAGAGGCCAGGGTGGGCCGGCGGGGCGCACGACGGCCTCCAGATGCCGGGGCAAAGCAGCAGGGGGGTCCACGGCGGCCTGCCCTCCATCGAGGGAGCGGGCATCGTCGGCGCCAGAGTATGAGTTTGTGCAGGGCGAAGAAGGCAAGGGTGTGAAACGAGTGGTGCGTGAGGTACGGATGGAGCCTGGTGCGGATGACTTGGAGGAAGAACTGGATTACGAGTCGGAAAGCGAGGAGTTGGAAGAGGGTGAAGTGCGAGAGGTGAAGGGGCTGGAGGCAACGCGGAAGTTTGGTGTTTTACAGGCGCAAAAAGCCAGCTGCAGCACGACGCCAGCGGTGAAGACGAAAGCCCAGAATCTCGGCGGATGGGCCCAGGAGGTGCCACGCACTCTGGCAGGTGAGACAGCATGGTGGGGGGCGTGGGACGGGGGGGACATGTTGGGGCGTCGGAAGTCCTGCAGGTCTGTGGGGGTGGGGGATGGGTCGGTAAGGGTGGAGGGAGATGCGGCAAAGCTGACGGTTCCGGCTAAGGCGGTGGCCCTGGAGGGGGACGTGAAACGGCTCGTGGGGGCTGGTGTTCAGACTGACAAGGAGGGAGAGAAGGAGGGGAAGGATGAAGGGGGGGAGAAGCATAAGAAGAAGTTGCCGTATATGGGCCTGGCGATGCCTTTGGGGTCGCATTTGTCTGAAAAAACGAGGGCGAGTATCTGGAAGCATGAGTATGTGGATGTGTTCAAACTGTTGCACCGGGAAATCCAGGCTAAGGAGGGGTCTAAGGAAGAGGAGTGGGAGTTGACGAGACGGCCGCGGGTGTCGGTGAATATGGAGAATTGGACGTCGGCCTTTTTGATTTACGCGAGCATCTATTGTGAGAAACATCAGGATAGGGCGATTGCGTTGTTCAAATATATGGATATCATCCACAAGGCGCAGATGCACTTTGGGGGTTTCGCGTGGCTCAGTTACGATGAGGAGTTTCGGGTTTGGATCAGCGTTAATCCTGACAAGCCCTGGGGTGAGGTAGACCAGGAGTTGTGGGTACAGTGGATGTCTTCAACGCAATCCTCCGCGTCCACGCATACGGCTAGCGGGCTTCCAGTGTCATATCGGCCTTTTCAGTCCCGTCCCGCCTCGACGGGGGCGGGAGGAGGAACCAGTGGAGCCGGGGGTGCAGGCGGGCACGCTGCCACTGCAGGCGCAACAGGACAGCCGGCCAAGAACGGGGGAGCCCCCACAGGGGCCTGTTGGAATTTTAACAAGGGTTTCTGCACCCGCCACCCGTGCAAGTTCAAACACGAGTGTTCTAAGTGTGGGGGGCGGCACCCGGTCACACAATGTTTTACACTGGCCACTCCCTCCGAACAGTGGCGGATTACCAAGGGCAGGGGACAGGCTGGGCCAAAGGGCTCCTACGCCGGTTAGTGTGGAGGCCATGGGTCCTTGGCTCTCCCGCTATACTGATCGGGAGGCGGCGTTGAAGCTGTACTGGTGGTTCACTGAAGGGTTTCGGGTGGGGTACCAGGGACCGCGGGAGTGCAGATGGGCAGAGAATTTGAGGTCAGCGAAGGATTTGCCGGGGGTGGTTGAGGCGAAGTTGCGGAAGGAGGTTCTGGAGGGGAGGATTGCCGGCCCGTTTGATACGTTGCCGTTGCCGGAGCTCATCATATCCCCCTTGGGGGTGGTGCCGAAAAAGGAACCGGGGGAATTTCGCTTGATTCACCACTTGTCGTGGCCCGAGGGGTTGTCGGTGAATGATTTTATCGCGGAGGAGGACTCCCGGGTGCTGTATGCGTCGGTGGATGATGCGATTGAGCTGGTGAGGGGGTGTGGGCGGGGGGCGGAGCTGGCTAAGTGTGACATCAAGTCGGCGTTTCACCTCCTGCCCATTCACCCGGCGGACTTTCCTTTGCTGGGGATGCAGTTTGGGGGGGCGATCTTTGTGGATAAGGTTTTGCCCATGGGTTGTGCGGTGTCCTGTGCGTTGTTTGAGACTTTCAGTTCTTTCCTGCAATGGGCCTTCACTGACAGGGCGAGGCACCGGCTGGTGTCCCACTACTTGGATGATTTCTTGTTCGTCGGGCGCGGACAGTCGGGAGAGTGCGGGGAGGCTCTGAGGCAGTTTCAGCGGATGGCGTTGGAGTTTGGGGTTCCTTTGGTGCCGGAGAAGACGGCTGGGCCAAGCAGTTGTCTGGCTTTCTTGGGGATCGAATTGGACTCGGTCGAGTGGGTGGCGCGTCTGCCACAGCAGAAGGCGGAGGAGATGCAGGATTTTTTGGGCCAGGTGGTGTTGCAGCGAAAGATTGATTTGAGATCCGTCCAGCGGTTGTTAGGTTTGCTGAATTTTGCGTGCCGCGTGGTGCGGGCTGGCAGGACGTTTTGCAGGCGCCTGGGGTTGGCCATGTCGGGGGCTGTGCTGCCCCACCACAGGGTGCGGATTTCCATGGGTGTCCGGGCGGATCTGCGGGTCTGGCAGGGGTTCTTGAGCGACTTCAATGGGGTCTCCTTGGATTTTGCGGATGACAACATGGTGTGGCAGGTGCAGATCTTTTCGGATGCGGCTGGGGCTCGCGGCTTTGGAGTTTTCTGGGACGGGAGGTGGTGTGCGGAGCAGTGGCCGGCGCACTGGTTGTCGCAGGGCAGGAGAATTGTGTTTTTGGAGTTCTTTCCGCTGGTGGTGGCGCTGCGGGTGTGGGGACAGGAATTCCAGAACAGATCAGTACTGTTCCATGTGGATAACCGAACGGTGGTTGACCTGGTGAATCATCAGAGGGCAAGGGACCTGCGGGTGCTGCGCTTGCTGCGAAGTTTCATGCTGCTGTGCTTGCGTTTCAATGTGCTGTTTCGCGCGAAGCATGTGCCGGGCGCTAGCAATGACATTGCGGATGCATTGTCTCGTTCGCAGTGGCAGCGTTTCTGAAGGTTGGCGCCCGGAGCAGAGGTTGTCAAGACCAAGGTGCCGGAGGGTATCTGGAGCTGGGGGGAGTGAGAGTGGTGAATTTGGTGGAGAAGTCTGTTGCTGAGTCCACAAGGCGGGCGTACCGTTTGGCTTGGGTGGAACTGGGTGCTTTTCTGGGATGGTCACAGGATGCTTGGCGTATGTCTCAAGGGGAGTGTGAGGAGGGGGTGATGCGGTATGTGTTGCATTGCATAGACAGGGGTTTGTCGCCGGTGACGATTGCAGGGAAATTGGCGGGGATTTCTTTCTATGGTATGGTTTATTTGGGTTTTGATCCAGCCAGAAGTGAGTTGCTGAGTAGGATGCTGAAGGGCTGGGGCAGGGAGCGGGGGGGCGGGGGAGTGTGACTGTGCGTGAGGCGATTACCTTTGAGTTGCTGGTGGATATCTTGGCGGAATTGAGTTGTTGTTGTTACGACATGGCTGAGTTAGCGTTGTTCCGGTTGTGCATGACTTGGATGTTCTTTGGGGCTTTCCGGGTTTCGGAGTTGTTGGGGGGTAGGGGGGCGACGGGGATGAGGTTTGAGGATGTTCGTTTGGACGGGACGCGCCTGGGGATCTGGCTGGGACGGTCAAAAACGGACCAGGCTGGAAGGGGTGCATGGGTGTGGTTGTGCGAGTCGGGGGGGGGGGGGTGGTAGTTTGCCCGGTGCGAGAATGGGGCAGTTTTTGTGGGCAGGTCGGCCGGAGCGAGGGTGAGATTTTCTGTCATGCCTCCGGGAAGAGGGTCACGGCTTTCCAGCTGCTGGCGGTTTTGCGCATGGCATTGAGGCGCCTCGGTAGGGACCTGGCTGGGTATGGGACGCACTCCTTCCGGATTGGCGTGGCGACGGCGGCGGCGCGGTTGGGGTGGTCCTGGGACAGGATCAGGCTGATTGGTAGATGGAGGTCGCGCTGTTGCGAGCGTTACGTCAGGAAGTAGGGCGAGGGGGCGCGTTGGCTGTTGGAGCGTGTCTATTATATTTCGTGTTCTAATTTCCTTTTTTCTTTGTAGGTTGTGTTGGGGGTCCGGGAGCCAAGACGGTTACCTGGATCGTTGGTCATTCGTTTGTGCATTGGGCATCCAAGTATTCCGACAGGCAGGTGAACGGTCGTAACCTGGGCCTGAGAAGCAGCAGTCACAAGGTATTTTGGTGGGGCAGGAGTGGGATGCGCTGGGGAGAGCTATTGCCCTGGCTGACCAAGAAAGTTTCACAGAGAGGCTGTCCGGACTTGCTCGTCATCCATTTGGGGGAGAATGATCTGGTGAGGCAATCGGGGGTGTCACTGCTTTATTTGATGCAACAGGACTTGGAGGCGATGAAACGCAATCTGGCTGGCGCCTGTATTGTGCGGACTGAGTTCATTCCTCGACGGATCTGGAGGGGGGCATTGAAGCCCGCGGCAGTGGAACGAGCCCGGAGGAAGCTGAATAGGGCAATGCAGGTGTTTTGTGAGAACACTGGGATCAAAGTGCTGGCGCACACCGGACTGCGGCTCGAAGAGCCCCTGCTTTTTAGGGACGATGGAGTGCACCTTTCGCACATAGGCAACGCGTACTATATGATGGAGCTGAGGGATTTCATCAGTGGTTTGTGGAATGAGTCTATCTGGTGTCGGAGAGAGTGAGGGCGAAAGGTGCACTGGTGAGGGGTGGGGCAGGTAACCGCCCTGGTTGGCGGATTGGGGAGGGGGCAGGAGTCCATGACGGGCATACTCATCCTTCCGGGGAGGGGGATACTGGTGCAAAATGGGGGTGCGTCAGACCAGTGTACGACGAATGGAGATGATGGAGGAGTTTGGAAGAGAAGTGAGGAAGCGAATGGGATAAGTGAGGAGGTGCGGTGTGAAGTGGGGATGGAGTAATTGGAGTCTGGGAGAGTATGGAAAGTGAGAAGTTATGTTGTTGGGGATTGTTGGGGGGTTTGTGTTATGTTTGGTTATGATTGTCCAACCCTGTCCTAATAAATGGCCTTTTACGCTAACTTACCTGGCGTGGACTGATTATTGCGCGATGCGGCCCCCGGGGGAAGAAAGGTCAGCGAACTAGTCTTCCCCCGGGGATTTCGCGCAAAGGAAGGACAGGGGAGGAAGGGGTGGGATAAGGGGTGGGGGCAGTGGAAGAGGTTAAAGGGGACTGGGAGAGGAAGTCCTTCCTCTTCCTTTCCCCAGCACCTCAGGGTGGAACAGTTAGTCGAGCTTTGGCCACCCGCCCACCCTGCAGTCGTGGGACTCGATTTCGGGTTGTTAAGTTTTATCAGCGTGCCAGTTTAGGACGGGTTGGGAGAGTGCGGAGCGTATTGGGGAGGGGGGAGGAGTCCATGACGGGCATACTCACCCTTCCGGGGAGGGGATACTGGTGAAAGGTGGGGGTGAGTCAGACCAGTGTACGACGAATGGAGATGATGGAGGAGTTTGGAAGAGAAGTGAGGAAGCGAATGGGATAAGTGAGGAGGTGCGGTGTGAAGTGGGGATGGAGTAATTGGAGTCTGGGAGAGTATGGAAAGTGAGAAGTTATGTTGTTGGGGATTGTTGGGGGGTTTGTGTTATGTTTGGTTATGATTGTCCAACCCTGTCCTAATAAATGGCCTTTTACGCTAACTTACCTGGCGTGGACTGATTATTGCGCGATGTGCGCCATGAACGAGAACTCACAAGAGCAATATTTCTGTGTTTTAAATTGTCGGCTTCTTGTTTCCTGTGCACGAAGCACTGAGTGAATCAAACAGCAGCGGCTGGTATATAGGAATGAAGAGTGCAAAGGGTACTCACGGTCCGGATTGTGCGTAGGGCGGCCTGTCCGCCCCTCTGCCTTGCCCGTGTCTGAGAATGGTTTGTGTTACTGCTCCGAGTGCGCCTTATGACCACCTCCCTTCTGCATAGCACCTCCCGTCATGAGCCCCGCCCACGGGATGGAAAGTGAAAGCATTTCTCGCTCCCTGGATGCCTTACACCCTCTAGGAATGTACCCCTGGCCACAGATAAGCTGCTGAACCAGGACCCAGATATCACAGTGAGCATACAGAAAGGTGATGCTAAAACCGAAACCTTTCACCCACACACAGGGATATACACAAATTCACTTACTGCCAGTGTAGAGTTTCGATTTTCACTCTTCACCCTGCTTTATTTGCATGAGTCTCCCAGTATTCTCTGTATTGTGCGTATGTGTGTTGTGTACCTGTCACTGACCCTCCTGACTTGTGTTATACATGTATATCTATGTATGCAGTGTGTCAGCAGGGGTGGCAGAGGAGCGTCGCTCCACAGCTCTCAGAGCAGGAGAAAGTAACACATTAAATGATAATAACCCCTTTATTATCATTTTATTTTTCACTATGGGGCTAGGTTAGGGCGTGGCCGGGTTGCGGTCTAAGTGGGAGGAGTGGTGGCATACTCTAAGTGCGCATGACTGTATGGCTGGCCGTCTTGGGCCGGCCCACCAGCCACACGCACTTTGCATGTTCCCCACCAGGCTGCAATACACAGCCTGGTGTCGAACATGCCCAGGCTCCCATTCCCCGTCTGAGCACTGAACCATGGCGCTCAGACCAATCACAACGCTGCATTGTTGCAATTTGATTGGCTTACGGGATGGAGCCTGTGTTCTTCCTGCTTCTGCCGAAGTTCAGGAGAAGGCAGCATGAGAAGGGAGCGAAGCTGAGGAGAGGTGGCAGCTGGCAAAGGGCAGGTGGATTTTTAAATGTATTTTTTCTACCCACCTTGCCTCTCCACCCTTGTTCCCTGCCAGCCGCCACTTGGTGTTTGTGTAGCAAGAACCTGACTGAAAGGCTCCGGACACTGCACAGGGTCCAGGGTGAACACACTGCATTATGCACAACGGAAGAAACAAGACTACAACTCACCAAATTCAAAGAAAAAGCCTAGACTGGAGCAGCACACCAGTCATGGACCCGGCAAACTTGGCAAAAGTGTGTTTGTGTGTGCGTGCATGCATGGTGTGTGTGTGTTTTGTGTACCTGTGAGTGACCCTTCTGACTTGTAGTCCACCATGTACCAGTGTAAGCAGCCATGCACTGTGAGGCCGGTACTAACTATTCAAAGCAGCTCACTCCTTAAACTATCTATATGTAGGAGGCCTTACTGTAGTGGGTTTTGCCTGAGAGGCACCGGAGTACTGCACGGTCAGTGTGTGAAGGTCGCTCGGGACAGTACTGCACTGTGTGTGATTGTGAGTCTGTATCAATGTGTGTGCCTGTGTGTTTTGCCTACATGTGTGCCTTTAATAACACACCTTACATTGGCATTATCTTCAGAATATTTCCCAGATTCTTCTCTAAAAAGCTTCACAGCCACACTACTGCTTACAAGCGGCGCAGTGAGTGGTTCCTTCCAGGTCTCAGAGGGGTCTGTTAACTAAGATTTTATGCCATGTTTGCATCACAAGTGTGACGCAAATCGATACAAAATCTTTTTTACCTATTTACTTTCAGGCGCTAAACTTGTTTTCCACTGGAAAGTCATGCCAAGGGGACATACCAGGGGTCATGCATGGTCATTCCCAGGCAACCACCAACGCTTTCTCACACTAGGCCCTATTTACCTAAAAAAGTAGACAGGGTTTAGCATCAGAAAATAGTGCCCATTTCAAGTAGGCACTATGAAGGCGAAATGCTTTAGTTTTTTCTTTCTTTTCCCCCTTTGTATGTGTGCTGCACTTTACAGCACACATACAAAGTGGGAAACAGTTTAAAGTTAGTCTGAGCGTAGTATTTTGTATTTGAAGGCTATCCTTCCAGTATAAAACTTCTGACTGACTCACGCAGACACCCTTGCAGTATTGTGCAAATGTGTGTGCATGGAGCATGGCAGCACATTTCATCACCGGTGCTAGTGAGAGTGGAGGAGTGTGCCATATTTCTGTAAATATGGCCCTCTCCTGTTCTCTTCTAGTCAACTCAGCACTGCTGTTTTGGCTGTTGAGCTGCGCTGTGTGAGATTTTTGTGACTCTGCCCCAGAGTATCTTTATTGGGTCGGCCGCACTGCCATTAAAAGCAGCTCAGTGAATAGGTAGAGCTGTAGCAGGTTCTCACAGGCTCTACAAGGACTTGAGTACAAGGAATTTTGAATAAGGGCTTCAGGCTGCACTCACGAGCACAGGCTCCTGTGTGGGCATCCTTTTACTTTGCACGCAGATGGTTTGCAAATAAATAGTCCTGAAATGGCAGTCTTGTGTAAAAAAACATCCACCAAATTCAAGCAGTCTTCAAGCCACAAAGTGCACAAAATGTGGATCTGTCTGAAGGTACCGATGGTGAGAAAGCTCTTGGACATGTAACATATGTCCCGGCGCTGTCAGGTGGACCATGTGTGGTCGGCGTCCTTCTCACTGGTGCCCAGAAATTACTTGAATTGCGTCTCACCAAAGGCATTCTAGAACTGTGGCATGCATGTGCACAATAATCCCAAACCTGAGAGTTCACAAGAAACCTGGGGAGGCCCATGAGAAAGGCAAACCTTTTTTTCCTCTCAAAAGCATTGGTTTTTGGTCTTTTTTCTAGATACGTGATGTCAGCTGTTCCCGGGCACACACTTTCTTTAACCCATGCCGCTCAGTACTCCAAAAGTGCGTGCCAGGCTCGTCCCATTTGAACTGGGCAACAAGGGGAAGTTTGATAATACTTCTTGCAAGAGTTTTCCACACACCCCTCCCTCTGCTATCTTTTTGTCCAGCTGCACATTCACCCCTTCAGCCCCTTTCTTACTGCCTTCTTACCCCACCCCAAATAAATGCATTCTAGGGTTAAAAGTCAACTGTCCTGGAATCCATTAAATGTTATTATGAGTAGTTGTTCTTAATTGTATATTTTTGCAGACATATAGGTGCCGATTACGATCCGGTAAAAACCGTGTACGAACCGTCGGTCGGAGAGTTTTCTCCGTCCGACTCGTACCCGGTCGGAAAACTTTACAAACATGGAATTACGATTCGCACGGAAACACCATTTCCGTACGAATCGTAAAAAACACCGACCGACGAAAATATACGTACGAATGTGATCCGGGAATGCTGCGACGTGACGTCGGGACGCTTTCAGGCAGCGTTTCACGACCCAGGAAGTACGATTCGAACCGACAGCAGTCCGGACGGCGATATTTTCACGGCACCCAAAAAGTGCTGGAAAAGCGAAGTACAGCATGAAACGACCAGAGTAGGTGGCCCGGTACGCGCCGTACCACCCCCCCAGCCCTCGTATGTACGCGCTGACCCCCCCCAGCCCCCGTACGTACGCGCCGACCCCCCCGTGTATGTACACCCGTGTACGTGTCATACCCCCCCCGTGTATGTACACCCGTACGTACATGTCGTACCCCCCGTGTATGTACCTGGGTGTACATACACGGGGGGTACGACACGTACGTATGGGTGTACATACACGGGGGTACGACACGTACACGGGTGTACATACACGGGGGGTACGACACGTACGTACGGGTGTACATACACGGGGGTACGACACGTACATACGGGTGTACATACACGGGGGGGTACGACACGTACACGGGTGTACATACACGGGGGGTACGACACGTACACGGGTGTACATACACGGGGGGGTCGACACGTACGTACGGGGGCTTGGGGGGGGTCGGAACATACATACGGGGGCTGGGGGGGGTCGGCGCATACATACGGGGGCTGGGGGGGAGTGTTGGGCGCGTATGCGGGCACATGTCTCCATGGTTGCTATGGGAGTTCGGTGCGGACGGTGTTTTTTCCATACGGTTGTAACATCGGACGCACGGGATGGATCTTGATTCCGCGGTCGGACTTCACTTTTCACATTTGTACGGTAAATCGTCCGAGGACGTGTCGGACACATTTTCCGACCCGAGGACGTGTGGGGAAAAATTCCCAATGCGGTTCGTATGGACTTTTTACCATGCGAATCGTGATTGGCAGTTTGTACGCCACTTGTACGATTCGTACGGTAAAAAGACCGGATACGAGTCGTACGGGGAATTTTTTTGCCGGATCGTAATCGGCACCATAATATCACAGTATCTTTTTGGGGATGGAAGAGGCAATAGCAGGAGAAACGCAACAGTCCCTCGCAATCTGATCCTTTAGTGTCTGTGTTGGACCCGGCCTCGTGGCGTGGTCTTAACCCTCTTGGATTGTGCTCGTCCCCGCACCGGCCTACACGGGCCGCCCTTTCAGGCCGCCAGGGACCCCTCCTCCTTTCGAGGCCCCCTTTGGATTGTACCCGTTTTCCTACACCCGCCTCAGCGGCCCCCTTTTCCAGGTCGCACAGGGACCCCTCATCCCTTCGGGGTCCCCCCCATGCTTGCTCCACACACCAGCCCACGCAACCCGGCTCCCTCCGGCCTCGGCCACAGCGAAGCCCCGACATCGAGGCACCAAGATCTGGCTAGAGGGCACCGCATGGCCACTTCACCACTCCCGGAGGAGGAGAGTTTCGATGGGACCCCCCACCGTCCCTCAACACCGAGTTGCGATCGTCCTCCGGCCTTCCCGGGCCTGGCGCCTCTCCCGCTGGGCGTCTGGCCTCTCCCAGCCCGGCCTCTCCACCCCCCCCAAGCGCAAGGGTCCGGACATCAAAGGGCTCCAGACCTATATCTGGGGCAACCCCGCAATGGGACAGTAGTTGTATCCCGGAGTCAAGAGCCCTGCTGCTGGAATCGCGGCTGACCCTACGGAGAAGAACTCTTGCTTGAGACTATACCACGAGCCCTGCTGACTGCGTCGCGGCTCCACCTTATTGAGACAAGGAACCTCACGGAACATCGGGGCCCTGCTGACGCTGTCGCGGCCCAACCTCGCTGAAACCTCCCTCGGAGCCCTGCTGACGTCGTCGCGGCTCAAGCTGAACTGAAACACCTTAAGAGCCCTGCTGACCTGGTCGCGGCTCGAACTCCACAAACTGATCGCCAGAGCCCTGTTGACGCCGTCGCGGCTCGACCACTCCGAGATCCGGAGTCCCTCCAGCTTGAGGATCAAGAACTGGGCCCAAGGTACTCTCGTACCAAGCTGCTACTAAAGACTGTCCCGCTACCCCGTACCTACCCAAGACTTTGAGACTCTTGTGGATCCCTCGATCCCCCCTTGTACATATTGATAACCGTAACTTCTTAGATGCTGATAAAGAACTGCTCGTCTTGATAAACATCCTCGAGTCCTGTGTGGTGGTGTTACTGTGCTAGTACGTTATCGGAGAAGGACCTCTCCTAGGAGGCTTCTCAGCAGCGCTCGGCTACTTCGTGCAGTGTGGGGGCCCCTCTGGGTGGTCTCTCTGGCTCCCCCGAGGTCCGCCTTCCAACATTTGGTGGCCAGCGACGGGATCCAAGCCGAACGCAGATCGTACAAGCAAGTAACCCACTCGCTATCCATCCAGACGAACAGAGACCATGGAGTTCCAACCAGAACGATTAGAAGAGTACACGCACAAAGAGTTAAAACAGTTCTGCAAGGACAAGGGCATTACGACCACCGGCCTAGGTACCAAGGAAGAGATGCAGAAAGCCCTGAGAACCTGGCTAGAGTCCGAGGCGGGTCCCTCCCAGAGTGAAGGTCCCCTACCCCTGAATGCAGCCACGCCACCAACACCGACCCCAGCGAACGGAGGGAGAAACAGCCTGGAAACCGGCCTCTCCGCGGAAGAAATACGAGAGCGGGAGAAGGACATGACCCATGAGCTAGAGCTCGCACGACTTTGGCTGGACGGCGAAATCCTGCTGGCCGAAAAGAAATTGGCCTTGGAACAGCTACGGCTACAAGAGGAGATAGAGGAGAAGAAGCGGCATCGAGAGCTGGAGGAGAAAAGGCTGACCCTCGAACACGAGCGGGGCCTCAAAGAACTCGAACTCAAGGCCCAGAAGGGGGAGACCGGCACCCCCAGCAATAGAGACGCTCTGCCACCCACTGAAGCCAAGGTCCATATTCCCAAGGATGTCGTCAAGGAGTACTATAAAAACGACGACATCCAGCAGTGGTTCAAGGCGTACGAGGTGGCCATGACCTCCCATCGGGTACCCCGGAAGGATTGGGGTGCCGGCCTATGGGGTCGGTTCCTTAGCGAGGGCCGAGACACCCTGCTCCAGCTCCCGGAAGAGGTGATGACCTCGTATGATCATATGAAGGAGGCCCTGCTCACCCGCTACGGACTAACCGCGGAAATGTACCGCCAGCGTTTCAGAGACTGCAAGAAAATCCCCGGTACCACGTGGGTAGAGTATGTTGACTTCTTCAGCAGGGCCCTAGAAGGTTGGATCAAGGGTAGCAAGGTCACCACCTACGGGCAGCTGGTCGACCTCATTATTTGGGAACACCTCTCCAACAACTGCTTTGTGGAGCTAAGACAACACCTCCTCGACAGCAAGCTGACCGAGCCGCGGAAGCTCGCCGCCGAGGCCGATCGATGGGTCAACACCCGAGTCCCCCGGAACCCGATGGGGGAGTATCAGCGAAACCCCACAGGACCCCCCCACCAGCGCGGCGGAGGAGGAGGGTCGAACCGGAATCGGGACATCCGAGCCGGGCCGCCCCGGAGTCCGCCTCGGGGGCCGCCGCAGCAACACCCCTCCCCGAGCCTAGCCCGAAGAGGGACGACGCCAGCCAAAACCGGCCCCCGGCCCCCGATAACCTGCTACGGCTGCCAACAAACAGGACACTATGCCAGCGACCCTGCCTGCCCCATGAACCGACGAGGTGGGACCAGCGGGCCCCCGCCCCGACAACTGGTGGCTGCCGCCCTGGGAGAAGGGGAGGAAGAGGAAGAACCCCTCGACGGGGGGTCCACTGAGTGGGAGCCGGCGGCCATGTCCCTGGTCTGCCTGGGCAGCCGAGAAATGGTGCCCCGAACACCCATCCCGAGCAACACCCAGAAGTACCAACAATGGGTCACTATCAATGGACGACGGGCCGAAGCCCTCCGTAACACCGGAGCCAGTGTCACCGCTGTCCGCTGCCACCTGGTGACCCCCGAACAGATCCTGCCAAATGTGCTATGCCCCGTCCGGACGGCCGACAACAGCGAAAGCATGTGCCAGATGGCCCAGATCCCCTTCGAATGGGGAGGGGTGACGGGCCTGCTGAAGGTGACTGTCCGCGACGACGCTCCAGTGGACTGCCTCCTGGGGAACGACCTAGAGAGTTCCCCCTGGGCTTAAGTGGAGCGGCGAGAGCATCTCCGAATGTTGGGACTACCCGAATGGGCCTGCGCCACCACCCGGTCCATGGCCGCCCAGGCCCCCCGCTCGTCCATGACAGCCGACACCGTCGAGCCTGAGGGGCCCGTGCCACCACCTGCCTCCAGCGAGGAAGAAGCGGGCACCGATGCCAGGCCCACGGAACCCTCCCCGGGCGAGATCGCCTCTCTCGGCGCCCTCCCGGAGCTTGCCCAATGGCGCCACGACGGGGGCCCCACCAGAGAACAGTTCCAGCAGGAACAGAAGACCTGCCCCTCCCTTGAAGGAGTCCGGCAGCAAGCGGCCTCGCAGGCCAACGATGACCAGACCGGAACCCACTGGGTATATTGGGCCGAAGGACTACTGTACAGCGAGCAGAAGATTGCAGAACTGGGGGCCAGTCGTGTGCTGGTGGTCCCCCTGCGATTCCGGGAGTTCCTCCTCAACCTGGCACATGATGTGCCCCTCGCCGGTCACCTGGGGCAGGACAAAACCTACAGCCGCCTGGTGACCCACTTCTACTGGCCCCGGATGCGGAGGGACGTGGACAACCACTGCCGGTCCTGCCAGACCTGCCAAGCCAGCGGCAAGATGGGGGGACGGGTCAAAGCCCCTCTCCAGCCCTTCCCAGCAGTCAACACCCCCTTCGAACGGGTCGGAATAGACATCGTAGGGCCCCTGGACCCCCGGACCGCCCTGGGTCACCGCTTCATCCTGGTCCTCGTAGACCACGCAACCAGGTACCCTGAGGCCATCCCGCTTCGAACTGTGACAGCCCCCGTAGTGGGCCGGGCCTTAATGGGGATCTTCTCGAGAGTAGGGTTCCCCCGAGAAGTGGTGAGCGACCGAGGAACAAACTTCATCTCCAAATACATGCGGTCCCTGTGGCAGCAGTGCGGGGTCACGTACAAGTTCACCACCCCATACCACCCTCAGGGGAACGGACTGGTCGAGCGGTTCAACAGAACCTTAAAAGGCATGATCAAGGGCCTGGAAGAACCCCTACGGCGGAGATGGGATGTCCTGCTGCCGTGCCTCCTGTTTGCCTATCGGGAGGTCCCGCAGAAGTCCCTGGGGCTCAGCCCTTTCGAATTGTTGTACGGGCATCCAGTCCGAGGACCCCTCAGCCTGGTCAAGGAGGGCTGGGAGACGAAGCCCCGAGATGCCCCTCCCGACATCTACAGATACCTCCTGACCCTACGAAACCAGACACGAAGGTTCCGAGCCCTGGCCGAAGTCAACCTCGAGGCCAGCCAAGAGGACATGAAAAGATGGTACGATCAAAACGCATCTACCATCGAGTTTGAGCCGGGCCAGCAAGTCTGGGTCATGTCACCGGTTGACCCCTGCGCCCTCCAGGACAAATGGACCGGGCCCTTCAAGGTGGTGGAGAAGAAGAGCCCTGTCACCTACCTGATCGACATGGAGTCTCCCCGGAACCCCCTCCGGGTTCTACACGCCAACCGGCTCAAACCCCACTTTGCCCGGACCGAACTAAGCCTACTGCTAGCGACCGACGACGGGGGCGAAGGCGACTCCGAGCCCCTACCCGACCTCCTGCGGACCAGCGACCACGACGGGACCATCGAAGGCGTCCAACTCGCCTCCTCCCTGACCCCGGAACAGCACCACGACTGTCAGCAACTGTTGCAGCCCTTTGCGGCCCTCTTCTCCCTCACTCCGGGGGTGACTCCATGGTGTGTCCACGAGGTCGACACTGGGAACAGTCCCCCCGTGCGACACAGAGCCTACCGAGTACCCGACCGGGTGCGGGCCTGCATCCAGGCTGAGGTGGCGAAGATGCTGGCCCTCGGGGTCATCGAGCCCTCCGACAGCCCGTGGGCCAGTCCCGTCGTCCTTGTGCCAAAGGCCGCCGCCCCAGGCACCCCCCCGGAGCTACGATTTTGTGTGGAGTACCGGGCCCTGAACGCTGTTACCAAGACCGATGCCCATCCTCTTCCCCGGGCCGACGAGCTCATCGACCGCTTAGGAGCAGATCCAGCTCACCCCCGGTGCCCAAGAGAGATCCGCTTTCTCCACCCCTGATGGGCACTACCACTTTCGGGTGATGCCCTTCGGCATGAAGAACGCCCCGGCCACCTTCCAGAGACTAGTGAACAAGGTCCTGGCCGGGCTAGAGGCCTTCAGCGCGGCTTATTTAGATGACATTGCCGTATACAGCAGCCACTGGGCTGAGCACCTGGGGCACCTCAAAGCAGTCCTGGCCGCCCTCCAAAGGGCCGGGCTCACGATCAAGGCCAGCAAATGCCAGATAGGCCAAGGATCGGTGACCTATCTGGGCCATCAAGTAGGGAGCGGTCAGGTGGCTCCCCTCCAACCGAAAGTTGATGCCATCCAGGCGTGGGAACCCCCCACCACCCAGACAGCTGTCCGGGCCTTCCTGGGCCTCACTGGGTACTACCGGCGATTCATCAGAGACTATGGGAGCATTGTCGGCCCCCTCACAGAGCTCACGTCAAAAACGCAGCCCAAGAAGGTACACTGGACCCCCCGCTGCCAGACGGCCTTCGAGACTCCCAAAACGGCGATGTGCACTGCCCCCGTGCTACAGGCCCCTGACTACAGCAAGGGGTTCGTGGTGCAGACGGACGCCTCCGAATATGGAATTGGGGCCGTCCTGTCCCAGGTAGATTCGGAGGGACTCGACAGACCCGTGGCCTTCATCAGCCGAGGGCTGCTGCCCCGGGAGCAGCGGTGGAGCACCATCGAGCGGGAGGCCTTCGCTGTAGTGTGGGCCCTCAAAATGCTCTGGCCCTATCTCTTCGGCACCCACTTCCGGGTCCAGACCGACCACCGGCCCTTGCGGTGGTTAATGCAAATGAGGGGCGAGAACCCCAAGCTGCTGCGATGGTCCATCTCGCAGCAAGGGATGGACTTCTCTGTTGAACACCGGCCCGGCAATGACCACGCCAACGCCGACGGCCTGTCCCGCTTCTTCCGCCTCGACGAGGAGAACCCCCAAGGAAATGGGTGACTCTCCCTGCCTTCGGCTGGGGGGGACGCCTGTTGGACCCGGCCTCGTGGCGTGGTCTTAACCCTCTTGGATTGTGCTCGTCCCCCGCACCGGCCTACACGGGCCGCCCTTTCAGGCCGCCAGGGACCCCTCCTCCCTTCGAGGCCCCCTTTGGATTGTACCCGTTTTCCTACACCCGCCTCAGCGGCCCCCTTTTCCAGGTCGCACAGGGACCCCCCATGCTTGCTCCACGCACCAGCCCACGCAGCCCGGCTCCCTCCGGCCTCGGCCCCAGCGAAGCCCCGACATCGAGACACCAAGATCTGGCCCGAGGGCACCGCATGGCCACTTCACCACTCCCAGAGGAGGAGAGTTTCGATGGGACCCTCCACCGTCCCTCAACACCGAGGTGCGATCGTCCTCCGGCCTCCCCGGGCCTGGCACCTCTCCCGCTGGGCGTCTGGCCTCTCCCAGCCCGGCCTCTCCGCTCCCCCCAAGCGCAAGGGTCCGGACATCAAAGGGCTCCAGACCTATATCTGGGGCAACCCCGCAATGGGACAGTAGTTGTATCCCGGAGTCAAGAGCCCTGCTGATGGAATCGCGGCTGACCCTACGGAGAAGAACTCTTGCTTGAGACTATACTCCACCTTATTGAGACAAGGAACCTCACGGAACATCGGGGCCCTGCTGACGCTGTCGCGGCCCAACCTCGCTGAAACCTCCCTCGGAGCCCTGCTGACGTCGTCGCAGCTCAAGCTGAACTGAAACACCTTAAGAGCCCTGCTGACCTGGTCGCGGCTCGAACTCCACGAACTGATCGCCAGAGCCCTGCTGACGCCGTCGCGGCTCGACCACTCCGAGATCCGGAGTCCCTCCAGCTTGAGGATCAAGAACTGGGCCCAAGGTACTCTCGTACCAAGCTGCTACTAAAGACTGTCCCGCTACCCCGTCCCTACCCAAGACTTTGAGACTCTTGTGGATCCCTCGATCCCCCCTTGTAAATATTGATAACCGTAACTTCTTAGATGCTGATAAAGAACTCCTCGTCTTGATAAACATCCTCGAGTCCTGTGTGGTGGTGTTACTGTGTGTCGGGATGGGGCAGTGAGGAGTCGGAAACCAGGTCTGCAGATATACGGTTTTATTCCTTTGTATTTTGTTTTTTTCATACAAGGGTTTTTGAAGGTCTAGTTCAGGGAAAAGGGAATCCGTCTTCCTGTTTTTCCCAGAAGGACTTAGTTCTGTTCTTTGCGCTGAAGAGTCTTTGTTTCCCAGGTCGGGTATGGCGCTGCTCCCTTCTATCGTCTGGGCCGGTGTGCTTCTCCGGGGTTTCGTTAGATGAAAGAAAAGAAAATATAGGGAGGGGTCAGTTCTCACTATTTGCGTAACGAGGACGCTACCCAAGGGACCGGGAGTGAAGGGATCACCAAACAACACAACAAACAAGTGCTTAAACGTGCACTTTAGGGCCGACTGTGACAGTATAGGGAGGGGGAGTGGGGATGGACAACAAGGTTGTGCAGACGACGGTTCTCGAGGCAAAACTCCGTGCCTACACCTGTGCCCGCTCCCGCCTTCCCAAAACCCTTGACATTCGCTCCCGTACCTGGAAAAGCCACGCACCCCTTGGTACGTGGCTCGGGGATTCGCCGGGACGTTGGCCTCCTGGCTCACCTGCTCTGGCTCCCTCTTCCGAATCGGCTCCCGTATTCCTCGTCTCTGCCGCCTCCGCTTGTTCCTCTCCAACGATCACCGCTTCCTCCTTCACTCTCTCTTCTGAGTTCCGTGTTCCGGCCATATATCCCGCCTCCTCTCCAAGTTCCGGGCGAGTGACCAATGAAAGGGCCATGACGTCGTGGGAGGGTTGGTTTTCCGCGAGACCCGTATTCCAGTTAAAGGGACCTTGCTGTTCCTCGGGCTGAGTCCCCGGCCCACAGGCATCCAGGTCTTCACGCCAATCGTCCTGACAGGAAGGAAACAGAAGGTTTGAAGGCGACCACCAGTCGTAAGTGTCCCGGGTCGGCGCCCCCCTGTCACACTGTGCTACTACGTTATAGGAGAAGGACCTCTCCTAGGAGGCTTCTCAGCAGCGCTCGGCTACTTTGTGCAGTGTGGGGGCCCCTCTGGGTGGTCTCTCTGGCTCCCCCGAGGTCTGCCTTCCAACAGTCTGGAAGGGAAAAGAGGACAAAAGGACATGGCATCTCTCCTCTCAAGTCTTTTACTCAAGAAACGTTCTCACCTCCTGCCCTTCATATTTACAGCTTTCACTCTTTGCCAGATAGTCCTAACTTTCAGGCTTATATTTGGCAAATAAACATATAGGGGCCGATTCCGATCCGGGTCGGAAAGGCACCGACAGCGATCAGGCCGGAAAAACTACGAGCCGTATGCGTGTTTTCCGCCCGACTCGTACAGCTGTACGAGCGAGCAAGTACGATGCGAGCTACATGAAATTCACCGACCGAGTCATTTCCGAGTCCGAACCGCTCCGTACGTCTCGGTCGTAAGCTAACCATGGCTTGCAAAGGATGCGATTCACGACCGAGCCAGTACGATGCACGCGTCGGACAGCCTGTGCGAGCCGGAGTGTCCGGCTCGCAAATCGTCTGGGTGGTTGCCTTTGGGGGTCCGCGTCGGACCTCCTGTCACCCGCAGCCCTACGACTCGGACACTGGGGGAGACCCAAGGGTCCCCCCAACACAGGCATGTATGGTGCGGATGGCACCGACGCGAGACGTACCCACTCGGTTCGGTCGGACGCCCATAGAAGTCAATGGGAGCCAGTCGTACAACTCCTACATGGGCTCCCATTGACTTCTATGGGAGTCCGACCGAACCGAGTCCGGCAGCATACGGCCACATCGTACTCGCTCGGTCGGACTGCAGGACTCCGGCTCGGTCCGAAAACACTCCGGATCCAGCTTGGTTGAAGTGCTTTCCGACCCGGATCAGAATCGGCACCATAGTGTGCTTCTTTTTATTTTCTTCCATGACATTTGCTCAGTATTGGAAAATATATTTTAAATTGTATGAGTAGTTGCCTAGGCAGGAAGTTACCTTCCTCATGGGCTACAGAACGTCCTAAATGCCACAGTCAGGCTGATCTTCAACATCCCGGCTGCAGCCACATCATTCAACACCTTCGATAACTCCACTGGCTCCCAGTCAACAAGAGGATCACATTCAAGCTCCTCACATATACCTACAAAGCCTTCCACGACACAGGATAAGCATACCTGAACCACCACCTTGCATTCCACATACGCGCCAGACAACACTGTTCCGCCCAACTCGCCCTAGCCTCCATCCCCCGGATTCAGAAGACTAGAACTGGAGACGGATTCTTCTCCTACCTCGCCGCTAAGACCTGGAACACCCTGCCTCTCATCCTCAGGCTATCTGCGTCGCTGAGCCAATTCACAAAGGGCCTCAATACCTCGCTCTTCGAATGATGATACACGCAGCAGGACTAGCACCCCCTCACCTCCCCAGTGCCTTGAGACACTCATGGGTGAGTAGCCATGCTAAACAAGCCCCTGATCGATTGAACAAACAGTATTTATTAGCACCATATTAAGATGTACTCATCATTCTTATCCCGAATTTGGCACCTTTTTCTGGTTTTGGATAAACCAAGGTGTCACGCTGTACCCCAAATAAAAAAACCGATATGGAATGAAAAATAGTGTATATATTCTGACTAGAAAAGTCTCAACACTCATTTGCTAACCTCACCTTTTCATCACATTATGATTTAGTACATGACCTCATGACTGAGATCCTTCAGCTGACATAACATGGTTCCGTCTTAACAGCACAGCCCTTCCTTGAAATTATGTAAATACCATTAAAAATGCAACAAAAAGAGCCAATAAACATGAAGCATACATGCATATACTCAGACATCTTTGCAACAGATAATCCACTTCCTGTGCTATCTCACTGGTTTTGGAGCCTGTAAACTGTATGTAAATCTTTTATGCATTTGCTCAAATCACAGATTAATATAACATATTTTTACTGTCTCTTTTTTATTAAACTAATTGTTTGGGCCGCTAATGAGAGAAAAATGTACAGGGTTTCTTCTGCTTGGTTCAATCTTTTAGACATTGTTCGGCCTATTGTAGGTAATGTCTTTAAAGTCTTCTTCAAAATTCAACAGTTGTTTTATCTTCCACAAAGGAGTTATTACTCATCTTAATACTGCACTGTGTAATTAAAGTTAGAAACTGACGTAATCCAACCACAGAGGCTTTCTGTTAAAAGCAAAAACGTCCTATGTAAATTAACACCTTCGCTGCTAGGCCTTACCTCCTCCCAGTGCTAAGCCTTTTTTTTTTTGGCTATTTGGGGTAGTTTGCGTTTAAGCCCCTGTAACCTTTTGTCCAGGTAAGGTATCCACACCACATTTGAGTTCTTTTCTTCCAATATCTTGAGGTTTCTGCAGGTACCCAGGCTTTGTGGATTCCCCTGGATGGTACCCAGAAATTAGCCAAAATACAGCAATTTTTTGTTTTTTAAATGGAAATATAGTGTTGCAGAAGAAAGTGTATGTTTTTTATCCTGCAAATGGTATCAACAAAGGGGTTGTGGTGCTGAAATCATCATCATCTCAGCTTTCAGGGGCAGGCAGACTTTTGTCAGACAACTATTTTTTTTTTACTTTACACAGTTTTGGCATTTTACTGGAGTTTACGGCCCCTCAAAATATCCCCATACAAAAATATTGAGTTATAAATATAGATGTCAAAAATATCGACAACCTATATTTATAATGGTAAGTACAAAAATGTTGAGAAAAAACAATCGATGTAAAAAATATGGTAGTACAAAATATCGATTTTAATATATATATAAAACATAATATTAAATATACTAACTAATAAAATTAACTTAAAAAAATTTAATTAGAATACACATGTTAACAAATATAACAGATAAATGTAATTTAAAAAATGTAAACATACGTATATAAAGTTTAATTTACATAGATATATATATATATATTTACTTTAAAACAATTATTTAACTATTCATTTAAATTTATTTTATAATTTTATAAATATATAAAAATGTACAAATAAATATATAAATACATACACCAATAACATAACATCTAATAAAAAACATTGTATTATAAATAAAAACATTAAACTATTTAAAAGTCTTTAAACTTAAATTTTCCACTCCAGTTAGTGCAACAGTAGGGAAAATGTTGGATAGCGGAGGAATAAAAATTACTATTCCCACTCCAGTGAGTGCAACAGTAGGGAAAGTGTTGGATAGCGGAGGAATAAAAATGACTATTCCCACTCCAGTGTGTGCAACAGAAGGGAAAATGTTGGATAGCGGAGGGGTAAAAATTACTATTCCCACTCCAGTGAGTGCAACAGTAGGGAAAGTGTTGAATAGCTTAGGGGTAAAAAAATACTATTCCCACTCCAGTTAGTGCAACAATAGGAAAGTGTTGGATAGCAGAGGGGTTACAAATACTGTTCCCACTCCAGTTAGTGCAACAATAGGAAAAGTGGTGGATAGCGGCGAGGTAAGAAGTACTATTCCCACTGGAGTCAGTTCAAAATTAACAACAAACAAAATATCAACAACAACTCAAATATTTAAAAAAACAAAAAAATAAAACATATATAAAAATATAAAAAATAAAAAAGATAGAAACATATAATGTCAAATAGATATAACAAATTCCTAGAAATGATATAATAAATACATTAAAAAAATTGGAAACAAATGACTATTTTTAATTATAAATTATTTATAAACAAAAACATTGATTATTGCATAAATGTAATCCTTTTTATTTCATACCCTATAACCCTACAAAATTCACAACACACAACCTAAATAAACAACTAACATAATTAATTATCAATTAATGAAATATTATTAATTAAAAAACAAATTAAGACAGATAAAAATGAATTTACTCCCCAAACGTTACCCCTATAAAACCAAAACACACACACAAAAAAATAAACAATCACCCTAATTAATTATCAATTGATGGAATTATTATTAATGATTAACTAATTATTAATAAATTGAACACAATTTACTTGCCACCCTTTAGCCCTATAAACCACACAACCCACACCTAAACATCATAAAAATAAATATATTAATATCAATTAACAACTACTTATTAATTAATTAAAATTTAATTACTTCCCACCCTTTACCACTATAAATACCACAACTCACATCTAAAATTAATTTCACAATTGCCATATTTACATTTTTATGAATTAATTAGCATTAATTAACAAATAACTATTAATTGATTACAAATAAATTACTTCCCACCATTTACCCCTATAAACCCCACCACCCGCTCTTAAAAAACATGACACAATTAACGTAATTAATTACCAATTAATCAATTAATAATAGTTAACAACCAATTAATAATTAATCAATAACAAATTACTTCCCACAATTAAAATCTAAATTAAATAATGTGATTGTTTTAGATACATTTGAGGTTTGCAGGGGATTCTGGATAGGAAAACATTAGGGGATCCACACAAGCCATACCTCCCCGACCTCCCCTGTGTTTCTAGTTTTCAGAAATGTGTGGGTCTGTTATGTTTCCCTGGATGGCCACGAGCCAGTGACCAAAAGCCCAGGTGCACCCCCTTGCAAAACCACAATATGTTTTCGGCCCTTCCCTGTGGGGGGGTACTTGGCCTACTCACTCAAGGGAGGTACTATTTTATAGGGAGACCTGGGGAAACACTTGGTGGTAGAAAATTAGTTTTAGCATGGTGTTCTCACAACTTTCCCACACAGAAATGTGAGAAAATTTGTTTGTTTTAATTAAATTTGAGGTTTGCAGGGGATTCTGAATAGGAACATTTTGGAGGATCCACACAAGTCGCACCTCCCTGGACTCTCCTGGGTGTATAGTTTTCAGAAAAGTGTGGGTTTGATAAGTTTCCCTAGATGGCCGCCGAGCCCGGGGCCAAAAATGCAGATGCCTCCTATCTATCAAAAAGCGACCTAGTTTTGCAAGGGGGTGCCTGCGTTTTTGGTACCTGGTGTGGAGACCATTTAGGGAAACCTACCAATCTAAGACATTTCTGAAAACTACACACCCAGGGGAGTCCAAGGAGGTGGGGCTAGGGTGGAATGGTAGGACATTTGTGCCGGTGCGGTGATTCCAGCAAGAAATGTGAGGAAAATGTGACTTTTTTAGCTTGATTTGAGGTTTGCAGGGGATTCTGGGTAGGAAAACATTGTGGGATCCACACAAGCCATATGTCCCAGAACTCCCACGGGTGTCTAGTTTTCAGAAACATCTGGGTTTGGTAGGTTTCCCTAGATGGCCATCGAGCTCGGGACTAAAAACGCAGGTGAGACCCTTGCAAAAACAGGTCGTTTTGTGATAGATACTTTTGATGTCTCCACAATACGTTTTGGGCCCTTCCCTGCTGAGGGTACTTGGCCCACCCACACAAGTGAGGCAGCATTTTTATCCAGAGACCTGGGGGAACACTGAGTGGTAGGACATTTTTGGCAGCCCAGTGATTCCACAACTTTCCCACACAGAAATGTGAGAAAATGTGGGTTTTTTTCAGCTACATTTGTGGCTTGCAGGAGATTCTGGGTAGGAAATCTTTGGGCGATCCACGCAAGGCACACCTCCCTGGACTCCCCCAGGTGTCTCGTTTTCAGAAATGGGGGGGTTTGGTAGGTTTCCCTTGCTGGCCGCCGACTCCAAAAACAAAAATACTAAAAAGAAATCCCTGATGCCTAGTGGGCTTTGGGCCTTCCACAGGGGGCAGATCACAACCTATTGCCCCCATCTGCCTCCCGGTGGAGTGGGGGGGCAGAAAGTCTTTTGCAGTTATTGAGAGAAGGGGTGGGGGCACTTGCATGCCCATCCTGAGCAGCCCCCCAGCCCTGGCCTAAAAAAATAAGAAACACTAGTGTCTGGGGTGCTTTCTGCCCCCCCCCCCAAGCACAGATTGGGGCTACTGCCCCCATTTGCCCCCGGGGGGGCAGAAAGACTTGTTCTGCCTTTTTTATGGGGGGAGCAAAGGCCATTACCCAAGGGCCCGCTCCCCCCTCCCTGGTGCCTAGTGGGTGGATCCCTGCCTGGGGATCATCCTCCTGGGGCAATTCCCAAGCAGGGATCCACTAGGGAAGGGTACCTCTCCCATGTGTTTCGGTGCTCGTGGGGGGGGGGGGGCTGAGATAGCTCTACGAGCATCAAAACATTGAAACTAAGTTTCAGTCTCATTTTCAATGTAATGATGACAGTGCGTCATGCGCCTGATCGTCATTACATGACAATTAAAAAAAAAATGCCAGGAAGCTTGGGGAAGCTTATACCCACCTCCCGAGGCCCACCAAAAATGAAATCCCTCTGCTGTTTGCAGCCTAGTGATTTAGCGTGCATGTGTACATGACGGAATGATTCCGTCACGAGCAGAGGAGCACTGGTCCTCATGACGGAACCACTCCGTCATCAGCATCAAAAGGGTTTCAAAATGGCCTCCTTTGTTTCATCAACCAAACTTCTTTTTGTTTCTATTTGCGGGTAAAAACCCCTTTCGTCAGCAGGTGCAGTTGATCGTTGTTTTTATACCACACAGATACTCTGTTACTCATAAAGACACTGATGGAGCAATTCACAAACCTTCTCATTCACCCATATCACCACTAATGCAACCTCTCACTGACCCACACAGTTGCTCACATAACCACTCACTCAGACATAGCAACATTCCCAGACTACTAAACCTAGTTATACATCCAGTGAGATAGTCATTCTCCAAGTCCTATATCCATCTTAAAAAGCATAGAGCCACTAATGTAGCCAGTTACACACACACAACAGCACCTAACCATTACTCATATGAGATAAATTGTATGTATCTAGGCCTACTGAAGGTAGGTCTGGACACATTCCGTCATCAGCATCAAAATGGTTAAAAATGGCCTCCTTTGTTTCATCAACCAAACTTCTTTTTGTTTCTATTTGCGGGTAAAAACCCCTTTCATCAGCAGGTGCAGTTGATCGTTGTTTTTATACCACACAGATACTCTGTTACTCATAAAGACACTGATGGAGCAATTCACAAACCTTCTCATTCACCCATATCACCACTAATGCAACCTCTCACTGACCCACACAGTTGCTCACATAACCACTCACTCAGACATAGCAACATTCCCAGACTACTAAACCTAGTTATACATCCAGTGAGATAGTCATTCTCCAAGTCCTATATCCATCTTAAAAAGCATAGAGCCACTAATGTAGCCAGTTACACACACACAACAGCACCTAACCATTACTCATATGAGATAAATTGTATGTATCTAGGCCTACTGAAGGTAGGTCTGGACACAGAGTTGCATACCGCAATAGTCACTAACACAGCCAGTAAGCAATCCATGGTGACCCATAGATACATATTTAGGGAGCCATAGAGACACTAAGGGGCCCATTAGGATGGCGGTCGGAAAACCACCCCGACTGCCATGGTAGCGGAAAACAACCGCCCGCCGGGACCGTGGCAACACCGGCGGACTCATTAGGATCAACCACAGAAATCCGACCGCGGCGGTAAGAGCCACCGAAAGACTACCGGACGTGAGCGGTGTGGTCGAAAATCCGTCCGCGGCAGTTTGATTTGCGGCAGAAACACACCAACCCGCTGCCAGTAGAGCGGAGGCACCGCCTGAAAAATTATATATCTCTGATGTGACCGCGGTACGTTCCACTGTTTCCCGCCTCGCGGTCGCACACAGTGATGAATGGGAGATACGGCGGAGGGGCTGGAGCATAGTCAGCGCCGCGGACGCTCTGTGAAAAAAATGGCAGACAACCTGAAAACACTCACCAAGGCTACCAAGTGCACCCAGCAAACTAGTCCTGCCCCCCAAACAACCTAACACAACCCAAAGAAACACCCCCATGCCAAAACCAAAAATTACAAATCCCATGAAAATCCACACAACACACCAGACAGAAATTACCCATTCTGACACACACACATAGCTGAGTATAAAACCAGCCCCTTCCCTGACCACAATCCTTTGCAACACTCCAGAAGAGAATGGCATTCACCAGATCAGAGAGGAGAGGCAAAAGAATACAGCACACACACATCACCACCACCACCACCACCACTACCACACCTGCACCTCTAACTCCTTTGCACATAAAAACACTACACACATCACCACCACAACCACTAGTTCCACACCTGCACCTCTAACCCCTTGGCACACCACACACCATGGCAGCACAAAAAATACCAAAATTCACAGACACTGAGTTGAGGGTATTGGTAAATGAGATAATCAGGGTTTAGCCGCATTTATTTGGCACCCTGGTCCAACAGACACCAGCAGCCACCAGATCACAAAGGTGGGCAAGGATAGTTGAGAAGGTCAATGCAGTAGGGACCACCACACGCAACAAACAGGAAATCATGAGGAGGTGGCATGATCTCAAGACAGTCGTCAAGAAGAATAGGACCAAGAACCGCGAGCTGGCCACGGGGACTGGCTGTGGCACTCCACTCCCACCCAAAAGATTCACCGATTGAGAGGAGAAGGTGCTTGCCATCCTGCATCCAGAGACTCTCACAGGAATAGCTGGGGAAGTGCAGGCTGGTAAGTACAATCAAATGTATCCCATCACACTGCAATGTACTGTCTTGCACAACTACAAAGTTAAACCTCCTAGGCACAAGTCCAGTCACCAGCAACACAACACACAACACAGGTCTCACAGATGCAACATTCACTCCATCCGAATCACCCCAAAGCTACACAACATTCACAGGGTGTCATGTGTATAGGCAACCAGAAACACAACTCCCACCAGGCACCCCTGTTCCACCCCTGAGCAGGATGGAGCACTTACGCCCCCAGCATGTGTCAGCCAGTGAATGGGTCACCTTAACCTAACAGGTAGGCAGCCATCTTACCAGGGAGGTGACTCTGGGGGTGGCAGGCTTGCACCACAACTCCCAACATGCCCCCGTCCCACCCCTGAGCAGGATAGAGCACTCACCCCCACCAGCTTGTGCCAGCCAGTGTATGGGTCTCCTTCACCTAACAGGTAGGCAGCCATCTTATCAGGGAGGTGACTCTGGGGGTGGCAGGCCTGCACCACAACTCCCACCAGGCCCTCCTGTCCCACCCCTGAGCAGGATGGAGCACTCACCCCCTCACCTCCAGCATGTGGCAGCCATCGTATCACTACAAACAAACTAACAGGTAGGTACCCCTATTCCCAGGGAGGGCTTGGGTAGGGGAAGGCTGCACTACAACACCCACCAGGCAGCCTTGTACTCAAGCCCAGCAAGATGGAGCACTCACCCCACCCCACCAGCATGTGGCAGCCATTGCAGTATTCAACTACACCTAACTGGTAGGTAGCCATCTTCCCAGGGAGGGCTTGAGTGGGTGGAAGGCTGTACTACAACACCCACCAGGCAGCCCTGTACTCAAGCCCAGCAAGATGGAGCACTCACCCCCCCACCAGCATGTGGCAGCCATTGCAGTGTTCCTCTACATCTAACAGGTAGGTAGCCGTCTTCCCAGGAAGGGCTTGGGTGGGGAGAAGGCTGCACTACAACATCCACCAGGCAGCCCTGTACTCAAGCCCAGCAAGATGGAGCACTCACCCCCACCAGCATGTGGCAGCCATTGCAGTGTTCAACTACACCTAACAGGTAGGTAGCCATCTTCCCAGGGAGGGCTTGGGTGGGGGGAAGGCTGCACTAGAACAACCACCAGGCAGCCCTGTACTGAAGCCCAGCACGATGGAGCGCTCACCACCCCAGCATGTGTCAGCCAGTGTATGGGTCACCTTCACCTAACAGGTAGGCAGCTATCTTACCAGGGAGGTGACTCTGGGGGTGGCAGGCACTACAACTCCCAACATGCCCCCCTGTACCACCCCTGAGCAGGATGGAGCACTCCACCCCACACAGAAGCATGTCCCAGCCATTGTATGGTACACCTTCACCTAACAGGTAGGTAGCCAGCTCACCAGGGAAGGCTGGGAGGGTGTGGGAGGCCTGCACCACAACTCCCACCAGGCCCTCCTGTCCCATCCCTGAGCAGGATGGAGCACTCACCCCCCACCTCCAGCATGGGGCAGCCATCATATCACTACAAACAAACTAACAGGTAGGTAGCAATCTGCCCAGGGAGGGCTGGGGGGGATGGCTGCACTACAACTCCCACCAGGCACTAGTGTACCACCCCTGAACAGGAAGGAACACTCCACCCCACACAGAAGCATGTTCCCAAAAGTCCACAACAATGTGACAACAGGACATGTGAACAGTCAGTGCATGCATCCCAGCATACATACAGAAAAGCATGCACATAGATGACAACACAAGGCCTCACATCACACATGGATTGGCACAGATACTATCCCAAGATACAGTGTGCACACAGCTAAGCATATTCAACGTCCACAGGAACAGCAGCATGACTATACTATGTCGAAGCAAATCACGGCAACAACATGCAAAGCAACGATTGTGCACTGTAACTTCCATGGGGGCTGACCATGAAGGCCCATAGGAATAGTAAGTAAGCATGGTCCTTTGAACTACGAAGTCAAAGCACAGGACAGCAAAAAGGAATGCATGAGACGACAATGGCCAGTACATGCCCAGATGTAACAGCTGTCAGGCAGAGCTAACAGCAAAGATGCTCCCCACAGATTAGTGAATCCGCCAGTTGTCATATGACAACCTTCCATTGTAATACTGAAATATGCATGTGGGGAATGGTATCCATTCACATGTCACCCCATGGCAGCCATCTTACCAGGGATGTGACTCTGGGGTGGCAGGCCTGCAATACAACTTCCAACATGCCCCCTGCCCCACCCTTGAACAGGATGGAGCACTCACCCCCCAGCATGTGTCAGCCAGTGAATGGGTCACCTTAACCTAACAGGTAGGCAGCCATCTTACCAGGGAGGTGACTCTGGGGGTGGCAGGCTTGCACTACAACTCCCACCAGGCCCTCCTGTCCCACCCCTGAGCAGGATGGAGCACTCACCTCCTCACCTCCAGTATGTGACAGCCATCGTATCACTACAAACAAACTAACAGGTAGGTACCCCTCTTCCCAGGGAGGGCTTGGGTCGGGGAAGGCTGCACTACAACACCCACCAGGCAGCCTTGTACTCAAGCCCAGCAAGATGGAGCACTCACCCCACCCCACCAGCATGTGGCAGTCATTGCAGTGTTCAACTACACCTAACTGGTAGGTAGCCATCTTCCCAGGGAGGGCTTGGGTGGGTGGAAGGCTGTATTACAACACCCACCAGGCAGCCCAGCAAGATGGAGCACTCACCCCCCCACCAGCATGTGGCAGCCATTGCAGTGTTCCTCTACACCTAACAGGTAGGTAGCCGTCTTCCCAGGAAGGGCTTGGGTGGGGAGAAGGCTGCACTACAACATCCACCAGGCAGCCCTATACTCAAGCCCAGCAAGATGGAGCACTCACCCCCCCAGCATGTGGCAGCCATTGCAGTGTTCAACTACACCTAACAGGTAGGTAGCGATCTTCCCAGGGAGGGCTTGGGTGGGGGGAAGGCTGCACTATAACAACCACCAGACAGCCCTGTACTGAAGCCCAGCACGATGGAGCACTCACCCCCTCACCAGCATGTGGCAGCCATTGCAGTGTTCATCTACACCTAACAGGTAGGTAGCCATCATCCCAGGGAGGGCTTGGGTGGGGGAAAGGCTGCACTACAACAACCACCAGGCAGCCCTGTACTCAAGTCCATCAAGATGGAGCACTCACCACCCCAGCATGTGTCAGCCAGTGTATGGGTCACCCTCACCTAACAGGTAGGTAGCCAGCTGACCAGGGAGGGCTGGGAGGATGTGGGAGGCCTGCACCACAACTCCCACCAGGCCCTCCTGTCCCATCCCTGAGCAGGATGGAGCACTCACCCCCCACCTCCAGTATGGGGCAGCCATCATATCACTACAAACAAACTAACAGGTAGGTAGCAATCTGCCCAGGGAGGCCTGGGGGGGAGGCCTGCACTACAACACCCACCAGGCACTCGTTTACCACCCCTGAACAGGAAGGAACACTCCACCCCACACAGAAGCATGTTCCCGAAAGTCCACAACAATGTGACAACAGGACATGTGAACAGTCAGTGCATGCATCCCAGCATACATACAGAAAAGCATGCACATAGATGACAACACAAGGCCTCACATCACACATGGATTGGCACAGATACTATCCCAAGATACAGTGTGCACACAGCTAAGCATATTCAACGTCCACAGGAACAGCAGCATGACTATACTATGTCGAAGCAAATCACGGCAACAACATGCAAAGCAACGATTGTGCACTGTAACTTCCATGAGGGCTGACCATGAAGGCCCATAGGAATAGTAAGTAAGCATGGTCCTCTGAACTACGAAGTCAAAGCACAGGACAGCAAAAAGGAATGCATGACACGACAATGGCCAGTACATGCCCAGATGTAACGGCTGTCAGGCAGAGCTAACAGCAAAGATGCTCCCCACAGATTAGTGAATCCGCCAGTTGTCATATGACAACCTTCCATTGTAATACTGAAATATGCATGTGGGGAATGGTATCCATTCACATGTCACCCCATGGCCGACAATTTGTATGTAACCCCACATCATGTCAAAATGCTAACCACTGTGCAGACATACAATGTGTTAATTAGTCAACAGCGCTATGCATGACCTGTGAACTACAGACAGTGAACAGCAAGCTTGAGGTGCACACGTCAATTACCATCTCCCCTCTGTACCACAGGTGACCAAGAACTGACCGCGGAGGACCAGGACGCCAACCCGCGGAGCCAGTCTCCTCCTCCGTTGGGCCATGGACTCTGGGATAGACTCCTCCGACTCAGACTTGGACCAGGAAGTGGGCCCATCTGGCATGCCACCACCAAACCGGTCCCGGGATCCCACTGCCACCACTACACCCTCAGCAACACCAGCCACCCCTACGCCGAGCCCTGCTTGAATGACCCATGTGTCCACCACCACTACCACCAGCAACATCCGCCCTGCCTCAGAGGATGTCCACCCCACCCCAACAACCGCTGAGGCCAGGGCAAGTACCGATGGGCAGACAGTGGTGAGGCAACATGCGCGTGACAGCAGGACCGGGGCGAGGGCCAACACCTCCACCTCCCTCCGGTGTCCGGCAGGATGCCAGTTGTCTATACTCCCCTGTGGGCACGGAGGGGGCCGATTCATCGGACACCACTGCTGCTGCAGGTCCGTCTCCCCTTGCCAAGAAACAAAGGGGCCGTCCAAGAAAATCTCTGGGCCCAACACACGGAAAGGGTCCAGGTAAACGCCACCCACAAGGCCACCCATGATGGCATTCCTTTTCCCCCGGACATTAACCATCGCAACTATCCTTCCCCAAAATGCCATGTTAATGGCATCCGTCTGTTGGACTTGTCTCATCTTCCTTCACTCTGAACTCAATGCGCCACCATTCACATTTTTGTATATATTCACTCCCTTGTCACATTCATCCCTTGGAAATAAACATTAAACACTTCTTAAACACTAATGTTGTTGTGTCTGCTCCATGTTTATCACAGTATGTAAAGAATTTACCATGATTACAATGTCACAGGAGCACGAATTGTCAGTAGGCAAGGCGAGGCTGAAGGGACCTAGTAAAAACCAACAGAACAATAGTCACTAGTCAGGCGGTGGCATCACAGCCAACAAACAGCAGATGTCAGCAAGGTACCCGACACTGCACACATTACCATAAGCAACAGTACCGGCATAGACCTCCCAGAGCTGTGCATAACTACCGTGTCCCCTAAACATTGCCATCCAACACTGAGGCAAAAACAGGCTGCAGTCACAAAGGTCACATCGACCTTTTCACCAACAACAACATCAGCAGACAATGGCCCCGTTGTATCTTGTCACTCACCTTCATGTGAAGTAGCGGTTGATGAGCTGTCCACCAAGGTCAAAACCCTCCTCCTCTCCACTATCCTCGTCACAGGACATGGTTTGATTTGCAGGCAGGGGCCTCGGCTGAACATCATCATCCAGAATCAGTGGGATCTACTTGCACAAGGCCAGGTTGTGGAGCATGCAGCAGGCAACAACAATCTGGCACACCTTCCTGGGCGAGTACATCAGGGCACCTCCAGTCTTGTCAAGGCAGCGAAACCGTGACTTCAGGAGACCAAAAGTACGCTCCACCACATGATGGGTCCTCCCATGGGCATCGTTGTAGTGTACTTCAGCCGGTATCCGGGGATTGCGCAGTGGGCTCAGCAACCAAGGACAGTTGGGATATGCAGAGTTACCTAGGTGTGATATACACAGACCTACTCGTGAAAGCAACTGTGGAAGAGGATGTCACACAGACAGCACAGCACGCCAGTTGACTCTGCATACTCACCCATAATCCTTGCACGCTCCGGAAAATTAGCCATCAGCTGGGGGATGATGCTGTTACGCAGGATGTATGAGTCATGGGCTGAGCCCGGAAATTTGGCACACATGTGTGAGATGATCATATCTGCCTGGCACACCACCTGCACGTTGATGGAATGGAAATGTTTCCGATTCCTGTAGAAAAACTCACGTGCCTGCGGTGGAACCAGCCCTACATGTGTGCCATCAATGGCCCCAACAACATTGGGGATGTGGCCAATGGGATGGAAATCACCCTTTACAGCCGCCAATTCATGCCTCCTGGGGAAATGTATATATCTGTCCTTGTAGATCATCATAGTGGACAGGACATCACATAGCACCATGATGAACATGGGTTGCGACATCTCACCTGCGCTGGCCACCGTATGCTGGAATGATCCAGTGGCAAAAAATGCCATCACCTTTAATGTTGGGGTGAAAGCAGTTGGATATGTCCGGTGAGGGTGCAGGTGGGGCTCCAACATAGCACATAGGTTCTGTAAGGTGGGTCGATTCAGACAGAATTTCCAGATGATCTCCTCACTCTCTATGTCTGCCAGCACCATGACGGGTCGATGTATATTTGATCTCCTCCTAGTGGAGATGAAAGGGGACACATGTAAATGCAATGCAACATTACACATGTACAATCTACCATGCCTTGAGTGGCACAACAATGGATCAAATCCAGATCTGTGACTGGGGGTGAATGTTTTGCCAATGTGCAACATTCCGTCCATCATCTTGTGTGTTTTGCTGTTCGCCCTACGTGGGAAGGGTATGCCCAGACGTGGGTCCCGTGCTCACTACGTCAAGCTATCCTGGCTGAAGAGGGCTGAAACCCGAAACCAGTCCTAGGATGCTTGATTCCAGTCTAGGGAAGACATGGCTTGGCAGTTCGGGCTGGACTGTTCCCATGAGGCACAGGGTCAAGACTCATTTGCATATGGTCATGTCTGAACTGGGGTGGCGTGGTGAGCAAAATAACGATGGATTAAACCAAGATCTGTGACTGGGGGTGAATGTTTTGCCAATGTGCAACACTCCGTCCATCATCTTGTGTGTTTTGCTGTTCGCCCTATGTGGGAAGGGTATGCCCAGACGTGGGTCCCGTGCTCACTACGCCACTGGAGTTAAGCTATCCTGCCTGAAGAGGGGTTAAACCCCGAAACTGGTCCTAGGATGCTTGATTCTTGTCCAGGGAAGACATGGCTTGGCAGTTTGGGCTGGTCTGTTCCCATGAGGCACAGGGTCAAGACTCATTTGCATATGGTCATGTCTGAACTGGGGTGGCGTGGTGAGCAAAATAACGATGGATTAAACCCTGATCTGTGACTGGGCGTGAATGTTTTGCCAATGTGCAACATTCCGTCCATCATCTTGTGTGTTTGGTGTTCGCCCTATGTGGGAAGGGTATGCCCAGACGTGGGTCCTGTGCTCACTATGCCACTGAAGTGAAGCTATCCTGGCTGAAGAGGGGTGAAACCCCGAAACCAGTCCTAGGATGCTTGATTCCAGTCTAGGGAAGACATGGCTTGGCAGTTCGGGCTGGACTGTTTCCATGAGGCACAGGGTCGAGACTGATTTGCATATGGCCATGTCTGAACTGGGGTGGCGTGGTGAGCAAAATAACGATGGATTAAACCCAGATCTGTGACTGGGGGTGAATATTTTGCCAATGTGCAACATTCCGTCCATCATCTTGTGTGTTTTGCTGTTCGCCCTATGTGGGAAAGGTATGCCCAGACGTGGGTCCCGTGCTCACTACGCCACTGGAGTTAAGCTATCCTGCCTGAAGAGGGGTGAAACCCCGAAAACGGTCCTAGGATGATTGATTCTGGTCCAGGGAAGTCATAGCTTGACAGTTTGGGCTGGACTGTTCCCGTGAGGCACAGGGTCAAGACTGATTTGCATATGGCCATGTCTGAACTGGGGTGGTGTGGTGAGCAAAATAACGATGGATTAAACCCAGATCTGTGACTGGGGGTGAATATTTTGCCAATGTGCAACATTCCATCCATCATCTTGTGTGTTTTGCTGTTCGCCCTATGTGGGAAGGGTATGCCCAGACGTGGGTCCCATGCTCACTACGCCACTGAAGTCAAGCTTTCCTGGCTGAAGAGGGGTGAAACCCCAAAACCGGTCCAGGGAAGACATGGCTTGGCAGTTCGGGCTTGACTGTTCCCATGAGGCACAGGGTCAAGACTGATTTTCATATGGCCATTGGTTATATATGATGTTCTTGGTTTTTTTTGCAGACGTTTGCTCATTTGCAGTTCTGCTGCCTGTCCTGCACAGTCCTCTAGTCATGGTGTTGTCACCTGGGAGTCCCTGACCTGTGCATGTGTGTGTGTTGTATTGGCTGTATGTGTGTTTGCTGTGGTACTGTTTCACTTTCTGAGGGTGATGTGTCAGTGCTGTGCTGGTTGGTGGTGTGTGTGTTCATGTTGGGTCACTCTTATCTGTGCGGTACTGGTATGTTTGTTGTGCACACACTGCTTGTTGTGCATTAAGTGCTGTGAGTGTATGTTGCCTTGTCCTTGCCTGGTGTGCACCCCCTGATGTCCTGCTGTGTTGGGCACTGTGAGGTATTGGCATGTGCATCTGTTGTGTTTTTGATGTGGATGTGTGCAGTGTTTGGTCTGTGTTATCTCTTGCAGCTGACAGTTGCTCTGTGTGTGGTCTATTTGCGTGTGAGTGTGTGTGTTTTGTTAGTGTGTTGTGATTCATCCAGATGTGTTTTGCCAGTGTGGTGTGCATTACTTGTGTGTCGGTCACATGCACTTAGGGGTATTCTTGTTCCTGGGCCTGTTTTGTGTGCCTCCGAGGTTGTTTTCTCCTATCATGTGTTAGCTTTCTTTTGTCAGGATTGTGCGTGTGCATGCAGGTGTACAGTTTGACACCATGCTGACTTTGTGGGTGGTGTTGTATGTCTCTCTGTGTTTCATTGCAGGGCCATTGGTCTCTGTTTGTGTCCATGTTTGTTTTGATATGATGCACCACTTGTCTGTGTTGGGGTATGTTGTGTCTGCAATGTTGCCGAGTGATGATGTTGAGTTCTCCTGTTTTGTTTGTGCTCCCATTGCCTTACTACATTTTTGCTGCACAGGTAAGGCCTTGTGTTGTTGTACTCCTGTGTGTTTTGTTGTTGATGTTGGTGTTTGGCTGTTGTTTTGGTGTCAGCATTAATTCAGGCATCCCTGAGTGTGTGATGTTTATGTATGCCCCCCAGGGAGTGTCATTGTCTCACAATGTATTGACTGGACATTGTTGCCACCCTTCTGTGTGTTTGACACAGGTGTTGTGTGATGCATGTGTGGTTGGGGGGTATGTGTGGAGGATGCTACTTGTGTTTGGCAGTTATGGAGTTTGTAAATGGGCCCTGTGTTTTGCTGCTGACCCTCATCTATCAAGGAGTTTGATGCTAATGTGTGGCTGGTGTCTGTTTGACTTCTGTGACTTCCTTTCATTCCTAGCATATACATGGTTTGCCTTGCTGTCTCCATGGGCTGTTGCAAATGTAGTGGCTGTGGTATGATTTGACTCACTGTAGCAGCCATGTGTGGTTCGATGGGGTAAGGGTGTTGTCATATGTTCTTTATCTTGCATTTGCTGTACATATACTTGGTGGTTGTCTCCTTGCCCTTCCATTGGTGTGCAGATCACATTTTCTTTCACATTTATAGTCCTACATTGCTGGTGACATGTGGTCTGTGTAGGTGGCTGTGTGTCTGTGTGGGGTATGTCTGTGTGACTTGACAGGCTGTGTGTCCAATTGGGTGTTTGGTTCTATTCTGTCTGAGTGTTGAATTTGTGCTTGGACTCATTTTGTTTGCCATGTGTGTAGTGTAAGTGTGGTGTGAGGGTTGCCCTGGTCATGTGTTGTGTGTTCATCTGCAGCCCACCTGCTGGGTCTGCATCCCTAGTTGTTTGGAGTATGTGGTGCTGGGTGTGGATTCACCTGGGTGGTTGTTGTGCAGGGGGTGGCACAGATGGGCACATGGCATGTCCCTTTAGGGGGGGCTACTGTGTGGAGGGTGGAGGTGTGGGCCTGTGATCTGTGTGCACTGCCCAAGCCTGGCGCCGGCCCTGCCTTCCTGCATTCCGTGCATGTTTTGCCACAGCTTCACCGCTGCGGTGACAAGACCGAGACATTGCAGCAGGATTGCGGTGGATACTGGCCTGGATGCAGAGGGGTGCATTTGTGACAATTTGGACATGTGTGGGTGCACTTGTCAATGTGTTCCTATCCTCACCTGGATGTCTGGTGTGGACATGAACCCAATGTCAGATCTGGTGTTGTGTGTTGTGTTTGTGGGTGGAGTTGTGTAATTGCGTACCTGCCGCAGCATCTGCGACGGTCCATGACTTGCTGGTAGTGTATCACGTACAGCGCTGGGAAAACGTGTAAGGCTGGGTCAATTGCGGTCGGTTCCGGGTGGGAGGGACCGTGAATCTGGTTGCGCTCGCTCCGCTGTGGTGTTTCCTCCATCTCTGGATGTGTGGTTTCTCCGCAGCGGTGTGGCTGGTTGTTTGGGGCATCCTGATTGGTACGGTGGACGGGATGTCATTCCACACGGCGGTGAGTGTCTATTGGCTCCCACTGCCGCGGTGGCAGGCGCTTTTGGATGGCGGTTCGCGTCGCACCGTGGCGGACGGGAAATGGGCTGTGTTTGCCCATGATAATATGGCGGATGTAAAGACCGCTGCTCGCGGGCGGAAAATTGCAGTTTTATGCACCGTCAGCACCGCGGTGGTGCCTCCACCAGTCATCCTAATGGACCCCTAAGAGTGTTAGCTATAAAACAACATACTTAAATATCCAAAGTCACATGCAAATAGGGACTCAGACACACTTTCACGTATCTACTGAGGCACTAACAGTAATAAGTCACCCATATAGACAACTACCCCTTAAAAAATATGTTAGGTCTGCTTCTGTAGAACATGTATGGTCTGCTTTATGAAGGTTAGTGTGGCATTTAACAATGCTCGCCAAGGCTAAAACTCCTCTTCTGCTACACTTAACACGCATACTTTCAAATTTGAGTCACTGACAACTGCACTTAAAGTAACCTATGCCCAGTTATAAATTCCATGCGATCGTCACATTGCAACTTTCATAAGTAAGTAGCTCTAAAAGGATAGAGCCACTAATACACCCAGTCACACATTCACAATAGCACCTAACCATTCACTCAGTTATAGAACTACCCACTTGTGGGACACCCCCGCGCCGCACGGCCACCAGCTGCTGCGTGTGCCCCCTGCCTGCCCTGCTGCCTCGTTGAGCCTCGTTTGCCGGCTGCCGCCGCTGCGAGTGCTGTTGCCGCTTTTTCCTGGTTTTATCAAGCATTTGTGCTTGTCTTGCCGATCTGTGTTTTCTCTGTTTTGCCCGTTTTTTGTCATTTATTTTTGCCTGTTTGTATTTTAAAGTGTGCGCTCTCCTTCCTTGTTGCCCGCCTACCGCGCCACCCCCCGCCCTCCCTTCCCGCCACCGCCGCTTGTCCCCGCCCCTTTTTCTTCTGTATCCCTCCCCGCTCCCGCCTCCCAGCTGCCCCGCCCACCCGCGCACTTGGCCTTAAATGGCGACCGTGCGACGCAGGTGAGTGTGGCCCACTTGTGGGACACCCCCGCGCCGCACGGCCACCAGCTGCTGCGTGTGCCCCCTGCCTGCCCTGCTGCCTCGTTGAGCCTCGTTTGCCGGCTGCCGCCGCTGCGAGTGCTGTTGCCGCTTTTTCCTGGTTTTATCAAGCATTTGTGCTTGTCTTGCCGATCTGTGTTTTCTCTGTTTTGCCCGTTTTTTGTCATTTATTTTTGCCTGTTTGTATTTTAAAGTGTGCGCTCTCCTTCCTTGTTGCCCGCCTACCGCGCCACCCCCCGCCCTCCCTTCCCGCCACCGCCGCTTGTCCCCGCCCCTTTTTCTTCTGTATCCCTCCCCGCTCCCGCCTCCCAGCTGCCCCGCCCACCCGCGCACTTGGCCTTAAATGGCGACCGTGCGACGCAGGTGAGTGTGGCCCACTTGTGGGACACCCCCGCGCCGCACGGCCACCAGCTGCTGCGTGTGCCCCCTGCCTGCCCTGCTGCCTCGTTGAGCCTCGTTTGCCGGCTGCCGCCGCTGCGAGTGCTGTTGCCGCTTTTTCCTGGTTTTATCAAGCATTTGTGCTTGTCTTGCCGATCTGTGTTTTCTCTGTTTTGCCCGTTTTTTGTCATTTATTTTTGCCTGTTTGTATTTTAAAGTGTGCGCTCTCCTTCCTTGTTGCCCGCCTACCGCGCCACCCCCCGCCCTCCCTTCCCGCCACCGCCGCTTGTCCCCGCCCCTTTTTCTTCTGTATCCCTCCCCGCTCCCGCCTCCCAGCTGCCCCGCCCACCCGCGCACTTCGCCTTAAATGGCGACCGTGCGAACGCGCAGCGGTCACGCGCAGCGGGCGCGCCGATTGTGCGCCGAAGGCGCGCCAAAGGTAAGCCCGTCTGCGCCCGTCCGTGACCGGACCGCGACCAGCGCCAGGACCCCTGGCCCCCGAGGAGCCCGACCGACCCGCCTGACGTACTCCGCCGCCACCCTCATCGCACTCAACACCGGCCGACTCCCAGAATGCCATCAAGCCACACCACGACACACCCACGGACCTTTCAGCTGCCACGCCTGCAAGTTCTCCTGCATCCGGACCAGCCCCGCACCAGCACCCGCAAAGTCGAACTCCAGCAGCTACCACCTCAAGTGCATCCTGCTCAACACCCGCTCCGTCCACAGACACGCCATCGAACTCTGGAACCTCCTAGACGCCACAGCCCCTGACGTTGCCTTCCTCACGGAGACCTGGATGAACGCCTCTTCAGCTCCCGACATCGCCATCGCCATCCCAGAGGGCTACAAGATCATCCGGAGGGACCGCAACGCCAACCAGATGGGAGGAGGCATCGCCATCATCCACAGGAACACCATCCGTCTCACGACCAGCACCGACAACACCCTGACCAGCGCCGAACACCTGCACTTCCAGATCCACACCAACCCGAACACCACCCTCAGAGGCACCCTGATCTACCGACCCCCTGGACCACGCACGCAATTCAGCGAGGACATCGCCGACTTCGTCAGCCCGCATGCCCTCCCCTCCGCCGACTACATCCTCTTGGGGGACCTGAACTTCCACCTGGAGAACAACAACGACCACAACACCAGCACCCTGCTCGACAACCTCGCCAACCTGGGACTCAAGCAACTGGTGTCCACCCCCACCCACCTCGCCGGACACACACTCGACGCCGTCTTCTCATCCAGCACAGACATAGACTTCAGCCACGCCACAGAGCTTCAATGGACGGACCACAGCTGCGTCCACTTCACCTTCAAGAGAACGACGACCCACCAACACCAGCAACACACCGCCCGCAGAAGCTGGAACAAGATCACAGCAGACCAGCTCGCCACCTCCCTGAGCCAACACCCTCCTGCCAGCTCAGCGAACCCCAGCCAGGCCGCCGACAACCTCACGAAGTGGATCACCACCTGCGCGGACGAGCTCGCCCCGCTGAGGACCCCGCCCAGCAGACCCACCAGCAAGAAGGCCCCATGGTTCACCGACGAACTCAAGAGCTCCAAGAAGAACTGCCGAGCCCTCGAGAAAGCCTGGAAAAAGGACCCGACACCGGACAACAGGACCTCCTACAAACTGGCCACCCGGAAACACCACCAGCTGATCCGCGCCGCCAAGAAAACAGCATTCAAGGACCGGTTGGACAACAACGCACACAACAGCAAGGAACTCTTCAACATCGTGAAAGAGCTTTCCAACCCCAGAGCAGGAAACAACGACATCACCCCATCACAAGACCTCTGCAACTCCCTCGCCTCATACTTCCACAACAAGATCACGGACATACACAGCAGTTTCAACAACCAACCAACGCACACCACGACCGACCTGCCACCCCCCCCCACCACCACCCTCCACGCCTGGACCCCGATCAGCACAGAAGACACCATCCGCACGATGAACTCCATCCACTCCGGATCACCAACCGACCCCTGCCCTCACCACGTCTTCAACAAGGCCGACGCTGCCATCGCACCCCACCTGCGAGACATCATCAACACATCCTTCGACACCGCCATCTTCCCCGAAAGCTGGAAACACGCCGAACTCAGCGCTCTACTCAAAAAACCAACAGCGGACCCCACCGACCTCAAGAATTACCGCCCCATCTCGCTTCTACCGTTTCCAGCCAAAGTCATCGAGAAGACCGTCAACAAGCAGATGGCCGCCTTCCTCGAGACGAACGGATCCCTCGACCCCTCACAGTCCGGCTTCCGAGCCAAACACAGCACCGAGACCGCCCTCATCGCCGCCACCGATGACATCCGAGCCCTGATGGACAAGGGAGAAACAGCGGCCCTCATCCTCCTAGACCTCTCCGCGGCATTCGACACGGTCTGCCACCGCACCCTAACACGGCGCCTCAGCAACATCGGTATCCAGGACAAGGCACTGGAATGGATCATCTCCTTCCTCGACGGAAGAACACAGCGAGTCCGCCTACCACCGCACAAGTCAGAGGCCTCCGAAGTCATCTGCGGCGTCCCCCAAGGATCATCACTGAGCCCCACCCTCTTCAACGTCTACATGAGCCCCCTCGCGGCCATCGTACGCAAACACCACCTCAGCATCATCTCCTACGCCGACGACACCCAGCTGATCCTCTCCCTGACCAACAACCCCGCCGCCGCCAGAGCCAACCTGCACGAAGGGATGAAAGAGGTAGCCGAGTGGATGACGACCAGCCGCCTGAAACTGAACTCGGACAAGACGGAGGTCCTCATCCTGGGCTCTTCACCCTCCGCCTGGGACGACTCCTGGTGGCCTCCCGCCCTGGGCACCGCGCCCAAACCGACAGACCATGCACGAAACCTGGGCTTCATCCTGGACTCCTCCCTCTCCATGACCAGGCAAGTCAACAGCGTCTCCTCGGCGTGCTTCAACATCCTACGCATGCTACGAAAGATCTTTTGGTGGATCCCCTCAGAGACCAGGAAGACCGTCACCCAGGCCCTCGTCACCAGCCGACTGGACTACGGCAACGCCCTCTACGCCGGGACCACCGCCAAGCTCCAGAAGAGACTCCAGCGGATCCAAAACGCCTCAGCCAGACTCATCCTCGACATCCCACGATCCAGCCACATCTCCGGTCATCTGAGAGACCTTCACTGGCTCCCCATCAACAAGAGAATCACCTTCCGCCTCCTCACCCACGCACACAAAGCCCTACACGACCAAGGCCCGAGCTACCTCAACAGCCGAGTCAACTTCTACGCTCCCAAACGCCACCTCCGATCAGCCAACCACGCCCTCGCCGCCGTCCCCCGCATCCGAAGAGCGACTACAGGAGGAAGGTCCTTCTCCTACCTGGCCGCCAAGACCTGGAACTCCCTCCCGTCCGACCTGCGCCTGACCCAAGACCACCTCTCCTTCAGGAAGAAGCTGAAGACCTGGCTGTTCGAGCAGTAGCGGCACCCCCCCTCCCCAGCGCCTTGAGACCCTACGGGTACGTAGCGCGCTTTATAAGTGTCACTGATTGATTGATTGATATTCATCTAGGCCTACTGAATGCATTTCTGCACACACACTTGCATACCCCAAAAGTTACTAACATAGTCACTAAGCAATCCATTCAGCCCCTTAGATACAGATTTAGAGAGCCATAGAGACACTAAGGGATATATTTACAAGTGAATTGCGCCACTGGAACTTCACTTTTACCAACATTCCGGTGGCACAATACCCTACTCCATGTTTCCAAAGTGGCGTTAAGCCACAATATGTGTCTTAATGCCTGTTTGTAAATATGGTACCCTTTCACACAGTTTTCTACATGAAAAGGGGAGTGCAATAGGTATTGCTGTGGGTGTGCCACTACAACACCCATTGATTTTTTACGTTGTCCCAGATTTACATGGATGTGTAAATCTGAGGCAGCGCCAAAAACGAATGCCATGCAAAAGCAGCCATTATATTGGCGCAACAAGGAGAGTTTTCTTTTTCTTTGTTTTTGATCTTTCTATGTGTGCTCCATTATGCAGTACACACAGAAAGAATAAATAGAAACAGAGAAAGAACAAATCATCTTTAAAGATTGCTTCTGTGCAGGAAGTTTTCCCTTCCTGCACATAAACAAGAATTCACTGCAAATGGTGCAAGGGTGCCTTTATTGGAGCTAAGAAGCTATTTTTGGCACCAGCGCAAGGGAAAACACAGAGGTAAACTGTATTCTTGTAAATAAGATGCATTCCTGTGTTTTTTAAATGACGCAGTGTGGTGCTGCAAAATTTGCTTCAGCGCCGTGCTGCGCCATTTCCTTGTGAATATACCCATTTGTTAGCTGACAGTGGGCTTAGAGCCTGCCCTTAACTAAGCATTGATTAGCTTCATCATTATTCTCATTTCATTGGTTCTTGTTTGGCAGCATCTGCAGGCTTGTATTTATTTATTTTTTTACTTTTTGCCCATGTTGCCCCCAACATGACCTCCCTTATTCTTGCATCATGTTCCACTCCCCATTCCCACCAGCAATTAAAAAAACTAAACAATATGATGCGGTCACTTCATAGTGCTTCCTTTTTTTTCTACTTTCTGCATTGCTGAAAACCAGCTGTGCTACTGTACAGCCTGGCTAAAAAACATTAACAAACCCAATTTCTCTCAGAGAAAAGACGTGGTGACTTTGCCAATGCTTATTTTTTTATCACAAAGACAAAGACTACAGCCCAAATTCAACAAACGACGCACGAATGTCTTCTACCTTGTGTTTCAGCAAAACGAATGTAACATGCAGATGATGACATTTGAAACAGACCAGAAACAATTCCATGCAGTTGTGATGCAGCGTGACACGTGACAAAAGCGTTGTGTCACTCTGCAAGAAACTACAGCAAAACCTCACCAAACTGTGGGGGAGTAAGCCTGCTGAGAGAAGCATCACCACAGAAGTGTAACACAACATTTAAGGAGGGGCACTGAGTCTCCCATATCTCACACATCTTCATTGACAATGGCACCGAATGGGGGCTTCCGAAAGGGTTGAGGCCGGGGACCCTTAAGGTTGGGGTCCCTCTGTACCACAGGGGCTGCAGGGACTTGTGTTATTTCCCTGCTTCTCCCAGGGGCGTGTCCACAACAAAACATGGCCTTGTCTGGAGCCAGGGGACTCGGGACACCCAGAAGAAAGCAAACAGTAAATCTTATTTTTTTATGAATGTCTGTCTCCACAAGTATTGTAAATAGGCCTGGGCTAAATTTCCGTTCCGCTCGCGGAAATTGCGATAATTTGACATTTTTGCGTTCCGCGGAGAGCGCGAAAATGTCAAAATTTCCGCATTCCGCAGCTTAGCGATAATTTGTTTCTTGCTCGCACTGTAAAATAATACATTCTCGCGCGCGCGCGATCGCCTTACCTGAATCTCCGCGTTCGTCGACAAGTTTTCCCGATCCGGTCGCGTTCTCCACGAGATGTTGGATTGTTGGTAGCCATGTGCGCTGTCTCGCGACAGTTCGCGCCCGCAGTAATGTCACTCATTGGTCGCTCAATCACGTCTTTCTTCTCGCGATCATGCACCGCGAGAAGAATGAAAACAAGATGGCCGCACCCGCGAGCAACCGCATGGGTAACTTGGCGAGCCGCAACCATGCAGAAAATACCGCGAACGGGCGGGAAAAAAACTTCTGCATCTTCGCGATATTTCCACGTGTTTGCGGAGATTTGTAACATTTTCGCGATAATTTGCGAAAGTCACTTTCGCAAATTCCGCCCACCCCTAAAAGACTGAATTAAAATAATATAGGATTATGTATGCACTTTGAAGTACTGCATAGATATTTAACAACCCCGCTGCAATTACCTGCTTCTAGAAGGGTCACAATTAGAGGTGTATAGGAGTTTACCAGATTGAGTAATTACCGGGATGTGATAATGTCCACATCTGCTGGGCACATTTTATCAATCAGCTGCATACACACTTTTAGGTGGTGAAAGAGACAAAATCCACATTATGCATCATTATGGAAGACTAACCTTGTAATAGCTGTTATTCTGAATCAGGAGGTCTTGGTTATCAATGGGAGAGACTATAGACCACTATGCTCTGTGGCCTTGAGAAGACCTTGAGGAGGTAAATCCTATAACAGACCATCATGTGAGGTGGGCTCTGTCTAGCACAGCCTGGTATAATCATGAGCCCATAAGGGCAGTCGATCTACTTCAGTGGCAGCAAAACCAACTTGAGCAGCTGCGCTTCCCCTGGTGCACTGTGTGGTGCCTTTGTGTTGATTTCTCAGTGTAGAGCAAGCTCCCAGCTCTACAATTCTGCAAGGGCAGTATGACATGATGATTTCCATCCATCGCAGAACTCACCAGAATCATGCAGAGTTTTCATGTAACTCTGCAGAATTCTGCGGAGTGAAACTACAAGTTTCACCCACCCCTAGTAATTATCAGGTTTTGTGTCCAACAATGGTGTTTGTTGGAATGAGGTCAGTGGAAGACCACTAGCAGAATGAGGTGAGGGCCACTGAGCCTCACATATCTCATTCGTGCAGCGGAGTTTTAGTGCTAGAGAGGGCTAAAGATCCCTAAACGTGTCACCAGTTTCTATGATTTTTCTAGTTTGAGAATTGATCTGTTCATAAATATAATAGACAGTGGTGGTTGCCACCCTCCATTTATGATAATGCCAGAGTTTGCATAGGAAGATATTTTTTGTTTAGCTTAAAACTTTGACCCCCAGCAGGAGTGTCATAGTAATGTAAATTAAATAAAAAAGATAAGGCTTTCTGATTGGCTCGGGGAGCTATTACTGCATTGAGCCTTTTTGGTTTCCAGGGTCCCCATGATAGAAATGCATTACCAAATAATCTGTCTAATTTACTTGCCACAACAAGGTATAAAATGAATCAACACCCCTTGTAGGACTCAGGGACTTGGCGCTCAGTCCTTAAAATTGAATACAGCCCATATGGGAGCAGGAAGGCCGCACCCTGACACCCAGGGCCCTGTGGGAGACCCTTTTTAAAAAATCAAATACCAATATATAAGTTGGGCCACAATACCAATCACAGCAATACCTGGGAAAGCACACTGACAAGGGAGGGTGGGCGTGAGAGGCAGGGTTTGCAAGTTGACAACACAGGGCCAGCCGGAAGGGATGGAGGAGCATGTGTTTAAAAGTGGGCAAGTTGGAGAAAGCCGGGGCAGCAAGCAGACACTAGAGATCAGGAGAGACTACTGTTGGCTCTCTGGAGGTGCCTTAGGCAGCAAGCCGACAAGGGAGTATGGGTGGGAGGGCCTAGGGCAGCAAGTTGAACACAGAGGGAGAGTGGTTGGGGCTGGGGTAGCAAGCTGACCTAGTTAGGTGTGTGGGTGGTGATGGTGGTGCAAACAGAGAATGGAGGGTGGTTTCGAGGGGCTGAAGAAGCACATAGTCATTCAAGACAGTTTGGTTGAGGAAAGGGAAGCACACTGAAAAAAGAGGGGCTAGAGCAGCAAGCTGACCACAAAGGGGTGCAAGTGGAAAGGCTTGAGTAGGAACCTGACAAGAGAGTGCCAGAGGGATAGCATCGAAGAGCACACATGCAATAAATTATGGGTGGGAGGAAGTGGGTAGAAGGTTAAGGATGGGGGGCTAGCAGGAGGGGACGTGGTAGCACATGTAACATGGACATCTGGCTGAAGGGGCGGGGTTAGAAAACTAACAACTACAAGAAGATGGAGTAGGAGCAGCAAAGCAACAATGAATGAACAGTGAGTGTGGTCGGGAAGCACACTGACAACAGACGCTGGGGCATCCAGTTGACAATGGAGGGGCTGGGTAACACACAGACAAATGAGGGCTGGCAAAAGGGACAGGGGCAGTGAGCTGAGAATGGAGAGTGGGCCATGTTGACTCTCAAATTATGTCTGCAGCAAAACACACAGGGGCAGATTTATGTTGCACTTGCGCCACTTTTGCGCCGCCTTTGCGTCACTTTCGTGACGCAGCAGCGGCGCAAATCCTGCGCCATGGTGCGGGGTATTTACAACGTGACGCATCTGGGAGATGCGTCACGTTGTAAAGCCCTGCGCCACATGTAGGCGTTCCAGGGCAGGTGGGGGCGTTCCGGCGCAGGAACGCCTCCTAAAAGTGGCTGAGTGAAATCTACAAGATTTCACTCAGTCACTTTTAGGCCCATGCTGCGTCAAAACCCTGCGCCTGCTTGAAGCAGGCGTAAGGATTGACGCAGCATTGTACAGATAGGGCCCCCCAGAACATTGCTGGAGCTGCGTCGCGCTTGCGACGCAACTCCAGCAATGCGCCACTTTTACGGCACAGATGCGTCACGCATCTGTGCCGTTTTTGCCCCATGGGGCGCCGCATTATAAATGCGGCGCATCCATGGTGGCGCAGCTGTGGCGCATAATAACTGGCGCATCCCTGCTGATATGCAGGGATGCGCCGGTTATCATAAATCTGCCCCTACAGTCTGCAATGGCAGTGTGTATGTGCTTGGTGAGGGGCATCTGAGATTGGCACAATATGTGCTGCAGCCCTTGGAGATGCTCTCTGGTCCCAAAGTGCTTGATACAACTTGTACCTTTACAAGGGACTTATAGATGAGCCAGAGGTGTGCCAATTGTGAAAACAAAGTGAATCAGATATCAGGCAAAAAGTGAGGAGTAACCAGGCAAAATGTGACACTTTTCTGCAGTCATGTGCAGCAGGGGTTGAACATTCATGAGTGAGTGGTCTCAGTGCCGGTCCGAGGCTATGTCCTGTCGCAATTTCCCCACTGTAGACAGTCAATGGCTGTTAACAGCAGGTAACTGGCCATTCATGGGATTGGCTGGCACAGGGGAACCCATCTTTGTGCATGACCAAAGACTTTCTGCAGCCAACGTGAACATGTGTAATAAGGAATTTAGCAGAACATGTTCAAAAACAATACAGATCTATTGATAAAAACAAATGTTAAAGTGATGTTATAATTAGCTATGGTAATCAGCTACGCAGACTCAGAGCACTGTTGTTTCAAAAAGAGGTAGCCCTCACATTTGCTCGTGAAACATTCGAATTGCAGGTGGTGCTGACATCCAGCGAGATGAAGTCCTTGATAAACATGAGCCTCCCACTATATTTTGGTGAATTAGTTCAGCGAATTTTTAATGCATCTTACACAGCAGGTTGTAGGAAAGTGCCTCTTTTATCATGGTTATCCCCCACTTTTTGCTTGATGCCTGATGTTATTTTGAGCTGTAAGTGTACTGGTCCCTGCTAACCAGGTTCCCAGGGCCAGATATCTTTCCCAAAACTGTACCATGATTGGTACTTCAGCTTCCCCTGTAAGCCCCTGGTAAATGATACACCTGGTATCTGGGGCATGGGTGATGAAGAGGGTCCACTGGGTTTGCGGCATGATTTTGTCACCCCAGAGATGCCACACGAAGACCATGCTAATTGCCTTTGCAGGTTACTTGTCTTGGTGTAGAGAAAACAGCCCTGTGTGCCATGCCCTCCTATACTGCATCATATATAGGTAAGTCAGCCCGACTGCAGGCCTTTCAGCCCTACAGCAGGGTGCACTATGTCCCATGTGTATACATATCAGCTTGAGTAGATATGACCCTGCAATACCTGAGCCATTCTTGGATATTATAAGTGCACAGGGAAGCCATGAAGAGTACATGGGCTGGATACTTCCCATTAAGGGTTTCCTGGCTCCATGATGGCTTCACTATACCTATCTTAATAAACTTCACTGATGCTAGTGTTCAATTTATTAATGAATGCACACACGAGACCATTTAGGGGGATCCCTGAAAACCTATCAAGTACTGGTGAGGTCTTCAACTAGTCATAGCCAGCCTGCCACCACCAGACATGTTTTGACCTCATGGGGTAAGAACCTGCACTCTCAGAGGCTAGAAAAAAAGCCTGCTCTGGGCGGAGGTGCTTAACACCTCCTTCAGGCCGGAATGGCATTCCAGAGCATGAAGCCTCAATGGTGTTTCTGCCTTTGAAGTTTAGCCCAGGCTCCCCCAGATAGTAGGAAGTGCCAACCACCCTCTCCTGCTTACCATTTGGCAGGAGGAGAGACTGAACAATTATTTAGATGAGCAGGAGTGTCCACGTTCTGCCAGCATCTCCCCTAAGGTGTGGCAGGCGATGTGAACCCCTCTCCTGAAAATTCAACATCTTGAGATGGTGGAAAAACAACCTATCAGGGCTAGCTAGTGCCCCTTCCCACTAGACGTGGTCACTTAGATGGTGTAGACACCCTAAAAGTAGGTAGCCCATTGGCTACTACCTGCCACTCCATACAACATCTCTAAATCTAGTGACATTCCTAGAGCTGGAAACTTAGATTCGATGGACAAAAATAAGAAAAGGACAAAGAACACTTTCTGCCCAAGAACGGAAGGTCTTCTGCAGAAGAAATTGGCACCAAACTGGGCCTGCTGCCTCTAGGACTCTACAATCATGGTATGCCTTTTCTTCCTGAACCTGTGAAGACTCCAATGACTCCAGAGTGCCTCCAGTATTCAAAAAACACCAAGAACCTCCCTTGGTGTGAAGATGTCACTCCCCTATACACCGCAGGCACCGATCCAACTGAGTCTGGTTTGTTGATGTGCTGCTCTCCAACACCTTTGATGCAGCACCGTACCAAAAGAGATACACCAGCTCCTCAGAGTCGATTATGTCTCCCCATAAAGTTTGGAGACACCAGTCCCTACTGGAGCCATACCATACCAATACCCGGGGTACAAGACCCCGGAAAGCAAACTACGAGACAAAGAGTCCATTTCAGACTCCAACGATTGAAGACGCAAGCACCTATCAAGTGACGTAGCAACACCTAAGACCCATGCCTGAGTGGCCCAGCTATCACAAAATTGCCTGCTTCTGCCTGCGAGGACTTCTCAATGCATGATGCCCGGCTGAACTATCTGTTCTGCAGTCAGCCCCAGTGGCGATGAACTTGCTGTGCTCCCATGGTCCTGCAACCCTTGCAACCTTCACCATCCAGTGGGACCCACCACTAAGTCCTACTGTGTAGTGTCTTTCCAGGTGACACCCATCTTCGTAGTACACCAGCTATCAGCACCTTCAGCACCCTGCTCTTGTCCAATTCAGGGATGCTCCTGATTTTCTGCCGCTGAAAATTTGGACCTGGTCCGGCTATCAACCTAAAACGAGAAGTTGAACTTTGTGAAAGCATTGCCCGATTTTATATGCATTTCTCTGCGTTTTTTCCAATTGACTTCAGTGGTGCGTAATTGCACACAAAGGTGATATATTTTCCAAACCCTTAAAAATCACAAATACTGCTTAATGTAGATCAAAGTTCTTGGTCTTAAAAAATACATAAATATGAATAATATTTTAAATAAATTGGTCTCAGATTTATTCTTGAGTTTGTCTCTCATTTATTGTCTCTGTGAGTACAACAAATGCTAAGCACTACCCTCTGATAAGACTAACTTCTCACCCACACTACCACAAAAAGAACACTAGTATTTAATTTTAACCTCTGTGTGCTTGTAAGGAATCCACTGCACAGTGTACTTCATTTTAGTACACTATATAGAGAGCAGATCCTACATTGATGGCAGCGGTAAGATAGAGGACATTGCATTTGCTGGAAACACTTTGTCAATAAGGGGCCGATTCCGATCCGGGTCGGAAGGACACCAAACGCGATCCGGACGGAAAAACTACGAGCCGTACGCTTGTTTTCCGCCCGACTCGTACAGCTGTATGAGCGAGCAAGTACGATGCAAGCTACATGAAATTCACCGACCGAGTCGTTTCCGGGTCCGAACCGCTCCGTACATCTCAGTCGTAAGCTAACCGTGGCGTGCAATGGATGCGATTCACGACTCAGCCAGTGTGATGCAAGCGTTGGACAGCCTGTGCGAGCCGGAGTGTCCGGCTCGCAAATTGTCCGGGTGGTTGCCTTTGGGGGTCCGCATCGGACCCCATGTCACCCGCAGCCCTACGACTCTGACACAAGGGGAGACCCAAGGGTCCCCCCAAAACAGGCATGTACGGTGCGGATGGCATCGACGCGTACCCACTGTAGGGGGCGCCCTTGCGCGAGAATTACCCATTCAGTCAATGGGAGCCCATGTACGTGTCGTACGACCGGCTCCCATTGACTTCTATGGAAGTCCGACTGAACCGAGTCCGGCAGCATACGACCATATCATACTAGCTCGGTCGGACTGCAGGACTCCGGCTCGGTCAGAAAACACTCCGGATCCGGCTCGGTCGGAGTGCTTTCCGACCCGGATCGAAATCGGCACCTAAATGTTGTTTCATCAGTCTCAGAAGCTCAACCTGTCCCCGTATATGGACTATGCCAGGCTAAGGGCACTCTGCAAGCGTTTAAAAAAAAATATATATATAAATGTTTTTATTGAATTTTTGATACAAAAACAATACAAAAAGAAAATAGAAGAAAAGAAAACATCAGATCACATTATCAAGTATCCCATTTGATTAAATACATCGGGGACAGCAGAAGCACAGGCCAAAAGAACTGAAACAGTAGACAATGACAATATCATACAAGGCAGGAATGTCTGACAAAATATCGACAGACAGAAAATCGACCTACAAAAATATCCTATCTACATAAAGGTAAGTACAAAAATATTGAGAAAACAAATATTACTGTAAAAAATATTGATGTTAAAAATAGCGTTTTTTTAACTGTTCGAATAATAATGTAAAAATAAGTAAATAATACATATAATTAAAAACATTATAGATATGAATATTAAAACATATTTAAAAAATAATAACTAATACAAATAATGTTAAAATTAATTAAACATCTACATATAAATTAATATATATACTTACTCCACATATGGCAACATTAGGGAAAGCGTTGGATAGTGTAAAGGTAAAAATTACTATTTCCACTCCATAGAGTGCAACAGTAGGGAAAGCGCTGGATAGCGTAGGGGAAGAAATTGCTATTCCCACTCAAGTGAGTGCAAAAGTAGGGAAGGCGTTGGATAGCGTGAGGGTAAAAATTACTATTCCAACTCCAGAGAGTGCAACAGTAGGTAAAGTGCTGGATAGCGTAGGGGTAAAAATGACTATTCCAACTCCAGAGAGTGCAACAGTAGGGAAAGCGTTGGATAGCTTAGGGGTAAAAAATACTATTCCCGCTCCAGAGAGTGCAACAGTAGGGAAAGCGCTGGATAGCATAGGAGTAAACACTACTATTCCCACTCCAGTGAGGGCAACAGTAGGGAAAGCGCTGGATAGCGTAGGGGTACAAATTACTATTCCCACTCCAGAGAGTGCAACAGTAGGAAAATCGCTGGATAGCGTAGGGGTTAAATTAACATACTTATCAATTAAATCATTTTTAACAAAAAATTAACATATTAATAATGATTTTACAATAAAATGATTAACAAATACCAATAAATTAAAATTAATATTTATTTAAATAACATTAAATTACATCCCTCACTATTCCCCCTTTAACACAAAACACACTACACAGACAAAAAACACAATTAATTTAACTATCATTTAAACAAGTAATAACAACTAACAATAAACTTATTATACTTAATATATTATAAATTAACTAATTAATAAAAATGAATTTCAATTAATAATTAATTAACAATTAATTAATCATGAATACCAATAAATAAAAACAATGCCATTAATTTATTTAATTTAATTACTTTCCACCCTATTCCCCTATAAACCGACAACCCACTACACATAGAAAATCACATAATTAAGTTAATTTTCAATTAATCACTTAGTAACAATGTAATCACCAATTAATTATTAATTAACAATAAAATAATTGACAATAACAATAAAATTTAAAAAAATACATTAATTATAATTAATATAATTAACTAATTAATAAAAATTACTTACCAATTAATAATTAATTAATAATTAATTGATAATCAATACCAATTAATAAAAGCATATTAATTAATTATAATTAAATTGCTTCCCACCCTATTCCCCTTTAACCCACAACCCGCTCTGATACTAAAACGCAAAATTTACTTTAACAAAATTACTAATTTCTAAACATTTATTTTAAAATGTATGAAAGTACATTAAAAAAGGTTTTAACATACATATAAAATACATACTAAAATATATAACACTAATTTTTTATTCGATATTATTGACAATGATATTTTTGCTTACGATATTACTTACTTCGATATTAAAAAACCCAATATTACTTCCCTTGGGGTCAATATTCTGGTCAACGATATTCTTGACTTCGATATTCTGTCCCTACGATATAAAAAACTCGATATTAATGTAGGTCGATATTTAAAAAACAATATTTTGACTGACCACCACAAGGCAGTGGCAGGCAAATATACAATCAGGCATAACCTCACAGGCGGGAAGACCTGGCAATATCCGGCAGTTCTCTGATTTCGCCAATACTCTGAGCAACAGATGCGGCCCAATCATGGAACCAACCAGCATGGCTATCCTTCTACTCACTCAATATCCGTCCAGGAAAGATAACGTTTATTCGTGATCCTCATGGCTATCCCGCCGTGCCATTTGATATTGCGTAAATTGTGCCTAGAAACATTTCGGCCAGCTACAAGGGGGTAGCAGTTTGTTGTAAACATCCGATTGAGTGTTACAATATGTCATGTCATTTTCCCACTCTGCAACTGTCGGTACTGGGCCCCGCATGCAGCGCATTGCGAGTCTCCGTTTCGTCAGAAGCAGACCCATGGCGACCAGTTTTCGAACCCCTTTAGGGATAGGTTTTGTGAAGCCCAATCGCGCCAATAGGGAATCAAGAGAGAGAGATAGTCCCGCAATCTCATTTAGTGGCTGAAAAATATTCCTCCAAAAAGCTTCCATGAGGGGGCATTGCCAAACAACATGGTAAAAAACGGCCCCAGGCATGTCACATCTTTCACAGCAATCAGTGTTTCGTAGCCCATATCGCAATAGTCGTTGTGGAGAGAATATAAAATGGGCCAATCTGTGGCGGCCATAAAGGACTGTGAGTTGAACCCCGACGTCTACTTGCCATGCCAGTCGCACCCCAGTGTATGAAGTACTCCTAGTAGTATGTGACAAAGTAAAGAGGCGTGATACTAGTTTAACAGATGAGGTTGAGCATATTAATATGGAGAGGGCCAGGAGCTCCAATGGCTCTTGGAGCTCGTCACCCAGTATCGCGCGCAGAGCATGTGAGGAAATATGAATTTTTATGGTCAAATGTGTCCCCTATCTTAGACCCCAACGGCTCCATGTACATGCTACAAGTACATGTATGTTCCCTCCACTTCAAGCTATGAAGACGCAAATACATATGTGTCCAACGTTAACATGTCCTCTTTCAGATCCACCATGAATGGGTCGAATATTCCGTTCCTAAGTATGCCTTGCCACCGTCTTTATATGGTATACTTTTCACGTTTTCCAGCTCTGGCAAGATAGGCCCTGAATTCTGCCATCGAGCTTTTCCTGCCTTCTGCCTCTGAATGCTCCAGCCTGGACCTGTATCTGTATCCATGACCTTTGTCTTACTTCCTGCGCGGCTAACGGTGCCTGGCCCGGCCTGTTGCCTGCCAAGACTGTATTCAGCCTTCAAGTTATCTGCTCCGCTCCTCGAGAAATGCATTCCTGTCTAGTAGTTTAGGTAAACATCCTTCCAGCTACAGAGCAAAGGGCCCGGCCTTACTGTCTCCCTGCAAGTAATTCATGGCTTCTGTTGCCATGGTAGGCCCATGCCCCCTCGCATCTCATGTAGACACGTAGACGCTTATACACGCACTAGTAGTTAGTATAGGATAGCCTCTGCCTGAGAGACCTTTCCTTCCAGATAATACAGTTCCTTCAACACAAGATATTAGATACGATTTGGGACTAGGTTGTTCTGACATCCCAGACTTCTGTCTCCTCATGTAGGGCTAAATGTCAAGTCCCCTTCACCCTCCAGTTACACGTCAATCACACGTCATGCTACTGTGCGCGCATCTCTGCCAAGTATTTCTGCTGATTTTGCAGGATTCTCTTATGGATCCACCCACCTATGTCATCATCATAATGACGTTTCTAGTACATGCCCTCATGCACGCCTATTGTAACGCCTTTATTCATTACGTATGTGTATTCTTATCTCTCTTCTCAGCTGTCACGCCTTCTGCATATGTCTTCACTGTAATGCATTTACTATATATATGACAACCTGTCAATAAAGTAGTGCTCTATCCCTTCCCGAACCTTCGTGGTGACGGAATACGATTGATCAAACAAAATGGACAAGTTTCATGACTCAAAGCAAACTTTTTCGCTGAGATTGTTGAAAACAACGTGAAAGGAAGGAGAGCACAACTGCTGTGTAAGAAACCCCTCACCCACCTACCTAGTAGGTGGCATGCTTCATCATCGGGGCCCAACTGGATTGTCTGACGGAATACGATTGCCTGGTTCGAACCAATTCCTTTGTAAGGAATAAACCCATTTTAAAACCTCAAATACCACGGATTCTGCCTCTTATTTTTACTGAGTTATTCTTATTGAATTTTACCGCATAAATTAAGTCTAGGTAATTAAATTTACCACATAATTGGCGCCCGAATAGGGACACCTCTCACACCCCACGCGCCGGAGGTGCATTGCAGACCCGGTCTCCTGCCACAGCCGGACGGACAACTACGCGTACCCGCAGGATTTCCTGTATCTCCCTCAGGCCAACGGGGGTGACTGAGGCTGCGATCAACACCCAGACGAGGCGGTGAGGAGTGCGGAGAATCCCGACCAGAGCCTAGCTGAGAGAGCAAGATCCGAGGTATACAGAGGCCCACCAGATTCCGAAGTTCCGAAGTATCTAAGTCACGAGTCGAGTCCAGTCCAGTTTGGTCTAGTCCAGTCCAGACTTCCGAGGCCTTCTGTTCCGTTCCGTGCTTCCCGGTGAGTACCGTTACTGGGGACGCATCTAGACGTGCACATTGGTTTGTGCCGGTCAAGACGGGTTTGGGTACACAGACCTGGTCTGCACTGTTTCAGCAGTGTATCTGTGCTGTTTAGCAGTACATCTAGTATTATGCAGTTAACTAGTTTTATTCTAATTATTATTGTTCGTTCTAAAATGTTTTAATATGTTTTAAATGTCGTGGTATGAGTGATTGTTCGATCTTCATTACTGTGTTTATTGTATTAAGTGTGTTCAAGTCTGAGTAAGAACCAAGTAGCAAGGTTCAAGATGCCGTTATTTTCGAAATTAAGACAGATAAAAACTAGAAAAGGGATACTCGAAGAAGCCGTTCCCATTCCACCTAGGGACACTCCAGGGTACTTTATGTACCATAAACATGGCCTAGATGCCGTATTATATCTCGAATTGTGGGTAGACTACACCAAGGATTTAGCAGAGAATCAGAGATGGCCCACTACTGGGACATGGGATGCAGATTGCATCATGAGAGTAGAAGAGGCATTATGGAAAAAGAAAGCCAGACAGTCACAGAAAGATGCCATTGAATTATGGCGTAAAGAATCGCATAGACGCACAGAAAAAGCGCTCAGAAAAGAAGAGAAAAGTAGGGAGGATTCAGACAAAGCCCAAGAAAATGTATTAATTGAGGAAGGTATCCGAGTAAAAGCAGAACAAGTAGACAGACAACGAAACACTCTTATGAATGGTATGTATCCTCTTCTGGCCGAGGGTTTACCTAAGGCCACCCTGGAAGTACCGAAAGATCTGCCACCTCCATTGCTTCCGACTAAAGTGCACCCCAAGACTGCAAAGGACATTTTCCTTTCTTCCTATTTAGATGATGTAGCCCCCGAATATGTTAATACTCCGCCGCCACGTACACCACCTGCTAATGGTGCTCGACCCCGAGATAATCTGCCCCCATTTCTGCAGCAACATACTCCTCCATCTGTTCCAAACCTTCCGCCCGTTCCTTCACTTCTCCCTGCATCTATTCTTCCTACCTTACACCCAACGAATCCTTTTGGACCTAGCACCTCAGGAGGTGCGACAGGAAGTTTTCATACGCCGCCATCAGTGCGTCGATTGACTTATAGGGATCTAGCACACCAACGTACACCTCAAACAGCGAATTATGACATACTTAAAGAGCCTCTTACAGATTGTAGATATGATCCAGTACCAGGTAAAGACGACAGAATGATGCTATCATCAGTACGTCTACGACGAGTTACGAACTATTTAATGATACTACCAGGAATGATTGAACATCTAGACAAAATATATCACTTTGTCCAAACAGGGCAAGGTCCTGAAAGTATTGGCGAAGCCATGGCATACCAGAAAGTGGACACGCAGAAACTGTTGTTACGCTTCTTTATAAACTGCCTGATAAGACACAGAGATAGGCCAGGTATAGACGCGGAAGAAATGAGAGCCCTTAACAAATGGGGCCAGAATATAGCAGACGGAAAACATGATAAACAGAATAGTATAGAAAGTATGTACCGAAGGATCAGGAAAAAAGTAGAACAAATATGTGAAAAAGAACAGCCTGAAAGAGAAACAGATGCAGATAAAACCGAGTCCTCAGGGGATGAGGAACAACTAGAAATGACAACAGGACAATTACAATTACCAGCTAGAGAAATGATAGCTTATGTAGGAAAAGGAAGATCCTTCAATAATCCAATACGTCCGATACGTCCAGAAAGTAAGAGAATTTTTCAAGCAGCTATGTCAAACCCAAAGACCCCTGAACATTTGTTTCAGGCTACTGATAAAATACTTCAAGAACGAATGGGGTACCATGTACTCGATTCTATGGATGAACAAGAATTAGCCAGGTCAGCAGTACAATGGGCTGACAGTTCTGATAAATATAGTGATGACGCGCTAGTACATACGTTTTTGAATCTTTCACCAGACGAACAGCGTTTAGCTGGTATATACATGATACAACATCTCCTTATATTATATAAAGGCCAACACTCCGATCCTGGTCCCCTACCTGATATACTGATAGAACTACTCATGAATAAATGGAGAGGTCTAGGTACGGATCTAATTAAAGTAATTCTAGAATATCGACACAGATATAGTGCCTTTTTGTGTCCAGAACATGATCCAGCTCCCTCCATGGAAAGAAAGACGTATTACATAGACAGACATAATCCCTTACGCGAAGTACACCCAATTAGAAATGATGATAATACTTTTAGACGCGTGTTTGTGTACACGCCTATAACTAAAATAGAACTATTGGAAATGAAAAAATTAGTGCCCAGCCATGACAGAGATCCAGCAGGTTTTCACCGTGAAATAAAAGACATGTTACTCATGGGTGATTATACCTATCCTGACATTATGAAAATATTGAAAGTATTATTGCCTGCCGGTATTTACGAGAAACTCAAAGAAAAAGAGTGGGAGGTGGGAGAACAAAAGATTGATTGGACAGCATTAGAAAACGAAGAAAATGCCCGAACTGCAGGCGTAGGGCTTGGGGACAAAACTAAAGCATTACCAGGATTATTAGTACAAGTATTGCCACGTTTATTAACTATGAAAAAGGAAGACTGGGGAGCAATCTCAGCTTGCAAACAGAAACCCGATGAAGACACTAGTGATTTTTATTCCCGATTTGAAAAATGTTTTGGTATTAATAGCGGCCTGAAAGCAAGTAGCGATTCATATCCACATCTTTTTGTAACAAAACTAGTCGAAAATTCCTTGCCCCAGGTTAAGAACAGAGTATTGAAAGTAGAGAGCTCTTGGCAAGCTAATACCCCGTCACAAATGTTACAAATGTTACAGTACCACCAGAATAGAATTAGAGAAGAACAAGAACACGAACAAAGACGTATGAAAGACACGAAAATGAAAATGCTCGTTGCCCAGTCAGTTCCGGCTGACAGTCATAAAAAGGGTGCGACACAGTCCAATAATTCAGCGGTTCCTGTTAAAGGGACATGCAACTATTGTAAACAGCCAGGTCATTACATAAACGATTGTGCAGTTCTGAAACATAATATCTCTACGGGTAAAACCAAGGAGAGACCACGTCCGCCTAGACAGGATCAGATCCAACAACAAGTACCTCAGAATGTACAGCCTATGCAAGCTGCACAACAGACCGTAGCGGTACCACAGTCACAGCCTATTGCCGCAACACAAAACACGACACAACAGATGTACCAGTATGCACAAAATGACTATCCCGACTATCAGCGATACACATGAAACAGCCTAGAGAGGGAAGTTGGCTTACCCCTTATTGAGGTTCCCGTAGATCAAGAGGGTCCTTATGTACATAGTCAAGTATTAGGGAAAGACAGAAAGTTCTTAATTGATACAGGGGCAAGCAGAACAACTATAAGTCACGACGAGGTTCCAGGGGCACCCCTCTCAGGCTCACAGAATATTTCCCTTGGATTTTCAGGAAAACCTATTGTTAACGAAGTATCGCAACCTCTTCCTCTTGCAGTTGGTCCGTTGACACGGACTACAGATCTATTGCTTACAAAATCATGCCCAGAAAACTTGTTAGGTATAAAGACACTGAAAGCTCTAGGAGCTGTAATATGTTGTTCCCCGGAGGGGGTACGACTATTTTTGCGCGACTTCAAAGGTCACTATGTATTTAGAGACATGGATCACAGGTTACAGAATGTCCCTGCACATTTATGGGCACAAGGCCCTACTGATGTAGGTTGTATGCACATTACACCATATCGAGTCACACTCAAAGCAGGAGTGGTATTACCACGAATTCGACAATACAAGTTACCCCCAGATGCTGTAGTGGCTTTGCTGCAAATCATTGATGAGCTCATTGCACAAGGAGTGGTTGTGGAAACCGACTCCAATGTGTGTAATTCTCCTATAATTCCGGTTCTTAAACGAACTGATCCAAAAGCACCTCCAGTTTATCGATTAATTATTGATCTGCACGAATTGAATAAATGTATTGTACCACAATATACCGTGGTTCCAGATATCTCTTCATTATTGACAGCTATTGATTCAGAAGCAACGTTCTTTACTGTAATTGACCTCAAGAACGCCTTCTTTAGCGTCCCAATCGATCCGGAAAGCCAATATTTGTTTGGATTTAGTTTAAATGGACGAAGCTTTAAATTTGCACGCGCACCTCAAGGATTTACAGAAAGCCCCAGCATCTATAGCCAAGCACTGAAAAGACAACTTGATAGTATCCACATGCCTGTTAACACTGCACTGCTTCAGTATGTCGATGATCTGCTGATCACCGCCCGAAGCGAACCCGAATGTGAAAAAGCATCACTGACGGTTTTACATTTTCTGGCCGACAGGGGGCACAAGGTGTCCCCTTCGAAGCTGCAATTCTGTGTTCAGCAAGTTGTGTACCTTGGGCACTTGCTGTCCAAGGGGGGAAGACAGCTCACACCTGACCGCATCCAGTTAATTGTAAACATGCCACCACCCAAGACACAAAAGGAGGTGCGGGCCTTCATAGGTCTCACTTCGTACTGTAGACAATGGATTTCCCAATATGCATTTTTAGTAAAGCCACTCATTCAGTTGACAACCCAGGAGGCAGCGACTTCGACTGTCCTCCCTTGGACTCAGGCACATACACAAGCTTTTGAAGACTTAAAGACAGCCTTTTGTCAAGCACCTGTTTTAGCGACGCCATGTTACAGTAAGCCTTTTACACTCTTCGTTACAGAACGTGAAGGTACTGCCTTGTCAGTACTCACTCAGGAACAAGCAGGTTCACACAAGCCGTGTGCTTACTTTTCTAGCACATTAGATCCAGTAGCTCAGGCTCTGCCTACATGCCTGAAATCAGTCGCAGCGACAGCTTTAGCGATCAGACAAAGCGATTCCATAGTATTAGGACATCAATTGACAGTGCAAGTTCCACATTCCGTGGAAGTTCTTTTAAACAGAACTCAGACTCAGCACTTGACTATAGCACGACTGACAGGTTACGAATTAACATTGTTTCAGCCACACATAGAAATCAGACGCTGCAGTACGTTAAATCCTGCCACACCTTTGCCGTTAAGTGGAACAGACCCATTGGCACATGATTGCATTGAAGTCATTACTATTACGACGAAACCCAGACAAGACTTGACAGATGTTCCATTATCAGATCCAGACCTGACACTTTATGTGGATGGTTCATGCATGAGAACAAGTACAGGAGAATTAGTGGCCGCTTACGCAGTCACGACAGACACCGAAGTTATTGAAACGAATTGTATTGACACATTGTCAGCTCAAGCAGCAGAGCTCATCGCTCTGACACAAGCCTGTATTCAAGCCAAAAATAAGAGAGTCAACATATACACAGATTCACGTTATGCATTCGGAGTTGTACACGACTTCGGAGTCCTTTGGCGAGAGAGAGGTTATTTGACTTCTCACGGTGCCAACATTCAACACGGTCCCCTCATTCAAGCTCTGTTAGATGCAATACATCTGCCTACTTCGATATCTATCATGAAGTGCAAGGCCCATACAAAAGTCACCGATATCATTTCTCAGGGTAACGACCTAGCAGACCGAACAGCTAAGCAAACAGCACAGAATAGGACTCATGTAACTGACTTGACAAAGCCAATAGTTCCGACACCGACACACTGCATGACAGTTAGGGATCCCGCCCTTGATGTAATTGACATACAGACACATGCTACGCCAGAGGAAATCAAGAAATGGACTGAACTAGGAGGGATCCAAACAGATCAGGGATGTGAGGAAATATGAATTTTGTGATCAGTTATGTCCCCTATCGTAGACCCCAACGGCTCCATGTGCATGCTATAAGTACATGTATGTTCCCTCCAGTTCCAGTTATGAAGACGCAAATACATGTGCGTCCACCGTCAACATGTCCTCTTTCAGATCCGCCATGAATGGGTCAGATATTCCATTCCTAAGTATGAAAGGCCACCGACTTTATGTGGTTCACTTTCCACATTTTACAGATTCAGGCGAGTAGGCCCTGAATTCTGCCATCAAGCCTTTTCCTGCCTTCTGCCTCTGAAAGCTCCAGTCCGAGCCCGCATCTGTATCCATGAACTTTGTCCTACTCCCTGCGCGGCTAACGGTGCCTGAACCAGCCTGTTGCCTGCCAAAAACTGTATTTCACCTTCAAGATTATCTGCTCCGCTCCTCATCCGATGCATTCCTGTCTAGTAGTTTAGGTAAACATTCTTCCAGCTACAGTGCAAAGGGCCAGGCCTCACTGTCCTCATGCAAGTAATTCATAGCCCCTGTTACCATGGAAGATTCCTGCCCCCTCGCATCTCATGTAGACACTTAGACGCTTGTACACACACTAACAGTCAGTATAGAATAGATTCCGTCCGAGAGACCTTTCCTTTTGGATAATACAGTTCTTTAAACATAAGATATTAGATATGATTTGGGATTAGGTTGACATGACCCCTCAGACTTCTGTCTCCACATGTAGAGCTAAATGTCAAGTCCCCTTCACCCTCTAGTTGCACGTCAATCACACGTCATGCGGCTGCGCGCGCATCTCTGCCAAGTATTTCTGCTGACATTGCAGGATTCACTTATGGATCCACCCACTTGTGACATCATGTTTAATGACGTATTTAGTTACGCCTATGTTTACGCCTTTTTTCATTACGTATGTGTATTATTATCTGTACTATCAGTTGTTACGCCTCTTGCATCTGTCTTAATGTAATACTTTTCATATAAATATCATTACTTGTCAATAATGTATTGCCTTCCCTTTCTGAACCTTCGTGGTGATGGAATTTGAAGCCTACAGTTCGAACTGTAATTCCTTTGTAGAGGAATAAAGCCTTTTATAACCTCTAATACCACGGATTCTGCCTCTTATATTTACTGAGTTATTCTTACTAGACTTTACCGCATAAAAAATAGTACCGGTAATGAAATATTTACCACATAAATTGGCGCCCGAACAGGGACACTTTCTCATCTCACGCGCCGTAGGTGCGTTGCAGGCCCGGTCTCCTGCCACAGCTGAACGGACAAAAACGCGTACCTGCAGGATTTCCTGTATCTCCCTCCGGCCAAGCGGGGGCGACTGAGGCTGCGATCAACACCCAGACGAGGCGGTGAGAAGTGCGAAGTATCCCGACCAGAGCCTAGCTGAGAGAGCAAGATCTGAGGTATACAGAGGCCCACCAGGTTCCGAAGTTCCGAGTCCAGTCGAGTCGAGTCCAGTCCGGTCCAGTTTCAGTTCAGTTCCGAGGCCTTCCGTTCCGCGCTACCCGGTGAGTACCATTGCCGGGGAGGCAGTTAAACGTGCACATAGGTTGTGCCGGTCAAGACGGGTTTGGGTACACAAATCCGGTCTGCACTGTTTCAGCAGTGTATCTGTACTGTTTAGCAGTATATCTAGTATGTCTTGCATATAATTAAGTATTATCTAGTGTTAGTATTATGTCAGTAACTAGTTTTCTATTAGTTATCATCGTTCGTTAAAACTGTTAAATGTTAAATGTTTTAATACGTTCTACATATTGTGGTGTGAATGATTGTTCATTATTGTGTTTATTGTATTAAGTGTGTTCAAGTAATAAGGTCTAAAAATGCCGCTCTTTTCAAAACTAAGACAGATCGAAACCAGAAAAGGGGTACTCGAAGAAGCTGTTCCCATTCCACCTAGGGACACTCCAGGATACTTTATGTATCATAAGCATGGCCTAGATGCCGTGTTATTTCTTGATTTATGGGTGGACTACACCAAAGAGTTGCCAGAAAGTCAGAGGTGGCCCGCAGCGGGGACCTGGGATGCAGATTGCATCATGAGAGTAGAAGAAGAATTATGGAAAAAGAAAGCCAGACAGTCACAGAAAGATGCCATTGAATTATGGTGTAAAGAATCATATAGACGTACAGAAAAAGCGCTCAGACAAGAAGAGAAAGGTAGGGAGAATTCGAATAAAACCCGCGAAAATTTATTAATTGAGGAAGGTACCCGAGTAAAAGCAGAACAAGTAGACAGACAACGGAACACTCTTATGAATGGTATGTATCCTCTTCTGGCCGAAGGGTTACCTCAGGCCACCCCGGAAATACCGAAAAACTTGACACCCCCATTGCTCCCGATAAAAGCACATCCCAAAACAGCAAAAGATATTTTCCTTTCTTCCTATTTAGATGATGTAGCTCCTGAATATGCTAATGCTCCGCCACACGCACCGCCCACCGATGGCGCTCAACGCCAAGATCATCCGTCTTTATCCCCGCAACAGCAAACTCCTACGCCCATTCCCACAGGTCCGTCCGTTTCTACCGTTTTTCCCGCATCTACAATTTCTATTTTACATCCAACAAATCCTTTCTTGCCCAGCACCTCAGATGGTGCTACAGGAGGTACGACAGACATGTTTGCCACACCGCCGCGAAATAAGCAGACCCTTAGAGATTTAGCACTCCAACGTACACCCCAACTAGCGACATCCGACATGTTTAAAGAACATCTTGTGGATTGTAGATACGATCCAGTGCCAGGTAAACAGGACAGATTGCTACTATCATCACTACGTATACGACGAGCTACATTGTATTTAATGACGATACCAGGAATGGTTGAACACCTAGACAATATATATCACTTTGTCCAAACAGGGCGAGGCCCAGAAAGTATTAACGAAGCTATGGAATACCAGAAAGTGGATGTACAAAGACAACTACTACGTTTTTTCATAAACTGCGTGATCAGGAACCAAGACAGGCCTGAGGCAGATCATGATACCATGCAAAAACTTGCCAAATGGGGTCAGAACATATCAGACGAGAAACATGATAGACAGGCGTGTATAATCGCCATGTATCGAAAGATCCGCAAGGAAGTAGAACGAATACATAAAGAAAGACGAGAAGCAGACAGAATTGAATCAGAGGGAGAGGAGGAGCAAGAATCAGAACAATTAGAAACGATAGCTTACGTAGGTAGAGGAAGACCCCATAATAATACTAGAGGCTTTAATGATCCGATACGTCCGATACGTCCAGAATGTAACAGACATTTTCAAACCCCTATGTTAAATACAAGGTCCCCTGAACACCTATTCCAAGCCGCTGATAAATTACTCCGAGACCGAAGGGGGTACCATATGCTCGATTCCATGGATGAACAAGAATTAGCCAGGTCAGCAGTACAATGGGCTGACAGTCCCAGCAAATACAGTGATGATGCACTAGCACACACGTTTCTGAATCTTGCCCCAGACGAACAGCGTTTAGCTAGTATATACATGATTCAACACCTCCTTATATTATATAAAAGCCAACACTCCGATCCTGGACCCTTACCTGACATATTGACAGAACTACTCACGAATAAATGGAGAGGGTCAGGTACTGATTTGATTAAAGAAATTCTAGAATTTCGAAATCAGTATATAGTTTTCGCATACCCAGAACACGTTCCAGTTCCCACTATGGGAAGAAAAATGTATCACATAGATAGACAGAATCCCTTACGCGAAGTACACCCAATCAGAGGTGAAGATAATAACTTTACACGTGTGTTTGTGTACACGCCTATAACTAAAATTGAATTATTAGAAATGAAGAAAGTAGTACCCAGCCATGACAAGGATCCAGCAGGTTTCCACCGTGAGATAAAAGACATGTTGCTCATGGGAGAGTATACCTACCCCAACATTATGAAAATATTGAAAGTATTGATGCCTGCCGGTGTTTACGAGAAACTCAAAGAAAAAGAATGGGAGGTGGGAGACCAAAAGATAGATTGGACAGCATTAGAAAACGAAGAAAAGGCCCGAGCTGCAGGATCAGGGCTCGGGGAAAAGACTACAGCACTACCAGGATTACTAGTGCAGGTACTGCCACGTTTATTAACTACGAAAAAGGAGGACTGGGGTGCAATCTCAGCCTGTAAACAAAAGCAAGATGAAGACACTAGTGATTTCTATTCCCGATTTGAAAAATGTTTTGGTATCAATAGTGGCATAAAAGCAAGTAGCGAGTCATATCCACATCTGTTTGTGACAAAATTAGTTGAAAATTCCCTGCCGCAAGTTAAGAATAGAGTATTGAAATTTGAGAGTACCTGGCAAGGTAACACCCCGTCACAGATGTTACAGATGTTACAATATCACCACAATAGAATTAGAGAAGAACAAGAACATGAACAAAGACGTATGAAAGATACGAAAATGAAAATGCTTGTTGCTCAGTCAGTTCCAGCTGATGGTCATAAAAAGGGTGATTCCACAGGTCCGACGAAAGGGACATGCAACTATTGTAAACAACAAGGTCATTATATACACGATTGTCCAGTCCTGAAACATAATATTGCCACAGGTAGAACCCAGGAAAGACCACGTCCACCTAGACAGGATCAGAATCAACAACAAATCCCTCAGCATGCACAATCTAGGTCAGCTCCGCAACAACTAGCTCCGCAACAGGCAGCTCCACAACAGACTGTAGCACTACTACAAGCGCAGCCTATTGCTGCAAACACAGGCAACGACACAACAGATGTACCAGTATGCACAAAATGACTATCCCGACTATCAGCGATACACATGAAATAGCCTAGAGAGGGAAGTTGGCTTACCCCTTATCGAGGTTCCTGTAGATCAAGAGGGACCTTATGTACATAGTGAACTATTAGGGGAAGACAGAAAGTTTTTACTTGATACAGGGGCAAGCAGAACAACTATACGACGCAGTGAAGTTCCAGGGGCACCCCTCTCAGGCTCACAGAATATTTCCCTTGGATTCTCAGGAAAGCCTATCATTAATGAAGTAACGCAACCCCTTCCACTTACGGTTGGTCCATTGACACGAACTACAGATTTATTGCTTACTAAATCATGTCCAGAAAACTTGTTAGGTATAAAAACATTGAAAGCTCTAGGAGCTATAATATGTTGTTCTCCGGAAGGAGTACGATTATTTTTACGTGATTTCAAAGGTCACTACGTGTCCAGAGACATAGATCACCGGCTGCAGAATTTACCTACACATTTATGGGCACAAGGCCCGACTGATGTTGGTTGCATGAACATTACACCATATCGAGTCACACTAAAAACAGGAGTAGTACTACCACGAATGCGACAATACAAGTTACCACCAGATGCTGTTGTGGCTTTGCTGCAAATCATTGACGAGCTCATCGCACAAGGAGTGGTTGTAGAAACCGACTCCAATGTATGTAATTCCCCGATAATTCCGATTCTTAAAAGAACGGATCCGAAAGCATCACCAGTATATCGATTAGTTATTGATCTGCACGAATTAAATAAATGTATTGTACCACAATACCCTGTGGTCCCAGATATCTCTTCATTACTAACAGCTATTGACTCAGAAGCAACGTTCTTCACTGTAATTGATCTCAAGAATGCTTTCTTTAGCGTCCCAATAGATCCGGAAAGTCAATATTTGTTCGGATTCAGTTTGAATGGACGAAGTTTTAAATTCACACGCGCACCTCAAGGATTTACAGAAAGCCCCAGCATCTATAGCCAAGCACTGAAACGAGAACTTGACAGTATCCACATGCCAGTTAACACTGCCTTGCTTCAATATGTCGATGATCTGCTGATCACCGCCCGGAGCGAACCTGAATGTGAAACAGCGTCACTGACGGTTTTAAGATATCTGGCCGACAAGGGGCACAAGGTGTCCCCTTCTAAGCTGCAATTCTGTGTCCAGCAAGTTGTTTACCTTGGGCACTCGCTGTCCAAGGAGGGAAGACAGCTTACACCTGATCGCATCCAGTTAATTGCTAACATGTCACCACCAAAGACACAAAAGGAGGTGCGGGCTTTTATAGGTCTCACTTCATACTGTAGGCAGTGGATCCCTCAATATGCATTTCTAGCAAAACCACTCATCCAGTTGACAACACAGGAGACAGCCACATCGACTGTCCTCCCCTGGACTCAAGAACATACACATGCCTTTGAAAGCTTAAAGAAAGCTTTATGCCAAGCACCTGTTTTAGCAACACCATGTTACAGTAAACAGTTTACACTCTTTGTTACAGAACGCGAAGGTACTGCCTTGTCAGTACTCACTCAGGAACAAGCAGGATCACACAAACCATGTGCTTATTTCTCTAGTACATTAGATCCAGTAGCTCAGGCTCTTCCTGCGTGCCTGAAATCAGTGGCAGCAACAGCTTTAGCAATCAGACAAAGCGATGCCATAGTGTTAGGGCATCAATTAACAGTACAAGTACCACATGCAGTAGAGGTTCTCTTGAACCGCACACAAACACAACACTTGACTATAGCGAGACTCACCGGTTATGAATTAACATTGTTTCAACCACACATAGAAATCAGACGTTGTAATACATTAAATCCTGCCACACTTTTGCCAGTAAATGGAACAGATCCATTAGCACATGATTGTATTGAAGTCATTACTATCACGACGAAACCCAGACAAGACTTGACAGACATCCCTTTATCAGATCCAGACCTGACATTGTATGTAGATGGTTCATGTATGAGAACAAGTACAGGAGAGTTAGTGGCCGCTTACGCAGTCACAACAGACACTGAAGTCATTGAAACAAATTGTATTAACACTTTGTCAGCTCAAGCAGCAGAGCTCATCGCTCTGACACAAGCCTGTATTCAAGCTAAAAATAAGAAAGTCAACATATACACAGATTCACGTTATGCATTCGGAGTCGTCCATGACTTCGGCGTACTGTGGCGAGAGAGAGGTTATTTAACTTCTCACGGTGCCCACATCCAACACGGACCCCTCATTCAAGCTCTATTAGACGCGATTCATCTACCTACTGCAATATCGATTATGAAATGCAAAGCCCATACAAAAGTTACCGATATCATTTCTCAGGGTAATGACCTAGCTGACAGAACAGCTAAACAGACTGCTCAGAATCAGACTCATACAACTGACACGACAAAGACAATAGTTCAGACACCAACACATTGCATGACAGTTAAGGATCCCGCCCTTGATGTAATTGACATACAGACACATGCTACACCAGAAGAAATAAAGAAATGGACTGAATTAGGAGGGATCCAAACGGATCAAGGATGGATGACGAAGGAAAAATCTAAATGGTTTCTTCCCGACTCCATGGTTCAAGTCATACAGACACATGCTACACCAGAAGAAATAAAGAAATGGACTGAATTAGGAGGGATCCAAACGGATCAAGGATGGATGACGAAGGAAAAATCTATATGGTTTCTTCCCGACTCCATGGTTCAAGTCATCATTAACACAATACATAGTCCAGCACACCTAGGAGAAAAAGCTATGCTAGACAGTATTCAACACATTTGGTTCAACAAACACTTGCGAGCAGCAGCCAAACAGAAAGTACGTACCTGTATGATATGTTGTCAGTTTAATCCAGGTAAAAGCATTCCCGTAGAGCAGGGTGGATTTCAACCTCCCGATCATGCTTTTGAAGTCCTCCAGATGGATTATATCCAGATGGAACGATGTCGAGGATTCAAATATGTTCTCGTAGTTGTCTGTGCTCTTTCCCGTTGGACAGAAGCCTACCCGGTTTCAGATTACACTGCCCCGACTACTGCCAAACAGCTAGTTCGAGAATTCTTCCCACGATTCGGTTTACCACGTGTTGTCTACTCAGATAACGGCCAGCCATTCTCATCCGAACTAATGAAACACGTTTCACTTCTGTTAGGTTACCAATGGAAATTCCACTGTGTCCGACATCCCGAGGCAGCAGGTCTCGTGGAACGCCATAATCAAACTCTGAAAATCAGATTGTCCAAAATATGTAGATAAAAAGGTGTCGATTGGATAGTAGCCTTACCAGTTGCGCTCTTTTACATGAGAATGGTAGCACATTCTCGAACAGGGCTATCCCCGTACGAGGTGATCTTCGGTAGACCACCAAATATGTGGGGGACGCCTATACCTCGCAAAATCACTGATGTTGACTGTAATATGCTGACAGATTACCTGGCTTCCTTGATGTCTGCACTACAATCTTGTCGTTCACAGGTAGCTGCAGCTTTTCCCGATAACACTGAGGTGAAGCCCCATGACGTGGTTCCAGGTGATCTGGTTCTTGTAAGGAACTTCGACCGGAAGACCTAGTTGGAGCCCAGGTGGAAATCGCCCAAACTCGTCTTGCTGACAACAAGGACAGCCGTGAAGATTGAGGGACGTAAAGGGTGGTTGCACTCGAGTCATATCAAGAAATTTTATGGACTACCGTCCGATGTGAACACTCAGCCCTGCATTCCCTCACAGACAGACTCAAAGCTTCCCTTGGTTGAACAAACAAAAACTGAACTTTATAAACTGAAGCTAAGGTCTAGCAAGTCAGACAATTTGATTGTTTAAGTCCTCTCCAAGGTGAATCGGTTGAATTTGTCTCTGACATGTATCCTCTAGACCGGAATAGAGAAAGAAATCGACAGATGCAGCTTAAAAAGCATGCGTATTGTAAATCACTTCGTAGTCATTGCACAGTAACATTATTAATTTTGTTTCTTCTAAGTCTTCTGATCATCATAATTAGTGTATTGCTTCATATGTATTACCCTATTTCTAAGCATGCTTACAATGTTACTGCTGAACATTCTTTTAGCGAATTACCTCCGCATGAGTTGTCTTATAGATTTGCGCTGCGCAACAACACTTTTATTAGTATGTTACATCATTCCCATCAGACCAGCAATGCTACAAATTGTTGGATATGTGGCCGACTCCCTCCCTATCAGAACTATAAGGGAGTTTTGCCCCTCTTTCCGTATCCGTTCACACACAATGGCTCCTGTGGAGCATGGTTTAGTTTGATTAATTCCCTAGATTCAAATTCCGTAGTTTATCAAGACAACTGGGTATGGGGAAACCTGAACCTAGTTTTGCTTAAAGTCTGCTACCCTAACAAGGAGGGACTTCCCAAAAGAACAGGAACTGATCTAGAAAATGAAGTATATGGATTAGGTAATTTTACACTTAACCTCCTGATTCTGAATGTTGAATCCGAAGCTACGCCAATTTTGTCCGCTATGTCAGTATTCCCAGTTAAAGGGGAATTATGTGTAAGAAAGAATGGTTCCGTACACCTGGGCCATAGTAAATGCACCACTGTAATAAAATTTAGTGATCAAGGCAAGTCTACATTTAGAGCTTCCCGTCATTCCTACTTCATATGTGGCCAGACCGCATATATACGTTTACCTCTAGATTGGGATGGTACCTGTTACATAGCATTCCTTCTGCCACCTGTTTTCCTAGCCCCTCCTGATTATCACAGAAATACCCATTTAGTACACAATAGACAGCAGAGAGATCTCCCGATTGTCGATTACACTGAAACGGCATGGGAGCAATACACAGATTTCAATAAAGGTTTCTTTCCCTATATAGGTACAGTCACTAATAGTAAGCTGATACGTAGATTAACTAGAACCCTTGATGCAGTAGTGAACGAGACTACTTCCGCCTTAGGCAATTTAACAGAAGAACAGTCTGCTATGCGGATTGTTGTGCTTCAAAATCGTCTTGTCCTTGACGTCATCCTGGCCGATAGGGGCGGAGCTTGTAGGGTCATCGGATCAAGTTGCTGTGTTTTCATACCAGAAAACTCGCCGTCAGTATATAAAGCCATAACTCGCCTTCATAAGATTATAAGCCAGATACACCAGAGTCCAGGCACCTGGACTTGGTCCGGTTGGTTCTGGAGCGTGTTGTCAGCCTGGGGATGGAGGATCCTATCCTTCCTAGGTATTGGCTTTCTCATACTATTCAGTTGCTGCTTATGTCTACAATGTGGGCCAGCAATTTGTGGTCTGTGTGCCACATCGTGTATCCCGCATCCAAGTTTTCGTTCAAGATCCCGGAAGAAGAAAGAAGAACAAATGATGCTATATGAACAGATCGATGGATTGATGAAGATTGATATCTCCTGAGGGTCCGTAGGGGACAAGGAGGGAATGAGGAAATATGAATTTTGTGATCAGTTATGTCCCCTATCGTAGACCCCAACGGCTCCATGTGCATGCTATAAGTACATGTATGTTCCCTCCAGTTCCAGTTATGAAGACGCAAATACATGTGCGTCCACCGTCAACATGTCCTCTTTCAGATCCGCCATGAATGGGTCAGATATTCCATTCCTAAGTATGAAAGGCCACCGACTTTATGTGGTTCACTTTCCACATTTTACAGATTCAGGCGAGTAGGCCCTGAATTCTGCCATCAAGCCTTTTCCTGCCTTCTGCCTCTGAAAGCTCCAGTCCGAGCCCGCATCTGTATCCATGAACTTTGTCCTACTCCCTGCGCGGCTAACGGTGCCTGAACCAGCCTGTTGCCTGCCAAAAACTGTATTTCACCTTCAAGATTATCTGCTCCGCTCTTCATCCGATGCATTCCTGTCTAGTAGTTTAGGTAAACATTCTTCCAGCTACAGTGCAAAGGGCCAGGCCTCACTGTCCTCATGCAAGTAATTCATAGCCCCTGTTACCATGGAAGATTCCTGCCCCCTCGCATCTCATGTAGACACTTAGACGCTTGTACACACACTAACAGTCAGTATAGAATAGATTCCGTCCGAGAGACCTTTCCTTTTGGATAATACAGTTCTTTAAACATAAGATATTAGATATGATTTGGGATTAGGTTGACATGACCCCTCAGACTTCTGTCTCCACATGTAGAGCTAAATGTCAAGTCCCCTTCACCCTCTAGTTGCACGTCAATCACACGTCATGCGGCTGCGCGCGCATCTCTGCCAAGTATTTCTGCTGACATTGCAGGATTCACTTATGGATCCACCCACTTGTGACATCATGTTTAATGACGTATTTAGTTACGCCTATGTTTACGCCTTTTTTCATTACGTATGTGTATTATTATCTGTACTATCAGTTGTTACGCCTCTTGCATCTGTCTTAATGTAATACTTTTCATATAAATATCATTACTTGTCAATAATGTATTGCCTTCCCTTCCTGAACCTTCGTGGTGATGGAATTTGAAGCCTACAGTTCGAACTGTAATTCCTTTGTAGAGGAATAAAGCCTTTTATAACCTCTAATACCACGGATTCTGCCTCTTATATTTACTGAGTTATTCTTACTAGACTTTACCGCATAAAAAATAGTACCGGTAATGAAATATTTACCACAGATGGATGACGAAGGGAAAATCTACATGGTTTCTCCCTGACTCAATGGTTCAAGTAATCATTAACACAATACATAGTCCAGCACATCTAGGAGAAAAAGCTATGTTAGACAGTATTCAAAACATTTGGTTTAATAAACACTTACGAGCTGCAGCCAAACAGAAAGTCCGTACTTGCATGATTTGTTGTCAGTTCAACCCAGGTAAAGGCGTTCCTGTAGAGCAAGGTGGATTTCAACCTCCTGATCACCCTTTTGAAGTCCTCCAGATGGATTATATCCAGATGGAACGTTGTCGAGGATTCAAATATGTCCTCGTAGTTGTATGCGCTCTTTCCCGTTGGACAGAAGCATATCCAGTCTCAGATTACACTGCCCCGACCACTGCCAAGCAGCTGGTTCGTGAATTCTTCCCACGGTATGGTTTGCCCTGTATCGTGTACTCAGATAATGGCCAACCGTTCTCATCCGAGCTGATGAAACACATTTCACTCCTGTTAGGTTATCAATGGAAATTCCACTGTGTCCGGCATCCCGAGGCAGCAGGTCTCGTGGAACGTCATAACCAGACTCTGAAAATTCGACTTTCTAAAATCTGTAGAGAGAAAGGTGTCGACTGGATAGTAGCTTTACCAGATGCACTCTTTTACATGAGAATGGTAGCACATTCTCGCACAGGGCTATCCCCGTACGAAGTGGTCTTCGGTAGGCCACCAAATATGTGGGGGACGCCTATACCTCGTAAAATCACTGATGTTGATTGTAATATGCTGACAGATTACCTTGCTTCCTTGATGTCTGCACTACAATCTTGCCGTTCACAGGTAGCTGCAGCCTTTCCCGACAACACCGAGGTGAAGCCCCATGAAGTGGTTCCCGGAGATTTTGTTTTTATAAGAAATTTCGACAGGAGGAGCCCGCTGGAGCCTCGCTGGCAAACGCCGAAATTAGTACTCCTGACCACGAGGACAGCAGTAAAGGTCGAGGGTCGCAAGGGTTGGCTACACTCGAGCCACATCAAGAAATTTCATGGACTACCTTCTGATTTGAACTCTCAGCCCTGCCCCCCTCCACAGACTGATTCAAAACTCCCCCTGGTCGAGAACACTGCTGCCCAAAACTATAAACTGAAACTAAGGTCTAGCAAGTCAGACAATTTGATTGTTTAAGTCCTCTCCTAGGTGAAACGGTTGAATTAGTCTCTGACATGTATCCTCTAGATCGAAATCGAGAGAGAGATAGACAGAAACAGCTCAAGAAACGTGCATATTGTAAATTACTTCATAGTCACTGTATAGTGACATTGTTGATTATGTTTTTTCTAAATCTTCTGATTATTGCTGCAAGTATACTGTTGCACATATACTATCCTATTTTCAAGCGTGCTCATTCTGCTTACAATGATACTGCCGAACATTCTTTTAGTGAATTACCTTCACATGAGTTGCCCTATAGACTTGCGCTGCGCAACAACACATTCATTAGTATGTTACATCACTCCCATCAGGCCAACAACGCTACAAATTGTTGGATATGTGGCCGACTCCCTCCCTATCAGAAATACAAGGGAGTTCTGCCTCTCTTTCCGTATCCATTCACACACAATGGTTCCTGTGGTGCATGGTTTAGTTTGATTAATTCTTTAGATTCAAATACTGTAGTTTACCAGAGCAACTGGGTATGGGGAAACCTGAACTTAGTTTTGCTTAAAGCCTGCTACCCTAACAAGGAGGGACTTCCCAAAAGGACAGGAACTGATCTAGAAAATGAAGTATATGGATTAGGTAACTTTACACTTAACCTCATGATTCTGAATGTTGAATCCGAAACTGCACCAGTCTTGCCTGCTATGTCCGTATTACCAGTCAAAGGTGAATTATGTGTAAGAAAGAATGGTTCAGTACATCTGGGTCATAGTAAATGTACTACTGTGATCGAATTCAGTGATAAAGGCAAGTCTACATTTAGAGCTTCCCGTCATTCCTACTTCATTTGTGGTCATACCGCATATATACGTTTACCTCTAGATTGGGATGGTACCTGTTACATTGCATTCCTTCTGCCACCTGTTTTCCTAGCCCCTCCTGATTATCATAGAAACATCCATCTAGTACACAATAGACCTCAGAGAGATCTCCCGATTGTCGACTACACTGAAACAGCATGGGAACAATACACAGACTTCAATAAAGGTCTCTTTCCCTACATAGGTGTTGTCTCTAATAGTAAACTGATACGCAGATTAACCAGAACCCTTGAAGCAGTAGTGAATAAAACTACCTCTGCCCTAGGCAACTTAACAGAGGAGCAGTCTGCGATGCGGATTGTTGTTCTCCAAAATCGTCTTGTCCTTGACGTCATCCTGGCCGATAGGGGCGGAGCCTGTAGAGTCATCGGATCAAGTTGTTGTGTTTTCATTCCAGAAAACGCGCCATCCGTATATAAAGCCATAACTCGTCTTCACAAGATTGCAAGCCAGATACATCAGAATCCAGGCACCTGGACATGGTCCGGTTGGTTCTGGAGCGTGTTGTCAGCCTGGGGATGGAAAGTCCTATCCTTCCTAGGTATTGGCCTTCTCATAGTATTAAGTTGCTGCCTGTGTCTACAATGTGGACCAGCGATTTGTGGCCTGTGTGCCACATCATGTATTCCACGTTCAAGTTCTCGTTCAAAATCCCGGAAGAAGAAAGAAGAGCAAATGATGTTACATGAACAAATTGATGGATTCCTGAGGATCGATATCTCATGAAGGGTCCGTAGGGGACAAGGAGGGAATGAGGAAATATGAATTTTTATGGTCAAATGTGTCCCCTATCTTAGACCCCAACGGCTCCATGTACATGCTACAAGTACATGTATGTTCCCTCCACTTCAAGCTATGAAGACGCAAATACATATGTGTCCAACGTTAACATGTCCTCTTTCAGATCCACCATGAATGGGTCGAATATTCCGTTCCTAAGTATGCCTTGCCACCGTCTTTATATGGTATACTTTTCACGTTTTCCAGCTCTGGCAAGATAGGCCCTGAATTCTGCCATCGAGCTTTTCCTGCCTTCTGCCTCTGAATGCTCCAGCCTGGACCTGTATCTGTATCCATGACCTTTGTCTTACTTCCTGCGCGGCTAACGGTGCCTGGCCCGGCCTGTTGCCTGCCAAGACTGTATTCAGCCTTCAAGTTATCTGCTCCGCTCCTCGAGAAATGCATTCCTGTCTAGTAGTTTAGGTAAACATCCTTCCAGCTACAGAGCAAAGGGCCCGGCCTTACTGTCTCCCTGCAAGTAATTCATGGCTTCTGTTGCCATGGTAGGCCCATGCCCCCTCGCATCTCATGTAGACACGTAGACGCTTATACACGCACTAGTAGTTAGTATAGGATAGCCTCTGCCTGAGAGACCTTTCCTTCCAGATAATACAGTTCCTTCAACACAAGATATTAGATACGATTTGGGACTAGGTTGTTCTGACATCCCAGACTTCTGTCTCCTCATGTAGGGCTAAATGTCAAGTCCCCTTCACCCTCCAGTTACACGTCAATCACACGTCATGCTACTGTGCGCGCATCTCTGCCAAGTATTTCTGCTGATTTTGCAGGATTCTCTTATGGATCCACCCACCTATGTCATCATCATAATGACGTTTCTAGTACATGCCCTCATGCACGCCTATTGTAACGCCTTTATTCATTACGTATGTGTATTCTTATCTCTCTTCTCAGCTGTCACGCCTTCTGCATATGTCTTCACTGTAATGCATTTACTATATATATGACAACCTGTCAATAAAGTATTGCTCTATCCCTTCCCGAACCTTCGTGGTGACGGAATACGATTGCCTGGTTCGAACCAATTCCTTTGTAAGGAATAAACCCATTTTAAAACCTCAAATACCACGGATTCTGCCTCTTATTTTTACTGAGTTATTCTTATTGAATTTTACCGCATAAATTAAGTATAGGTAATTAAATTTACCACACATGGCGTGTCCTAAAAAAATGAAATTGTGTGAGTGCAGAACTGTCTGTGACCCCAGCGACCACCTCCTCCCAGGAACGTACCCTGGCATCCTTAAACAGATCACCCTTTTTGTGTATTTTGAGATTAAACAACGAACGAAGAGCCCCCCGCTCTGAACTAAGTGTGAGCCACTGACACCATTCCACTCTCAAATGCGGCGAGTACAATTGACCACCAGCGTGCATCTTAAGCAGCACGTGCCAAGCATGAACTATAGAATTTACCAAGTCCAGTACTCCGCAGCATCTGATAGGTGGCTTAGTTAATAAACAAAGGGTCTGGGCTAGCAGCCACCTTTTCAATTTGGAGGTGTGGGAGATCACTTGGGCCGTGTACACAGCAATGGGCATGCGAGGCTTGTGCTACCCTGCAATACAATTCTAAATCTGATGCGCCCAGGCCCCCCGCAGTATAAGGCAAAGTGAGGATGTCTAGTGCAACCTGTGGAGTCTTACCCGCCCAAGCCAACCTATTCATTATGGTTCGTAGCTCTCAGAACATATGCTGGGGCACTACTAATAGAAAGAGGAAGCGGGGAGCACTACCAGTTTCATTAGGGAGACCCTTCCCACTAGAGAGAGCGGGAGCCAAATTCAGCTATCAATATCATCACTTAACTTACCGTAATTTGCCTTAATCACTCGGTCCGCATAGGAATGGACTTGGACACCCAAATAACGAACTGGATCGGATGTCCATTGGAGAGGGAAGTCAAGGGGAGCTAGGACTGTAGCTGGAGTCATTGGAAAAATTATTGATTTGTCCCAGTTTATTTTAAGGCCCAAGAGACCACCAAAGTTCAACACCTAACGGATTACCAGGGCGAGGTGAACGTCTGGGTTGCGGACATAAAAGAGCATGTCATTAGCGTAGGCCGAGACAACTAAGTTGTATTTAGGGAAGCGCAGCCCTCTGTGCCCGTGACCTTCTTGCAGTGCTCTTAGCAGGGGCTCAGCAGTTACGCATACAGCAGAGGGGACAGGGGACAACCCTGTCTAGTGCCCCTCGATATCTGGGGTGTTGACCTTGTCACCAGTGCGCACGCGAGCCATCGGCGATTTATACAGCACCAATATCAATTGAAGGAAGACCTCTCCAGCTCCCATGCGTTGCAATACAGCGAGCATAAACTTCCATTCTATGGAATCGAAGGCCTTAGATTATGTGACGCTCGGTCAGAGATCAGCTCTTCCCCCACAGCTCCGCCCGACTGCGCTCAGCTTATGGTCCCACACAGGCAGGGTTCGAGACCTCTCCCTGCTGGGTCCCGCACTTTTATTTTATTCTTGGCTTGCTTTCCCCGCTTCCCCGGTTGCCCAAAATGCTGCTACTGCGTTATTTTTTTCCCGCCGCAACCTACCCTGCCTCCCAGCTGCACGCCCCTCCCTACTTAAATGGTGACCGCACACAGTGGGCGTGCCGCTGGCACGCCAAAGGCACGCCTAAGGCATGCCCGTCTGTGCCTATCCGCACCAAGACCGCGCCCAGCGACAGAACCCCTGGTCCTCACGAGAGCCACAACATCTGACGACGCTACAACATTGGCTTCCTCCACGGACTCAACACCGGCTGATCATCAAACTGCTGCCAGGACAGCCCAATACTCACCCACGGACCCTTTACCTGCCATAGCTGCAGCTTCACCAGCCGCCGAACACCTGCTCTCCCCATCCCACCCGTCAGAGCAGAACACAACCACCTCAGATGCATGGTACACAATACCCGCTCTGTACACAAGCACGCCGTTGAACTCTGGGACCTACTCGACTCAGCCTCCCCGGACGTCACCTTCCTCACAGAGACCTGGATGAACCCCTCCTCGACTCCCGACATTTCCATAGCCATTCCAGTTGGATACAAGATCACCAGAAGGGACCGCACCAACAGACCAGGAGGAGGAATCGCCATCGTCTACAGGAATACCCTCAGAGTCTCGAGCTGCAAGACAGACACCTCCAGCACCGTCGAACACCTGCACTTCCAGATCCATACCGACCCCAAAACCACCCTCAGTGGAACACTCATTTACAGACCCCCCCGGACCCCGGCCACAGTTCATCGACGCCATCTCCGACATCTTCAGCACGCACGTTCTTGCATCCACAGACTACATCCTCCTCTGAGACCTGAATTTCCACCTCGAGAACGCCGATGACAGCAACTCTGTCGCTCTCTTCAATAACCTCGTTAACCTTGGACTCAAACAGCCCGTTACAACGCCCACCCACACTGCCGGACACACGCTCGACCCCATCCTCTCCGCCAGCAATCACGTCACCTTCAGCCACACCACCAACCTCCACTGGACCGACCACCGCTGCGTCCACTTCACCTTCAAGAAACCAACCACGCACCACCACCCACAACGTATCCCCTACCGCAGCTGGAAGGTGGTCACTGAAGACTAGCTCATCACCGCCCTCGCCCGAGGCCCACCAACAGACACCTCCGACACCGACACAGCCGCCAGCAACCTCAGGCAATGGATCAACGACTGTGCCAACACTCTCGCCCTGATCAAAAAACCCTCAATCAGAAGAACCTACAGAAAGGCCAGCTGGTTCACCACCGACCCCCAGGAATCTAAGCGGACTTGCCGAAGACTCGAGAAAAAGTGGCGCCACAAAAAGACACCGGACAACCACACAGCCCTAAAGAACGCCAGCCGCAAGCACCACCAACTCATCCAAGCCACAAAAAGGACCTCCTTATAGGAACGCATCGACAACAACGCACACAACAGCAAAGAGCTCTTCAACATCATAAAGGAGCTCTCCAACCCCAGTTCCACCTCCAAGGACATCCCGCCATCGCAAGACCTATGTGACTCCCTAGCCACATTCTTTCACGGCACGATCGCAGACATCCACGACAGCTTCAACACCCAGACCCTCCCTACTGCCGCCGTCACTACAGACTCACCGCCCCCCAGCCTCACCAACTGCCTGCTATCCGGGACCCACATCAATGACGACGACACCATCAAGACCATGAACACCATCCGCTCTGGCTCACCATCCGACCCCTGCCCTCACCACATCTTCAACAAAGCAAACCGCAGCGTCGCACCCCAACTCCAGAAGATCATGAACAGCTCCTTCGAGACCGCCACCTTCCCGGAAAGCTGGAAGCACGCCGAGATCAACGCCCTACTCAAGAAACCCACAGAGGACCCAAAGGACCTCAAGAACTTCCAGCCCATCTCCCTTCTTCCGTTCCCAGCAAAAGTCATCGAAAAGATCATCAACAGGCAACTGACCAACTTTCTCGAGGAGAACAACATCCTGGACACGTCCAAATCCGGATTCCGCAGCAATCACAGCACCGAAACTGCCCTCAACGCTGCCACAGACGACATCAGGACCATACTGGATGACGGCAAAACCATGGCCCTCACTCTCCTGAACCTCTCAGCTGCCTTCGACACCATCTGCCACCACACCCTACACACACGCCTACACGGCTCAGAAATACGCAACAAAGCCCTGGACTCGACCACCTCCTTTCTCACCGACAGAACCCAGAGGGTCTTTCTCCCCCCTTTTCTTTCTGAAGCCACCAAGATCATCTGTGGTGTGCCACAAGGATCATCCCTCAGCCTTACCCTTTTCAACGTCTACATGCCACCGCTCGCCAACATCATCCGCTCGCACAACCTCAACATCGTCTCCTATGCCGATGACACTCAACTGATCCTCTCACTCACCAAAAACCCCGCCACCGCCAAAACCAACCTCCACAAAGGAATGCCAGCTGGATGCAGACCAGCTGCCTGAAACTTAACTCGGAAAAGACAGAGGTCCTCACCCTCGGATCCACTATCTCCACCTGGGATGCCTCTTTGTGGCCAGCCGTCCTGGGAGCCACACCCACCAACCACGCACACAACCTGGGGTTCATCCTGGACTCATCGCTCTCAATGACCCAGCAAGTCAACGCCGTCTCCTCCTCCTGCTTCAACACCCTCCACATGCCCTGCAAGATCTACAAGGATGGTCACACAGGCCCTCGTCAGCAGCAGACTGGACTACGGCAACACCCTCTACCCAGGGACCACGGTCAAACTCCAGAATAGACTCCAACGCATACAGAACGCCTCTGCACGCCTCATCCTCGACATACCCCATCACACCCACATCACTGCCCACCTGAAAGACCTGCACTGGCTCCCAGTCAACAAGAAGATCATCTTCAAGCTCCTCACCCAAGCCCACAAAGGACTACACAAAGCCAGACCAGCATACCTCAACAAACATCTCACCTTCTACACCCCGAACCGCCAGCTTTGCTCCGCCGACCTCACCCTCGTCACTGTCCCATGCATCCACAGAACCTCCACCAGCGGCAGATCCTTCTCCTACCTCGCCGCCAAGACATGGAACACCCTCCCCACACAGCTGCGACAGACTCAGGATCTGCTGACCTTCAGGAGACTTCTCAAGACCTCGCTGTTCGAGCAGTAGCTGCACCCTCCCCGCTCTGCGCCTTGAGACCCTCACGGGTGATTAGTGTGCTCTACAAATGATAGATTGATTGATTGATTGATTGACAGTGTGCAACCTGGTATAAATCTGGCCTGCTCCGGGCTGACCAATAGGGGCAATAATGGAGACAGACGATTAGCCAGTATTCTAGCAAATATTTTTGTGTCAACATTAATTAGTGAGAGTGGCCGATAAGAGGAGCACTTTTTGGGGTCTTTATCCGCTTTCAATAATGTAATGATCAGGGCCTTGCGCATGGAAGGGGGCATGAAACCAGCTACACCCATCTCTTGAAACAGGGTACTCAGGTGGCGAATTAGATTGTCACTAAAAGCTTTGTAAAAAGACACTGTTAGCCCATCTTTACCTGGGGCACTGCCCTCTCGCATGGAATTAAGTTCCAGTCGTATCTCCGTAACCTCTATAGGGCGCATTAGGAACTCTCAGTGCCAATCTGTCAACCACAGGAGCTTAATGTATTCCAGATAATTCAATATATCTTCGTCACTAGGGGTGACCTTAGAGCTATATAGTTCCTGATAGTATCTGTGAAAGCGACTGTTGATATCTACCTGGTCTTTTAGGATAGCGCCCTCCTCATCAAACAGCTCAGCAATGATACCAGCCTCCGATCTGCGGCGGGCCATAGCCACCAGCACCAAGCCCGGCCTGTCAGCCTCCCCATAAATTCTAGCTGTAGCGTATTTGCTCATATATTTGACTTCGCTATCTGCCTCATTATGGTATTCTGCGAGGGTGGTTTTTAGTAACTCTTGTACCTGAGGATCGTTCCTAATGGCCACCTCGGACTCAATTTTAGCCAAACGGGATTCTAGTAAGGCAAGTCTGTCTCTTATAGAACAAAAAAAAAACAGCGTGCTTGCTAATAGCAACGCCTCGTATAAAGACATTAAATGACTCCCATTCCGTTGCATAGGAGCCAACGTTAAAGGTGAAAAATTCTGTTACAGCGTCATTGAGTTCGGAAAACTGTGTCAAGTCACGAGTATGGTGGAAATCTCCGCATACAGGGAGGAGGACCGCACGAGGGCACATTGATCGCCAGTAAAATGGGTGAGTGGTCCGAGAAAGAACGGGCCCAGACTAAGCAATCCTGTATCTTTGTTAGTAGCGACTGTGAGATGAACCAGTAGTCCATTCGAGTGTGAATATCGTGGTGGGCAGAGTAGTGTGAACCCGCCCCTTTCGCAAGACCTAGTTCTCCATACATCCACCAATTGCAGTTGCAAGGATATATCAGCAATAACCTTGGCGGTAGCCGATGGTGGCTTGGGAGATCCTTTTGATCGATCAAGCACTGGATCTAAAACACAATTAATATCACCCCCACTGCAAAGATGGACTGGTAAAACTGTGGGTCATCATAATTTGGGCCATAAGAGTTAACAATAAGGAAATTCAGCTCCTTACCAGAACACCTGGATATGACACATCTGCCAGCTGGATGTTTCACAGTGCTCCAATTGGAGCCCCGGCTTACGTCAATACACCCCTGGAATGCGAAGTAAAACCCGCAGCATGGAAAGGGCCCGTTAATTTGCTACCTGTGAGCAACGCACAGCAAAAGGGAGCAGGTGAGTCTCCTGAATCAAAACAATGTCAACTGCCTTCCTTTTCAGGTACGCCAGTATCTTGCGCACCTTCCTATGATCATTTAGGCCCTTGACATTCCATGTCATGAGGCTCAAACGCCTAGTATGTCACATTCCGGTGTGGTGCCTCGGTATGTAGGGAGTGTTTGTAGTTAATGGTGCCAACCGGTAATACCTCATATTTAGTCTGGCTTACCATGGATACAATAACACATGTGGTCTCCCTTCAGGAAAAAGCCGCTGATGCTGTCTATGCCCCTGCTCACCAGGAGGTGTCCGCGAGCAACTGCTCTGCGGCCCCTGCGGAGCTCCAGGGTGGCCTCAAACCAGCGGGACAAGATGGAGAAGCGCCTATCCGCCTCTCCACAACACATCCCCAGCTAAACAACGGTAACGGTGTCAGAATCCGCGAGGGCAGTTCAGGAAGAAGCCCAAAAAATACAGTAAAGCGGGGGCCCGGGAGTTTGAAAGGGTTTATCAGAAACAGGCGGCGGGAACGGGAGTCCCGGAAGCAAGCGGCTTCTTAGCGTGCAGGCGCCATGTTCCCCCCGATGTACTGACTGGGTTGTGGTTACCCACCAGCAAGAGTTCGGTGGACTCCGCCTCAACATCCGAGTCAGGTATAGCGGTAGTGTTGGAAAAGGATCCTGAAACCAGCAATTACAGCATTTACAGGCGGCTTCTGTCCCTGAGTTCCAAGTCTCCAGGAGGATCAGTTTCCTTTTCAGGTAAAGTCGCAACTTACTATCGCTTCTAAGGGGGGTACTAAGAGACATAAAAAGGGCGCAGGGGCTTGTTTGGGATCCACCAAGTCAATATTAAAAAATAGCTCTAATAAGTGCTCTTGGGTCGATCAAAGCGCTGATAAAGACATATCTGAGCCACTCGATACTCCTTTTGCTCCTGTTCTGACTAGTAGCTCAGCCTTTCAGACGTATCCAGTTAAAGGCAGATGTATTAAACCTAGGATGTATAAAAGTAACCCCTCCAACACTAAAGTTAGGGTTACTCAATCATTGTGCTCATATTTCAGGGTTCAGCCGGAAGTCCTGGATATTATAACTCAGGGCGAAGCCCTCAGGAAAACCCCAGTTACTTTAATAGCACTTTTGCCATCACGGGCTGCAGTAGCTGATAAATCCACGGAGCCTGAAACAAATCAGATGTCTCAGCAGGGTAATCACAATACAATTTCGAAGCCCGCTTTGGCTGCAATCAGCTCTATCACTAGCCCTGTGGATCAAACCCAGGCCCAGACCCAGACCCAGATGCAGACAGCAGTGGCTTTCAGCAACGATCCTCTTAAGGAACAGGAGGTGGCTGGGTCTTCATTTACAGCCTTGGTCACACTGTCCGAGGATATAAAGAAGGGTTTTGCAGTATCTGCTGTCAATCAGGGAGAGATCAGAAGCTTTTGTGAATCTTTGGAGAGGAAGGTGAAGAGGAAGGTGGATCTGCTGAACTCTAGGACTGAGACCTTAGAGACCAACATTGGCGAATTGAAAGAACATCTCAGTACGGCAAAGTCGGACATTCTACTGCTAAGGAAAGAAGGGGCGGACCTCCGTAACCGGATGGAAGCATTGGAGAACAATGCTCGCAGAAATAACCTGCGTCTCTTGAATATCCCAGAAGGGAGTGAAGGAACAGATCACAGATCCTATATTGTATCTCTACTCAAAGTCTCCCTACAGCTTGAGGACTCAGAAGAATCATTGAGTCGCGACATACAGAGGGTGCATAGGCATCCCTTTCGTAGGAATCCTAATAGATCGAAGCCAAGAAAGATATTTATCAAATTTCTCACCTTTGCTTTAAAAGAGCGGATTCTTAACTTGACACTGAAAGTGAAATCATTGAAGGCTAAAGAGTTCTCTTTTGAAATTAGTTCTGACCTTTTCAGGTTCACGCCTGACAGGCAGTGGGAGATGGGAAGGAAGTTAGATGACTTTAAGAAGCATGGTGCGATAGCTCAGTTAAAGTTTCCTGCCTTCCTGAACGTTATGCATAATAATAAAATGCATAACTTAAGATCAGGCGGATGAGCTGCTTGTTATGATTAGTAAGGGGGCCCGTTAATAGAGAAACTTGGCCTTGGAATGGTTATTGTATTTCTTCTTACTAGCTGATAGCGTTCTCTCATTCCACTTCCCACTCTTCTCTCTTTTCATTTATCGACATAATTGATAATTGAGTTGGAGTTATAGGAAAACCACATGTAGTAGGTGGTGGGAGGTTGTATAATTTGAGTAAGAAAGAGGAGAAATTGTAAAAAAAATAAAGAATATATATTAACAGGAAAGAAGGAAACTAGAGATTAAAATATATATATATATATATATAATATAATACATATTCATAAAAACAAGCACACACGTTACCATAAGGATTTCACCTAATTAGCCCTCTCCCTTTTTCTCTTTAGTGGTTTCAAGGGTTTTTACATATTTGTTAAGGTGGGGTGGGGTGGATTGGGTTGCTCCGGGATGCAATCTCTGGACTCCATCTGTCCAGATAATTGGGGTAAGGTTCTCCAGGGTTAGGGGGTGGGGTGGTGGGGGCACAGGGTTTGGGGTGGGGAGCAGTGGGATAAAAAAACAAAAAACTTCTGAGGTTCCGTGAGAATCGGAACGACACTTTTTGGGTGTGTTCGAATATGGACGAGTCTGGTATCTATGAACCGCAAATGAAGAGTTTAGTGGGTGTACGCGTTTTCGCTACGCTACTATGTACGGATCGTCTCATTCTTAGGTATGTCCATCTGAACCCTCGGGTTCCATTTTAGATGCGGCATCCATTTTGTTTCTTGCCCTCAAGTAGCCAGCGAACAGACCTTGTCCGCTCTGTGACCCTGGGATTCCCAAGCTTTCACGAAGGACACGTGTTTTCTTTGAGGGTGTCTTTTATGGTAGGGGAAATGACACGGCAAAGGCAGATGGCCCCGCTCAAGGCTCATCTTGCCGTGCCAGTCTATTGTTTCAGTCACGCATGCATTAGGCACGAGGTCTATGATCTTGCAATCAAGTTTCCGTTATTACCCTCTACACTCTTTTTCAATCTGTTGTGCATCCTTGTTCTTCCGTTGCATCTGTTTTTGTCCCTTCTCTTAATGTGTTTACAGTTAGAATGGAATGTGCTTAATGTGGGGATAATGTGCTTTTACAGTTGGGAACCGGCAATGTTGCTGTGATTATGTTCCGGGTTTCTGAAACATGAATGCAACCTTTTTGAAGTTTATTGTGGGAACTGAGTCGTAACCTTTGTCTGTCATGTTGTGCAATGACCAAAATGTGTATAAAAGGAGCGATCCACTTTTGCAATTCGAAGCAGTCTCTCAGAACCTACACGTTGTGTACTTCTTGCGATTACTGTATCCCTGCAGTAAATAAACGCTGATCTTTGACGCCGCCGGAAGTGTCCCGTGTCTCTGTGTATTGTACGCCGGAACAGGTAACCCACGAAGGTTTCAGGTGTTGTCCCCTGGCACCGCTGGGCCTTAGAATAGCCCAGTCCTTCAGTTGGCGCCCAACGTGGGGCGACATCAGCGGTACCGGTCCAAAGCCCGACGATCGTGAGGAACTTCGTGTGAAATCTCCGAGGGAAGGTGCACCCCGCTTCATCGATCCAGTTGTCGAAATAAGTGGCCCGAAGACTTTTCCCGCGAAGATTCCCGCCTCCTGACGGCTGCGACGGACTGATGCCCTGACTGTCGACCTGTTTTGGTGCTTGGCGTAGTCCTTTGTACGGCGAGACGATAGACGGGCCTTCCTGGTGACGCCATTGCTCTTTCAGTTAAGTATTTGTGGGTCGCTCCCAGGTTACTTTGTTGTTTGCATGGTTCCATTGCATTTATGATTCTTAGTTGTTGGTTCTTAGTTGTTGGGTTTTATTTGACGATTGCAATTGCCAAAAACCGAGGGTCTTGCATTTTTTTTGCGAGGACATCGTAATTCGATAGCCCTTGACGTTTGTAAACTCGGTTAGTGTGCACGATGCCTGGCCGTAGTACTTTGTTTGGTTTCCTTAAATGTTGCAGCACGGATTCCCGACTGGAGGATTCATGCCCAATACCTCCAGTCGGAACTCCAATGTATGAGCTCTATAGTCGCCACGGCGTAGGTCCTATTGTATATAATGAATATTGGATCCGTTACACTAAAAATGATGGTGTTCTTAGTTGGCCATCACATGGTAGTTTTGAAACTGCAATATTAGATAATCTTGAAGCTAAATTGTTTAAGAAGAAGGCTAGGCCGGCCATGTTTGATTCCTTTCGGTTATGGCGCAAAGAGGCCAAGCAGAAGGAAATCAAACAGACTAAGAAAAATAAGAGGGAAGGTGTCATTTCGATAATGCGAAATGCAGAACAGTATCAGCGAGACAAAGATGAAAAGGAGCAGGAAGTTAGTGCTAGACTTCATCATATGACGGTGGATAGATGTTATCCGGTTTTACCGTCTAGTCCAGATAAGACGGGAGAAGAAGTGGTAGAAGATTCCCTATTGTCCTATCTATTGAAATCACCACCTCCCTACGCTCCAGATACCGTGGGTCTTGTGATTCCTCCTGTTCATCAACCTGTTGGTCTGGCGGCTGCTGGTCAGCCCGTCGTCCCTCCTGTTCTTCCGAATCCCCTTGTGCCACAAATTGTCCATCCTCCTTTACCCGCTCTTTTTCCTACTGCTCCTTTGCCAGTACCTTCCCAGCCTATTGTTACTACTACTCCTGTTACCCCGACTACCGCTACTGTTTCTATGCTTACTCCTAATGTTGTTGCTCCTGTGCCTTCTTCTTCATCCCCTTCTGTTCGTAGTCGTATATTTAATGCTGTCGCTACTCTTTATTCTCCGTTTTTTGGACCAGTACTTGGGTCAAATCTTTCTGATGTTGCTCAGAGGCGCAGTCAAATTCCTGATGGTAGGGAACGTGAGTCGTTGGTGAAATTGGCGCGTAACTGGATTAGGCATCCTGCGAAGTACGCTTCCCGTATAGTTTTTTAGACGTTTTCTCAGTTTAATGAGCCCACTCAAAGATTCGTGTTCGAGGAAATGTGTAAATCTTTGAGAGAAGAGTGGGATAATGATGCGGTAGATAATGTACCGCCCGAGATCACTGAGCTTCAGAATCAATTTTCGACTGGTACGATTGTAGGTGATAACGTCCGACGTGCTTTAGAGCGTCTGTTATCTTTTCGATCTATAATGCAGCCTCGAGCATTGTTTAAGGACGCCACTGAGGAATGGATGGTGCAACCAGGTCAGTATCCTATGCGGGAAGTTCCCCCCGTATGGATGCCAGGTGATCCTAATGCTAATCCTGCTATTCTACCACACTTTCAGAGAGTTTGGATACACCTCCCATGGAAGCGATCGGAAGTTTTGCAGGTGAAGCAAACTTTGCCTGACCCCCGCAAAAATCCTGCAGGTTACTATAAGGAGTTGTCCCAATTAGTGGATGCTACTGTCATGAACCTTGCCGATATTGACATGTTGTTTGGTAATATAGTGCCTCAACCGATTTGGGCGAAAATCGGTCAGGAGAATCACACAGCTGAGTTAGGCGGTGATTGGGCTGCTCTTGCGGCGGCTGATGGACGGCAAGTTGGTGGGGCTAAACCTGAACAGCTCATTGAGAATTTGCCCCAGAGGATAATTACACTTATGAAGACACTTATGCCAGCTATATGCGTTAATTGGGACAAACTGTCTGCGTGCAAACAAAAGAAGGACGAGAGTGTCTCCAATTTCTTTACGAGATTTGAGGAGGCATTTATTGATCATAGTGGTCAGGATATGAGCTCTGAGGGAGGTCAGCGATTGTTTGTTGATAAATTTGTGTCGAATTTGTTGCCTGAACTCAGCAACAAATTGAAGAATTCTGAAAGTTCGTGGGCCGTTTCTACCACTGCTCAGATATTAGCCACGGCCCAATACTACAAAAATAGGGAGAAAGAAGAAAGCGAACGCGCAGATAAGAAAACGAAGGATCTTAAAACAAAGGTCTTATTGCAGCAAGCGTATCCTCCGCGCTCGAATCCACATGACTCGCAACAACCAAATCGCTTACAACCACAGTTTTCTAGATCGCAGTCGCGTAATGACTCCTCTACACCTCGCTTTGTGTTAGGGTACAATCAATGTGCATATTGTAGGGGTGAGGGTCATTTGAAGTTTAATTGTCCAGTTCTGCGTGATCGGAACAATGGTGTTTCGGCTCGAGGAGGTCGTAGTGGTCCTCAACAAGCGTCACGTGGTAGAGGTCGCGGCGTTACTCAGAATCAGAACGAGCGTCTTGCCACTTCATCAGATTCGCAAAATTGCTTTGATCGGCGCGATCCATCGTCTGGTAGATCTGCACAGTATCATGTGGACGACTATTATGTCGAGCATGATTTTGGTGCTGACGGTAATTACTAGGACAGCCGTAGACAAAGAAAGGGAGAAGTATCAGTTCCGGTTGATCAGAGAGGGCCTTATGTCGCAGTTGCTACATTGGGCGTAGTTGAGCCTTTTCTGTTGGACACTGGTGCAGCGAAAAGTTCCATTATGCATTCGAAACTCCCTGGCGCACCTTTGTCTGGCTTAACGAATGTTTCCGTTGGATTCTCTGGCGCCCCCGTTAGCAATCCAGTTTCTAGCCCTTTGCCCCTTGCAATTGGGTCTCGTGAGTTAACAGCTCCCTTGATTTTGACTACTGGTTGTGGTGAGAATCTTTTGGGCTTGGATTTATTGAAACGGTTATATGCGACTTTGTATTGTTCTCCTGCGGGAGTGGAGCTTACGCTAGGTCAGAGAGTGATCTCTCCGATGTATTTGTCGACTGATAAGCTCCCACCGGAATTGAGTTCTCTTCCTGACTCTTTGTGGGCGACAGGTCCCAATGACGTGGGCCTGCTGGATATCCCACCTTACGTTGTCCAATTGAAATCAAATGTGTGATTGCCACGTATTCCCCAGTATCGTATCTCTCTTGATGGTGAACGAGCGCTATTGGCGATCATTTACGATTTGATCGATAAAGATGTCATCGAGGAAACACCGGGTAACGTGTGTAATAGTCCTGTGTTACCTATTTTGAAACGAACTGATCCATCTAAGCCTCCTGTGTATCGTTTTGTTATTGATTTAAGGGAGGTGAATAAAATTGTTGTTCCACAGTTCCCCGTGGTGCCTGATATTACAGCTTTGCTGACTCTGATTCCAGCTTCTGCATCGTGGTTTTCGGTAATCGATCTGAAGAATGCGTACTTTAGCATTCCGATTGCTGAGGAAAGTAGGGATTTATTTGGTTTTTCATTAGGTGGTCATAGCTTCAGGTTCAAACGCGCACCTCAGGGCTACTGTGAGAGTCCATCGATCTACAGCCAAGCCCTTAAGAGTCAACTTGATGCGTTTGTGTTGCCGGTTGGGGCGGCTTTGATTCAGTACGTCGATGATCTGTTGGTAGCTGCTGACACTGAACAGATTTGCAAAACTGCTACAGTGTCACTGTTACAGCATCTATGTGCCTTACATCACAAAGTGTCACCTTCTAAACTACAATATTGTTGTCAAGAAGTAACCTATCTAGGTCACTTATTGTCAAAGGCGGGAAGAAGGTTGACCCCTGAAAGAATTGCAGCAATTGCTCGAATGACTGTGCCAACAACTCAGAGAGATGTGCGTGCCTTTCTAGGTATCACGTCATACTGCAGACAGTGGATTCCAAATTTTTCACTGTTAGCGAAACCATTGATAGCTCTCACGTGCAAGGATGTCTCGACTCCTTTGCCATGGACGGAAGACTGTCAGAAAAGTTTTTCTGAACTACGAGATGCGTTGTGTTTGGCTCCTGTGTTAGGTACTCCTGATTACAGTAAGCCATTTACACTATACGTTCACGAGAGAGAAGGTTGTGCGTTGAGTGTTTTGATGCAGCAATTTGGTGGTAAGCAGCGTCCATGTGCATATTTTTCCTCGACCTTAGACCCGGTAGCTAGAGCGTTGCCGAGTTGCTTGAGAGCGACAGCGGCAGCTGCGGTGTCTATTCGACAATCCGCAGGTCTGGTCATGGATAATATGCTCATAGTGATGGTTCCCCATGCAGTTGACACTCTCCTGAATCGGACAAAAACTCAACATCTGACGAGTGCAAGGTTGTCCGGGTATGAGTTGACACTTTTGGCAAGTCATATACAGATCAAGCGTTGTAATGTACTGAATCCAGCGACATTGTTGCCCAATAATGTGGAATCAGATGGTGTACCACCACATGATTGTTATTTACGAACTGAGGAAGAAACGAAGGGTCGTGTGGACCTGAAAAACACTCCGTTAACAGATCCCGATGGTACTTTGTATGTTGATGGTTCTTGCTTCAAATTGCCGAATGGTGATGTGACGACTGCGTATGCTGTAGTGACGCTGAGCACAGTTGTGGAAACCGCGAGATTGAGTCAGAATTCAGCGCAAGCGGCAGAATTGATTGCGCTGACAAGAGCGTGTGTTTTGTCTAAGGGAAAGCGAGTGAATGTGTTCACCGATAGTCAGTATGCATTCGGTGTTGCGCATAGTTTTGGTCGATTGTGGAGAGAAAGAGGATTTATGACATCGCATGGTACGAAGATCCAACACGCACAGCTCGTGAATGATCTTTTGGATGCAGTTACATTGCCCAAACAGGTAGCGATCGTTAAATGTAGCGCTCATCGAAAGGTTACGGATGATGTTGGTCGTGGTAATGCATTTGCGGACGAGATTGCCAAGGAAACGGCCAAGAATCTTGCAACCCGAATGTATGTTACGGGTTCAGTGAAACGGCCGACGGAGACTGGTATGTGTGAAGACACGATCGAGAGCGTGAAAACAATTCAGAATGAGGCCACTGGAACGGAGAGAACCAAGTGGAAAGAAAGCACGGGAAAGTTGGACATGCATGGATGTTGGGTTGACTTGTCGGAACGTCAGAGGTGGATGTTACCGGATGCTTATGTATTGGCCGTCGTGACTATGGCTCATGGGTTGTCACACATCAGTGCGAAAGGTATATGCAAGTTATTGTCCCCTGTATGGAAGAACGATGGTATTGCTAAATGTGCTGAGAGGGTGGTTAAGAATTGTATGGTGTGCTTGATGCATAATCCTGGCAAGGGCACCCCCACTCCACCTTGTCATTTTGCTCCTCCTACCTGTCCCTTTGAGGTTATCCAACTGGACTTCATCCATATGGAGAGATGCAATAATTTGAAGTATGTTTTAGTTGTGGTTTGTGCGTTCTCCAGATGGATCGAGGCCTATCCTCTTAAAGATAATACTGCCCTGTCCACAGCGAAAGTCATACTGAAGGAATACTTCCCTCGGTATGGAATGCCACGGATTGTGTGGTCAGATAACGGAAGCGAGTTTGTGGGAAGTGTGATGCAGAGTGTGTGTAAGGGCCTTGGCATTCGACAGAAATTCCATAGCGCCAACCATCCTCAGGCAGTGGGTTTGGTTGAAGGGTACAATGGTACTCTTAAGCTGAAACTTGCAAAGATTCAAGCTACGACTGGTTTATCATGGCCTGATGCCTTGCCTCTGGCTCTCTTATCAACCAGGGCGACTGTACACTCTCGAGTAGGGCTTAGCCCATATGAGATTGTGTTCGGCCGCCCTGCGAACATTTGGGGAGTCCCGAGACCTAAGGCCTTTGATAGTCTTGAGTATCCAATGCTGATTGATTATCTTTATGATCTGACGGCTAAACTGAGGTTAATTCATCAACAGGTCTTTGAAGCTTTGCCGGCGCAGACAGAGGGTCCTGGACATCGGCTCCAACCGGGTGACTGGTTCGTTACCCAAAATTTTGGCCGAAAACGCAATTTGGAGCCAAGATTTGTGGGACCCTTTCAGGTGTTATTGGCCACAAGGACTGCAGTTCGGTTGGAAGGCAGAAAGAACTGGGTGCACGCCGGCCATACCAAGAAGGTGCCGATTCCTTCACCAACAGATAGTTGGGTGAGAACTGGTATTGCGGCAACGGAAACTGAGACCCCTCTATGTTTTGTGTCGTTTAGCGATGCTCAACCTGTAGGAGACAATTCATTGCAGTCAGACACACTTGTTGAGTCGTCAGTTGAAGAGAATTCGAGGTCTGAATCATCATCCAATCGACTGAACACTGTTTCACCAGCTGCACCAGCTGAACAATTATTTGAAGAACAGACTCGACCTGGAAGAAATCGATACTCTCTTCGTCCACGTAATAAAGACTAATAAAATTTTTCCTATATTTCCCTTTCCTGTTGCCACGAACATTACAAACAATTACATCCTCTTCTTTTTAGTTTTTTATGTGTGCTTTTCATAGCTAAAGAGATTTGTATTAAGCCGAGTGTTTAGGAAAACCTTTCATCCGGGTTAACCGTAGGGCCGTGCGGGTACTTCCTTCTGTTTAGCAGGTTTCTGACACTAGGTTGGTTACTTTTGTCGACTCCTGGGAACTCCTGGGAATTGGTAATCGCTACTCAGAACGAAGTGCTTCAAGAACGTACGTACGGTTTTTAGAGGATGGCATTCTCTAAGCTGTTGGAAGAAGAAAGGATGTCGGCGCAAAGATCAAAATTGCATAAGATTGTACGAACTAAATGTTTTTTGTTTCAGGTATTTCTGCTGTTTCTGGCTGTGTCTATGCTATTGGTGGGTGGAGTGTATTTCGGAATACAGTCGTTATTGCCTTCCATTTCACCTACTCTTTCTCCTAAACTAAGCTCTATTACCACTGTTTCTCCACATTCCTTTCATCCTCTGCCCCAACATGAACAGGTTAGACGTGCGGAATTTATGAATAACTCCTTCGTTCAACTCCTACATCAGCACCAGTTGGTGATGAATACTACCAACTGTTGGGTGTGTGGGTTAATGCCACATACCATGGATAGGGGTATTCCGTATCTGGTTCTTCCTTATAGCTCCCAAGGGTCAGCTCGAGCATTCCAAACTATGTTCCGTAGTGCACTAGATTCCTACCCCAGTCGAGAGCCACGCTCTGCAAGCTCTGGTCCTGGCCCGTACCATAAGCCTTTGGCGATAGCGATTGCGGATTTAGATAGAGATGTTTTTGATGCATCGTTTATTCCAGAAGAAGAGGTGCAAGCCTATAAGGATCTGAGTGAGGCTGAGTATAGTACGTCAGTGGGTGATAGACAGCTCAAGAGCTCGTCTCCAATATGGATCGTACCCCACCTCGGTAATTTCTGCTTGAAAGGTTTGGGTCGAAATCCGAGAGCACAACTTGGTAACAGTGCGTGTACTGATACGTATGTTCTACCGATGCTCTCTTCCCCTGTTTTTCTGACTGCCAAGGGTACCTATTTCGTTTGTTATGAACGTGCATATACATGGTTGCCCCGTGACTTTTCGGGTACCTGTTATATTGCGAATCTTTTGCCACCGACTTTTTCGGTTGCCTCAGACTATCACAAGACTAGAATTGTGAGAGGCGTTGTCAGAAAAGAAGACACTGCGGGTCAAGAAGCAGGAGACTTCTTTAAGGGTTTCTTATCGTTTTGGGGGCCTATGGTTAATAGTAGGAACCTAAGACAGTTGACCCGTGTGGTAGAGTCGACTGCTAACATAACTGCGAGTGCTCTTGGTAATCTAACAGCAGAACTTCAGGCGGATAGGCTTATGACGTTGCAGAACCGTATGGTTCTAGATGTTGTTCTTGCAGATAGAGGTGGTGTGTGCAAAGTTATCCATTCGAGCTGTTGCATTTTCATTCCTGACAACGCTCCAACTGTTTACCAAGCCATCTCGAAGTTGCATAAGATTTCCGAGTCCATACACGTGGACGAGGGTAACTGGACGCTTCTAGGATGGTTTTGGGGCCTGATATCAACTTGGGGTTGGAAGATTCTGATGATCGTAGGGGTTGTTGTGACGTTCCTATTCACGTGTTGTCTTTGTGTGCAGTGTGGCCCTGCCTTATGTAGTCTTTGTGCTACAACGTGTATAAGACGGCCATCTGTTACCAAGGAGACATTGATGGATAGAATGATGTTCCAGCAACAGCTCAACGATCTGATGAAAATCGAAATCGATTCTGATCTCGACTAGTGCTTGCCTACATGAGGGCAAAAGGAGCGTCTGAGGTTCCGTGAGAATCGGAACGACACTTTTTGGGTGTGTTCGAATATGGACGAGTCTGGTATCTATGAACTGCAAATGACGAGTTTAGTGGGTGTACGTGTTTTCGCTATGCTACTATGTACGGATCGTCTCATTCTTAGGTATGTCCATCTGAACCCTCGGGTTCCATTTTAGATGCGGCATCCATTTTGTTTCTTGCCCTCAAGTAGCCAGCGAACAGACCTTGTCCGCTCTGTGACCCTGGGATTCCCAAGCTTTCACAAAGGACACGTGTTTTCTTTGAGGGTGTCTTTTATGATAGGGGAAATGACACGGCAAAGGCAGATGGCCCCGCTCAAGGCTCATCTTGCCGTGCCAGTCTATTGTTTCAGTCACGCATGCATTAGGCACGAGGTCTATGATCCTGCAATCAAGTTTCCGTTATTACCCTCTACACTCTTTTTCAATCTGTTGTGCATCCTTGTTCTTCCGTTGCATCTGTTTTTGTCCCTTCTCTTAATGTGTTTACAGTTAGAATGGAATGTGCTTAATGTGGGGATAATGTGCTTTTACAGTTGGGAACCGGCAATGTTGCTGTGATTATGTTCCGGGTTTCTGAAACATGAATGCGACCTTTTTGAAGTTTATTGTGGGAACTGAGTCGTAACCTTTGTCTGTCATGTTGTGCAATGACCAAAATGTGTATAAAAGGAGCGATCCACTTTTGCAATTCGAAGCAGTCTCTCAGAACCTACACGTTGTGTACTTCTTGCGATTACTGTATCCCTGCAATAAATAAACGCTGATCTTTGACGCCGCCGGAAGTGTCCCGTGTCTCTGTGTATTGTACGCCGGAACAGGTAACCCACGAAGGTTTCAGGTGTTGTCCCCTGGCACCGCTGGGCCTTAGAATAGCCCAGTCCTTCACTTCCTAATTCGCCTTATATTATTCTCAATCTCAAGATTTACAACTATGGAATTTCGATGGATCGGGTGCTGGTGCTGGCTTTTTCAATCTCCTCTCTGGGTAACAGGCCGTTGATTTGACCTGCCATGAGCTCTATACAGATTTTGTCCTGGAACGTCAATGGTCTGCCCGTAAGACCGAGAAGAAACAAGATTCTGCAATATCTTGGGGACTCCCCCACGCCGGTCATTGTTCTCCAGGAAACACACTTGCTTAAAGAAGAGACTGTTAGCCTTCTTAAGAATAAAAGATGGGTTGGTTCCTTTGTCAGTCCTAATCAGTCAGCAAATATCAGAGGGGTTTTAATCCTATTTAATAAATCTGCCAAGGCTCGGATCCTAACACAGTTAGTTGACCCATGTGGCAGATGGGTCATTGTGAAAGTTATTATTTTGGGGTTCCAGTTTACCTTGGTCGGCTATTATGGACCCAACCAAGATGATCCCTCTTCTCTTAAAACTATTTTTTCTCATTTGCTGGATTTTCCTGAACCGGTAGTCCTAGCAGGAGATTTTAATATCGTACTAAATCCTTCATTAGATAAGTCACCAAACAATAGAGCCGTTGTCCCTTCCAAGTCTCGGGATTTCTTATTAGAGATGATGAAGCAAACCGCCTTCTCTGATATTTGGAGAGAAAGATCAGGCCAGCAGTTGGGAGTTTCTTACAGAAACTACAAGTACCGGCATAAATCAAGAATTGACTATGTTTTGATTAGCCAATCTTTAAGAGGTAGAGTTATAAATATTTCCTGTTTGGCATCTCACCTCTCAGACCCTTCTGGCATTTTATTAGATTTAGAGTGGCCACAACCTAGCCAAGCCTGGTCATGGTCCTTTGACCGAGCCTTACTTTTGGAGGAAGAGGAGATCTCCTTTTTATCTCAGGAAACCGAATGCTTTTTGAGAATTAATTTAGATTCGGCTTCGATATCAGTCGTATGGGATTTTTTAAAGGCTTTCTTGAGGGGTCAAATTACAAGCAGGATGAGCTACAGAACTAAAAAATATAAAGAGGAGATCTCATCAATCGAAGCTAAGCTGAAGGCAGCAGAGGCTGATTTAAATAGCAAGGCTTCACCTGAAATTCAGCAAGAACATCAGACTAACTTTAATAAAGTGAAATGTCAGGTGGAGAGCATCCTGCACACTAAGCTCAACCGAAGATGGGAGGCAAGCAAGAGTGCTAATTTTGAGTATGGAGAAGGGGCAGGAAAGCTCCTTGCGTGGAAAACTAAATCGGACTGGGTGAGAAACCAGATCAAAGAAATCACTAGCGAAGGTGGGTATGTCACTCTCTCTTCGGATGAGGATATCCGTGATTTTTTTAGGATTTTTTTCAAGATATTTACCGAGAGGACAAATTGGTAGATAAATCTAATGTCAAGGGCCGGTTGGATAAAATCTGACTCCCCTCCCTGAAATTCGAACAGCAGGATCATTTAGATCGGGAATTTACCCAAGAAGAGGTTAGGAGAGCTATATCACTCTGTACGAACGGCAAGGCTGCGGGACCCAACGGGCTCCCAGCCGAGCTCTATAAACTAATGAGTGATATGATCATTCCTACCTTGACAAAGCTCTTTAACCAGATACTACAGGAAGGCTTAAAGCTCCCAGTTACATGGAATGACGCAACAATCATTTTAATCTTGAAACCTGGGGAAAATCCATCAAGTTGTGGGTCATATAGGCCCATTTCGCTTTTGAATGCGGACTATAAAATCTTCACTTCAATTTTGGCGGCCATATTGGGACTTGTGGTGGGCGATATTCTCCATCTGGATAAGAAGGGCTTTGTCAAGGGAAGGCAACTATCTGACCTTACCTATGATCTTATAGGGGCGATCGATTTGGCCTTTACTTATTCACCCTCCTTAGCGGCCATAACTTTAGATGCTACCAAGGCCTTCGACAGGGTCAATTGGACCTACCTGATGGAAGTCTTGCGGATTTTTAACCTAGTGAAAAAGTGTTGTCAAACTGTTCAGTTGGTATATCAGGAACCAACAGCCAGACCTTTTGTTAATGGTAATATCACTGAATCCTTTAAGATCTCTAGGGGGACCAGGCAGGGCTGCCCACTCTCCCCTCTCCTATTTGACCTACATATGGAGCCATTTGCCCACGGCTCAGGGAAGATCCTTACATTCAGCCTTTCAAGTATGGGGAGTGGGAGAGGAAGGTCGCTCTGTATGCAGACGACATCGAAGTCTTTTCGGCCAACCTGTCAACAGCACTCCCAGCAGTGATCAGCCTGGCACAAGATTTTGGACTTGTTTCAGGTAACTTGATTAATGCCGCAAAGACAGAAATCATGGTTTGGAACCCCGGGGCGACCCAGCATCAGAACCAGATCAGTTCTAAGATAAGATACTTGGGGATTAAAATTGTGCAAGATATAACAACGATAGATGAGACAAACCTAACTATGGTGGCTAGGGAGTGTCAGAAGTTGATGAAATCCTGGGCTGAACTTCCTTTATCCATTCTTGGGAGGGTCAATCTAGTTAAGATGTCGATACTCCCCAAGGTCACCTTTCTTTTTAATTGTATCCCTCTGTACTTCGAAAAATTGGCTATAGACAAGCTACAACGGGATAATAATTCCTTTCTCTGGGTGTATAAATCAACAAGAATAGCCTGGAAAAAGTTGAGGCGCAGGAGAGAGAAAGGAGGCCTTGCTCTGCTGGATCTCCAGTTTTACGGTTGGGCTTTTCAACTTACACTGGAGCAGGGGGGATGTTTCTTGCTATGCTTAGGGGAGCCAACTTACCTGAGGAGGGATATCTGTTCAAATTTGGAGACCCAATTTAAAAAACAAAAGGTTAAGCTGACGGTCCTTCAGGGTTTTGCTAAAACTTGGGCTAAACTTAAAAGCACAGTTGCGCTTGGTTATTTTTCAAGCTTGGCCCCGCTCTGGGACTCTCCTGGCACCCCGGAGTGCCTGAGAGACAGACTGGCAGTACCCCTAAGAGAAACTGGGCTGACGGTCTGGGGGGACCTGGCCTCTGATGGCACTCTTATTTCATGGGAATAACTTAAGGATAAAATCGGAGGAGGTCTGTCAAGGTTTAAATACCTGCAGTTGAAAAGCTGGGCCCAATCACAACTAAATAATAAGAACCCTATAGGGAGTGGCAACTTTTTAGAACATCAACTTGTGGCTAAGCCACCTGGGTGGAAGGAGGTTTCCTTTTGGTCTCAAGCCATAGTTGAGTCCGTAGACAGCGAATTTAAACTGGCCGAGGAACTGTGGGGGGAATCTTTACCGGACCAACACTGTGACTATCTATGGCAGAACTCTTGTAAGATCCTTCACGACGTAGTCAAACCAGCATGGTTGAAAAGGAACCACCTGTTTGCCAACCACAGGGCTTATTTCTCCCCTCAAAAGCTTTCTAAAATTTTCAAAGGCCCAACAGTTAGCTGCAAGAAATGCGGTAAGCTTCAGACATACATATGTTCAAAGAATGCCCTGCTTTGACTACCTCCTGGGATAGTGTTGGCAAATTTTTGGCGAATACCTTGGGCTGTCCAAATCAGATAGACCTAATCTTGATTATTTTTGGCTTCAGACATCAAGTTACGGGTCCATTCAGATCATTGCTTTTTTACGCTATTTTGTTAGCCAGGAGACAAATATGCAAAAGATGGACAGAATCCACTCCTCCCTTTTTCTCAGACAGGCTGACTTCAGTGTTGGCAACCTCTAAGATGGACCTAGCCAGATCTTGCAGTGGAAAGAAGACAGCATTTTGGGACTTGTTGCAGTTAAGATTGGGTTCAGATTTAACAAACTAGCCGTTTTTTTTCCTTTCTGAGTCCCATGATTATGCTGCCTTGTGTCAAGAATTCCTGTCATACAAGGGAAACACGCCCTTATGTAAACAGGAGAGCTGTTACATAACTCAAGGGAAACACGCCCTTATGTAAACAGGAGAGCTGTTACATAACTCAAGGGAAACACGCCCTTATGTAAACAGGAGAGCTGTTACATAACTCAAGGGAAACACGCCCTTATGTAAACAGGAGAGCTGTTACATAACTCAAGGAAAACACGCCCTATAAAGGGAGGAACCGGGAGGTACAAGGCTGTCGGATATTGTGTTTACACCGACGTACCTGCTTCGTGAAGAGCAGTGTTCCGGAGTGGTGCTCCAGTAAGGCAAGAACGGAGGTAGGTCGAGTCGTTACTCCCTGGGCCGTGTCTTGCCCCATCGTCACCTGTGAAGGACCCGGAAGCTCTACCGGTCAACCATTGAGCTTCGCTTTTTGACTCGGCTGAGTCCAAGCGCAGTGGCGCTTTTGCTGGTTGGAGTCGTAACTCCCAGCCCGACCAGAGACACAGGGACTGCCAGCTGTAACGCACACCAGGAGGTGTTTGCCGCGTTACAGACTCGGAAGTCCACAGGATCGATCGAGCGGCTGCTCTCGGTTCAGTCTTCTTGCTTGTGATTGGGGTATCGGTGACGCATTACCAGGAGGTGACTCCGCGTCCCGGTGCAGTCTGAGGAAGAGGTTGAGCGGCTGCTCCCTTCAGGTAGAGACCCCGGCTGGGTGTTTCCCTGACTCCTCGATTCTCCCCAACACTCTTCGTGCCCCTCACAGCCTACCGATTGGCATTGTCGGCCATTTCATTTCTGCCCTCTGTTGGCATACGCCGGGATCGGCGTATATGCAGAGGACGGTTAGGACCATCCGTGCTGTGGGCTGGTAACGTACTTAGCCTGGAGGATTCCAGTGACTATAACTTTTGTTTGTTCTTTGTATTTTATTTGCCTTCATTAAAAGAACTAACCCTTCACAAGTGGTTGCGTCCTCATTGTCGTGTCTGTTAAACGATCCTGAGACGTTCAGGGCGTTACAAAATATCCGACCTTAATAACACTAACTGTCTCCCGGTCGATAACAGACATGGCAACACTTGATGATGTGCTGGCTGCTTTAGCGGCCATGCAAGTTGAAGTGGCTGCCTCTAGGCAAGAAACAGCCGATGTAAAAGCCAGACTGGATGCTATCCAATTGGACCCGCTCACGCCCAGCACCTCCCTCACGAACCAGACCCCTGCGGTAGTAGTGGAAATGCCGGTAGCCATCCCCTTGGCAACACCAGAGAGGTACAGTGGGGATCCTAACACAGTGCAGGTATTCCTCACACAAGTGGCGCTACATTTATCGTGCAAACCAAAGGCGTTCCCCACGAGTCAGGCTCGTGTGGCTTTCCTTATATCCTATTTGGCTGGAAACGCGGCACAATGGGCCGTACCTCTGGTGAGCAGGGACGACCCCCTCTTATGTGATTGGGGTGCTTTTCGCGAGGAATTCCTGAAGGTATTCGACAGAAGGGCTGACTCATACACGGCGGACCGTGAAATGCTTGAGTTGAGACAGGGATCCAACGACCTGGTGCAGTATCTCAACGCGTTCCGAAGGCTGGTTGCGGAAACCAAGTGGCCTGTTGCTAAACAGACGGCGCTCTTCCATCAAGGGCTGTGCGATGAGCTCAAGGACGCCGTGGCTCATATTGACCCTCAACCCAAGACATATGAGGGCCTTATCAACCTGGTATTACGGCTGGAACATAGGCTAAGTGAAAGAAAGGGGGATCATGGGAGAAAAGGAAAATCCCTTCCATCCTATGTGACGGTGGGAAGTCCTGAAACTTCCACCGCATCCAAGGGAGAACCCATGGACATCAGCGCAATACGAGCGAGCCTCACAGCCACGGAGAAAGAGTCACGCCGTAAACAAGGATTGTGCCTATATTGTGGCAAAAAAGGCCACTACGTACGTGAATGCCCTGCCAAACCGAAGACGTCACGTTATCGGGCCAACCGGTCGGTAACAGCCGTGGTGGACATACCGGCGGAAAACTAGAGGACTCCAAGACCAGAGAAGGGGCATCTCGGAGTCACTCATCCATCCCTTCACTTTCCAACTCGGTCACTAAGGGACAACGACACCTGTTTATCACGGTGCACGTGGGAGTGCATGACCAGTGGATACCCGTTGTGACCATGGTGGATTCAGGGGCCACTGGCATGTTTATGGACCACAACGAGGCATGCAGGCTAGGGCTAGTGCTTCTTCCCAAAGCAGTACCCGAAGACGTCTATGCGGTAGACGGAAGGCGATTGGTGACGGGGCCCATCGGACAGCACACGGGGGTCCTTCCGATGAGATATGGGAGGAACCATTTGGAACAAATCGATTTTAACATCATCCGAGCGCCCCAATATGGCGTCATATTGGGATTGCCGTGGCTACAGAAACACAACCCCTTTGTGGATTGGCCAACACATCGCATCGAAATGACGTCACCGTATTGCATCCTGCATTGTGGAATAAGAACGGAATCCCTTGACGCAGATGAGAGCGGGAGTCAGACGGTGGCTACAGCGGCAGAAAAAGATGTGGCTCTCCCCCAGGCTTATCACAGTTTTGAGGATGTATTTGATGAGGTGAAGGCGGAAGTGCTACCACCACATAGACAGTTTGACTGCCAGATCGACCTGGTGCCAGGGGCCAGCGTTCCCAGCGGCAGGCTGTATGCCCTGACGGAGCCTGAAAACGTGCATCTCCGGGGGTACCTGGATAAACTCCTCAAGCTAGGATTCATCCGCCCGTCCAAGTCTCCGGCCGCCTCGCCACTCTTCTTCATCCCGAAGGCTAATGGGGAGCTGAGAGCCTGTGTGGACTTTAGGGCATTGAATGCGATAACCATAAAAAATCGGTACCCCTTGCCTCTCATCAGTGTACTTCTGGAACAGGTCAAGAAAGCTCGTATCTACACCAAGTTGGATTTGAAAGGGGCATACCATCTGGTGCGCATGAGGGACGGAGACGAGTGGAAGACCGCCTTTAAGACCAGGTTCGGCCTTTTTGAGTACCTCGTCATGCCGTTCGGTCTGTGCAACGCCCCGGCAGCCTTTCAGTACTTTTTGAATGAGGTATTCAGAGAGGAGTTGGATATCTACGTGGTCGTATATATCGACGACATCCTCATCTATTCGTCCAGTGTGGAGGAGCATGTACACCACGTCAAAGCTGTGCTCCAAAAGCTGAGGGAAAACATGCTGTTTTGTAAACTCAGCAAGTGTGACTTCAACGTCACATCCGTGGAATTCCTCGGAGTGATGCTGAGTCCAGAGGGACAGGAGATGGCAGAACGAAAGATCAAGGCGGTGAAAGAATGGCCGGTGCCCCAAAGCGTGAAGGACGTCCAAAGTTTCATTGGCTTCGCCAACTTTTACAGGCGGTTTATAGATGGATTTTCAGGAGTGGTGGCCCCAATCACACAGCTACTGAGGAAGTCCAAGGAGTTTGTCTGGTCCCCTGAAGCGAACAAAGCCTTTGAGGCCCTGAAAAGCGCCTTTGGTAAGGCGCCGGTGTTGGCTCACCCCGATCCGGATCTCCCCTACGTGGTGGAAGCGGACGCGTCGGATGTGGCGCTGGGGGCTATCTTGTCCCAACGCAACCACGACACAGGGGTGCTTCATCCCGTTGCGTACATGTCCCGCAAACTCAACGACGCCGAACGCAACTACCATATTGCGGAGAAGGAGCTTCTCGCAATCAAGGACGCCTTCGCCGAATGGAGGCATTGGTTGATGGGGGCAAGACATGTGGTATCGGTGTACACGGACCATCGGAACCTACAGTTCATGACGGCCACTAGACACCTTTCTCCCAGGCAGCTGCGGTGGATGATCTTCTTTGCGGGGTTCAACTTCCGCATCACATATCGGCCGGGGACGGAAAACCGGAAGGCGGACGCCCTGTCCCGTCAATCTGCAGTTAAGGAACCATTGCCTGCAACCGAGCGTTCCATCATTTCCCCGAGGATGGTATTGGGGGTTATCCAACCGGATACTTTCCTGAGGGGAATAAAGAGAGGGATCAGGTCATTCGCATGGCGGAGGTGGCTCCTCAGTCACAGAGAATGGCAGCTGAAGGACGGGATACCCCTGAAGGGCAGGTGCCTATTGATACCCACGCCTAGGCTAAGGAAACAAGCATTCATCTGGTGCCATGACTCTCCATGTGCAGGTCATTTGGGCTTTGAAAAAACGGTGGCTAGCATGGGACGGCATTTCTGGTGGCCAACCATGAGAGTGGATGTCAGGAGGTGGGGACAGGAGTGTCCTACGTGTGCTACCATGAAGGCCGACCATGGCCGAACCCAAGGGCTCTTACATCCACTTCCGACCCCGGATAGACCATGGGATAGCATATCACTGGACTTCGTGGTGGGCCTACCGGTAGACCAGGGGATGACGGCAATACTGGTGGTGGTGGATTACTTGACGAAAATGGGGCACTTCATCCCCTGCAAGAGAGTCCCTACGGCCGGGGAATTGGCGTCACTACTCCTAAAGAATGTGGTACGACTGCATGGATTACCTGGGGTGATCGTGTCGGACCGGGGGTCGCAGTTTACTGCGCAATTCTGGAAGACTTGGTGCACTGCGCTGCATGTTAAGACCGCCCTGTCCACCAGCTACCACCCTCAAACGGACGGCCAAACCGAGCGCCTGAACCAAACGCTCAAACAGTATCTGCAATGTTTTGTGGACCAGGGCAGGGAAGAATGGGTCGACTTGCTATGGGTTGCAGAGATAGCCTATAACAACGCCACTCACAGCTCCACACAGTCATCTCCGTTCTATAGCAACTATGGCCAACATCCCAGGTTCTTGCCATTTCTACATCCGTTCAGAGAGGACAGGATTCCCGCCACAGCGGACAGGGTGGCACACATAAAAGACACGTTGATGCGCTCAAGGGCTGTCCTAATAGAGGCCAAGAGAAGATACAAGGCTGCGGCAGATAGGAAGAGAAGGCCCGGGCCACTGTACCGCACTGGAGACTACGTCTGGATATCCACAAGAAACATGAGGTTTCGAAAGAACAGTGTGTTCCATCCCAAGTACATGGGCCCCTATCGAATTACCAAGTGTATGGGTCCCGTGAACGTGAAGGTGTGCTTGCCCCAGTCATTGCGGATACACCCTGTCTTTCATGTATCATTGCTCAAACCAGCACCCTCCAAGCCGTCTGGGACACCTAGGCCGGTATGCGTGGAGTCGGAGGTGGAGTATGAAGTGTCGGGCATACGGGTGTCCAAATGGCGCAGGGGGAAGCTGTGGTACCTGGTTGCGTGGAAAGGCTATGGCCCGGAGGAGCATTCATGGGAACCGGCTGAAGGGGTTCATGCTCCGCGCTTGGTCTCCTTGTTCCATCGGCGTTTTCCTGCCAGCGCTGGACCCGTGGGGAGCCGCTGAGAGGGAGGATGTACTGTCAAGAATTCCTGTCATACAAGGGAAACACGCCCTTATGTAAACAGGAGAGCTGTTACATAACTCAAGGGAAACACGCCCTTATGTAAACAGGAGAGCTGTTACATAACTCAAGGGAAACACGCCCTTATGTAAACAGGAGAGCTGTTACATAACTCAAGGGAAACACGCCCTTATGTAAACAGGAGAGCTGTTACATAACTCAAGGAAAACACGCCCTATAAAGGGAGGAACCGGGAGGTACAAGGCTGTCGGATATTGTGTTTACACCGACGTACCTGCTTCGTGAAGAGCAGTGTTCCGGAGTGGTGCTCCAGTAAGGCAAGAACGGAGGTAGGTCGAGTCGTTACTCCCTGGGCCGTGTCTTGCCCCATCGTCACCTGTGAAGGACCCGGAAGCTCTACCGGTCAACCATTGAGCTTCGCTTTTTGACTCGGCTGAGTCCAAGCGCAGTGGCGCTTTTGCTGGTTGGAGTCGTAACTCCCAGCCCGACCAGAGACACAGGGACTGCCAGCTGTAACGCACACCAGGAGGTGTTTGCCGCGTTACAGACTCGGAAGTCCACAGGATCGATCGAGCGGCTGCTCTCGGTTCAGTCTTCTTGCTTGTGATTGGGGTATCGGTGACGCATCACCAGGAGGTGACTCCGCGTCCCGGTGCAGTCTGAGGAAGAGGTTGAGCGGCTGCTCCCTTCAGGTAGAGACCCCGGCTGGGTGTTTCCCTGACTCCTCGATTCTCCCCAACACTCTTCGTGCCCCTCACAGCCTACCGATTGGCATTGTCGGCCATTTCATTTCTGCCCTCTGTTGGCATACGCCGGGATCGGCGTATATGCAGAGGACGGTTAGGACCATCCGTGCTGTGGGCTGGTAACGTACTTAGCCTGGAGGATTCCAGTGACTATAACTTTTGTTTGTTCTTTGTATTTTATTTGCCTTCATTAAAAGAACTAACCCTTCACAAGTGGTTGCGTCCTCATTGTCGTGTCTGTTAAACGATCCTGAGACGTTCAGGGCGTTACACCTTGATACTCTTCGGACTAAGTCGGTTACTCCCAGTCTCTCTTGGAAGTAATATGACGAATGTCATCAAGCTCTTTGAGCTTTGCTGAAGAGTTATCTCATCTGGTTTCATTAGCACCCAAGTCAGTTATGATACCTGTAGGCGGGTCTTCCCCGAGGTTTCCATTTCCAATTGCCTACTTTTCTCAGCTTGCTGAGTATGGGTATAGACAGCTGAGTGCGAAGTGAAGTGAGGTTGGTGGTGAATGAGGATAAAAAAAAAATACTAAAAAAAAACTAACACATGTGATCGTCAATAGAATAAATAACAGAAAGCCCCTGACCCCTCCCCATTCCTATGCCTTGCACACTCCAACTAGGCAAAGGAGATCAATAGCCCTCCCCATCACAAAAGAAACAATATGATACTGAAAAAACATCACGCATGTACCACAATAAACCCCAGCAAGAGCAAAGGAAAACAGCGTGTAACACATTGGGGTGGTTGTTACCCAGCAATAGTAAACTAGTCCACCACCCCGCCCTGCCACCAAATAGCAACATAAAGGCTTCAGTTGTCTGAGTATAGTTACTGTTAGGAGACCTAATCAATGACTTTGACGTGTGGCTTCCAAGTGCCAGACCACCAAGCAGTCCCTCCCCCAACTCGGCACCCTAAACAATATAGAGATAATTTACCAGATTAAAGTAGTGCAGGAGAAAAGTCGCTTATTAAACAACCCAGTGTAACATCAAAACTCTCAGTAAGGTATCTGTGCGCCCATCATAATGCAATAACAGTTGAACCTCATCAACAGGAGAGACATAGATGGGACCGATCTCACCACCCTCACCACTCTCACTCTGGTCTTTCCCACTCTTGCCAGTCTTGTCCCAGTCTTTGAGAGCTTTCTGAAGAGATTGTGGATCGGAAAATATCTTAGATTTCCCATGAAATATCACTCTGAGTCTTGATGGGTATAACATTGTGTATTCGATGCTCTGGTCTCATAATTTGCATTTCAGGGGCGTGAATTGTCTCCTGGCCTCTTGAACCTTTAAAGTAAAGTCCGGGAATAAAGAGAGAAAAGATCCCTCATACTGCAAATTGCCCAGTTTTCTTGCCCTCCGTAATGCGGTAGTTCAAAGGTATGGCGATAATAGGCCGCGGAGGGGCACCAGGCGGAGGCCTAGGACCTAGCGAGTGGTGCGCTCTCTCCATGACAAACATAGGGGAGAAAATGTCAGCACCCAGCAGTGTTGTAAGCAATTTTTCGACAAAGGTCTCCATGTTGCCCTTCACAGTAGACTCCGATAGACCCGCAATTCGCAGATTACTGCGCCGTGATCTGGCTTCCAAATCTTTGGCTCTGTCCTGCAAGGCAACCAGGGTTTTCTCCACACATTTTTGGGCATTGTTGGTATCAGTTTGGGCCTCCTCAGTTTCCATGATACGACACTCCGCCATATCCAACCACTCTGAATGTTTGTCCACCCGCTCAATCATTCTGTCCATTCTATATGCCAAAGTATCAATTTTAGCGTCAAACGCCGACAAACCTTGCTGCATGGACGCTATGATTTTTTTTATGTCGCCGACAGGATCCTCTGCTCGATTTTCAGGCTTCGACATTGTGGATTCTGCAGCATCCTCGCAGCGTCTGGACTTTCGTTGTTAAAAAGTGATCTTTGGCTGTGTTGTCCGACTTGCCCATCGTAGCACTTTCAGCCTCTAGGCTTATGTAAACCCGTATTCCAAATCCAGCAATCGGACCTTTCTGTCTCAGTGATCGTGCGTGCCTCCCCAAATTAACTACAGGAAGGAACAAGGGCGTGCCAATTCAAGTCTCAGTAGGATCTACCTGCAATTATAAAAAAGGGCTGCAAGTAGCTCTAGATGAATATCTCGTCGGGTCGCCTCATCTCCATCACGAAGCAGGAGGGGCCGTCATATAGAGCAGGCGTTGCGAAGAAGGCCGAGGTAGGGGTCCCCGGCTCAGGCAGCATCAGTGAGGTAGGCCCCACACACCAGGGTCACACAAAGTAGAACAACACTCGGCTGCTAGAATCAGGATCCCCTGAGCGCGTGGTGCGAGGGCTAATCAGCAATGCACCAAGATCCCAGGTGGCACCTCCGCCGGTCAGGTCGGTCTCTGAATCTCAGCCGGATGGGCACCAGAGCTCCCCCCCGCACCCAGGTCTCCGACTGCGCTCGAGTTCGCAGCGCACCCCACCACTGCAATCAGCACCATCAGCTAGTCTCCGTCAGCCAGTCGCGCCGAGCAGGTGTCCGCTCACAGCAAACTCTACGGGAGGCTCGCGCCAAATCAAGTCCACGGAGGACGCTACTCACGTTGGCCCTGTCTCCGGGCCACACCTCGATGCAGGGTGTTTCGGCTCAGAGCCCAGGATCCAGCTGGGCTATTCTCATCCCAGTTGCAGCATCAGGGGCACCAAGCAATAGGCGACGCCCGTCCAGCATTCCCGCTGGGAAGTACAGCCTGCGAAGCAGCTTATTCATGCCGGATAGTGTCGTGGCCGACGGAGCTCGAACACGGAGCGGCCATCTTTGAGCCAGGAAAGCACTGCCCCCCGCCCTCTGCAAGGGTTAAGGTATCAATACTGGCAAACATGCCAACAAATAAAAGCTTAGAAGGCTGTTAGCAGAGTTTGAAAGAAATAACCCGGAACTAGTAGCTCAATCTGATGAAGATGAGGTTTCGAGAATCACACTGAGGAAGTGACTGAGTCCAAAAACTCAGAGTCAGATGAGGACATCCTCCGCAGAGGATTTCATGCTAGAAAAGTTGACCATGAGTTTGAAATTAGAATCTCAACTCCTGGACATAGAAAGGCCAAGAAAAGAGATGGGCCAAGGACCTATCTCATTTGCAGCAATTGTGCAAAGAGGGAGAGAGATTATTCCTAATTACTCAGAGGGTGATGACATCCACAAATGGGTCATTGCTTTTGAGAGAGCCTGCCTAGCTAGAAGAGTAGCCAGAAGAAGTGTGGCTCCTTTTTTGTGCAAACTAGTCTCAGGAAAATTCAGAGATAGAGTTCTGACATTGAATGAGAAAGATGCTGAGTCCTATGATCTCATGAAGGGTACCCTGATTGAGGGCTTTGGACTCACCACTGAAGAATATAGGATAAATATCAGAGAGACTCGAAATACCCAGAGTCAGTCCTGGATGGAATTTGCGGACTTTTTAGTGAAAAAACTAGGTGGTTGGTTAACAGGTAACAATATGCATGACTATGAAGACCTATTCAATTTAATTATCAAAGAACATCTTTTAAGTAATTGTTACAATGAGGAGCTACAATAGTATCTGGTAGAGCTAGATTCAGGAGGCTGGGCCCAGAAACTCTTCACAGTCCAACAGTGGGGACCAGGGTATGGATTGGGATTCCAAGAAGGCTTGGTGGTTGACAACTTAACAACGAACTGGAGACCTTAACTGTCAAAACAAAAAGGATAACTTTAGTATATCTGCAGTAAATGCAGTAGTGAGTCTCTAGATCACAGGTGAGCCATGACCAAGCCAAGGTGCTCACTGAGGCAACTCTAGTCTCAGAGGGAGTGGTGGAGGTAGCTACCCTGGCTGTCTGGCCCAGTAACCTGTAGAGACACAGACAAGAGCCAAATATCAATGGGATTAGGGTGGAAGCCCTGAGAGATATTGGTGCTAATATCACTGTGGTGACTGAGCAACTGGTGACCTCAGATCAATATCTGCTTGGAGAGACCTATATAGTCCTCAACTCCAACAATCAGGGTACGGTGAATCCAATGGCCTCGGTGACCTTAAATTGGGGAGGGCAGGGGTTAGTGGCTTCCAAAGGGTAGTGGAGTCTTCTGCTTTCCCTGAACAGTATCTGCTTGGCAATGATTTGGAATACTCAGTATGGACTGAGGTAGAAAAGAAAACCCATGCAGCTATGCTGGGAATAACTGTATGGGTATGTGTGAAAACTAGAGCACGGTGTTGAACCCAGAGTGAAAAGGACGTGTGGAGCCTGAAATTATGAACCAACCTTCCAAGAGAAAGGGCAAGATGTCTGGGAAGGCAGCTTTGATACAGATCACAGATCCAGTCTCCTCTCCACTAGGAAAAGACTTGTCAGCCCCAGAGGGAACTGAGGTCCACCAGCTTGGGCTTTACAAGGCAGAGCTCTAAGGCCCAGGGGGACCCTCTAGGGAAGATCTGTGGCAGGGTCAGATAACCTGTCTTGAACCCCTCTCTTGAAAGCCTGAGGCAGCAAGCTGCTGATCAGAAAAAGGGAAGTGTCAGTGGTTCCCACAGGACCTATTGGGAGGAGGGACACCTATACACTGTGGTCAGATACCCCAAACCTGGTGCCACTAGGAGAGTGGTAGTGTCTCAACAGATTAGAGAGTCCATGACATTCCCCTAGTAGGGCATCTTGACCCAATTAAAACTTGGAGTAGGTTAGTTAACTATGTCTACTGGCCAGGAATGTCCCAGAAGGTGAAAGAGTTTTAAAACTCCTATGCCACCTGGCAAGCCAGTGGCAAAACAGGCAGCCACCTAAAGGCCCCCTTAATTCCACTTCTAATAGTTGGGATACGCGTTGAGAGGGTTGGTATTAGCATTGTTGGTTCCAATGACTCTCAAAAAGCATCAGGAAACCTATTTACACTAAAGGTAGTGGATCATGCCACTAGGTATCCTGAGGCAGTCCCCTAAGGACAACCATTGCCCCTGCAGTGGCCAAGACCCTCCATAGTATTTTTAGTAGGGTTGGTTTCCTAAGGAGGTATAAGACCAAGGTACAAACTTTATGTCTGCATACTCGAAACATATGTGGACTGAGTGTGGGGTAACCTAGAGGTTCACTATACCATACCATCCACAGGCAAATGGGCTTGATGAAAGCTTTAACACGACCCTAAAAGGTATGATTGGTGGAGTCCCTGAAAAACTCAAAAGGAGATGAGATGTTATTATCAAGCCTACCTCTTGCATACAGAGAGGTGCCAAAAAAGGGAGTAGGGTTTGCCCCCTTTGAACTTTGTTTGGATACCCTGTAAGGGGAAAACTTTGTCTTGTAAAGGAAGAATGGGAGAGACCTCTCAAAGAGCTGCAGCAGGATATTGTGGATTATGTGCTTGGCCTTGATTCCAGGATGACTGAGTACATGAACAAAGCCAACAAAAATCTTTAGGCCAGTAAAGAGCTCCAGAATCTCTGATATGACCAAAAGGCTGATGGTGGAGTTCCAACCAGAGCAGAAGTTGGGGGGTTTAGAGCCTGTGGCTCCTTGGGCCCTTAAAGACTAATAGACTGGTCCCCACCCTAACTGTGAAAGAAAAGGGGAGGTCAACTATTTGGTGGATGCTGGCAAATGTAGGATCCCTATGAGGGTCATACATGTAAATCACCTGAAACCCTACTGTGACAGGGCTGAAATTACCATGTTCATGGTCACTGGCGAGGATCAGGAAGGAGAGAGTGAATCTCTCCCTGACCTCCTCTCTCACAACCCTAAATATGGCCCGGGTAAAGAAGTGGTCTTCTCAGGCACACTCACTGACCAACAGCGGACTGAATGCAGGCAAGTCCCAAATCATTTTACTGAGTTCTTTTCTTTGACCCCTAGTCAGAGTAACTGGGGTAGATATAATATGGACACTGGTGACAGCCTACGTGTCAAAAACAATCTACAGGCACTCTGATCATGTCAAAGAAAGCATCAAGGCTGAAGTAAGCAGGATGCTGGAATTGGTTGTTATTGAACCCTCAGAGAGCCTCTGGGCTAACCAGTTGTCTTAGTTCCCAAAGCTCATTTCCAGGGTAGAAAGAAAGACACTTGGTTGTGTGTGGACTATAGAAGTATCACTGCAGTCACATAAAACAGATGCTCATCCAATTCCAAGGGCGGCTGAACTGATTGACAGGTTAGAGGCAGCCAAATATCTGAGTATATCTGATCTCATATCAGGGTACTGGCAGATAGGTCTGCCCCATGGAACAAAAGAGAAATCAGCATTCTCAACACCAGACGGGCACTTCCAGTTCACTGTGATGCCCTTCGAGTTGAAGAACGCCCCTGCCACTCCTGCCACCTTTCAGAGGTTGATCAACCAGGTGTTTGCTGGCCTGGAGAATTTCAGTGCTTCCTACCTGAATGGCATCGCAGTGTTCAGCTCCGGCTCAGGTGGCAACCCTACAATCCAAGATTGGCACCATCCTGGCTTGGAGCCCCCCACGACCTAGGCTGAGGTGAGAGCCTTCTTTGGTGTCACCGGGTATTACAGGAGCTATAGCACCATTGTTGCCCCCTTGACTGAGCTGACTTCTAGGAAGAAGCCCAGGAAAGTGATCTGGACTGAGGCTTGCCAGAACACTTTTGATGCCCTGAAGGCAGCCATATGCATGGCGCCCATGCTCAAGGCATGCAATTACTCCCAATAATTTATTTTGCAGACAAATGTGTCAAAGCATGGTGTGGGGGCGATACTCTCACAGCTAAACAAAGAGGGCCTAGACCATCCTGAAGTCTTAATTGACAGAAGGTTACTTCCCCGGGAATAAAGGTGGAGCACAATTGCGACAGAAGCTTTTGGGGTGGTCTGGGAGCTGACAAAGCTAAAACCCTTCTTGTTTGGGACTCACTTCTGTGTTCAGACAGACTACAGGCACCTCAGATGGTTGATGCAGATTAAGGGTGGGAACCAAAACTGTTGAGGTGGTCCATCTCCCTACATGTAAGGGACTTTATAGTGGAACACCGCCCTGGTACAGAACACACAAGTGCTGATGGTCTGTCCAGGTTCTTCCGCCTTAGTGATGAGAACTCACAGAAGGTTGGGTACTTCACCCCACCTTCAGCTGTGGGACACGTGTTAGACCTGGGATCCTTGTTATTGGTACCCCTGTCTTTTTGCCTCTACCTCCTGTATTTTTGTCTGTATGCTGGACTTCAATTTTGCTCATTTGTGTACTCTGGGCACTTTCCACTGTTGATTAGTGCTAAAGTGCAAGTGCTTGATGTGTAAATTGTGATTATAATTAATTTTTCATGATCAACATATTTGATTTACTGGTAAGTCCCTAGTAAAGTGCACTTTGTATATCCAGGAACTGTAAATCAAAAGCTACTAGTGGGCCTGTAGCATGGATTGTGCCAACCCGTCTTGTAATCATGTGCGTGCCAGGCTTGTCACTGCAGTGCCTGCAAGTGCAGTTTTCATCTGCTATGTCGAACTGGTAAGTGTACCTACTTGCCAACCCCCAAACCAACCCTTTTACTACATGTAATATACCCCTAATGTAGACCCAAGGTAGCCCCTTGAGCAGTGTGCACTGTATGTGAAAGGTAGGACATGTACTGGTGCGTTTTTTCATGTCCTGATAGTGAAATACTGCCAATTAAATTATTCACTATTGCAATGCCTATCTCTTCTTCAGGTTGTCATTGGGGCTGCCTTGTAGCATCTTACAAGTGTATCTTTTATTTGGGAAAATATAAAGATTTGAAGTTTGGGTTCCCTGAACTCAGAATTTCAAAATACATCTTTTAGTGAAGTTGATTTTTAAATTGTGTGTTTGAAAATGGCACTTTTAGAAAGTGGACATTTTCTTACTTTGCCATTTTGCGTCTCTGCCTGAAGAAGACCTGGAGAAGCTGCAGGAAGAGTACTGCCCCTCTGCTTTGTTGCTTTGCTTGGTTAGCCTGCAGTTGCGGCTTCTTTCTTGGAGAATGAAATTACTGAAATTGTGCTTTTTGTATCCTGCTTTTTAAGGTTCTCCAAGGGCTTGTGTGTACCTGCCTCCTGTTGGAAGTCTCAGGGCCATCAAAGACTTCATCTGCAGCTCCCCTGAACTCCGCTGCTGGGAGCTCGACCTGTCAAGTGGTGACAATTCCAGTTCTGGGCCCATGGAGTTGCTGTGCACTTGAAAAACCGATGTATCGCTGCATGGTGGCTGAAGAATCGATGCAGTGTGGCCCAAAAGTCATCGCAGTCCGAGGTCTCAGCACCATGTTACTGACCACTTAGACACCACCTCCGACTCTGACACAGGCCCTGCTGTGGGGCTGACAATTCGAGACATCACCTGCACCATGGATGGGAAATCGACGCAGCACCTGTTTGGGCCCTGCAGCATCAACCCAGCGTGTCCTTATTTTTCATACAAACTACTGTCTACGTCGATGCTGGGCTTCAGTAAGGAATAGGGGTCGTGTGTCTCTCGTCGCATTAAGAATCTGACACATCACATCTGCTCACAGTAAGAAACCGATGAATCAACTTCTTTCAAAGTAACGAACCATTGTAACACCTCTCCTTTCAAGCAGTAAGGAACCGTAGATCATCTTAATCTTGTGGTGGAAGAAGGTGCTGAGTCTGTTGCAGAGGTCTTGGGAGGGTGGGACATCAATTGTTTCGCTGCAGGGTTTAGTAAATTCCTTGATGATGGAGACAAGCTCTTTGGTGTTGTGTGTGTTGGTGAGGAAACGTTATGTTATGTTATGTTATGTTATGTTAGCTGAACTTCTAACGTGCACAGCTACTCCAAGGAGTGTCCCGGCGCGAGCATTGGGAATCAGACAGCATAACCTAAAACTCAAACAAAAAGATGAGTTTTTAACAAGTTTTTAAAAACTGCTGGATCTTCCACACTACGAAGCGCCAGGAGTAGCGCATTCCAAGCCCGGGCCGCAAGAACGGCCAGGGAAGCACCCCCTAGTCGGTGTCGATGGAAACAAGGAACCTTTGCCAGCCTGAGAGCCGAGGAGCGCAGTAGCCTCCCTGGAACGTAAAAGGAGAACCGTTTCTGCAGATAAAGTGGCCCCAGACCATGAAGAGCACGATGGGCAATAGTGAGAAATTTAAACATCACTCGCGCCCTCACAGGAAGCCAGTGGAGAGAGCGAAGATAACCTCGCACACTATTCCTTAGAGGGATCTCTCCCAGAAGGCGGGCCACCGCATTCTGCACCACTTGGAGTTTATTAAGGGAATAGGCCGGGATCCCTACATACAGCACATTGGCGTAATCCAAGCGGGAGAGGATGAGCGCACTTACCACTGATTCTCTCACCGCCTGAGGAAGCAGTGGAAGAAATCTTCTCAGGACTCTAAGGAGGCCAAAACAGCATCCCGCGAGTCTCTTAACTTGAATTGAGAAGGAGAGATTATCTTCAAACCACACTCCAAGATTCTTTGCAACACAGTTGTTAGACAATGGGGGCGGAAACTCAGTTGGCCAGATCGTATCTCTAACCCCAAGGGGGAAATTACCAAACAAAAGTACCTCAGACTTATCTTCATTGCATTTTAATTGGGCCTTCGCAAGCCACTTGAAAACCGAAGATAGGCAGAACTGGACAGGGGCCACAGAATCCTCATCCTTATCCCAAGTAAAAAGTAACTGGGTATAGTCGGCATAGGCGATCACCTTAGCCCCCAGATCCTCCGCCAATTTGACAAGAGGAGTAAGATAGATGTTGAACAAAAGGGGGCTAAGGGATGATCCCTGAGGTACTCTCGTGGAGACCCGCTGAGGTAAAGATGCAGCTGGAGGAAGCCATACTTGTTGAACCCGGCCTTCCAAAAAGGACTTAATCCAACCCCAGGCTGATCCTGCAACGCCTATCTCCGCAAGTCTGTCCAGCAATAAGGGATGGGGGACCGTATCAAAAGCAGCCGACAGGTCGAGCAGCACTAAAGCTGCTCTCCCGCCGGCATCGAGACAGTCCCGAATCGCCTCAGTCACTTCCACCAGCGCCCCTTCCGTGCTATAAGAGGAGCGAAAGCCCGACTGAGCCGGATGCAGGAGCCCCTCCCTCTCCACAAATTCAGACAGTTGTCTGTTCACTATCTTCTCACACACCTTAGCAAGGCTAGGAAGAAGGGAAATGGGCCTATAATTCCCAGGAGTCAAGGGATTGAGGGCAGGTTTCTTCAATAGGGGGAGGATTTTAGCCTGCTTCCAAACACTCTTGGAGGGATTTCTTCCTTGTGGATTTGATGAGTTGGTGGTGACGGTGGTGGCTGCTTTGTAGGCAGCACGTCTTTACAGTGTTTTGTTGTTCTTCCATGTCTTTTTGAGTCATCTGCAGAAGCATCTGGATGCTTGGAGTGCAGGGGTGAACCAGATTGCTTTCTTGATGTGTCATCCGGTGGCTTTCTTGAGGGGGGAGAGTCTATCGATACAGTTTGTGATCCAGCTGTGGAGGTTGCATGCTGCGGTGCTTACGTCTGATGCAGTTAGTGGTTGGGTGCTGATGGGGGCAGAGGTGGGCTTGCCTGCCGTGACTTTGTCCATCTTCTGCAGGAGAGGCAATGGGAGTAGTGGATGCAGTGGTGAGCTGTCCAGCGGAGTTCTGTGGTGTGGCTGTAGGAGGCAATGTTTCCTCTGTTGAAGACGGGGTTGAGTTTGTGTCCCGCTGTGTGCATTGGGACGGTGACTAGTTGTTTCAGTCATATGTTGGCGAGGTTCTCTAAGAGAGAGGTGGTGTTTGAGTCATCATGATTATCCAGGCAGAAGTTTAGGTCTCCGAGTAGGATGTAGTCTGTGGATGCTAGGGTGTGGGGTGCGATGAGGTCAGTGATGGTGTTGGTGAAGTGGGCATGGGGGCCTTGTGGCCTATAGATGAGTGTTCCGTGAAGAGACGTTTTGGGGTTGGTCTGGATCTGGATCTGGAAGTGGAGGTGCTCCTTGAGAGTCGTAGAATTGTGCAGGAGGGTGGCTATGTGGAGGGTTCTTTTGTGTACAAAGGCAATGCCTCCTCCGGAATGGATAGGGTGGGCCTTGCACAAGATCTTTTATTAGTCAGGATTGGCGGTAGCGATTGTCGAGTGCAGAGTCGGCGTTGGACAAGGTGACTGTGCCCTACATGTTGTTGTAATGGTTGGAACAGTAATGATGACACACAGAAAGATATTGCAATACATTTGTTTTTAGTAACTATGACAATTAGCACAATATGTATTGGACAGGTTTATTAGAGTTTACCAGTAACTATAGTAACCTATTGTTATAGTTATACCTATGTTTATAGCTATATAATTCTAGTAAGTATTAGATGAGAGATAGAAATAAGCAAGAGGAATATTTAAATAAGAGTTTGAGAAAGGACAAATTAAAGAAAGGAAAACATTTGTGACTGAACAAAGTAGAAGAAGGAAGCAAGAGCTTAGAGAGGGTTAGGAAGCAACATAAGGAAGGAAGTAAGAAAGGAGAGGAAAAAGGCACATAGAATGGATATATAGATCGAAAAGAAAAAAGTAAGCAGAGAAATGATTGATGGAACAAAGGAATAAAGGAGATAAGGAAAAAAATAACAAAGGAGAGAAGTAAGGACTGAAGGTGAAAAAAAGGGAATAAGGCATGGAAAAGGGAGGTGGAGGAAAGGAAATGAGGAAATTAGCAGAGAAAAAGGAAAGGAAAGGTGTCTAGAAGAGAAAGAACAAACTTGAGAATGATATAATGAAAGAGGAGGGGAAAAGTAAAAAAAGAAAGAAAAGAGTGACAGCAAAAGAGAACAAAAAATTAAGTGAGAAATCAAGAAATGAAGAAAGGTGCGAAGCTATGAAGGGGAGAAACAAAGAAATATACTGAAAGTATGAAATCAAGAAGGAGAAGACAAAAGATGGGCTGCAACAAAGGAGGGAATAAAGTATAGAAAGAAAGAAGGATAAATAAGAGGCAGCTAGAAAGCTAGAGAGGAATAAGAAAAAGTTGATGAGAATGAGAAATATGAGAAAGAGAAAGATGAAGAGAACAAAAGAAAGATACGAAAGAGAGAAAAAGACAGGACGAAAGAAGGTTAAAAAGAAGAAAAAAAGATCTCGTGAAAAAGATGAAGAGAGGGAAAGATGCAGAGAAATAAGGATGAGGAAAATAAAAAAAGAAACAAAGGCAAGAAAGAAAAAAAATAGAAGAGAACGATGAAGAGAAATAAGTGAGAAATACATAAAGTTGAAGAGAGGTGGTGGTGTATATTGGAATGTAGAGTTGTATATGTCTTACCTCTGTGTGACTGTCATACAAACTATCATTAATGTTTTAAGTTTTGCTTCCCTTATTGCTTTTATTGGTGATGCTGGGGGACTTGGCGGTTGCAATAAAATGCAGCTTCTTGTATAATTGGTTTGAGAATTCTAAATAGAGGTATTCTAGAAATTCTTGTTTGATTTGTAATCAAAATGTAATTGATTTTTGCCATGAACTTACATATGAACATTCCATTTCTTTTTTTGTTAATAGGAGATAATCTTCATAGTAGCAAGTAGCTTTCATGCAGGTATTTGTGTCTGCTAAGGCCATATAATAAAGGACTTTGTGTTCTGGTTTCACCATTTAGTAGTATGTTTTTCCTGTACATTTGATTATATTAGCTTTCAACCCTTTCTGATAAGGTTTGTTGTCCTCATTTGCTTTTCCATTAATATCTTGAAATGAAAGCATCTGAAATTAGAAACAAAATACATTTTCATAATTATTAATTGTAAATTGCTATCTATAAAGTGTTGTGGTCACTGTAACAGGATTCTAAAGTTCCATAGTTGTGTATATGTTCATTAGTCTAAGTATCAATTATTTGGTTGCATTGAAAGTGTGTGTTCATAAATGTAAGTAGCTGTGTTGGTTTTTGTTGTATAATTCAATGTTAAACTAAACCATGATCATACATGTAAAATTGTGGTAGAACTTAATAATGTTTGTTCTTGAATGTAATAGGTTTTGTATTGGTATATGGTGGTTTGTACAATATTGAAATGTAGTCATTATTTTCATTTATATGTAGTGTGAATTATATAATGTTAATTCCTTGTTTTACTTCATATATAGGTAGTATGAACATGTATTTCTTGTAGTATTTTGCAATGCATGCTTTGTTTGTTTATTTTGGTATTTATCAACGTTCATATGATGAAATTGTGGGTTTGAGTTAGCATCATTTGGTGTATAAATAATGTCTGCATTGATGATGTTTTGATCATATGTAATTGATTTGAAATGCATTTGAGGTGAACATATATTTTACACTATAATATTTAAGTTGTTACTGTATGTGCCTAATCGTGGTACTGATATCTGTAATGGCATTTCTGTTTGAAAATGTTGCATTTCTTTGTTTACTTTTTGATGTAAAATTATTTTTTTTCATCAAAGTTTGAATCTATATCTTTGCAATTAATTTTGCTCTGCTGAATGCTACAGAAAACAAATGGTTTATTTCGCTATTGTTAAAGCGGCTCAATAGTATCACCTTGTGTCCTATTTATTGTTCGTGCAGATGCTTGGTGCAATGGAAATTGTTTGCATATAATAATTATATTATTTTTTTGTGTATTGAAATTGCCTTGGTATTGGATGTATGGGTGTCCAATTCGCTGAAATGTATGTGAGATATAAGTGTTTGATGTCTCGCCTTGTCATTTAGCAACTTTTTTCATTATCAAATGCTATCCAAATTATACAGGGTGTATTGTTGATAGTTTCTACATATTTTACTATCTCAGTTGCTCCATTAATTAAACCATAATTAAAATCAACATTACAAGTTATATCATAGCTTAATTTTATAGCAATCTGTAAGGTGTTTGCAAGTCCCATAGTTTTTGTTGGATCTATTTGTATTTTGTTTATATTGTTTGTTTTACTTTTTTTAATAAGATCAGAGCTAAATGTATCATTTGCTATTGTTGTGAAAAGGGGATACTGTTGTAAATGCTGAATCAAAAGGTATTATTGTTTTTTTACTTCTTTGTTTGATGGCATGATAAATGGCAGTTTTTTGATAATACTGGCTGCTTTTCGTGTTGTTTAATGTGTAAAATATCTGTTTCTGTATGAACCTATTTGATTTGGCAATACAGCACACAGTAGGCAATTTAGTTGTCTCGTGATCTTTGTAATTTCATATAATTTAAAATGTGTTACCCATAAGTTAATATTTAGTGGTCCATATGAATGTCTTGAATTTTCAAATATATATGTGTCAAAAGCTGGTTTTAATTGCTAAAAGTCTCCAATAGCTAAAATGGAGATGCCCCCAAATGTCTGATTTAATGCTTTTATATTATGTAATTTGTTTTGTGTAAAACTGAACAGATTTGTCCCAACTATTGAAATTTCATCAATTATTAGAACTTTAAGATTCATTAGCTGACTTTGAAGAGTAGTCCTGGTTCATGACTTAGTGGCTTATAATAAAGTTTTATGACACAGGTATTTTGAATGTGCTTCGTTGTGTTTCCCCATTATTAATATGTACTGCTTTACCCATTAGCGGTGACAGCAATATTTAAATGTTGTCAGAATTTCCACTTGCTTTAGTATTGTAATAACATAATATTATTTGATAAATTGCTGTAAAAAGAATGTTTTTCCAACTCTTGTACCACCAGTGTAGAAAGTTTTAATCCAATGTAAATGATGGTAAACAAAGTTTAGTTGTTCCTCTATTAAATTATGCATGATAATATACTATTTGTCATCTGTTAAGATAGAATTAGTTAGGCTTTCTTTTTTAGTATTGCCTCAAATCCAATGACAAGTCATATATATAATTTGCTTTTTAGGTCGAACCTACAGCAGCGCATGCGCTGTTGCTCGACTTTTACTAAGGGGGTTTTCAAAGTGCTACCCACAAGCTTTTCTTGGCCTGAAGCTTGCGTGCATGTGCGCGTGCACGGGCGCAGCCACCATCTGCCTTTCTCTTCCTCCTCGCTGGCCATTTCTTTCTTTTTCGTGGCAATGGCTCTCCTCCAAGAATATTCAGGAGAATATTTTGAGTTCTAGCTACCAAAAACTCAAATTCCAAGCAATGACGGAGTGTACTGCAGCAAATACATCAAATATTGGGAGCTCTACATGCAAGGTAATGTTTTTGTACAAAAGGCACATATATTTTGTCCTTTTAAATGCTCTTATAATACATGTAAAACTTTCGAGATGACCTCAAACTCCTTCTGAAATGACTTCACCAGAGGCTAAAGATGCTTTTCTTGAAAGTTCTGTGCTCAGTTTGGAAAGGTGGCCCAAGAATCCGCGGGTGTTATCTCATTTTTAATACAGAAATAAGCACCGTACTTTCAACTAAGTGCATGCCAACTGTGGAGCCCGCTGGAACCGACTTCATTAGCAGGCCTCTGTGTGATTCTCACATCTAGCCTAACGTAGAGATGTGGCTTCACTGCTATTGAATAAACTGCATGGACAGTGTGCGTTTTATACACCACGGGAATAAGTCCATTAGAAGACAGACCACTGCTGGGATCGTGTGAAATCGACAAGTGCATAAAATTGCAACTTGGTGAACTTTTTTTTAACCTAAAAAGCTTCGGTTTAAGTGGGTATTTCTCGTGGCGGGAAACTGTGAGTGGTTTCTACGTGTAGGCAGTATGGAAGAGCCCACGATAAACTGGCCCTCTCCTGCCCACTCCACCTGGCCCTCTCCTGCCCACTCCACCTGACCCTCTCCTGTCCACTCCACCTGACCCTCTCCTGGCCCTCTCCTGCCCACTCCGCCTGACCCTCTCCTGCCCACTCAACCTGGCCCTCTCCAGCCCACTGCATCTGACCCTCTCCTGTCCACTCCACCTCGCCCTCTCCTGTCCACTCTATCTCACCCTCTCCTGCTCACTCTACCTCACCCTCTCCTGCCCACTCCACCTGGCCCTCTCCTGCCCACTCCACCTGACCCTCTCCTGTCCACGCTACTTCACCCTCTCCTGTCCACGCTACCTCACCCTCTCCTGCCCATGCTACCTCACCCTCTCCTGCCCACGCTACCTCACCCTCTCCTGCCCACTCTACCTGACCCTCTCCTGCCCACTCCACAGACTCTCTCCTGCCCACTCTACCTGGCCCTCTCCTGCCCACTCCACCTGACCCTCTCATGTCCACTCTACCTCACCCTCTCCTGCCCATTCTACCTCACACTCTCCCGCCCACTCCCCCTGACTCTCTCCCACCCACTCCCCCTGACCCTCTCCTGCCCACTCCACCTCACCCTCTCCTGCCCACTCTACCTCACCCTTTCCTGCCCACTCTAACTCACCCTCTCCTGTCCACTCTACCTCACCCTCTCCTGCCCACTCCACCTGACCTTCTCCTGTCCACTCTACCTCACCCTCTCCTGCCCACTCTACCTGACCCTCTCCTGCCCACTCCACCTGGCCCTATCCTGCCCACTCCATCCACCTGGCCCTATTCTTCCCACTGCACCTGGCCCTATCCTGCCTACTCCACCTGACCCTATCCTTCCCACTCCACATGACCCTCTCCTGGCCACTCTACCTCACACTCTCTGCCCACTCCACCTAGCCCTCTCCTGCCCACTCCACCTGACCCTTTCCTGCCCACTCCCCCTGACCCTCTCCTACATACGCTGCCTCACCCTCTCCTGCCCATTCTACCTCACCCTCTCCTGCCCACTCCACCTGGCCCTCTCCTGGCCACTCCACCTGACCCTCTGCTGGCCACTCTACCTCACACTCTCCTGGCCACTCTACCTCACACTCTCTGCCCACTCCACCTAGCCCTCTCCTGCCCACTTCACATGAACCTCTCCTCCCCACTCCCCCTGACCCTCTCCTACACACGCTACCTCACCCTCTCCTGCCCATTCTACCTCACACTCTCCTGCCCACTCCACCTGACCCTCTCCTGCCCATTCCACCTGACCCTCTCCTGCCCACTCCACCGGACCACTCGCCTCGTCCTCTTTCACATTCCCCATGAAATTCATGGACCTCAGTGCGTAATAATAAAATATAAATAAGTGCATGTACCCAAACGTTTTTTAGGAGGCCACCACCCACTTCAGCTCTGGCGCTATATCACTCATGGCATGGATACTGCCCTAAGTTTGGTTGGAGCAAGTAAATTAGGAGAGCCTGCCTTCCGCCAAGGGTCAAGGTGATACCTGCGCTACCCATCTTTCGAAGTCACATGTCCGAAAGATAACTCACTCCAGAGGCCTTTCAGAGACCTTACTTAGATCTGTGAATTCACCAAACTGACTGAACTATGACTATCACTCTCGAGTCCTGCTAGTCAGACTAACTTCTGCCTGACATCTGACTGACTACCTCTTGTCCAGCTCTATCAGTCTTTCACTCACTGGCGTGAACAGGGCACTTTTTTTATCCCCCTTTCCCTTTAGGGTGTGACTGTAAATGTTATCAGATTCTTTACAGAACCAGGAGCATCATCTGCCTCTCATTCTATCCCCCAAACCACCATCACAACAAGCTCTGCACTTCAGCAGGGAGGCCAAGCAATGGATGCTCATGCATGGCCTCTGAGCTCCCAGGCTGGGCAGCTCGGTAGTCCATCTGTCAGAATCCTGCAGGTCCTTCGGGCTCTTGTTCTACAAACCCGGCACCTTTTATAGCAGCAGAATCCAGATTTGCACTAAGTTGTAATATAGTACGCCAATCACATGTTGTACGCTGTACGTGGAAACATACTCACCCATCCAAGCTCCGCATGAGTCTGGCGTCATTTATGTACAAAGCAATCTGTGGCATGATAGCATACAGATACAGTTACTATATCACAGCAAAATGGATAGCGCCTAACTCCGCCTTAGCCATGCCTTCATGGCATAGTCAATAGGTCTCGCTTTTGGGACCTTATAAGTATTTAGTTATGCACCACAATATCCTTGGTGCAACAATATCAGCGGCGATAATGGGCTTGATAATATGCCGCAGAGAATTCCAATAGAAGCCCATGTTCTGGTGTGAACATGGGCTACTATTGGAATTCTCTGCAGCATATTATCAAGCACATTATCGCCGCTTTAGCGGCAGTTTCCGGACGCTAAAGCGGTGATAATTTTAACGCCGTCCTTGATAATATGCCCCTTTGTGCTTATTGGTAATAGTGGAGGTGTTATTGCTGTTTCACTGTTGCCGTTAATATTAAGTAATCAACTGATTTTAATATTTTTATTATACTTGTTGTGATGTTCCTTAACTTGGATATACTGTTCATAGTATGTGTAGTTATTGCTTTCCTTAAATTTGCAGAAACATATACTTTTGTTACTTTTCCACTTAGTTAAAGTATAGTCTGTGCCGATGTCTATATTGATTTCTTCTTCATTTGATTTGTTTATCTCAAGGATTGCAGGTTATTGTTCCTGCTGAGTGGACTTGGGCTTCTGGGTGACCCGCGACGCCTCAAACTAAGCCATATAGTAACTGCTGACTGCCAAGCTGCTACCACTGTTGCAGGGCACTGTACCGCAGCAGCCCCAGCAGGCAGGGGGTCGGAATCAGCTAAAACGGGCAAGTCTAGCAGAAGGCAGCAGGAGGTCAACGGGAGGCACCCGAGCGCGATGGCATCAGACGCCGTTCGTAGAGTGAGAGCCCAGATCCCTGCAGAAGCGGCCCAGCTAGGTCTGGCTGTGGCTTGCAGCTGACCCATATAGCTCCCGCTCTGGTCCCACACTCTCTCCCAGGCCACACTTTCAATCAGACAGCCTGCAGGCCTAAGCTGGGCAAGCAGCAAGTGAAGACCTCTGAGACTCCGGACAACCGGAATCCAGCAAGCAGGGCAGTGGCAGCAGGAGGCGAGGTGGGACAAGACACCTGAGCATGGCAGTGCTAGATACTGCTTGCAGAAGTAGCCCATCCAGGTCTGGGTGTGGCTTGTGGTAGGCCTGGTGTGCTCCCACTTGGGCCCTTTGGTATCTTTTACCAGGCTGCCGTTCCACCTCAAAATAAGGCTTGAGCCCTTAAGTTCTCTAAGCCGGTGCCAATCATTGCACTGAGATCCTGGGGCTAAGCCTCCTGAAGCAATGTTGAGCAGTCGTCTGAGTGCTCAGTCTGCTTTTTTCGTACCAGGGTTCTCATTTTTATCATGATGTATTGAAGGAAGATCCCCGGCCCTTGTAGGGTCGCGGCTACAGGGAAGAAAGCTGTTGTGCTGTGATGCTGTGGCGAACAGAGTTAGCACATTAGCTTATAATAATGAGAGAAGAGTAAGCAAATCAGTGAGACAATACAGTGTAACTGCGCCTTTCCTCCCAACTAGGTAGGTTGCTCGATGGGGGCCCTCTGCGTCAACCTCAGAATAAAGGAGCAGGAGTGCTATTGCTACTGCAAAAGGGTTTCATAAGCCCGCTTGTGAATACTGCTGCTCTGCCACAGCTTGAGCTGTCTTTTTTACATTTACATAGGAGCAAGTGAGGTAAGGCCTGGTTTGGGTGGACTTGTTATGGGCTAAGTGCATAAGACAGGGGTATGAGGAGGGTTTTCAAGCTTTGTTAGAGTGATTGAGAATGGAGAATTAGATGAAGCTTAGAGAACTTGAGGGCTCGAGTCATATTTTGAGGTGGAACGGCAGACTGGTAAAAGATACCAAAGGGCCCTTGCGGGAGCAAACCAGGCCTACTGCAAGCCACACCCAGACCTCTGGGCCTCTTCTGTGGGTCCCACGCTCAAGCTCTGCAAGCGGTATCTAGCACTGCCATGCTCGGGCACCTTGTCTCACCTCACCTCACCTCCTTTGCCACTGCCCTGCCAACTAGGTTATGGCTGTCTGGAGTCTCAGGGGTATTCACTTGCCACTTGCCCAGCACAGTCAAAATTCATGAAAACTATAATACACACTCCCCACTGTTTTCAATCATGCCTTCAATTCTGGAAACTCAAGAACAACCTACGATAATAACTAGTTTTGAGACTGCTACCTTTCAGTTGCCTCCTAAGAAATCCAAGAGTTGCAATATATCTGACTACAAGCTTGGCAGCTTATTAGATCAATTCCTAGCCACAATAGAAGCACTAATAGAAGCCCGAATGGCTTCATCTCTGGCACAGACACCAGTATTCAATATGGAGAACAGTTTAAAGACCGTCCATCTAAGCCACCAAGGGAATTGTGCACCAGTTAGCCCTATAAGCCCAGTAAGTCCAACTCTGGCCTCTCTTACCTTTAAACAAGACACAATAGCCAAAGCTCTTCTTTGGCAATTACAGAATGATGGAACTTCAAATAGATCTAATGCAATCCATTGCCTCAAGTTAATAGGACCTAGGGATGAGATTTAGAAAATTAGAACATAAACTTGAACAGACAGATGTGGGTCAATTCTGGTTGTGTTCCCCACCAATTAATGAAATAAGCTCACCACCGGAAATTCTATGGGCGCTTCTAGACAGTTTTAAAAGTTCAACACAAACATCCAGAATAATCTCTTTGACCAACATTGGGAAAAAAACAGCTATCCCTCCAAACAACTATAAATCACAACACTCTATTATTAGTAGAACCAGTGTCTCCCCGTACAACCAACCCAATAGATAACCGCCCAACAAATAAGATCTTTTACTAGAAATCAGGACCCCAGTGACCAACCTTCAATAGATGAAAGTGCATCTTTCCAAGGTTCACAACCTCTGCTCCCAAGGGGTCCTGCGACTTTGCCTATTCTTTCGCGAAGAGTGAAAAAGAGACTAAAAAAAATATTTTTAAAAAGCGTCTACTAAAACAGAGACTGCCGACAGCCGGGCCACACAACACACCAAATATAATTCTTATTCTTCAGGCAATCAGTAGTCTCCCTGACCCCTGGTTTCAATGGGGGACTGTTAGACCTGGCACCATTGGCGTGGGGCTCCCTTCCATTTTTTGCTGTTGCCTCTTATGTTTTTGCTGGTTTTAGATGCTTTTGGGCACTCTACCACTGCAGTTTAGTGCCACAGTACAAGTGCTCCCTATGGTAAATTGATATATGGATTAGTGACTCCATGATTGGCTTGTTTGGTTTACTGTCAGACCCTAGTACAGTGCACTGCGTGCGCCCAGGGCTTGTAAATCAAATGATGCTGGTGGGCTTGCAGCACTGGTTGTGCCACCTACCGGAGAAGCTTGTAAAGTGTGTCTCAGGCCTGCCACTGCAGAGCCTGTGTGCAGTCTGGTACTGCCATGTTGACTGGGCAAATGCACCCATTTGCCAGTCCTTAAACCTTCCTGGTTATACATATAAGTCACCCCTATGGTAGGCCCAAGGGCAGGGTGCATTGTAGGTAAAAGGTAGGACATGCCCTGATATGTGTGGCATGTCCTAATAGTGAATTACAGCCATTTTCGTTTTTCACTGTTGCAAGGCTACCTGTTCCCCATAGGCCAGAATGGGCAGTTTGATTATAAAATCTTATAATCCCAACTGACTCAGGTAATTAGGTAGAAATTAGAGTTTAGTATGCCTGAACTCAGAATGATAAAATACATCTTTTAGTGAAGTTGGTTTTAACATTCTGTGTTTGAAAATACCACTTTTAGAAAGTAGGTATTTTCTTGACCAACTATCCAAGCATGCCTCTGCTAGGTTATGTATTCCTTGTCTGGAGTTTGAGTGACAGGGGCTGGGGGATTCCAGGAGGCAGGGTGAGTCAGCAGAAGGGCTGAATAGAGAGATCTGCATGCAGATGGGTGGGAGGAGTTGCACCTGGGACCTGAATAGGGCTGTGCCTTACCTCCACAATGCTGGCTCCACCTCCTGTGGTGCGTCTGATGTCCCTGGCCTGCACTGTCAAAGGAAGAAAAGGAGTCCTGTAAACAAAGTGCTCCAGGACTGACCAGAACTGGTTTGGGCTAGGCAAAGGCCTCTCTGCCTTCAGAGAACAAAGGGAAAATGAGTATATATATTGGGACCCAGACACAAGAACTTTAGATCACTTCTGGGAATCAAGACGAACCTTTGCTGAGGAGAAGAACCAGGAAGCTGAAGGAGGAGACTACCCCTGTGCTGTGTGTTTGGGGGTTGGCCTGCAGTGATTGCTTCATTGCCAAAGAAAGTAGAAAAGGACTGAGTGTGCTTTCTATCATCTTGAAGAAGAATCTCCAAGGAATTGAACCAGAGTTTGCCTCCTGCCTGCAGTCTCAGGGATACAAGACTTCACCAACCAGCTCCCCCCTGGATTCCCTTGCTGGGAATTGAACTGCCTGCTGTTGTGCTGGGCCTTCTGAGAGACTGCTTGTCGCTGGGAGCTGGAAGCGCGACGCAACAATGAGAAGTGTGTCGCCACCGCAGCAGCTGTCGTTGCATCACCGAAGAAGCGAGCCATCGCTGCCGCTGTCATCATCGCATCGCCAAAGCGCGGCACATCACCGGAGACGCGGGCCGCCGCCACAGAAGTCGCTGTCGCATCACCGGAGAAATGCGTTGCAGGGCCTGTCGCGGCTCCAAAGATCATCGACTCACAGCACGGCCATCGGGCGTGCACGCATCACACCAACGTTGTTACATCGCAACCAAGACGCCATTTTGTCGCATCGCACCGGAGAAGAGTATCTCATCGAGGTGCCATCTCGTCGCATCGTACCGGAGAGCAGTAAGAAACCGACGCATCACCTCCCCACACAGTAAGGAAGCAAGCATCAACTCCCCTGCGCAGCAGTAAGGAACTGACACATCCACTCCCCTGCGTGTAAGGAACCGACGCATCACCTTCCCTGCGACCCTTTTGTTTTCTTTGCATTACACATTCAAGGTACATTGAGAGTAAAGTGTCACATTTACAACTTGAGAGAACTGAGCTATTTGATAACATTTTAAAGTCTATTTTTGAGTACAGTATTGTGGATTTTTGTTGTTTGGTCTTGTGTTAAGTCTATATAATAATACTTATTTTTATAAATACAACCTGTGTGGTGTCCATCTGTAGTGTTGTCACTGTATTACTGTATGTGTTCACAAATACTTTACACACTGCCTCTGAGATAAGCCTGCCTGCCCATGCCAAGCTACCAAGGAGGTGAGCAGGGGTTATTTTAGGAGTGTAGCCCCTTACCCTGACTCGATGCAAGGGTCCCTATTTGGTCAAAGGTACCTACCTCTGCCAACTAGAGACCCCCAAATCTAACAGGGACATTGCAAGTACTGCCACATATGGGCAGCAGGTAGGTGGCAGATTAATGGTAACTAGCTCCTGTGAAGACATATTAATATTAGATAGATGTTTGTTATTTAGTCTCCTCAAGTGTTGGCCCACAAAATGTATGATTGTAGCAGACTCAATATTAGCCTCTTGCACACCACCATCCACATTACCCACTAGAGCCTGACTAGGATAAGCCATAACCTCAGCAGGGGGAAGCGGGCCACCTACTACATTTTTCTGCCTCGGATCTAATACTGGTGGCCCCTCCCCCTTGCTGTACCCAATGTTTCGCCGAAATAAATGACATTTTTTATTTCATCCTCCAGCCTCCCCAGTCTCTCTTTTAATAAGTCATTTATAACAGCTGTTAGCTTCTCCCAGAATGGTGCCCAGGCTGGTTTATCCATAGAATTACAGTGATCAGCCATCCCTTGCTAAAAAGATAAATGTGGGGAGCTCATATTAACAGTAATATCGTTTGTGTCTTTCTTTTGCGTTTAGCTGAGGGTGGGCTAGCTATGGCTTTGGCTGTAGCGACCTGGCATGGAGGTATTGGAAGTGCCACCGTTTCTAACACAGTAGGTGGTTGACAAGTTTGATATTATCTGCCCCTCTGGCGGATCCAGTAGTCTGCCCATCATGATCATTATCCAGGTCAAACTGATCCTCTGTAGGTACTATACACTCAACCAGCTCATTTTGCCTATTCGCACTCCGGGACATGCGTCGTTCAGCTAGGTATATTTCTTTAGATATAGCACCCACCGCACAAGCAAGGAAAGTGTCTATAGTGGATCGCATAGGAGTAATAGTTGGTTCTGCTGATGACTTTACACCTTCGGCCTTACGTTTACCTATACTGCTAATATATACTGGCTAACAAAAGCACCACATAGTACAAGGAAATATACACAGGAAGAACGACTTACTTCATGCTGGTCCCCTTAAAGTCTTGTGGAAGGATTCTTCAACTGACAATGATGCCCCAACAATAATTATAAGGGCCACTAGATGGAACCAAAACAACAAGAGAGTAGGCACAGCCCGGCTTCAGTCAGTCGCTGACGGGCGCAGATGGGCCGCTCTTGGCCTGGTCTTTGCCCGGGCAGATGCCCGGGACCGTTCTGCATGTAACACATGCAGCAGGAAGCCATCTGCCATTTTGACAGCCCCTCTGGGTGTGAAAAAGCACATAGGCGGCCTCCTGCCGCATGGATTTAGGGGTGAGTGGTCCAGCTCCCTCAACAGCAAGGAACACAGCGAGAGTCCAGCCACCCTTTCGGCTGCTCCTATTGGTGCGAGAAAGCATGTAGGCGGCTTCCTGCCGCAGGAATTCTGAGGCAAGAAGTCCAGGCCCCTCAACAGCGTGGAACTAAGTCACAAGAACAGTGGGAGTCGACCGTCTTTTTGACAGTGCCTCCAGGTGCGAGAAAGGAAGTCCGGCTGTCCTTTAGACAGCCTCTCCGGGTGTGAAAAAGCACATAAGCGGCCTCCTGCCACAGGGATTCTGGGGCGTGTAGTCCAGCCCCCTCAGCAGCAAGGAACTTTGTATCCCACACAGCGGGAGTCCAGCCACTGTTTTGACAGTGCCTCTGGGCACGAGAAAGCACGTAGATGGCTTCCTGCCACAGGGATTCTGGGGCAAGTAGTCCAGCTCCCTCAACAGCGAGGAACTCTGTTCGCATATATTTTCATCCATTGTTATTTCAGTTTCGCTAGTAGGTGTACCTGTATTGCTAACTATACTTATACATGTTTGAGTTTTATGTATATAATTGTTTATTGTTTTGACTTCTGCCCTTTTTTGTTATTTAGGAGTGCTCTTTTGAATGAATTTATTTGTATTGTATTTATATCTATGGGAGTTACTTCAAATGCAACATAATTTGTATACTGTTCACAAATTCTAAAATAAATTGCATTAGTCATTCGAAGGTCATTAGTTGAGTAATTCATGTACCATTAGGGTGAGGCATTTCTGTGTTATCTCGGCTATGGGAGTTAAATACAAAGTCTGTATGGATATATGTGTTAATTAAAATCAGATATGCATTCATGCAAAGTAATATGCCTGAATGTAAATTCAGTGTTAAATTTAATGCAGTCTTATCTGCATAGAAAGGATCAATACAATCTAGTATGTTACCATAACAAGGTCTAATTGAATCTATGATATTATTGTGTTGTATGTGATGAGGTAGGTCATCTGCATGCATAAATATTTCTTTAGAGTCGAATTCATTTTGGTGTATAAATCATCTCCTAGCTCCATAATATAATGTAAATCATTTGAATTCCATACATGAACAGGTTTATAGTATTTATTCATAATGCCCTATTACTTACTGGTAATCTTCATTACTCCTGGTCCTGTTGTCCTCATCCCATTCATTACAAGTGAGGTAACCCTATCTCACCAACAGAAAAAAGAACAGAGGAATGCTGGACCCCTACCCATCCCCTCCCACTGGGAATACATAAGTGTATTTACCCTGCATTCCCTCTGAACTACCAAGCCCCAGATAAAGGCCGGCAATCCGATAGTGGATTAATGAACGGGACAAGGACCAGGTATAATGAAGGTTACCGGTAATTAATACAGCATTACCCCCAGGTCTCTCCTGTCCTCTTCCTATTCATTATAAGTGAGAGCACCCAAGCAACCCACCGGCATTCATCAACAACAAACCACCAGAACACAAGGGCGACTGCAACACCCAGTGATTTATTGGAACACAGAAGCAAGACATCACAAACGTATTAGAAGATGCCCATGTAGCAGCCCTAAGATGTCAGACAGGGAAATCCCCTGCACCTCAGCCCAGGTGGCCACCATACCACAAGTAGAACACTCCTGTAGCCCAGCCAGAGGAGGGGAACCAGAAAGGGAGTAAGCCCACTCAATGACCTGTTTAAACCAACAGCCAAAGGATGAAGAACAGGCCTTCCCCCATGAGAGGAATCCCCAAAAGACACAAACAGGGAGTCCGACTTCCGGAAAGGATGAGTCCGATCCAGATAGACACGCAAAGCATGACTAACATCCAGCAATACCCAAGGAAAGTCATCCCCAGACACCATACCCATGATCAAAGCAGGCAAAATCACCTCCTAGGAATGATGGAACTGTGAAGGCACCTTGAGGACAAAAGAGGAATCCAAACGCAAGACCATCGCCGCCTCATAAAAAGACAGGAAGGACATCCACGTCATCAAAGCCCCTAACTCACCAATGCGCCTGGCCAAAGTGATGGCCACCAAAAAAACTACCTTCAACATGACAAACTTAATGTCCACCTCAGCCAAAGGCTCAAATGGAGCCACAACCAAAGCAAGCAACAACATAGGAAGGGCCCACCAGGGGATCAGGGGCCGCACCAAAGGATGGGAGAAAGAAAAACCCCTCAGGAAAACTTTAGAGCAAAACGTCCACATCGGCCAAATGGTCCTACAGTGAACAAAATGCCTTAATTGCAGCCCACCTAGTCCTCAAGGTGGAAACAGACAAATGCTTCTCGAACCCCTCCCATAGAACACTCCAGGGAGGACAACTCAAGAGCATGACACCAGCGCTGGAAATTCCCCCATTACCACCTATTTAACTTGAGGGTCAAAGCCCCCTGAGACTGCTTGATAGCCAAAGCTAAATGCTCAGGATACCCCGATGCTGCCACCCTTGCCTCTTACACCTCCACACCGACAGCCGCAGCCGGATGAGAGGCAACATCAGAGTTGTCTGCAGGGGACTCAAAAAGCAAGGGAAAAACCACAGCCCCTGAACCAACAAGAGTCTCAGAGTGTGAAACCAAGACCAATGAGGCCAAAAGGGCACCACAACCACCACCTCCCGAGACTCCTGTACCAGGTGAGCAAGGAACCAGGGAATCAGGGAAATGGGCAGGAAGGCATACAACAGTGATGGCCAAGGAATGGTCAAAGCTTCCACCCCCCAAACCACCACCGGACAAACCCAGGAACAAAACTTAGAAAGCTGAGCATTGTGCCTGGAAGAAAACAGTTCGAGGAAGGGAAGACCAAACCTCTTGCACACCAGCCAAAAGATCTCTGGGGTCAGAGACGACTCCTGCCGGGGGGGTGGAGAGAAACAACTAAGTGCATCCGCTACCCCATTGTCCACCAACTGGATGTGAACACCTGCCAGAGACAACAGGTGCCCTTCCACTCAACAAAACAGGGGAACTTCCACAGCATTCAGAGACTGGGACCAGATCCCACCTGATGATTCAGGTAGGCCTGTGGAAACCCTAGCCTGCCCTGGAAACAGCTGCCAACACCCTCCCATTGGAGAAGTGCCTCCCCTCCAGGAGAGACCAATACCCCAGCAGAAATCCAGACTCCTTCGTCGCCCCCACACCGAAAAGCACTGGCATACAGAGAGGAGATGGCTGCAACTGCATCCCCGGAAAGATTGGCCAACACTATCCAACACTGCAGGGCACGGAGGAGGGATGTGGACACTGGAACCTGAAGGTCGAGGTCCGGAGAGAAAGTATCCCAACAGTCCAACGGTTTCACCCACAGTGGCGGGAGAAGAAAGTGTACCCAAGGCACCGTGAACACAGCCAATGCCTTGATCCCCAGAATCCGCAAACAGAGCTCAACCAGAAAGGAGGCTCCCCTCAAGACCCATTGAGTAAGGTTACCCGATGTCACCGACCAGGAGCACGTCAAGAACAGCCTGTTCAGATCTGTGCAAAAGCAGGCACTGATAAATGTCAAGTCATGAAAGGGACCCTGGATGAGTTCAGCAGAAACCCCCTGATTGATCAGCAGCTGATCCTAAGATGGGGCATGGATCAGCGATTCGTCGAGGTAAGGTTAGAGGAGGATGCTCTGGAGATCTAACAAAGCCACCAACGTAGCCACCACTTTGGTGAACACCCTTGGGGCAGATCAAGGCCAAAGGGTAGGACACAGAACTAAAAATGATGGCCACAAAGGCAAAACCTTGGGAATCTTTGATAGCTGGATGAATTGGGAAATGATAGTAAGCATCCTGCAGATGAAATGCCCCGGGAGAACCAACGGGATTACCCTTTGAAGAATCTCCATCTTGAAAGGCAGGCAAACAAACTTGTTTAGAGCCTTCGAGTCTAGCCCCAGATGGTACCTCCCCTGTCAATTTGGCCACTAGAAAGATTAAGGAATCAAACCCCATCCCCCTCTCCAGAGGAGGCACCAGCTGAATAGCCCCTTTCTGCAGGAGTGACCCAATTACCAGGGACAACTCGGTTCTCCAGGTCAGGCAAGATGGTCATTGAGTCAGATGAACTCTATGTGCACAATTTCCAACACCCAGACATCTGAAGAAGACTGCAATCAGGCCGGAGGAAAGCGATGAATCCCTCCTCCTACCAACAATTCCGGTTCGTCCATCATATAGTTAGGAACTAGGCTTCAGCTGGGGAGACTTTGCATTTCTTTCCCAACCTCGCCAGAAGAAAACCTCCCATGACTCCTAGGAAATTCCCATCTAGAAGGGGGATTTGGGCTTTGAAGACCCTTTATCTGTGGAGGACTGCTTCAAAGAAAAGGAGTGCTCCGTTTACTTAAAAAGGTTTGTTCAACTTGCCGTCTAACTCTTCCCAAAACATCATAGCCCCTTGGAAAGGCAAACGCAGGGCAGAGGCCTTTTGAGTGGAATCAGTTTTCCAATCTTGCGGCATGCTGTCCTAAATAGTGTAAATAAACACATGAGATTTGGGAAATTTAACTGGTCATTTGCTATTGGATGGCAACTGGAATAATGTGGTTGGGGAGGGTCAAAACAGTGGCAGGGTTGAGTAATTTATACAGGAAGGATAGTCTAAATATGTTGCAATATGTGGCATGCGGTGTAATAGTATTATTTTATAATATTTATGCATGTTAACACTGTTTGTGCATTAGATGTACCTTATTAGTACAATTTTAACACCTAAATATAGCAATGTGTTTGCACAGTGCCCGTGGTGATGGGTGTACAGCCAGCAGTTTATTGCAGTGCTGAGATAGTACTATAATAGTGTTAGGGAAGATAAAGATATGTGGGTAGGGGAACCACCAAGTATAACATTATGTAAGATTAGCAGTGAGCTTTATTAGAGTACTAAGAACAGAAGGCAATATTTGTACATATTTCTTAGTGTTTGCACACGCATGAGGTCTTCTCGATAAATTAATCCCTTGCTCAACCCTTTCTAGCTGGCAGCAAGCTAGCAGGCTTACCTAAGAGACTGGTGCGAAAGCATTTAAAAACACCAATACATTATAAAAGAAAGACAGATCAAACAATAAAAGTCCAAACCCAATAAAAAAAAAAAGATGATATTTTAACCCCTTCGCCGCGGCGGGAATTCCGCCGCGGCGCTGGGGGGTGCGGGGGGGCAGCACGGTGGCCCGGTGCTCATGACGGAGCCGCTCCGTCATGAGCCACAGTTGAGCTGTGCTCATGACGGAACGGTTCCGTCATGACTCCGCCCAGTTGCGTTGTCCCCCCGCACAGCCGGGGAAACAGCGCCGCGTGGGCGGAGCGGCCGCCAACGGTCGTGTCATGACGGAACCGTTCCGTCATGAGCACACGGCAACCGTGGCTCATGACGGAGCGGTTCCGTCATGAGCGGGGAAGGGGTTAAAGAAGAAACAGACACCAAAACAACAAAAATTAAATGTAGTGAACCAGAGATATAAAATGGTAAAGATTAAAAGTAAAACTAGCGCTTAGAAGCAAATACCGCTCAAAGGGTTAAAAAAGGTCACACTGTACCGGAACAAAGTCCAGAGTTCAGACCACCTACGACATAAGGCTTTTACACTTATTTATTTATCTAACTGAACCCCTTTTTGTTTTTGCGACCTTATTACCCATGGTAAGTCACTACTTATCAGTACTAATAATCCACTTTCCAACATTTGGGTGCCGATTACGATCCTGGAAAAACCAGGTACGAACCGTCGGACGGAGCATATTCTCCGTCCGACGCGTACCCGGTCGCAAAAATATACAAACATGGAAGTACGATTCGCAAGGAAATACTATTTCCGTACGATTCGTACAAAACACCGACCGACGAAAATATACATACAAATGTGATCCGGGAAAGCGCCGACGTGACGTCGGGACGCACGCAGCCTGCCTTCCACGAACCAGGAAGTACGATTCGCACCGACGTCATCCCGCACGGAGAATATTTTCCGGCAGCCAAAAACTGCCAGGAAATCAGGACAACTCGAACAAGGAGTACCTGCACGCGATGGACAGACATGGACCCGAACCTACGTGTCAACCCGGCCCTCATAGCAGTCGACCTCCTCTACAGGTTCCGACGCAGACGCCGCAGAAGGTCAGAACAACAAAGGGAGGGGGAAAGGGGGGTGGGGGGGCAGGAGCAGGGGCAGGCCACAAAACCCCCACCCAAGTCACACAGCACACATGCCCTGGACATACCTGACCCCCAGGCCCTGGTCACTACGAGGGGGTGGGGGCGTGTCCAGCAAAGCCAGCGTCCGCCACAACGGAAGTGGTTGACGATGCGAACCGGTAACACAACAATACAGGTACGTCCCGTACCCACGCCTTAAGAGCGTGGGTACGAGTCGTACCATGCCCACACCTACGTCACCCCAACAATGGCGGGACGGCTCGTACCCACGTGGCAAAGGCCTGGGTACGGCCCGCACAAGCATTCCACAGCGTGGGTACGGATATGTACGGACTGTACCCCCACCCGCGTATGCATGGAGCGTACCCCCCACCCCAACAGTGTACGTACGGACCGTAACACCACCCCCGTATGTATGGAGCGTACCCCCCACCCCAACAGTGTACGTACGGACCGTAACACCACCCCCGTATGTATGGAGCGTACCCCCCACACCAACAGTGTACGTACGGACCGTACCCCCACCCGCGTATGCATGGAGCCAACCCCCACCACAACAGCGTATGTACGGACCGTAACACCACCCCCGTATGTATGGAGCAAACCCCCCACCCCAACAGTGTACGTACGGACCGTACCCCCACCCGCGTATGCATGGAGCCAACCCCCACCACAACAGCATATGTACGGACCGTAACACCACCCCCGTATGTATGGAGCGTACCCCCTACCCCAACAGTGTACGTACGGACCGTACCCCCACCCGCGTATGCATGGAGCCAACCCCCACCACAACAGCGTATGTACGGACCGTAACACCACCCCCGTATGTATGGAGCGTACCCCCCACCCCAACAGTGTACGTACGGACCGTAACACCACCCCCGTATGTATGGAGCATACACCCCACCCCAACAGTGTACGTACGGACCGTAACACCACCCCCGTATGTATGGAGCGTACCCCCCACCCCAACAGTGTACGTACGGACCGTAACACCACCCCCGTATGTATGGAGCGTACCCCCCACCCCAACAGTGTACGTACGGACCGTAACACCACCCCCGTATGTATGGAGCGTACCCCCCACCCCAACAGTGTACGTACGGACCGTAACACCACCCCCGTATGTATGGAGCGGACCCCCCACCCCAACAGTGTACGTACGGACCGTACCCCCACCCGCGTATGCATGGAGCGAACCCACACCCGTGTATGTTCTAAGCATACATATCCTGATATAGGAGGGTTGGGTGCAGAGTCCTCCCAGCAGTGGCCGGACATAAGAGGGATGGGTGCAGAGTCCTCCCAGCAGTGCCCAGACTCAGGAGGGGTGGGTGCCTAACACTTCCAGCAGTGCCCGGACATAAGAGGGGTGGGTGCAGATTCCTCCCAGCAGTGCCCAGACACAGGAGGGGTGGGTGCAGAGTCCTCCCAGCGGTGCCCAGACACAGGAGGGGTGGGTGCAGATTCCTCCCAGCAGTGCCCACACATAGGAGGGGTGGGTGCAGATTCCTCCCAGCAGTGCCCAGATACAGGAGGGGTGGGTGCAGAGTCCTCCCAGCAGTGCCCAGACACAGGAGGGTTGGGTGCAGATTCCTCCCAGCAGTGCCCACACATAGGAGGGGTGGGTGCAGATTCCTCCCAGCAGTGCCCAGACACAGGAGGGGTGGGTGCAGAGTCCTCCCAGCAGTGCCCAGACACAGGAGGGGTGGGTGCCTAACACTTCCAGCAGTGCCCGGACATAAGAGGGGTGGGTGCAGATTCCTCCCAGCAGTGCCCAGACACAGGAGGGGTGGGTGCCTAACACTTCCAGCAGTGCCCGGACATAAGAGGGGTGGGTGCAGATTCCTCCCAGCAGTGCCCAGACACAGGAGGGGTGGGTGCCTAACACTTCCAGCAGTGCCCGGACATAAGAGGGGTGGGTGCAGATTCCTCCCAGCAGTGCCCAGACACAGGAGGGGTGGGTGCCTAACACTCACAGCAGTGCCCCTGGAAAGAAAAGGGTGGAGTACCCACAGGTCCAATGGCCACAAATGTCAGTCAGGTGCACAAAGACCCTGCAGTACATGTACCACATGTGTGCGAGGCTGGGAGTATACACATGCATAGCGCCGAAAAGAAAACATGTCCACATGTCAACAGTCTACATACACAAGTACAGTGACCACCAAGGATGCCACGAATGATGCAGGTGGAGACATCGCTCAGCATGCATGGCCCAAGTCTAACGAGTCCGTCACACACCCAGCCAATGTAGACACAGCTCAGCACCACATATTGGAATGACCCTGCAGGGAAGATGTCAGGTTACACAGAGGAAGGAACACACCTTGGGACGATGTCACCATGCAGTAACTGCTTACATGAACAAAGTTATGTAGCCAACAGCTTGTGATGGCACACAGATACCAGGGTCCACCCTATGACCAGCACAAGACTACAATTCCCACACACCCAACACATTACCACCACCCAAAATAATGGAGCAGGTCCACCAACAGCAATACCAGATAAACAGTAGTGTTCTATTTAAAAAATAAAATAAATGCTTTATTCAGCAGGATCTAACTAAAAATCCTTATAAATGTCAATATATACAAGGCCCATAGGGCAGTCCATGACTCCAATCCGGAAGGGGGACACAGTGGGCCGTGTGTCCCCTAGCTTGCCTGCACAGTCAGACTCCTTTGTCTTCCAGAGGGGGCGGGGCATCATGTGGGGGGGAAGGACCAGGCACCGCAGGGACATGAGGGCGAAGGGTAGGCGTCGTGGGTGCAGGGACGGAGGACTCCACCACAGGGGGTGGGGCAGCGCCAAAGGTGGAGGTCAGGATGGCGCTGCACACCTTAGCAAGGTCCCCCAGCGTCTCCCCTGCACCCGAAGGAACCACAGGCCCCAAGGAGGGAAGGGGGTCAGAGGGATGGGTCGCAGCGCCACTGGGGGAGGGTGTGGACAGGGGAGGGGCCTCAACTCCCCTGCCGGTGTCCTGCCTCCACCGCTTGCGGGGTGGTGCCACACTGGGGCTGATGGACAGACTGGGCAGGACTGACCCTGCATCCGACTCTTGGCCAGGAGAGCTGAGGGGAGGGGATTTGGAGGGAGTGGATTTTGTGGAATGCGGACTCCCACTCTGGCTGCGTGTCTTACGTTTGCCCCCCGACCCAGTGGGTGTGCCTACTTCACCCTGTGTGTGCGTGCCAGGTGGTGTGCGTTTGACCTTCCCTGCTGGTGTGGTGCTTGTGTCTGTTGTGGTGGGTGCATGCTGACGTCTGGGTGTATGTGGGACAGGCATGGGAGTGGGAAGTGTGGATGGTTCAGGGGTAGGGGGTTGGACGAAGCGCTGCAGGAGACCCACTGCTGCAGTCAGTGTCGAGTCAATGGACCTCAGCAAGTTGCGTTGGTCAGTCTGCGACGAGAAAATGCCCTCCAAGTATGCCTCCATGTTGTTTAGCACTTGGCTGTGGCCATGGAGGACATTAAGCATCGCAGCCTGACCAACCTGCAACTGCCGCTGGATGTCCACAGACTCGGCATTGGTGGCAGCAGTGGAGACAGGGGCAGGGGGTGCGGTGCCTGGCAGGAAGGAGACATGTGGTGACCGGGCACGCTGGAAAGGGACACGAGCAAGTGGGAGGCGGCTGATGGCAATGGAGGGGGCGGGGAGAGATGTTGTGCCGCTGTCAGCTGGTGGTGCAGCCTCCGCCCACTCGGAGAGCTCAGCCTCGGACCCGTCAGCTTCATATTCTGTGGTGGCACTGGACAGGTCCTCCGCCTCACTCCACTCCGCCTCAGTTCCACTCGATGTGCCAGCCAAGATGTCACTGTTGGCACTGGTGCTCGGTCCCTCCGCACGGTCTATGCTGATGTCTCCATCCGTGTCCCCCGACGATGCTGTGGGCAAGGTGAAGAGACAGGAATTAATCATACACCTGTATACATATGTCACATGAGTCCAATCTACATAGGTTACAGTGCATAGCCTGAAAAGAAAGATGAGTAACATCTACAATACAAGGTACATATGTAGGCCCTGCAACACACAGTTGGTTGACCCACCATGCCACTGAAAAACTATGGAGAGCATGACACAATAGCAAATGACATGAAATGGATTTTGACAGAGGAGCCAGGCTTTGGGGACAATCCAGCACTGCATCTGCACCACACAGCGTTGCCGAAAATAGGGATGAGCAGGGACCATATCCATGAACTTGAGGCACATGCTGCAAAGGTAATACTGAAAACATGCCCACCATGACTGGCTCACTGCACCATGAGTGTATGTCCAGACAAACATAACACACTGGCCAGACCTAGCAAGGAGATTTCAGGTTTTGACATGTAGTCCTTTCCCGCACCAACCACCCCCTACATGAGACAATTTGCTGAGACACAGGAAGCACTTACATCTCTTAGTCTGGGTGAAATACACATGGGCTGGAAAAATGCAAGATTGGACACAAAATACCCAAGGTGCGCCTGTCCAAATAATCATGTACAAATGGGCATCATCAGATGATTGTAACAAGACACACAGGCACTGGCCACCGTGAGTATGAACAAGGAAAATCAGGTCAGGCTGTACAGTGGACACTTGTACTACATTTTACGTCAATATACATGGTGCCAGGGGACAATGGCACAGAGCACAACCTATGCTGTAGACACTGAGAGTGTCCACATTTTGTGATGACACCTAGGAAAATATGCCCCAGGGGACAGTAGTGGCCACACAACTCCATGGTCCTGAATGGGAATGACTGCAACACACGCCACCATCCCTGCACTATGCGTATCGCACACTCATGCACATCATGTCACAGGCCACAACATAGGACATGCGTGCTGTAAGGCATGACACTTGAGAGACTAACTCCCATGTCTGGACTCAGCATCAGTGCCAACTGACATGGAACCCACAAGTACTGAACTGGACAGGGCACAGGCAAGGTCCCAAAACCTGTTACACACCACCCCCACACATGATGCTACAGGCATTGTTCACGTGGATAAACTGCCAGCCTAGATAACCTTGTGAAGGAGTGACGACACACAGACCAGGGAACACATTGCAAGGAGGGGAAGGGAGGCAGGAGAGCACCGCTATACTGTGGGTAACAGGATCTGCACAGCACATTTAAACCCTGGCAGTGTATCCATGCAACTGCGCACTTACAAATGCTGGTGACACACAACAAACACACATGTACCTACCCCCTTCCTGCTGCTGCTTCTCCTGTAAGCGCCTGTCCAAGTCTGGAAAGACCACCGCCAGCACACGCTTGTGGATGTGGGTCAGACGGCGGCGCCCACGGTTCTTATGGGTCTCAGGTGAGTCCCCCAGCAGGACCCGTGCGATCCTCCGCGTCCAGCACCGGATAGCCTGCCAGCGTTTTCTCACCTGGGCCAGGCGCCGCTTGCGACCCTCCGTCCTCCTCACGGCACTGACGGCGTTCATCCAGATCTGCTTCTTGGCAGAGGCGCCTACCTGTGAGGATGAACAAGTGACACTACATCAATACACCTGGCACATGTCACAGAGACACATATTAGAACAAATTTGCTGGTTACAACAAGGCATAGTATGCAGCCAACGCATTGCACCTTTGTCATAGGGACATTATCCTCTGGGGAAGGGCAAAAGCAGTACGTGCCATTGAAAGTACACAGGTGGAATGAGGGCAACGACACAATCAATGATCCAGGCTCACACTGTGCATCACAAGCTACACCAGGATTATGTGCAGCACCTCAAAGCAGTCACATGCCACAGGCCACTGACGCTACCTCAGCAGAGTACACAGACACACACAGGCACAGGACATTCCCCTGCCATTGCCAAATGCAGCTACAAACCTCACTCTGCACATGTGCCACTAGACGTGGGGGGGGCTCACAGGTGTGGGGCTGGCTCTGCACGTCAGACACACAGCACTGCCTACTGCTCACATCAGATGGGCAGGGTATATCCATCCCTCATGCAGCTTGGGTGCTACACTCCACATATGCACCCACTCACATGACAGGGGACTGTGAGGAAGACGACGGAGCGGACCGGAAGTGGGGCAGGTCGGAGCCGCTGAATGCCGCTCCGGAAGCAGGACGCGGTCTAGTCTCCGACTCGGCCTTGGGGGCGGGGCCAGAAACGGAAGAAAACGCACGGAGACAGACGCGAGGGGAGAGAAGAAGAGAGGAGAACGAGACCGGAGAGAAGAGGGAGAGAAGGCGCGAGGACGACGGAGAGAACAAGGACAAAGGCAAGCGACGACGGGAAGGAGCACCGGAGGCGGAAGGCGAGACGAGAGACGACGAACCCAGGAGAGGGGTATATACTGCGAACAAACCCGGTGGGCAGAGGAGAGGAGAAGACGCCCCGGGTCCCAGCGCCGCGGTCCGTGTAACGGGCCGTGGCTCAAGGCGAGTGAATCTTAGGGGACCTTTCGGGTGGGGTCGGTGGAGGTATTAAGGGGAGTGGGCAGGCACTAGAACCCGTGTGAGACCAGACCTAACTCCCTCACTTCCCTATCCTCACACACGCGTCGAAGGTGGTGGTAGCACAAGCATATACCTGCATAAGTATCCCTGACTAAAACCTGGTTCCTTTTGTTGTTTTTCCTATCTACTCTCACCTGCCGAGCACCAAGAAGCAAGACCCCCCCCTGGACATCACAGACCCGAACCCGCGAGGAAGAACCCAGAGACAGTGAAGGAAACTGTTTGTTGTACTGAGGCTATTTAGTTTTGTTGCATTACGCCTATCTCCAAGAACTGGCATAGGAAGAAAAAATAAATAAAAGTCCGATACCTGCACCTGTTGAACTCAGAGAGTTTCTTTAGTTGGTCCACTGCCCATTAGGAACCCCGACTACCACAGGGACTTACACACACACCGATGTCCAGGGTACGAACACATCATGTGGACACTCTCAGCACAGGTACACAGAACTAACACACATCTGTGGGTACAGTCACCTGTCACACTGGGCTGACCACATAATCACATGAGGACTGTAGAGGCAACATTCCCAGGAGGATAAGACAGGCAGAATGTGGCATGCACCATGCTGTGATTGTCACAGTAAACACAATGCAAGTGAGGAGGGCAGAAATGCACCACAGCATGCTCTGGCTGGGAGACATCAGGCATTCCCCCCCTGGGACCCCCCCTACAGTACATTGCATGTGTGTCACACCTGGACACAATGCCAGAAGTCACAGTCACAGAAAAGGGACACAGTCTGTGCTAGTGGACTCTGCACTCACCTGATACCCTGGTCGCCCATACAGCAGGGGGTACTGTGGGAGGATCACATCCAGCAATGCCAGGTTCTCCTCCAGGGTGAAATGCTGGGCCCTCTCCACAGACCTTGACATGGTTCCAGGGAATCACGAGCAGCAGCAGGGTCGTAGAATCCAAAGATGTGCAGGCAAGTGCTCTCTCATGGGACCTGGCTGCCTATATCTGCCTTGCTGGCCTGTTTCATGCACAGGAGTACAGAGTGATTGGTCACTCACATTTGCATCCTATGTTTCCTCCAATCCCTTTAAATCTAGCACAGTCAGTGTTTTTTTTTTTTCCTTGAGCATGATGTCAACTCCACAACCACTTTGCAACAAAGTAGATTCATTCAAACCGACTTTTGCTGTGCACCTGCAGAAAAAAATTCATACTTTAAACTTGGTCTCCATGACAACCAGCATGCATGTAGGCCTTTATACTTGTCCCTCATGTGTCCCCTATGTAATTTGGAGATTCACACACAGGTACGGTGCGTTCCGGGGCCCTAGGGCACCCCAAATGCATAGCAACGGCCCGTACAGGCGCGTGTACGCTCCGTATCACTATGGGTACGCATACGCGAGCACACCCATAGTGATAGTGAGCGTACGCGCGTGTGTACGGTCCGTATCACTATGGGTACGCATACGCGAGCACACCCATAGTGATAGTGAGCGTACGCTCACTATCACTATGGGTGTGTCGCGTATGCGTACCCATAGTGATACGGACCATACACACGCGCGTACGCTCACTATCACTATGGGTGTGCTCGCATATGCGTACCCATAGTGATACGGACCGTACACACGCGCGTACACTCACTATCACTATGGGTGTGCTCGCGTATGCGTACCCATAGTGATACGGACCGTACACACGCCTGTACGCTCACTATCACTATGGGTAGGCCTATGGCAGCACTCCCATGGTGATAGGGAACGTACACACGCCCTCAGAGCGAATATACGGTGCCTTTCACACATAACAGTGGTGACAGGCAGCACACAGGAAGGAATAGAGCTGACATACTTGTCCATGGATGGACATCAAGGCATTGTCTGGGCAGTACTACCTGTGTGGGGCACAGGTGTGAAAGGCTGTGATGTGGCACATTACTCCTGAGTTGTGAAGGCAATAGATGTATGATGAGGTGTGTACAGATGTTATGTGTGACGGTGCAATATGTGCCAGACATGCCCTTAACTCCTTTGACATGTGTGCATGTCGTACTGCACACTTGGGATGAGCGTCACTGGCATGGCACAGTCAACAACACACGCAAGTCTCCCCTGATGCCCGCTACAGGGGTTACCACACCAGACATGTGACTACCCACGGTGCACGATGTTTCTATGTCATGTATGTGTGGTGTGTTCACATTAGCTTGATGTTGGTGTTTCCTCAAAAGCATCTGCTGTTGCAGCAACCAACATGTGTCTGTGTGTAGATGGCCATGGCACACTGTTACGCACACCAGGCCACATGTGGTATCGGATGTAAGGTGTGTATGTATGCATGGGACACGGAGTTGCGTAACAAGGACCTGTCGGCATCCTCTCAAAGTATGTGTGGTCAGTCATGACATGTACACCTTAATGGCAAGGTGTGTGGGCTGTCCTAGTGTAATGTCATGTGACCTGTGGCTCTAGTGTTCCGCTACCTGTCTCTGCAATCAACATCCTACTTCTGCTGATGTGTTGATGTATGTCACTCCTGTGTTGCGTCTGGCTGTTCACTTACACTGGGACACAGCTAGTCCCATGCCATGGGATGTGGAGGTTCACAATCTCCGTGTGTAGCTGGGTCTTGGTAGGAGTGTCACCTGGCAGCCATACGTGTCCAGGGCATGTAGCACATACCTGACTCCCTATGTAGCATATGTGTATTGACAGATTAACATGTGCTCAGTAGATATAAATTGTTGTTGTAGTGCACTTACTCTTCCTTGTCACTTCCAAATTACTGCAGAGCGCCGCCTCTTCCCCGACCAATTCCGGGCTTGGCTGACATGCGGGAGAATGACTGTATACGCTGCTACCGCTTCCCACAACCGTTGATTGAGGAGTTGACGGCAAGGCTGGCACCACACCTGCAACCGCTGCACAGGTATCCTACGGCACTGACACCCAAGCTGAAGGTAATGGCAGCCCTACATTTTCTTGCCACGGGTACCTTTCAATATACCATAGCTCATGTTGGTGGCATGTCCCAGAGCATGTTCAGCCGTGTGCTGCATGATTTCTTAGAGGCCATGTTGCTTCACCTGGATGAGTTCATCCATTTCCCAACTCCTGAACAGTTGACTGGGGTCAAGCGTGGATTCTATGCCCTGGGAGGGATGCCCCATGTCATTGGGTCCATAGATGGGACACATGTGACTTTGGTACCACCACAGGCACAGGAGGTAGCGTACAGGAATCGCAAACACTACCACTCCATCAATGCCCTTGTGGTGTGTCTTTCCAACAGGGTGATTTCACATGTCTGTGCTCGTTTTCCAGGATCAGCACATGATGCCTACATCATGAGGCGTAGCAGGGTGCCTGAAATGATGACGCAGCTGCGCAACGAACGAGCATGTGTTGTTGGTGGGTACACTCTGTCTGTCCTGTATTTTGCGTAGACTTCCAGCACGACCGCTTCTCCTGTCCTACTTATGTCCATGTGGTTTCCATGTAGGGGACGCTGGCTATCCCAACATGCCATGGCTGATCACACCTCTCCGCAACCCCAGCACGCCGGCCCAGCTCCGCTACAACACCGCCCATGGCCGGACAAGGCGAGTGATAGAGAGGACATTTGGCCTCCTGAAGAGCCAATTCAGGTGCCTACACAAGACCGGCGGCGCCCTCCCATATGCCCCGGCGAAGGTCTGCAAAATGTTCATGGTCTGCTGCATGCTGCACAACATGGCAGTTGAGAAAGCTGTGCCACTCATCCTGGATCAAAATGATCAGGACCATCCACCCGTGGAGGACGAAGGGCTTGGCAATGGGGCTAGTGATGTGGAGGATGTGGTTCCGCAAGAGGACATCCGGAGTCGGCTCATACGCGACTTCTTTGCTTAGTGGTGAGTACCAGTGTCTGAGTTTGCACCCATTGGTCCCCGTGTGGCATGTGTTGCCAAGTGTGTGTCCATCTGCATGTATGCCACGTGAGTCAGAGGTGTGTGTGGATGTGTCACTCGAGTGATGGTGCCAGTGATGAGTGTATTTCCACAGTCATAATTGTGACCTAGCATGTTGTCATCCTTACATGTGTCGAGTACATGCACATGCAAGTGGCTGTGCTTTTTGTGGCTGACTTCTTGTGTGTCTCTCATCCCCAGGTACTTGCACATGCCGTCTGCTGGTTGCATTGTTGTGGCACTGCTATTCCTCATGGACACGTCATCGTGTGCTGACTCAGCGTTACACGCACGGACAAGTTTGGAAGTCTCCTTAGGGTAAGAGATGCATCAGGGGTGTATTGGGTGTGGCAGTTGTTTACGATGTGTGCACACTGCCCCTGTCGATGTTTGGTTCCTCTGCAGACATGTCGCATCACCATGGGACACATTACATGTAGCTGGATACACCTGAATAGATGGTCAGACTTGTTGACAGTCATCTGTGATGGGATAGTGGATTGTGATGATGGCATCAATGTGTGTAACACTGCCCTCGGACACATACGGTTTGCATTGGCTTGACATGGTGTGGGACTTCCACATCAGAGGATCAATGGTGTATGGCAGCCTCTCCGTGAGCAGCAGGGGGTGTTTAGCTGTTACCCGACACTTGTGTGCCAGTTCCATGGCTATCACGCATTTGTGGTGCAGAAGGGGGGTGCCAGTGTTGGACCCACATGTTACTCCACATGACCTGTGTAAGTGTACTCTGAGTTGCCTCTGCATTCCGGAATACATGACTAATAAAGGTGTCCCTATGCCTCCAAGGTGCCTCTTCTCAGTCAATGCTGGTGTGTTGCCACGGTGCATACGGCATGTCTGGCATGGTTTTCCGTGATAGTGGCTATGTGTCTATGTGTAGAGTAGCAAGATGCAAGCTGTTTGTATGGGATTAGACTCTGTATTGTGCATGATGTTCATGACTGTGTGGGTATTGTGACATGTGCCATCCCCATGCATCCAAAATTGGCCAGGCCACCATTCTCTGCATCCACCTGACTCAAGCTTGCAGGACATGGTTCTGCCACCTGTCTACACATACCTGGGTGCCCCCCAGGACACTCCACATGATCCCTGACCTCTGCGCATGACTGTTGCTGTACTCAATATGTCTGTCGGCACGGTTGTGCGGCCACCCCCTCAGCTGGTTGGGCCCATCACGGGTGTGTATGGTGCTCCATGTCTGTCTTGCCTAATACATTGTGACCCATGTGTGTCCTGTGCCAGACTCAGGCCCAGGGTATGGATGGTTGAAGTCAAATGAGAACTCAGGCATGGTTAGACTTTACAAGACACATGTAAGGTAATAATGCAAAATGTAGGCATCATCTCTTTATCGTGTAACTTTTTATTTGTTTTGGGGTACGTGTTGGGGGGGGGGTATGACAAGAGGGGCTTTCCGGGTGTGTGGAATCCAAAGTTCACTGGGGGAGTTGGTGTCCTTGCCATTGGAAATCATCAGAGTCCATGCCACAGTCTTTGTCAACATTGGTCAGACAGTGACCAGCAAGTCTATGTGGCAGAGAATGTCTTTTGCTGATGTGCTGCTGTTGGTCCAGTGGGCCAGGTGCCAGGCCAGGTGTCCTGGGAGATGGTGCTGTTGCGCCGACCCTCACGGTCTTTTCCGTGGACGACCCGCCCTCCTGCGGGAACCCTCAGAAGCAGGCCGTGACGATGTTTGGGATGCTCCGTCGGATGTCTCCTCCTCCTACTGATCCCTCCCTGTGGGTGGTGATGTTCTTGGCCTGGTGGCACAGGGAGGGTTGCCCATGTTGTCGGCTATCCGACGGAGTGTACGGTGAATTCCCGTGAACACCGTCACAAGCTCAGCCTGTCTGTCCTCCATCCGCCCTTGGTGTCGCAGTTGACAGGCATGTTGCTCCGCATGTTGCTGGGCCTGCTGGGTCTTGATCTCCTCGAGGGTCCCCTTCATCTCGTTGAGGGTGGACACAACCTGGCTCATGCCCGTGGTGTCCTGCCGGTATGTGTCCAGGATGTTTCTTACATGGGAATATACTGGTTCCGCAGCCAACTGGTCAGGCTCACGCCTCCGCCGTCCTCCACTCCCACCACCCCTGCCCACTTGCACCTGGCCTGCCCTTGTGGGCACATCGGGTCTCCGGGACCCCTGAGGGGTGGCATTGGCGTTGTCGCCTGCCTCCTCCTGGGTGCCCGGTACACCGTGTCCCTCCTGGTCAGCCTGGCTGCGTTGTGGTGGTGGGCAGGGATCCTGGGTGTCTCCTGGGATGTGGCAGGAGTGGGGGTGGTGGTTGGCCCAGTTGTACCTGATGCAGGTGCTGCAGGTGGTTGGACACCAGAGGGGCCAGGTTGGTCGGGGTCATCCACAGAGTGGTGAGAGTCGTCGCTGCCGGTGGGATCGTCATCCCGCAGAGCCGGGTCCTGTGAGTCTTCCCCCCCAGTGTTGGGGGGTGATCCACGACGTTGACCTGTGTGTGAGAGAGACAATGTTATTTTTGTTCCATGCAACATCCATGTTTCATTCGTTTCAAAGTTGGCACATTTTCTCTGGGTATTTGGATATGTCTTGCATTCCACTCACAGTGCACTTGTGCATGGGTATGTCCCTTGGCCACAGCTTTTGAGACTTTACCTATGTGTGACACAGTCTTACTTGCAGCGTCAATTGTGACTGCAGTCAGCAGTGGAGTGAGCAGGTGTGGCGAGCCATGCATTGGCGCCTTCCGTGTTGCACTGTACATGGGCACATGGAGTTGTTCCACACACTTATATAATGCAGGTAGCTGGCGTTGTGCTCGTGCACAGGTTGAGACATGGCCCAGTGTTTTGCCATGGAGAAGAGAGGGGGATTCAGGAACTGGCCACCCTTGTCTACATGCACGCAGTCCACCTGCTGACGAGCAGACATTCCCACACCACCCAAGGCTGAATTGGTCTCCCTGTGTCTCCCTTTCTCACTCCCTCTCTGTCCCCCTCCCCCTCCCTCCCTGTGTCAGCCTCCTCCCTCTGTCCGTCTCCCTGTGTCTCCCTCCCTCTCTCTCCCCCTCTCCCTCCCTCTGTGTGTCACCCTCTGTCACCTCAGGCCAGCTTCCTAGGCACACACTTTTTGCAGATCTTTGAATGGCCCTTGGCTTGTTCATTGAGTTTTTTTCTGATCTCCAGGCACCCATTGGGTGTAGTGTCTGTGTCTGCGCTGCTGCTGTGGTGGTGTGTGCTGCCACTCTTTCACAGTGTTGGCTGTTCATTAGCTGCTGTCATGTGCAAAAAGTGCCTTCACCCCCATGTCTTAATGCAAGGCGTCCGCCATTTGCTGGCAAGTCTTTCCGGTGTGGGGACACACTGTTTGTCTGGCTGTGACCTAGGCCATATGGGCAGAGGGCATTGTTGTCTGCTTCTGAGTTGCAGTATGTGATTTTTGAGGCCCACACTCCCGCCATCCGGGTTACCGTGTCTTGTGTTGGTGTTTTCTGTGGCCTGTGACTTGGGATTGTCCAGCTGGGTCCATGGGGCATGGTGGCGCTAGTGGCATGTGCGTGTTTATGGAGCGTGGTTGAGTCATGCGATAGCTTGGGGTGGTTGCGTGCATGATTGTGAGTTTGGTTGTGGATGACGTTCCCCCCATGTGAGGTGAGTTGTTTGTGTACTCCCCAGGCTCTCGGAGTCCTTCTACTCCGTCCACTGCCACCACCGGCAGTATTGCCATCAGCCTCTCCTCCCAGGGATGGTATTGTACATGTCTGCGGGGCGGACCTCCTCCAGTGATGTTGGCCTGGTTGTGGTCGTCGGTCATTTTGGCTCGAACTCTCCTCCGCAGATCGTACCACCTGGCTTGGCATTCATGCCTGGTCCTTCTGGTGGACGCAACAGCATTCACAGCATCGACAATCGTCTGCCACATGGCTGTTTTTTCGGAAATGCTGGTCTGTCTGACCAATGTTCCAAAGAGGTGTGGCTCGACTCTGAGGATTTCGTCGACAAGGACCTCCAACTCTTGGCTAGTGAACTTTGGATTCTTGTTAGTGGGCATGGTGAGGGGTGTGGGTGTGGATGGTTGTGGGGGGTGTGGGTGTGGATGGTTGTGGGGGGTGTGGGTGTGGATGGTTGTGGGTGTGTGGGTGTGGTTGTGCAGGTGTGTGTGTGAATGTGATGAGGGGGTGTTTGTGAAGGTGGTAGTGTGAAGGTGTGCAGGTGTAAGGTGTAGTGGAGGTTGTAGTATGGTACAGTTGTTTCTCGGTGTGGTCTGGCAGCAGTGGGTCTGTTGCAAAGGATCATGGTTTGTGTGTGTTGGGCCTTTTTATTTGTCCATTGGTGGGTGTGGCTGTGTTTGAACTTTGGGTGGGTGTGTTATAAGGAGTGGTTGTGTTTTGGGCCTCTGTTTGGGAGTTTGGCAGTTGCAGGTCAGTGAATGTGTTGTATTTGTGCTTGTTGGACATGTTTTGTGGCTTTGTGCGATTCGAATAGAGTCTTCTTGTGTAGTTTTGCTTTGTCCTTGTTGTGTACGTGTGTTTTTAGCGTGTGTACGGTGTGTACATCGGCCATTTTGTTGTACAGTGCTGTCCTTGTCTCTGGCTTGGTACGACTCGTACATACGCGTTGTTGGGTGAAGGTGCTGGTGTTGGGGCCTGGGGTGCGCTCTGTACTTGGACTGTTGGGGTCGCGGTACGCTCAATACATACGCGGGTGGGGGTACGTGCCGTACATACACGGTTGGGGTGGTGGTACGCTCAATATATACGCGGGTGGGGGTATGGGCCGTACATACACGGTTGGGGTGGGGGTACGCTCCATACATACGCGGGTGAGGGTACGGGCCGTACATACACGGTTGGGGTGGGGGTACGCTCCATACATACGTGGGTGGGGGTACGGGCCGTACATACACGGTTGGGGTGGGGGTACGCTCCATACATACGCGGGTGAGGGTACGGGCCGTACATACACGGTTGGGGTGGGGGTACGCTCAATACATACGGGGGTGAGGGTACGGGCTGTACATACACGGTTGGGGTGGGGGTACGCTCCATACATACGCGGGTGAGGGTATGGGCCGTACATACACGGTTGGGGTGGGGGTACACTCCATACATACGCGGGTGGGGGTACGGGCCGTAAGTACGGGGGTGTACATACATGGGTGGGGGTTCGACTCGTACGTACACAGGTGTTCATACACGGGTGGGGGTTCAACTCGTATGTACACGGGTGTTCATACACGGGTGTGGGTTCGACTCGTACGTACACGGGTGTTCATACACGGGTGGGGGTTCGACTCGTACGTACACGGGTGTACATACACGGGTGGGGGTTCGACTCGTACATAGGAGGGCTGGGGGGGGTGGGCGCGTACATACGGGGGCTGGGGGGGTGATTGGGCGCGTACATACAGGGGCTGGGGGGTGTTGGGCGCGTATGTGGGCACATGTCTCCATGGTTGCTATAGGAGTTCGGTGCGGACTGTGCTTTTTCCATCCGGTTGTAACATCGGACGCACGGGATGGATCGTACTTCCGCGGTCGGACTTCACTTTTCACATTGGTACGGTAATTAGTCCGGGGACGTGTCGGGCACATTTTCCGACCCGAGGACGTGTGGGGAATTATTCCCAATGCGATTCGTATGGACTTTTTCCCATGCGAATCGTAGTTGGCAGTTTGTACGGCACTTGTACGATTCGTACGGTAAAAAGACCGGATTCGAGTCGTACGGGGATTTTTTTTACAGGATCGTAATCGGCACCTTGGTGTTTAGCATTGAGGGTATGTACTTGTGTTAAAATTACACCATACAGTAAATTAAGTTAAGATCTTTAAAAAGCTGCTAAACTGACTTAGAACTAGGGGTAGGCAGTGAACTTAGCTCTGCTGACAGAGCTTGCAAAGTTTTTAACTCCGTGCTCCGCTTCGAACGTGGAGTTTAGGAAAAAACCCTGCCTCCCGTGTAGCATAGCGGAGTTTACTGGCACTGGCCCACCCCTATCACTTCACAACTGCCTTCCGATTATGTTTTCACACCTTGTCAAAGGCCAGAGAGTCCGCAAGTCCGATGCAGCACTAATGCAGATCATCTCTGAGATCTGGGGGAATGAATGTGTCAATTAATAAAAATTATTACAAAAGATTCAAATAAAATCTCCCCAGGACTTACTTACTTCGTTACAATTGGTACGTGCCTAGAGAATTTGATGTATTGTTTATATTAAAACAAAAGAAAATGATTTTTACAAACGGCGCATAAAAACAGATAAAATCAATGAAGAACTGGTATTAAACCAATAAATCAATTCAATACTGAAGGATCCTTCCCCTTGTGTGCAAACTTTGCAGATCTGAGGGTACCCGGCACTGTACTAAAGGTGCATTATGAAAGTGCCAGGCTTCCTGTGCCTACCAGCAGCAGTGGTGCAGAAAATGCCACCCTCAGGTGAGATTAGTTGTCATAAATAAGTTGCAGAACATGCACTCTGTACCGCTGACAGCAGTGTCATTACTAACTGGTAAGACGTATTTTATTGTTTAAAGCAAGAGAGTACATTAAAGCTACCCCTATGTGACGTGCTACGTAAATACCACAAAGGGACCCCAACCACATGGAGCAAACAGCGCAACTTCCAAATGTCACCAGAGCTCAGAGAGGTCATTGTAGGGCCATAATAAATGTTACACGTTAAGTATTATTAAAAGGACAAGCAAAACAAATGTTTCAGACTCACATGAATTAGAACACGAAGGTGACCTGCACGTTCTGGAAATGAAAACAAGGCTTGTCTGATAATAACAGACAGACATTCTCTATAACTACATTGAGGCTTCAAAGGATCTGCAATCAAACACGGAGAATATTGGAGCAGTCAGCCTACGATTGCTGATCCTTTGAAGGCGGGGCTTGAGCTCCCAGAAAGCATCCTCCTAGCGAGACTTCAATTGCTGCAGTGTCGAGCTACATGATGTCTCTAGACTGTACGCACAGCTCCTGCGCTCTGGGTGTGCTGCGGTAAGTCCCTGAGCAGTTGGATTCTAACATCAGCATGCAGGAGGGAGCCATTCCGGGATGCAGCCCTGGATCTAGCGGCTGTTTATGGTGCTCATAGGGCAGAGTGGAACTCAGTGGAATTCCACTGAGTTTTTATGCAACTCCGCGGAATTCCGCATAGTGCGACTCAACAAGCGCCGCCCACCCCTACTTAGAACAACATTTTTTATTTATTATTTTTTTTAATTTGGACTAAGCTGATTTTTAATCAATATTTTGATTTGTCTAAATGTGTTCAATTTCTGATTTGACAAGTTTTTGTTACCAAAATCTAGGGATAACTTAGAGATAGATCTACAGCCTGAAACTGCAAGGAAACCTGATCTGCACCCCAAAGGTCTGCACTCAAAGGACTACACCTGCTGCACATTCTGTCACTACAGCCCGAAGGATTTTGCCTTTCTTCAAGAAGGATTAAGGAGTGGACTTCCTGCAAGCTAAAAGTTAACTGAGCCCACCTGCATCATCCACACCAAGAAGTCCCCATCTTGGAGTGTGTCCAGTGGAGTTTTAAGGATGTAGCAAGGTGCATTGTGGGAAGTGTAGTACCAACATCACAAAGGCCATCTCAGAGCTTCCTCACCCCTGGATTGGTGTTGTGGACACTTTGAACACTCAAAGAGACCTTCTTCTGGAAGACGTTTGGAGCAAAAATGCTCAAAAAGTTGACCAGATGCATTCTGGGAGTTATAGTCCCAGTAGAAGATGTGTGTTGAAAGCTATTTGCCACATGGGGTCCAATTTTTAATTTTAAAATGTTTATTATACCAAATTGGGGATTGTAGAAATTGGGTACGATCATCTAGGCCATCTAATATGAGAGGATGGAAGATTCTACGGGTATTTTTAAGAATGGGAAGAGACAATCTTGCTGGAGTATGAGATAAAGATATGAATTCTTAAAAAGGTGAAAGGATGAAAGAAAGAAGATTCAATTTCTACCCACAAAGGTTGGGAGTTAGAGTCAGTCCTATTCCCAGATAACAAAGAAGAAGAATGTTTAGGAAAAAATGAAGTATGATATGTAGAGAAGTCAGGAAAGTTGACTCCACCCATATGTTTAGGTTGTTTAAGTTTAGAAAAAGACACCCTAGCTTTTTTATTTTGCCATAAAAATTTTGATAGAATATTGTAGATATTTTTATAACAGGATTTGGGGATATTGATTGGGAGATTAGCTAAGAAAAATAAAATTATTGGTACTAGCATCATTGTTATAGAATCTAAGCCACCACACCAAGATAATAATAAGGAATGCCAGAGTGTCGTGGAATTAGTTAATGTTGATTGTACATTTTTTTAATGTAATGCTACAGTATTTTTAATCGAGGGTGTGAAACATAAGCCTAAGTATTTGATCTTAGTTGGGCTCCAGTGAAAAGAGGAGGTCAGAAAATTGGCATGGAAACAATGTTTGTTTAAAGGGAGGATTACACATTTATCAACATTGAGCTGGTATCCTGAAACTAAAGCAAAATCTGAGACTTCTGATAGAAAGGTCGGTACGGAGGTTTGAGGGTTAGAAATAAATGAGAATGTCATCTGCATATGCTGAGAGTTTTAGATGCTTATCGCCATATGGAAAACCTGAGATATCATTAGTCAAGCAAACTTTAGTTAGAAAGGGTTCTAACGCCAAAATAAATAAAAGTGGAGAAAGTGGACAACCTTGTTGGACACCTCTGTCGAGAGGAAAAGAAGAAGATACAAGACCATTAGCAAAAATAAAGGACCTAGGAAAAGAATAGAGTAAAGAGATACAAGAAAGAAATTTGGGTCCAAAACCAAACCAAACAAGTGTTGAAAAAATAAACTGCCAAATAACCCTATCAAAAGCTTTTTCAGCATCAAGGGCAACAGCTGCCAATGAGTGCCTACGAGATTGGGATTTACTAAGAACATTAAAAAAGAGTCGGGTGTTATCCGATAAGTGACGGCCCTTATTGAAACCACATTGTTCTTTGCCAATTAAGGATCGTAAAATGTTATCTAAACTGAGAGCAAGAATTTTCGCAAATATCTTATAATCCAAATTAATTAAAGAGATGGGTCTATAGTTCTTACACAATGTATGGTCTTTATTTTCCTTAGGGAGAAGACAGATCAAAGCTTCTTGAAAAGAACCTTCAGATTTCTGGGATGCTATAAAGTATACAAATAACTGATGTAATTTGGGAATGAGGAGGTTAGAAAAATGTGTGTAAAATTCTATTGTAAAGCCATCAGACCCAGGAGCTTTTCCTTTTTTAAGCGCGTGAATAGCTTTAAGAATATCTTTAGTTTGTATATCAGCTTCTAAGGAAGAGAAATCTACATCTGGAGAGGAGAGTGGGGGAATGGACGATAAGTATTGTGAAATGTCAGCCGGTTGAGGGGGAGATTCAGATGTATAAAGTTTTGGTAGAAGTTAGTGAATTCTAATAAAATATCCTCATCTTTATGGACTGTAATATTAGATGAAGTTACAATAGATTCAATTTTAGTGCGTTCCTTGTTAATTTTAAGATAATTGGCAAGAAGGTTGCCGGATTTATTTTGCTCGCTATAGTATTTAGCACTAGACTTATGTATAGATTTGCAGATTCGGTGGAAAGTTTATTAAAAGAGAGTTTGGCTTTAATAAGTTCATTCAAATCAGATTGGTTCTTTGTTAAGTTATAAGAATGTTCCAATTTTGTAATTTGTGTATTAAGTAACTGTATGGAGTGAGAAGATGCTCGTTATTTTTGGGCTACAAATGAAATAATGAAGTCTCTAGAGGCAGCTTTAAAAGTATCCCAAATAAGTTGAGGAGATGACTGAGGAGATTAATTTTCTGCAAAAAATAGGGTTGCAAAATCAAGAAAGGCTGATGTAAATTTAGAGTCTAATAGAAGAGAGATATTGAATCTCCATCTCCTAGTACCTTTGATGGGAGGGAACAAGTCCAAACTTAAAGAAACTGGAGCATGATCCGAGATTAAAATAGAGCCTATGTCAGAGTGGGAAATGTGCTGAGTTAAGGCCTTGGAAATAAAGAGATAATCTATCAGTGATTGCGAGGAATGAGCAGGTGAAAAATAAGTGTATTCTTGTAAGGTAGGATTACAGAGTCACCAGGAGTCTACAAGAGAGCTTTGGGAGATAGTGGAGGTAAATTGGGTGTGCATGGAAGAGGGGGAAAATCTAGAGTTAGATCTTCTACTATAAAAGGATCCATAATCATGTTACAATCACCACCCACAATTAAATATTCATCTGTATGTTGCATCAAAGAGGAAAGGATTTGGGGCCAGAACAGTTTATCTTGGTTATTGGGAGCGTATATATTAAAAGAGGTTAGAGGAATCTTGTTAATCAGTAAAGATACTGCAACCCATCTACCTTCAGAGTCATCATCTTGACTTATGAGCTGAACATCCAGACATTTATGACAGAGAATAGCAACACCATTGCGCTTCCCTGAACCTGGTGATGCAAAAACATGGCCTACCCAGTGACGTCGTAATTTGGTTATCTCAGTATCTGTTATATGAATTTCTTGCAGTAAAGCAATATCTCCTTTTAAACTTGCAATATGTGTTAAAACTCGTTGATGTTTAATGGGAGAGCCCAAACCTTTAACATTCCAAGATATGATGTTTAACAACATCTAAATATGTGCATTAAGTCCAAAATTTCGATAAGAACAGTTATACGTATGTATGAAAAAATTACATCGTATGACAGATTATTAGTTTGTGGAATTGTCATATAGAAATAGTAAATATGGAAAAAGCAAAGAATGAAGTAGGAAAAGATGTGAGAAGGCGGTAAGGGATGAAGTGAGTTAAAAAGACAGAAGAGAGAAAGAGAAAGAGAAAGAAAAAGATGAAACAGGAACAAAAAGGGAAATACAAATAAGAACATACCACAAAAATACCCGGAAACATAGGGATGGTGGAACCACATAAGGAAAACAGTACGCTCAAGCAGGAAAACTCTAAGACGAAACGGAAAAGGGAGACATCATCCAGGCGGAAAAGGTGGGATCACATAATCAAGGACCACATTGAACTGCACCTAATAAAGGAAAGAAAAAATGATTACAGGAAATGCAATTAATACATAATAGCGTACATCAAGGGACATGAAAAACATATTCGTAACAGAACAACAAAATATCCAAGAATATTCTCAAAACATCGAAGAGCGAGGAGTTTCCATATTTTCATCTTTGCAAGTGTCTAAGAAATGTGGTAGACGAGCCAGATCTTCATATGTAGTGGTTTTATTGTTAAAAGTCACTTTCAGAAGACAAGGATGAAACAAGCCATATTGAGCATTCAGGTTACGGAGAGCTAGGCTCATACCTAAGAACTTCTTCCGTCGGTCAGCGGTTGTTTTTGCATAGTACTGAGCAAAAAAGAGATTGTTTCCTTGCCAAGATATTTTCCCTTTACTTTTGGCAGCATGGAGGACTTTAAGCAAGTCAGTTTATTCTAAAAAATATAGAATAACGCCTCTTGGTTTAGTGTTGGAAGATGACAATTTTGGAGTTTGACCCAAGCGAGGTGCTCTTTGAATGTTTAATTTTGAAGAGTCAGGAAGATCCAAAAGAGTTGGAAGAAACGTTTGAAAAAAGGAGAGAGGGTCTGACCCTTCAATTCCCTCCGCAAGACCATAAATGCGTAAGTTATTACGCCTATTGCGATTTTCTAAATTTTCAACTTGTTGTTTTAGATGTGAAACCTCCAATTGCAGAGGCGGGATCTGGTTGGTAACAGCTTGGATAGTGTCAACACGTTGTGTCAAATGTAAAGTTTGTTGTCCCATTTGGGACCATTTGTCCTCAAGATGTTGGAGATGTTATTTGTTTCCTCCATGTGGGGTTTGAGAGCACAAATTTCTTGAAGGAGCAATTCCAAAGTCAGTGACGTTGTAGAATTAGTTGGTCATGGTGTTTTTTTTTTTTATACGTTTGGTAGAAACAGCAGTTGAAGTAGAAGGAATTTTAGATGGCTGCTTGGAGTTACTACAAGGTATGGTAGATGTTGCATTGCCTGTGTGAGGCTGACCAGGTTCAGAATCCTCCATATTTTCTTGTAAGACACTAAAGGGGTTATAAACATCCACTGAATTATTGTCCATAGGATTAGAGCTGATGCGAGACGAACGTGCTTTTGCCATAACACAGCTCACTATTAATTGTAGTTCCTATGGGAAATCAGTGAGGTGAGCAGAGTAATTCCCCTTGGTGCAAAAAATTCAGAGAGGAAATAAAATTGCTTACATTTTGGTCAAAAGTGACTGCTAATGTAAAATGAGGAGGAAATACTTCAATGAAGAATCATTTTAAAAAGTGTTTCCCAAAATGGTGTGAGCAGAGTAGAAAAAGAACCATGAAAGCAGTAGAGATGTTGCAGGCAACATGAGGAGAACAATTATGGGTTAAATTTGTAAGGAGAGCGTTTCTGGCAGCTCCTCAATAAAAAACAAAACTGGCGGCCGTATAGAAACAAGCGCGATCGAAAAGGGGCTCAAGTTATAGCGCTGGGATTCCTGCCAGCGTTTGAGAGGTCTGGGAATGTTGAAAAGACGCCTGGAGAAGACTCAGCTTCTCACGTCATTCTGGAGCTCCGCACCAGAGCGGCCATCTTCCCTGACTCCTAAGCCACGCCCGTGTTACCACAGTTTGAGCATTAGTTATACCTTATTGGTACCAGTTTAACACCTAAATATAGTAAGCTACAGAAAGGTGACCAGTCAACCTTTGCAAAAGGCATTTCACTGCTCCCCAACACAATTTACTGCATTTTAAATTACTTTTGATCTGTTTGAAGTAGAATTCTTTATGCTTGTTTAAATCTGCAGATTAAGTGGAAGATGATGACTTATGTTGTAAAAATGGCAAATCAGTATTTATGCCAATATCTCTGTGGTTGCACAACTGCATAATTGCAGTGATCCTGCTTATAATATTCTGTTTGTAACTGAAATGTATTTACCAGTGCTATGATTTACCAACAATTTCATAATATATTTTTTTATACTTACTAAAGCTTTATTCTGTAAGTGGGGCGCTAGAGGGCACACGGCGGAATGGCTGGCTATTGAGGCAGCTCCGCTGGTCAGGTTCGATCTTTGGCTAAAAACACCAGTATGCGGATCCGTAATAGACCGACACGAGCGTGTGAGTGCATCGGAAGAAATTGGGCACAGGATGCGGGTATTCTGAGTCCGTCCGCATTCTGTTAAAGCTATATAAAGCCTTCTCGAGGTTTCATCGCGTAGCGACGGGAAAGCGGCATAAGATGGCGGCGCCCTACGAAGCGGCCGCTCCGCGGCCGATCCAGCTCCTAACCGAATAGAGGGGTGTCCTGCGATCAACTCTTGCTTCTGAAAGTGCGGATCCACAGGGGAGCAGCTGACAACTTGGCCTTCCACTACGCGCAGTGAGTATGTATGCCAAGCGCGTCTGTTTGCCGAGTGGAGGAAAGAACGGAACACCAGCACAAAATGGCGGCCCAAACTTACGGTGCAACTGCTCCCGCTGATCTCCGCTATTAAACAGCATAATCTGCCAGTGCAGGGCGGCATAGGAACCCTGTGGAGGTAGAGGCCGGGACGGGGAACAACCTTTACAACGCAACTTTTACAACGCACTACCATTACAACGAAACTGTTACAACGCGAGTGCATTGACAACGCAGGACATTACAACGCAAGTCTTTACATCGACTTGCACTAGATGGCGTGCTAACATTAAAAATAGTGTAGTTTACTATCCCAACACCTTCCCTACTGTTACGTGGACTGGAGTTGGAATAGTAAATGACACTTTTTTAATGTTAGCACGCCATCTAGTGCAAGTCGATGTAAAGACTTGCGTTGTAATGTCCTGCGTTGTCAATGCACTCGCGTTGTAAAACTTTCGTTGTAACAGCATGCGTTGTAACAGCATGCGTTGTAACGTCATACATCCGCTGGGACACAGTTTGGCAGCTGGGCCCCATCTAATGTGTAGATCCTCACGATACATACCAAGGTCACCTGCTTTGCCCTGGGAGGTATGCGAACTGCTGAAGGAATGGCTCTGGCGTGACTTCTTTAAAAAACGAAGCTGAGAGGTGGGGCGTCACCGGGACTGGTACCGTCTGTACCTCACCAGAACTGTGGGATGTGGAGAAGTGTGGCTCAATGGTTAGAGCGGCAGACCCTGATGCGGAGGTTTGGCCCGGGACCAGGGTTCAATTCCCTGCCTCGGCGGGTCTTGGGCTCAAAATTCCACGGACCTGACAATTCTCGCCTCGGTGCCTATTCCAATCATGGGGTCCCACTCTGCAACTCTGGGCAATAGCTTGCTTAATCTCCACAACGGCCCCCACAACGCTAAGGATGCCTGGCCTCCACCTTGGGGGTGCCCAGGAGTGGACACCTCACAGGGAAAGCCAGGATGGGTTCCACAGCGGTATTCGTACAAGCGCCTTGAGACCCTTGCGGGTGAGTAGTGCGCTATACAAGTATCAATTTACATTTACAATGTGCTGATCCCCCTGTGATTGCGTGGTGGATGCTGCTGTTTCCACGTATGTGCTGTGGGGTCAGAGGAAACCAAGATCGCAAAATGGCCGTACCCCACCTAACGGACTGTTCTCTGTGGCCTAGGGATTGTGGATCATTGGGATGCATGTGTAGCATTGAGGCGTTGTTGCATGTGTAGACCCTGTGACCTACTGATAGCGGGCTACAGTTCCTACTGAATGTTGGGTGCAACTGTGGTCGTGGTTTAAGCCAGTGGCGCTACGATATAGGCTGCGACTACCATCTGTTATCATCGGAGGGCAGTACTGTGTGACGCATCTGATTGAGAGATCTCTTTGGGCAGCGCCGAAAGCTGGGGGAACAGGAAGCTGCATAGGGGAGCATAGGGAAAACTGCCTCCCCCTCAGTGGTGATAAAAAGCATCAGGTGTCGCCGTCTTTGGGGCTAACTACTGTCATCTTGGGAAAGCCGGACAAGCAGCAGTCAAAACTCTCATTTGGAGCGAAGCGCCAAACCAAGGGTGCCACGGCTCTCTCGGATACCGAATTGGAAGGGGGAAATGAGACGAGCAACGCAATGGAACAAGTCCTCAAGGCGATACAGCAAAGCTTACAGGACATCAATGGCAAACTGGATTCCCTTACGCATCGTGTTGACAATATGTCAGCAAAACTAGATAAGCAAGGTGAGCGACTGGATGAGGCTGAGAGACGTATCACCACTGTTGAGGACGAATCACAAACCACAACTCGAAAATGCACGGATATGGAGAAAGTGGTGGAGGTCCTTAAACACAAGGTGGAGGACTTGGAGGCGAGGTCCCGTCGCAACAACATCAGAATCGCGGGAATTCCAGAATCCACAAATACGGGACGGATGGAGACCTATGTGGAGGATATGCTTCGAGAGGAGTTTGGTGCTACTCACTTCTCGTCGGTCCTCATAGTGGAACGCGCACATAGGTCCCTGGCTCCAAGACCCCCGCCAGGTGCCACGCCGAGACCTATAGTTGCCCGGATCCTGAATTACAGGGATCATGATGCCATATTGTGCATGGCACGTGACAAGCAGCAGGTAACCTATCAGGGCAATGCAATGGCGTTCTATCCGGACTTTAACATGACGGTTCTACTAGCACGTAAGGAATTCAATCTGTCAAAAAAGAAATTGAGAGAAAGGGGAGTGGAATATGCAATGCTTTATCCAGTTCGGCTGAAGGTGGTTCACGATGGCCGCTCTACGGTTCTCCACTCTCCAAAGGCAGCGCAAGATTTTATTAAGAAACTGATTGGCCAACGCCGGGAGCGAAAGCAAGCTGGGCAGACCAAGATTCTGAATGAGAACAATCTTCATACAATTCACGAGATGGCGCGAAATGAAGTTGCGATGTAGGCGATACGGCCAGCTTGAGCCATGGATGTAATATGCTGGTCGGCCTGTACACGATATTGACGACAACTGCAAGATCTGTATGATTCTGCTGCCCACCAAAAGGACTCTCAGGATTTTGCAAAAATGGAACAGTTGAGGTTGAGTTGTCAGCGACTAGACAATATACTCATGTTAGTGCACAGAGACGCTGCAGACAATGGGGGGCAATGGGCATGCCATGTGCATTGGGCACTGTTCTTGGCAGTGCTCATGGCTATGATGTTTCTGTGTTTTTGGAGTAATTTGCTAAGCCTTTGAATCCCTGCTGGGACTGGCTTATCTCTTTAGAGCAAAACAAATTAATATAAAATGCTACAAACTGTATCAGTCTAGGAAGATGTTTACAAATCTTTACTCTATAGCATATAACTTTCAGATATATATAGTGATGTGGCGTTATCATGCCACTTGACAAACTATTGGAAAGAATCAGATCTGCATGCATAACGTATACCTGGCCGCATCCACTGTGGTGGATGGAGTTGTGTGCACTTGGTGGTACCCCCAGGCGGGTGATCCCCACAAAGTGATTTTGTTACGTTGTTTACTGCGCTAGGGGTTTGTCTTTGGCATGGTTGGGGTGCTGAAGTGGGTGGGGGGGGTGGGGTTGGAAACTGTTATACAGACTGTTGTACTTGAGAAACATCGCGGATATCCAGTTGTACTGTCACATGATTGTAGTTGCCAGTTTTTCACTATGTCACATAAGATGTACAAGAAGGGGAAATGACACCTGTTTCAGAATACACCTCGCTCTTTAATGATGTCCGAAAATAGGCTACGGCCCGCTCATTTAAATATGATTACTTGGAATGTCAGAGGGCTCAACAACCCGAAAAAAATCAGGCAAATATTTGCTTACCTAGATAGACTACGCATTGACATAGCATTTCTTCAGGAAACGCATATTGCCCCTAGTTCTACTAATCACATTGGGCGTAAATGGGTGGAAGCAATATATAGGTCTTCATACTCCTCTTACTCCAGAGGGGTCATCATTTTGATTAAAAAGGGGACACAACTCCAAGTAGACAGTACGTTACAGGATGAAGGGCGCTATGTCATTATCGCGGGGCAAATACGTGGTCAGCGTATAGTGTTCATCAACACCTATGGCCCAAACATGGGCGACCCAGACTTTTATCATGCAATTTGGCGTAAGATAAATGACCTGTCGGGCATGGCTATATTCTGGGGGGGAGACTTTAATGTTGCTATGTGTGATAGCCTAGACAGATCAAATGCATCTAAAGAGCCACATCGAAGAGCGGTGGAAGCATTGCACAATATTATGAGTGAGGCACGTCTCCATAACATTTGGAGAACTCGCAATCCGGGGAGAAGGGAGGCCACACACACCACAGCGGCTCATAATAGCTGGTCTCGTATAAACTACTGGTTGGGAACTAGTGAGGTTCTGTTGTGGACACGAGCTGTGAGTCACCTGCCCAGAGCATTCTCTGACCACAATCCAGTGTTGCTATCTATTAACATACCACACTATACACCGCCCCTTTACACGTGGAGGTTTAACTCGAAAGCGCCGTTGGACTCAGTGTACACTGATTCTATCAGTCAAGCGATAACTGAATATTTTGAGTTGAATAAACCCAATACAGAGGATCCTGGCTTACTCTGGGAAGCATTTAATGCGACAATCAGGGGAGTATGTATTAGCACTCGCGCTGGTATTTTAAAGGACATACGTCAACAGCTTAGCAAAAGGGAGTGCACCCTAAAAACACTAGAGCGGGAGTGCGAACGCACACAAAATGTAAAAATATTACGTGACATTCGGGTTGTGCTATCGGAATATCAAGCATACGCAGAGGAAGAACTGAAATATGTTACGAAACGTCAGATAGCGCGGTCCTACGGGGAGGGGGGTAGACCGGGAAGGGTATTGGCATCCAAGATATGTGCAGATCGTCTGCCACAAGCAGTCCTAGCAATCAGAGATATGCAGGGGGAGTTACAGCAAGATGCGCAGGGGATTTTGCGTGAATTTATGAGAACATATGGGGAATTGTATGCTGCGTGAAATACGGCCACACCGTCTGAGGTCATGGACTACTTAGAGGATGTGACGATAGCTTGGCTATCTGATACACATAGGGAATATCTGTCCTCGCCCATCACAGTGGAAGAGGTCACGGAAATTATTAAATCGCTGCCTAATGGAAAATCACCTGGCCCTGACGGGTTCACCTGCAAATTTTATCAGTCTTTTGCAGATCAACTGGCACCTCATCTGCTCATCGCACTTTTAAAACCAAATAAAGATCCAGAATGTTGCGAATCGTACAGGCCGCTATCTCTCATAAATGTAGATAATAAAATATTCGCCAAACTCCTGGCCACCAGACTACAACCCCTAATGACCAGACTGGTATTGCCGGATCAGTCTGGGTTTATCCCAACTAGAACAACAACTCACAACACCAGAACATTACTCGCTTTATCGCATTACTTAATTCCTAGCACTAAAGCCACTGCGGTTCTATTAGATGCTGCAAAGGCATTTGATTCTATTGAATAGCCATATCTACACACTGCGCTACGTCGAATGGGATTCCCACCAATTTTTTTACGATGGGTGCAAACATTATATACTGAACCTACGGCACGAATTAAAGTTAACAACTATATATCAGATGCCATTCCGATAGCAAGAGGGACAAGGCAAGGTTGCCCGCTGTCCCCATTGCTTTTCGCGTTAGCACTTGAGCCACTTGCATGTAAGATAAGGCAGGGCCATCATTATTCGGCATTCCAATTTCCGCAGCGTCCATTACATATATCTCTTTATGCGGACGACATGATGCTATATGTGCGTCACCCGGAGAAAAATTTGGCCCCTCTGCTATAGGAATATATTCGTTTTGGTCGCCGTTTAGGGCTTCAAATTAACTGGTCCAAATCCCTCATCATACTGTTAACGGACTAAACGCTTCCACACCAAACCGAATTCCCTCTGGAATGGCAATCAGACCCAGTTAAGTATCTGGGGGTCTGGTATCACCGGGATCCAGAGGTTGTGATTCGTACTAACTATGGCAGGGCGATTGATGCCATGGAGGACAAAATAGGAAGATGGATATAAATGCCTTTAACGTTAGCTGATCATCTGGCGATTGTTAAAATGGTCGCATTACCTAAATTCTTATATCTTTTTAATAACAACCCGATCACTCCCCCACCAGTGATTTTTAAATGACTGTCAGCAATGGTAACACGACTGATATGGGCAGGTAAGCAGGCCCGTATTAAACTGCACACACTTACATTACCATATTCACGTGGTGGTTTTACGGTCCCAGACTTCTTGCTTTACTTTTTGTGTGCCCAAGCACAGTTTGCACACTATTGGTATCATACGGTCCCGTACGCCACACATGTAGCCATTGAAGAAGGTGACGTGCTGCCTATATCAATATCGGCTATCATTTGTCATGGTAGGCCCCCTCTTCATAATCGCGATATAAACACTATAGACACGACAAATGCTGCATAGCATAAAATGGGGAAATTAGCAGGCAAACTCCCGCTATATGCTCCGGCACTTCCACCATCACACCACCTAGAACAGTCCGTCACTCAAGAAAAGGTGGGCCTGAACTTGCTGAAACTGGTAGGCATAGATAGAATGGGGGACCTTTACCACAATGGTGTTTTTAGGGCTCCCAACGACCTTACATATATCAGTAACCAAACGTTGCTGTTTTGATTCACATATTATAGACTGCAAAACGCGATCAAGACACTATATCCCTCTTATCCTGCAGAGCCGTCACAGCTGTCAGCATTACAGTGGATGCTTACTACACCTGGCAATGCGCACATGGTATCTAAATTATACGTTAAATTGCAGGAGGATATAGCTGCCACGACGTCACATGCGATGGAGAAGTGGAATGAGGTTCTAGAGGTTCCACTTACGGATGAGGAATGGGTCACGGCATGTGCTCTCACTGGCATGCCTACGCCAAATGGAAATTTGTGTATGGTGCACTATAAATACCCAGACCAAATGTACTGTACACGAGCCAGGTTATGTGCATATGGTCTACGTACTGATGCGAAATGTATACGCTGTAAGGCGGATGAGGCTGACTTTATACATCTAGCATGGTCCTGCGCGACAGTGAATGAGTACTGGATAAACGTTATGAGGGAATTGGGGAAAATGGTGGACGCAAATATTGAATGTACCATTTGCACCTGCTTATTGGGCCTCGTTCAAGGTATGCGAGCCAGAAAGCGCAAATTCTGTGTAATTGCTCTGTTGCTAGCAAAGCGTAGAGTCTCGTTGTGCTGGAATAGTAAAGTGACTCCAAAGATTAAACAGTGGCTTCAGGATCTGACATACTGTAGAGATGCTTTACAAACATACATGGAGGAATTGTTCAGTGGAACCAAACCAAGAGACTATTGGTCGTACTTGATTGACTATTTGCAAGCAAACCAAATGGATTAGTTGTGCATCGTAGTATACTTGTCGTGCATGTTAATTACTGGTAACTTGTCGGCTATGCATTTACTGGATGATGGATGTTTTTGTGCTACAGTCTGGGGGCTTATTTCCTTGGTTTATATATTGTATAATTTTAAAATGCCAATAAAAAAAATAAAAAATAAAAAAAAGCTTTATTCTGTAAAAAAATGTATGTGCTCATCTTTTTGCTGCTTATGTGAGGCTGGCCGCTCCACGGTTGAAGTAAGTTGGAAGAGAGACAAAAAATGTTTAAGTAAATGAAAGCAATTTAAAAACGGAATGATTACATTTGAATACAAGCCATGACAGGATGGAGACACAGGTGGGTAGATTTTTAAAGACGTTTAAACAGTGGCTGCAGCACATTAAAAGCCCTTTCCTTAAATTGCTGTGCAGAACATGTAGCACTGCTTGAATTTGATAAACATAGCTTTAGAATGTAGGTTGTTAAACAGAAATTTTGTATGTGTGAGCACAACTTAGTGTGTTCTTGCTAGATGCTGCAGTCTCTATCTGGTGAGGGTTCCATGTAGCGGTGAGGTTTGTGGCAGAGAGGCTGGGGTTTCCCCGCTTTGTTTCATTGCAGTCAGGGCACACCTCAGCTTCATTTTGTGGCTGCTTAGTCCCAGTCAGTTGCCAATGTTTGCCCTGCTTCGTCTGTGTTATGATGTGTGCACTGGGCCACATAGCTGGTATTTTACTCCGGGTGAATGACGTCCTTTCTATATTGCTCTTGTGTGAAGTAAATAAGAAGACGTGTTTAACACCACACCACAACTTGAATCACGTGGAGGCGCGTTGAAGAGATCAAGTTGCTCCTGTATTAACTGAGAGTTGCTAAGTTTCAAAGTCAGCATGAAATCTGATCCTGGTATTTGCCAATGCTTATGCTATTTTGATGATGTGGGCAAGCCGGCTGTAGAACTCATGTTTACTTCTCAGATGGTTGTAACTTTGCAGTGAGTGCAAAAGTTCCTCCTTTTCGCTGTTGTAGCACTAATTCCTTAGCACGCATGCGCTTGTCCAAGTTGTGAACAAGCAGCCATGGCAAAAAATATTGGGCCCGATTCACAGAACTAACTTAAGACAAAATCCTAAACTTACTACCATTTTGGTATGCACAGAAGGCACTTACTCATTTTGGTATTCACAGAAGACACTTACTCACTTCGGTATTCACAGAAGTTAGGAGTCCTAACTTTTGGACTCCTAAATGCCTTCTGTGAATACCGAAAGTCTTAAAATTAGGATTTTTCTCAGTTTAGGAGTCCTAACTTTACTACTACTAAATTGAGAAAAATCCTAATTTTAAGACTTTCGGTATTCAAAGAAGGCATTTAGGAGTCCTAAAGTTAGGAGTCTTAACTATACTACTACTAAACTGAGAAAAATCCTAATTTTAAGACTTTCGGTATTCACAGAAGGCATTTAGGAGTCCTAAAGTTAGGACTCCTAACTTCTGTGAATACCGAAATGAGTAAGTGCCTTCTGTGAATACCAAAATGAGTAAGTGCCTTCTGTGAATACCAAAATGGTAGTAATTTTAGGATTTTGTCTTAAGTTAGTTCTGTGAATCGGGCCCATTGTGCCAAAATGATGTTTGGAGCTGCGCACGGATGGTGAGACGATGCAGAGGCGGTTCCTCCCTAGGAGCAGAGGGGTGCTTGACGATAAAACAGTTTCCCTTGTGCAGGCCTAAAATTCATGTTTGGGAGAACTTTGTACTGCTTGAAGCCTGAGCTGCAATTACTCATACCGCTGTCGTAGAGGGAGGGGGCGTGGCTGATGTCCCGGAGATCCTCGCCACTATGTCATTAAACTGCATGTCATGCTGGCCGGTCTCTGGACTCGGGCAGCCTGACATGCGCACTTCAGGACTAAGATTTGGAATCCACTTTGTGTCGAGGGTGGGGTTTGGGTGCAGCAAACACAGCTCTCTATACTTTGCTGGGGCGCTGGTTTGCAACGTCCTGCCCATCCTGTTCCTTGTAATAAACTTCCTAGAAGCTGCATCCACATTGGCTCTTTGCGCAAAGCAACCTCCTCAAGGTCGAGCACTGTGGAGTCAGGCGCCACCAGAGTGGAAACAGCACATTTATAGCTGTGGCTTTGAAGTGTGCAGGATCGTAAGCTTTTATTGTCTGCAGGGATTTTGTCCTTCAGCTAGTCTGGGCAAGATGGGAAGATACCTGTTAGATGGACCATGCAGGCAGCTGACCCGTGGGAGTCCCCAAGCTCTGTGCAGGCCTTGGTTTGCTTGCCTCAGTTTAATACTTCATTGAACCGTTACTTCTACAGACAAGGAGGCTGCAGCCGCATTACTAAGGAAGCACATTGGGGTCTATTAGAATGGTGGATAGTGGCGGTGCGAAAAAATGCATTTCACCGCCCACGAGCAGCGGACCTCACACCCGCCAAATTAGAATGGCCAAATGTAGCCCAATTCCCGTCCGCTGCGGTGCAACCCCAACCGCAATCAAGGTGCGCCCGCTACTGCGGCGGTGTGAGCCAATGGAGACTCACTGCCATGCGGAATGACGTCTGCCCCGCTCCATAAATTAGGATGTCCCAAACAACCACTCGCACCGCAACAGTGAAACCGCCCAATCAGAGATGGCCGAAGCTCGACAGCGAAGCGCAAAACCAGAGTCCCGGTCCACACCACCTGGTCACGACTGCAATGGACCCAGCCCTACATGTTTTTCCGGTGCTGTTCATCAGCAGCAACTCATGGACCGCCGCAGACACCCCGCAGGTACACAATAACACAACCACAACACACAACTAATGGGCTGACACAGGGTCCAAACATCAGACACCCTGGTGGGGACAGGAACACATCTACAAGTGTACCCAAACATGACCCACCTGCCACCAAGTCACCCCTCTGCATCCAGGAAACACATTTTCCACGATCATGCAGCAATGTCCCAGTCACGTCACTGCAGCGGTGAAGACAAGGGAATGCATGCGCACAATGCAGAAGGCAGGGCCAGCGCCAGGCATGGGCAGAGCACAAAGACCACAAGCACCCCCCCTGAAGGGACATGCCATGTGCCCCTCCTGTGCACCCCCATGCACAACAAGCCAGGTGAATCCACACCCTGCACCACACACCAAACAACCAGGAAGACAGCCACAGCAGGAGTGGCTGCAGAGGTTCACACAGCTCAGGGCCAGTGCAACACACAAACCACAACAACACCACACTCATGGCAAGGAAAATGAGTACAAGCACTAAATGAACACACACACATACAAGGAACAAACATCCTGCTGAACACACAGCCTGCCAAGTCACACAGACATACCCCACACTGACACACAGACACATACACAGACCATATGCCACCAGTAATGGGGCACAACAAATAGGAAGCCAGAGTGAGGTGCACCCAAATGGAAGGCCATGGAGACAACCACCAAGCATGCGTACATCACATGCAAGACAAGGAACATAGAACAACACCCTCAGCCCATCAAAGCACACATGGCTGGCCCAGTGAGTGAAGTGAAACCACAGACAGCTCAGTGCAACAACCCAGGGAGACAACAAGGCAACCCATGTATAGGCACAAGAATGAAAGGAAGGCCCTGAAGTCAAACTGTGAACAGCCACACATATGTATACAACTACTTCACAGAAGTACGCCAGCAGCACAACACACAGGGCCCATTGACACACTCCATGACTGTCAAACACTAGTAGGAATCTACACACATACCCTCCTCACACCAGCAGCACATAACATCAGTGACAAACACACTGAAGGGTGGCAATATTTCCCAGTCAATACACAGACAAACAATCACACACCCTGGGGGGAGCCAGAAACATCACACACACACAGGGATGCCAGAACAAATGTCTGCACAAAAACAACAGACAAACACATAACCCAACAGAAACACACACAGAATGACAACAAGAACAGACACGCCCTGTTCAGCAAAACTGTGGAAAGGCAATGGGAGCACAGACTCAATAAGAGTGCACAACCTCATCAGTCATGAACAATGCACAGACAACATACCACAACACAGACAAGAAGTGCACCATCACAGAACAACACAGCCACATCAAATAAACAACAGATGCACAGGCAACAAAATCACATAGCAAACATAGCAGGACATTAGGTGATGCACATCAGGCAATGACAAGGCAACATACACCCACAGCACTGCATGCACAACAAGCAGTGTGTGCACACCAAGCATACCAGCCCCTCACAGAGATGAGTGACACAACATTAACCCACACAACACCAATCAGCACAGCACAAAGACAAAATCACACCCAGGAAGTGAAGCAGTACCACAGCAAACACACATACATTCAACATAACACCAACAGATGCACAAGTCTGGGACAGAAAGGTGGAAACAACTTGACCAGAGGACTGGGTAGCACACACAGTTGAAGTGCATATGAGCAACCATGACTGCCAAACAGCACAAGAACATCACATATAACCTATTGGGGAAATGTCCTGAGTGACACATTGCTCCTGGCCAAAGAACTGCACCACAAAGCACAGTGTCACAAATGAAGTGATGGGGAGGCGCACACACATGTAAACCAAGGGGACAGCTGACATCAAAGTGAAGTGTTTTGCATGTCAGTAGTGGACATGGCAGGAGTGTACCATACACAAATAGAGGGAGTGCAGACTCACAATGGATAGGCATCTGAAGTACAGATAGGGGATGGTATGACACCACACACAACATGCCATACTGGAGGCAAAAAGGCACCATGTGACAGCAACGCATGAGAAAACAAAACCACAATGGCAGTGTGGTGCAGCAGGTCTGCACGGTCTCCACAAACAGTATCAAGGCACATGGATGATCAACTAAACACAACACTGACTTGCCAGCCACACACTCTGCATACTCACAAGTGACAAAACAACAAGTAGGAGTCAGCCAGAACTGCAAGGACACACCAACACACTGCACAGTGCACAACATACAACTCACACATGTGCATACAACCACATCCACAGAGATGAACAATCCAAACAACAGGCACTCGACTCCTAGGTGTGTAGTTGACAATGCAGGGGCACACACACACATCAACACTCTCGACAAAGTCACCCACTTCACACTTCTTGACCACCCAAGAGCACACATTGACACTGGCCATCACAGGATGACCACACACATACACTACTGGTCACACATAAAGGAAGAACACACATACATGATGACCCTGGCCAGCCTGCCTGCAATCCTGTGGATAGAATCCCACTCTGTGCTGGCAGTGCCCCCCAACCTGACATGTGTACAATATAGCCAACATGAACAAATTAAGAAAATGACAACTGCATTCCATTTAAAATTGACATCATTGCCTCCACAAGTATCAGGGTCAGGAAGAACTGAAGTCCCTGTCACCCCTGTAAAAAATTAGAGTAAGTGAGCCAAGACATTGGCTATGTTGAAGTGACACACAGAGCATGTGGCACAGGAAATAATATACACAAAGCAAAAGAACATTATTCAGTAAGGACACTGACAAAACAGACAACAGGAGTAACTGTCTTTATTCACTTATTGCACAGATTGGCACCAAGAGTAGAGAAGAGCAAGGCACAAAATGCAGAGTATGTCCATGAGAAGCTGCACAGGCAAGGGCAAAACAGCAAGGATAGTGGCCAGTTCAGGGTGCAGAGTGAGTACATGAGAAGCTGCACAGGCAAGGGCAAAACAGCAAGGTCAGTGGCCAGTCCAAGGTGCAGAGTGAGTACATGAGAAGCTGCACATGCAAGGGAAAAACAGCAAGGCCAGTGGCCAGTTCAGGGTGCAGAATATGTCCATGAGAAGCTGCTCAGGGAATAGTTGAACACAGCAAAGAGCAACAAGGCCAGTGGCCAAAACAAAGTGCAGAGTATGTCAATGAGAAGCTGCACAGGCAAGGAGCACACAGCAGTGAATGACAAGGCCAGTGGGCAGGGCAAAGTGCAGAGTGAGTACATGAGAAGCTGCACAGGCAAGGGGCACACAGCAGTGAATGACAAGGCCAGTGGGCAGAGAAAAGTGCAGAGTATGTCCATGAGAAGCTGCACAGGCAAGGGGCACACAACAGTGAATGACAAGGCCAGTGCAAAGTGCAGATTATGTCCATGAGAAGCTGCACAAGCAAGGGGCACACAGCCGTGAATGACAAGGCCAGTGGGCAGGGCAAAGTGCAGAGTATGTCCATGAGAAGCAGCACAGGCAAGGGGCACACATCAGTGAATGACAAGGCCAGTGGGCAGGGCAAAGTGCAGAGTATGTCCATGAGAAGCTGCACAGGGAATGTGTGTGACTGTACCTTTCCATGGTCAGCAACACAGTTAGTAACAATGTGCAGTACAGGCCCCCCTGTGTGAGAGACAGCTGTGTGAGTGTGACTACCACTCAGACTTGGCTGTCAGGCAGACTGGGAGCTGGCTGTGTGTCTTGGACAGTTGGAGCACTTGACTGGGGAGAGAGCGGCCAAGCTGAGGTAGAGCTATCAGTGGCTTGGCAAGCCGGAGGGCTGCTTGGACCAGGTGGTGTAGTGACACATGGAGGTGGAGTCATACTGAAGTGAGACACAGTGTGGCTAGGAGATTGTGGAGGGGTGCCTTTCCACTTCTTGGGGATCCAAACTGACTTCCCTTCCTTGGGATCAATTAGAAGTGGTGTGGACACAACAGGCACACTCACCACCAAAGCTGTATCAGGTGCAGACGCTGGCACTCCCTCTGGGGACTTGCGGGATCCAGCGGAACGCTTCACCTGGCTTCGCCTTTGCCCCTCCATCCCCTGTTTACCAGGTGCTACCCCTACAGTGCCCTCCTTCCCCTGCTTCACTGGGCTTGGAATGGGTGTCGAGGTGGTTGGTGAATCTGCCTTGGAGCCCTTCTTAGGTGTACCCTTGCCATGCACCACCTTCTCAGTGGGCACAGAAACTCTATGCTTCTCTTTCCAAGATGCTTTAGGGACAGGATAGTCCTTGTCTGGGGATGCCTCTGAGGCATGTGAGCCTGAGGCCTGCTTCTTTGCTTTTTGGCCCCTGGTGTCGCCTGGTGGGCTTTTGTCTTTGTGCTCTGGGTGGCTTTAGTCTTCTGTGGGGATGGTGTCTGCACCTGGGACTGCTTGGGTTGCTGCTGCTGTGTGCTTCGTGTGCTGTATCATGACTTTGAGGTCTGTGGAGCGTGGTCACTATCGTCAGACGTCGCCACTGCCAGGGGGTGGACAAATGTATCGGAGCTGTACTCTGAGTATGTGCCTGTTGAAGGGCTTCCGTCACTGTGGAGGACAGTGACTGGACAGTCTGGTGCAGCCCACCCACGTCTGAATATATGCCCTCCATGAAAGCAACCACCTGTGCCAATTTTTGTCTTGGTCAATGAAGGCATTGAGGAGAGCTGTCTGGCCTACACACAGGTGGCGCAAAAGGTCCACAGACTCAGCACTGATGGCAGTAGGGGGGACAGGGGTAGGGGCAGCAGTGCCCGGGGTGAAGGACACTCTTCCCCTCTTACTGGTGCGAACACGGGCAGTACCAGAGGAAGTGGCTGGGAGGGTGGGCACTGGCCGCTGTGTGGTGGAAGATGATGAGTCCCCATTCCCTGTGCCCACCAACATGGATGCATCACCGCTGGCATCAGATGACGTGGAACTTTGCATCTCAGGCTGGTATTCCTCCAGCAGACTCCTGTGCCCCTCAGAGGCGCTGGTCACATTTGTGTCACTGGGCTCCTGTGCAGCTGTTTGCTTATTTCACCCCCACTGGTGTCCGTCTCCTGTCCCTCCGTGACCACAGGAGATGCTGCATGAGAGAGAGAAATGTAGGGTCAGTTCAGTGGCAGCAACATAAACATATGCAAGCAAAGCATCACAGAAGATGACTAAATCTACATGTTGCACACCACCCTGTGCAATCACATTGTGCTAACTCACTATATTGACTCAAACAGTGCGTGGAAACAGGGAATTCAGGCATGAGTGAGCCATGTGATGACCACACAGCACAACACCTTGCTAGTGGCTCCGTTGAACCAGACACACAAATAGCTCTGAGCACACCTAGGGCCATGCTGGGGGCACACTACTTGTTGCCACTGACAGATCTGGATGAAGCAGGAGGGGACAGCACAGACACAGACTACAACATGACATTCCACAATGGCTATGAGCCCATGCCACCCACCATGTTGTACTTTGGGCCCCAACAATTGGTGCACATTGGTGTCAGACGTCTAAGCCTCCCAAATCTGAGTTCAGGCAATGGACGCATTGATGAAGGCACACTCAGATTGGGCACACTGCCGTTCCTTCCCATGGGATTCCCCAGACTACCCCAATGCAGACGATACCTGAAGACCACGACTCAGAATGCAATGGGAATGCACAGTACTCAAATTACCTTAGTAAGTACAGGTAGGGCAAATGCATAACACCGGCACCCAGCCCAGCAGCCACTTACAAGCCACTGCATCACACTACCAACATCACATAGGCCAGCGCTTGCACTGGCTCTGTACACATAGAGCCACTCCCAGCCAAAGTCACCCATCCCAGAATACTCACCCCTGGCTTGCTGCTGATGCTCCTTCAAACATGCATTAAGCTCAGGCTGTGTCACGGCCAAGATGTGGCCCATGAGTGGTGTCATGCTGCGCCGTGCCAACCGCCCAGTGCGAGGAAGCAGCCCCAAGGTCATCTCCGTCACGTTCTTTGCCAGCCAGCTGATTTCATCCCACCTCTTGTGGCAGTGGGTGCGCCGTCGGTTTGAGACACCCAGAGCCTGCACCTTGGCCGCAATGGCCCTCCACACGACTTTATGCTGGTGTACCTTGAGCTGCAGGCATGGGAGACAAGAGGGGGAAATGATCAGTGACACAGTGTTATGTGCCTACATCTCTCAGTACAGTAGCATGATACAAACTCATCCCAAATCCACAGATATGTCTAACAACAGAGACAAGAATATATCTGACATGGAACATCTGCATGGGAAAAGCTGATGTAAATGCATGCAGATATGAGGGGGAACACAGTCCCTGCACATCTCACACACATGCAGGATGCCAACACTGAAAGCCCTGTGTAGCCTGCCCACATCTCCAGTCCATTTTTAGGTTGAGCAAGACATACATCACATACCAACACTTTGGGGTTAGACTCACTGTGTCCTGGACTGCGAAGCCCTCAATGTCCCTGCCCTGTGAATAGATAACTCTGTCATTGATGTCATACTGAGGGACATGATCTCACAAATACAAAATCCTTTTCACAAGGCCGGTCGTGTGCAATCTACAGTGCTGAGATGGCTAATAGCTGGAGTGCAATGAGAAAAGACAGATGTAATACTCTGTAAGTGAAGTGATGTGTCCTTGTCTTTTTGGGTGGGGACTGTGCAGGGCAGGTGGGCTCACACTGAGATGGACAACAGGGGTACACACAGCCATTCAGTCAAGCAATCACTGTCCTGTCTCCTGCATGAACAACTTGCTGCATCACTGTATGGCTGACAACACAACACAGGTCACTCACATATACATGTGCAGGCAGGGAAAAGTGTGGCATAGGGTACACACACCTTCTCTACTGCATCAGTCCAACTACATGTGTGGCCCCCCTGCACTCCCTCCCACTGTTGAGAACTTACCATGATATTTGGGGCACCATATAGCCTTGGGTACTGTGTGAGCACCTTGTCCACCAGGACCTCCAGCTCCTCGCTTGTGAAGGGACTGGCACGGATCTTCTCAGTCCTTTCCATCACTGTGGACATGAGACAGCAGCAGCAGAATTTGGTGGTGATGGGTCTCTGGCAGCAGTCTCTGGAGGCAGCAGCAGGTGAGGGGTCTCTGGCAGCAGTCCCTGGAGGCAGCAGCAGATGAGGGGTCTCTGGCAGCAGTCCCTGGAGGCTGCAGCAGGTGAGGGGTCGCTGGCAGCAGTCCCTGGAGGCAGCAGCAGATGAGGGGTCTCTGGCAGCAGTCCCTGGATGCAGCAGCAGGTGAGGGGTTTCTGGCAGCAGACTCTGGGAGCAGTGGAAATATGAGGCTCCCTCCCACACATATATAGCCCCCTGGGGTCATTTCAAAGGTGCCAAGATGCAGCAATTGGTGTTCCAGGTCTGCATTTTTCAAATGCATCCAATGACCGCCTCCGCGGTGGCGGAGCACGCCTACCGCGATTTTCAAAACTGCATCATGCTACCGCGATTAAGGTTCCCATTGGCTGTAAGGGCATGCTCCATGGCGGTGACACACCGTAGGGGCCAGGCGGGCACTACCGCAATGGTGCATTGTCGGAGGGACGGCTGGAAACAGAAGCGAGGAGGCCGTAGAGGTTGAATAGTGCAGGGTTTTATTGATGAGAGAAAATAAAAGTAAGCAGGATATGATTTGCAGGCAGACAAAGAATAGTAGGAAACAGTCCAGTCCTTAGATGTATCGTGGACTTGTCCCTCAATGTGGTCTCCCCTGGGCTCCTCTGCAGTAAGGTTAGACAGGTCGTCCTGCAGCTCCTGGTGCCCTCTCTGGTATGGTTTGCCCCCGGGGTAACCAAAGCGCTCACAGAAAAGAAAAAAAAACAACAAAAGAAACAGCGGTCACTGCTGTGTCCTGTGTTTTGTGTACACCGTCACCACACTAGATGCGAGCTTGGCAAGGAAAATGGTGTGAGGGAAAAGGGGGGGGGTTTCTGCTTATATATGGTAAAACGGGGTGGGCGTGTGGAATCTGAAATATAAGCAAGAAATGAATCCACACAAACGGTCCTCAGTCAAGGGTAAGATGACAGCGTTTATTAGAAACCAACAACAGATTAGCGTGCAGCACGGGGGCACCCAGCAAAGTCACTGAGTGCCCAAAGATGTGACATTGGTGATAGCTTTTATAAGCCAAAACCACAAAGGATACAGCATCATCACATACGTAGCACAAATTAAGCATAGTTCATTTGACCAATTTGCAAGGGCCTACATAGTTATATACCATTTAAGGTCCGAAAAGTACTGTTGCAGACTGCGTGACCTAGGTCTGCTTCTGGGACTTTCCACTGTAATGTAAGATATAGGTCTGGGGCTTTTTCAGTTAATAGTTGCAACATAATAGAATGGACTAGACATATTACAAAATGTGCTATGCTGAAATGTCTGTGTCTACATGAGCATCTTCTGTATTATTCTTGATCGAACCGTGTGTTACAAAAGCTGTGTCTCTGAAGCGAATGGTAAAGTACGGGCATTTTGTGCACTGCTTTTCATGTCAACTTAGCAGGGCCTAGAAGCTTACAGCATTTGGTATCATACAAGAAAGATGGCTTCTACATTGCCCCATCTGATACCAAATCACTACCTTCTAACCCCTCACCTCCCTGCCGGCCATTGATGAACAGTATTTCAATTGTTTTTGCAAATATTATTATCAGTGCAGTCACTATTGTCCATGGGACTGGTGTCAATATGGCTCCTAATACTGATGGCTACGTTCTGTCCGTTCTTCTTTGTACTTGGCATTGTTCCTTTCTTTCACTTGTTTAGTTAATGTCTCTGATAAGACCAGCTCAGATCTCTTCTATTGCATAAATCACGCAATCCAAAATGTCAAGTCAAAGGTCTGTTATTTCTTGTGCTGTTGTTTGATGTCCAAAAGTGGGGAACGAGATGTCTTGCAAGATCAGGTCTCCTAACACACTCAATAGCGTAGAATTTGGCACCGTTAGTTCCAGCACACTATTTAATTTTATTCCAGGACACAATAACCTCATATGAATTATTAGTCGTTACTCATCTACCCTCACTTGTATAGATCTAAGCCTTCCAGATCTCGTTGCTGGCATTTGTCGTAATTGGGGTCTACTTAGGTAGTTGCATACCCTTAACCAAGTGTTCAATTCTGTTCTTTGATGTTCCAAAGCCTTGTCCTTAATATCTAACTAGCGGGTGATGCACCTCCTAGGGGTCTATTGGTGCAGACACCAGTCAACCATTTAGAAGAAAACGTTGGTGCCTTGATGGTGTACTGTCAGAGGTTACTAGCACATGACAGTTGGCACTCCCTTGGAAAGTAGCTGGTACAGACGTCTCTGGAGTGATGATACCCAGAGGCCTGGGCTTGTTGTGCGCATTATGTTACTGCCTCTGGTGTCTTCTGTTTTCTGTTGGAGGCCTAGCCTGCCCCGAGCAGGTGTCTGCCTCTATCTCCTGTTGTTCTTGTCTTGCGTGGTGGATCGAAGGTTGTACCTGCGAGGTGCCTCAGCTTATTCTCTGCTGTCTGGTCCGTCTGCTTTGGAGCTGTGGATCCAGGATGTCAGCCCTTGGCACTTCACTGCTGTTACTGTGCTGAGGATGATCTGTTGATGTCCCTTCCACCTTGGCTGGAAGCAGTGCCGTCGGGTGTGGGCTTTTACCCAGATCCAGTCACCAGGCTGCAGGTTATGTCGCGGTGGAGATGTTGCTTCTGGAAGAGCCTGCAGTACCTGGTGGTGAAGATAACGTAAGGTCTCTGTTAATTTCTTGCAGTAACATAAAAGCAGGTAGTCTGTTAATGATAGTGGAGCTGTGGACATATGGCCTGCAATGTTCATGGGGTGGCCAAATATTATTTGCTGGGCTGGGCTTTGTTACCCTATCTGGCGTGCTCCTCATAGTCAGCAGGGCTAGTGGTAGTGCACCTACCCATGAAAGTTCAGTTGATGCACACATTTTTCCAATCTTATTCCAAAGCGTGGGATAAGTTCCTGTAGGAGGCATTTGGCAACCGTATGTGCATCACAGTTCTCTGTTGGGTATGCTTCGGTCCACTTACTGAACATGCACACAATTACCATCACATGTTTGTACTTGTGGGTGAGGGACATGTCTATGAAGTCCATCTGGAGGCTTTCAAATGGTCTTGGGGAGGTGGGAAATGACCATGTGCAGTTGGTGTGCCCTTTCCAGTATTGTATTGTGCGCAAACAGTGCATTGCCTGCAAAGTCTTTCTGCTATTTGGCGGAACTCGGAGTTGTACCAACATTGGGAAAACAGTCTGATCATGGCATCTCGGCCAACATGTGAGAGATCGTGAAAAAGGCATGTGATGGAAGGAAGCATTGCTGAAGGCAGGCATATCTTCCCACTGGGCCCTGACCATAACTCCTCCTTTGTTTGCACACTTCCTCCTTTGACCCATTCCTCTTTTTCATCCCCCTCTACCTTCCTTTTAATATAAATTAGGTCAGAGTATAATGAGTCACTGTTATCTTTAGTGTTCTTCTCACTGCTTGTTATTTGTACCATTGCTAACTGGCAGCCTGTCAGTGCTATTCTCCTTTCTTCCCCATCAATAAATGCGATGCCCTTTAATACATATTCGTTTGATGATGTGTGCGCTGCACATTGTATTATAGCCACTTTTGTTGGTCTTAGTAATGCTTGGAGGAGGCCACTTATCAACTGTGCATGTTATATTTGTTGGCCTGTGGGTGTGAGGAATCCCCTCATGGAGAGAGAGGGAAAGAGACAACATTTTGATAAACACAGAAGGTCACTGTTAATGCCAGACCTAATTAGGGGCTGAGTTATGAAATAAAGTGCACCCACGTACTCTGATTAAGTGCAGATATACATCTGTGGTTATTTCACAAGACTTTACAGAAGCAGGACAAGAAATAGTACTCCTAGAAAATATTTGTGAACTGCATTTAAGCATGAGCAAATATGCAGGTGTAGATCTACTCATGCGAAAATCTGAGTGTTTGCAAGCTCACTTTTCCTCCATCCACTTTTAGCCAACCTTGGAAGAAGTATTATGTCTGCCATTTTCAGGAGTAAAAATCCAACCTGTCTCAGCATTCCTACCATTACCTCCATCCTCTGTATGTAGATCTGTGGAACGTGGCAGCATAAGGTAATAGTTAGTATTCAAACCCTACTATGGAAGGAGCCCTGGCATAATCAGAAATGCTCATTTAGAGATCTTATATAATGATATTGCTGCCATAATTTGTCGCCGCATTGCATGGCACAAATGGGACAAATATTTTTGTCACAGGACACTTATTCACTAACACCCCTAAAGACTGCCCCTGTACATTAAAAGACATAATAGATCTGTACACATTGTATCCTTAAAACATCATAATACGAAGCACAGTTTATCAATGCGCACTATCCTTCTGCATTGGCATATACTCATTACTAAGGAACAATAAATAAACATAATATCACTACTCTTTGTCCAATCCTTTGTAGCCCCTGGCGAATGCACTGCTTTCAAAAGCATTTTAGCGCATTCCCCCTACAGTATAAATTGTTATATATCCTGCAACTCTGAAGAACCTAGAAATGAAAAACATTAATATACATACACAATATTTCTTTTAGATGCATACATAACATAGTACTTCTCCTTGCTCCATTCAATTTAGGCAAAACCCTTTAAGAGCGCAATATACCTAGTATATGTGCTTGTGAGGATGGTGACGTTATATGTTAGGCTGCCGTCTGTGGAGTGAGAAATGGGAAAAACAAGGCAGCTACCTAACATGACCTAATTGTGTTATCCTGGGCATTTCATTTTTATCTTAGCAACTTACATCTTTTTTAATAATGGGAACCCAGGCCACCCAGATCATTCATCTTTTAGCTCAATAGCTAATATGTTCAAATGCACACTTCGAAAAACCAGCACTTGAAACAGGGACAATACTTATAAATGCACGGAAATAACCTGATAACTGGCAGGAGGGTCCTCTGTTCCCCCTGCTTTTTAATTAAGTAGCCTTTGCGCAATGTAATGGAATCTTTTGTCCTTTAAAATAGCAAATGTCTCCTGTTGTAAATCACTCTGGGAGATGGGGTGGGGGACCTGTGGATAGCATCACTCTGGCCCTCACAATATCAATTGACAAGACACCAAACAGACACGTACGACACACATCTTTTCTCTGACGTTCTTGCATCTGAAAATGTTGCACCAAAACTTATTAAAGTGCATATACACAAAATAACATTTCCCTTCATCAATCTTTAAATGAAGTTTAAACTATAAATTGTAACAGGTATTCAATCCTATTTTGTTAATACACATTTAAGAATTAGCATTCCCTTCCAATCTCCGCTGCGAAGAATACATATTTTTTTGTATAACCAGTTCTGTTTATACCCACAGAAAACTGTTGTAGTGTGTGGTGTAGTCTTGGCGCAATGCCCAGAATCTGTGGCCAGCCCATGATCCTTATTTCAAAGCCAGTCCACAGGAGTTTTCTTTAACCCCTTAATGTATCATATAATCAAAGGCCGTGCTGGCCATTTCTCAGTAACTATTGCTTTATTTTTTTTCTCTCACTCTTTCTACTCTACAAAATTATCAGGCGTTGCCTTCCATCTATTTGTCTCCCTTCCTGTCTCATTAGTTCTATGTACCCTCTTCTTCGTTCTACATGTACTTTCAGAAATACGTTGGTAAAGGACATGAGATCTGCTCTGGACCATGAGACATGTACAAATTCCACTTTATTCTCCTTTTCCCCAGGTGGAGGGGGCACATTTCACAGGGGCATTATCAATGTGGTGCGTTGTGGGCACTTGGAAAGAAATCAGGGAACGTAAATCTGACAACATCGCAACTATAATATGGAGAGAGGGGGGCTGTTCCCGTATTCTGTGTTAGTCTTAGGGCCATAGCCTTCTGCTTAGAAGCACAGTGGGCCTCAGGACCTTAGCCCATTAAGACGCGGTATTGTATTTGATTTTTCTGTGCATAATCTTAACAGCTTATTTTTCTTTCTGCAGAACTTGAAAGGTGCATAGGCTGCGTCCTGTCCCATAGTTACAAGAGAAGCAGTATTTTGAAACATCCTGTCAAAAGTTCTATTTGGTGAACTTCCCCATTTATGAGTTTGTGCACGAGAAATTTGCAAAAGGTCTGCTCATCATGGGACAGCTCGGTGGGTTGTGCACCTGTGGTAGAGAATACCAGTGCATACATATGTGTTCGGCACGGGCAGTTGTATCCATTCCAAAACACATTTACTTTGCACTGTAAGGGTAAACACACTTCAGCGCACCCCCCACTTCCTCACAGAGGAGAAGCGTTCTTACTCATGTACATCAATCTAACTGAAGGGATGTCTATCAACCCCTTACTGATGATAGAGTGGGCCTGCCCAATATTTGTTGTGCAAGCTCAGGGTCCAAGAGCTCTGTTGCTAGAGTAGTACAAAACAAACCCATAGTTAATCAAAGACCGCATATCAAAATAAAAGCACTTCAAATAAATGCATACAATACAACAACAGATCTTCAAATTAATGCATATAATGCAATACCAACACCAACACCAACACCCTCCTATTTGTGAGTAGGTGGACACCTATTCACAACTGGAGACCACCCATGGTGTCCAGCAGGAGGCAGTGCACCAGAGCCAACTCATCTCTGGCCACAACTTCCCAAAACAAGACCCACACCGTAATCTTCCATTCCCTTCCTTCCAGGAGAATAATCACAGTCACAAGAAAGACATCGTAATCTAAACGACACACAATATGCAGTCCTATACAATTGTATTCCCCATTTTCAATAGACGGAAACAGCAATGCAGTTGTGAGCTCGTACCCCAATTATAGCTCTTAGGAAGTGTATGAGGGAAGGAGTAATCTGTCCCTCTTGCAGTAGACAAATTTACAGGCACACTTCGGAACAGTGACACAGAAGGTAGTCAGCAGACTATTTCTGGCTGCTCATTCCTGAGGTGTGGGGATACGGATAACAGATAATACAAATTGATAACAGATACTAATCAGTCAGTGATCAAACAGCCAGCAGCGCATTGTTAAAATGAAGCAGAGCAAGCGCCCACTATCAGACAACGTGACATGAAATGACATTTGCTACAAGTTCACCGAAAATATTCATAGACAGGAAGAAAAGAGACAGAGGTAGAGTAAGATATTTCGTCCCCTCCCTTTCTCTCCGGGCCACGCAGACCCACAGAGGTGCTGCTGAACGAAATTTTTAGAATCACATAAAAGGTGAGACAAAAACAGGTGAACTCTGTACTTACACAGGCACACACATATAACACAAATAGCCGGGGTCTATCCCTAGTTGGTGCGGATCTACACAAGCACCTGTTATCTAATTCCAAAAGAGTGTGAGTGTAATGAGTGTCATCATAAGGAGAGCCGGAACCTGACATATCATAAGTAGCAGTGCACAGACGTAGGATAATGTGCAATATAAAAACAATGTGAAAGCGTCTATTTGAGCAGTCAAGAAATATTATTGTATGAAAATGGCAACAGAAATCGTCCTTGTGTCCAAGTCAGATCAGTCAAAAATGTAGATGTACAGTCAAATTTCGATAACTGACGAACACAGGTATTGAAAACAAAAATCATAAAGCTCAAGAAACTTATTAATGCAAATCAAGGAAACAATAAATCACGTATTCCTACACTATTTGAAACCAGGCGTTCACCCCCCTTGCTTTTCTCAGCATCCGACACCTTCCACCCCTGGAGACAGTGAGTATCGCAGGCAAGACAGGGAACTGCAGAATTTCACCCTCCATGAAACATCAGTAGCCGTGTGCTTCCTATTTTCAGGGAGTTACTGCGTAGTCAAGGAAAAAAGGCGAATATTTGCCCTCACCGAACCCCAGTGGTGAAGGTGACAGTGCAGACAGTATAATCCCAGTACAAAGCACGACATCAACCAGTAGGGAGGTGAACCCTGAATCATAGACAGCGATAGAATACCAGGGGAGCATCTGCAGTTGCAACCCCTCACGACGCTGGGTGTGCTCAAACCGAGACAGCACCCATGGGCCCACTTCCGAGAATTCCCGCCGAATCCTCCTGACCCTGCTCTCACTGAGCAGGGTCCCTGGACCTATTAGTCTGGTTGGAGCGCCACTGGCTGCCTAGAAACAGAAACGTAACCCTAATCTAAATACTGAATGAAGCACCATATCCAAACAGTTCACACCTATGACTAATATGTAAATCCGGAGGGGATGCTAATCACCAACCCTCCACCAGTCCCTCCAACCAAGGTCCCAAAGGAGCTCGTCAGCTCAATCTTGAACTACGCGTAGCCGCTGCACCTAAACCGCGTGCAGCCACAGGGGTGCTTTCACCGCAACCACCTGCAAATGGGGAGCGAACCTGCCACAACCCAACCAGGAGGATATAAACCCCCAACATGTGCTCACCTAGTGATCACTGGTCTGTCAAAGCGTACCGACCTCAGTTGTCACCAGGGGACCAGGGGCCAATTGTCCTCCACCCCCATAGACCAGAGACTCTCTGCAGGCAAGACAAAGGGGTTGCAGAAGCACACCCTCCCTGGTCCTAGTTACAGCCAAGCGCTGCGTAGCACCAGGGAGTGACTGCGTGCATGGAATCGAGCAGAAGGACACCATCGCCGGTCTGGAGGGGTGGAGATGAGGACCAGGAACTAGAAAAGGAGATCAAAATGCACATTAAAAAACAGCTGATAGTCGGCAGCAGTGTCAGATGACAAAACGCAGAAAGAGCTCCGAAGCAGAAACAGAGTCAGTGCGCCGATCAAACGTTTAAGAGGAAATGTCGCAAGCAGAATGGCGACACAGTGGAAATTTTCCGTGATAGAAAAAGGAGAACAAAGAAAGTAATGAGGACTGCCAGTATGACAGCCAAGAAGTACTTCGGTAAACAACCAATGGAGCTATCCCCGAGACAGGCACACTGGCCAAAGAAACACTGGCTTCGGCATGAGAAGAGTACCAAGAGAAAAGGAGACAGAAGGAGAGTGCATAGAATCCAGTAAAAATAGTGCCATACAAATGTGCTGAGAGAGAAAGAGCAGGAGCCAAAGACATGACACAAGCAACTAACGGTTAAACACTGGTGTCGTCCTCCAACAGCCAGAGAGCGGAGATAGAGAAGACAAATTGAAATGTCACCACCTCAGGCCTCCGAGCTCCCGAGGAGTTGGAGTCCAGCAGCCGGTGGCCGTCGAAGCCGGTCAGATGTTTTGGGGCTGCATTCTCCACCAAATGTGGAATCTGAAATATAAGCAAGAAATGAATCCACACAAACGGTCCTCAGTCAAGGGTAAGATGACAGCGTTTATTAGAAACCAACAACAGATTAGCGTGCAGCACGGGGGCACCCAGCAAAGTCACTGAGTGCCCAAAGATGTGACATTGGTGATAGCTTTTATAAGCCAAAACCACAAAGGATACGGCATCATCACATACGTAGCACAAATTAAGCATAGTTCATTTGACCAATTTGCAAGGGCCTAGATAGTTATATACCATTTAAGGTCCGAAAAGTACTGTTGCAGACTGCGTGACCTAGGTCTGCTTCTGGGACTTTCCACTGTAATGTAAGATATAGGTCTGGTGCTTTTTCAGTTAATAGTTGCAACATAATAGAATGGACTAGACATATTACAAAATGTGCTATGCTGAAATGTCTGTGTCTACATGAGCATCTTCTGTATTATTCTTGATCGAACCGTGTGTTACAAAAGCTGTGTCTCTGAAGCGAATGGTAAAGTACGGGCATTTTGTGCACTGCTTTTCATGTCAACTTAGCAGGGCCTAGAAGCTTACAGCATTTGGTATCATACAAGAAAGATGGCTTCTACATTCCAGTCCAGTCCTTAGATGTATCGTAGACTTGTCCCTCAATGTGGTCTCCCCTGGGCTCCTCTGCAGTAAGGTTAGACAGGTCGTCCTGCAGCTCCTGGTGCCCTCTCTGGTATGGTTTGCCCCCGGGGTAACCAAAGCGCTCACAGAAAAGAAAAAAAAACAACAAAAGAAACAGCGGTCACTGCTGTGTCCTGTGTTTTGTGTACACCGTCACCACACTAGATGCGAGCTTGGCAAGGAAAATGGTGTGAGGGAAAAGGGGGGGGGTTCTGCTTATATATGGTAAAACGGGGTGGGCGTTTTTATGCGTTAGGGATTCGCGGGCTTTCTTGAAACCCCTCTCATTATACTTGTGGGCCACCGGTAGGGAAAACAGTCTCCCAAGAATCCACCCACCCCACTCCCTTACTATCCCTGTGGTACCTGTTACATACCGCTGTCTGCCACAACTCTCCTGAGTTGTGGCGGCTCGTGCACGTCCCCCGGGCTCCACCACTCTTCGGTCCAGACGTCGGGGCCCTCCGGTTCTTCTGGGTTAGTCTTCTCGGTGTCCTCTCGAAGGGAAGCGGCGTCCTTGATCCCTTAGGCGTCCTCTCGAAGGGGAGTGGCGTCCTCGATCCTTTCGGCGTCTGCCTCCGCTGCTTCCAGCTTCCTTCCAATGGGCGTGCCGATTCCACCTGCTTCCGGCTTTTTCTGCCTCCTTTGACCTCCGGGGCCGCTACCGGATTGGTCAAGCCCTTGTGTCTCGTCACTTCCGGGGGGGTGACTTCCGGGTCAGGTGCGGCGTACTGTGGGGCAGGGAAAAGACTCATCGTTATGTCGGCTTTGTTGCTACCAGCATATGGACGGTAAGGAACCTGGTTAACATCCAGCTGTTTACCCCTGTGGACCCGCGCCTCCTCCTCACATGCATCTTTCAATTGCATCCAATGACCGGCTCTGAAGTGGAGGAGCACGCCTACCGTGATTTTCAAAATTGCATCATGCCACCGCGATTAAGGTTCCCATTGGCTGTAAGGGCATGCTCCATGGCGGTGACACACCGCAGGGGCCAAGCGGTAGCTACCGCGATTTGGGTGCCATACATTCACATGAGGCACCGCGATTTGGGTGGCGGAGCATGCCTACCGCCATTTGGCAATACATAGATATGTATCACTACTGCACTTGTGTAATGGGGATTGTTGGTGACACACTGCTGGGACCAGGCGGTAGCTACCGCGATTTGGGTGGCGAAGCATTGCAACCGCCATTTGTGCATGTCTCTATGGCTATCACTACCGCACTTGTGTAATGGGGATTGTTGTTGACACTCCGCTGGGCCCAGGCGGTAGCTACCACGATTTGGGTGCCATACATTCACATGAGGCACCGCGATTTGGGTTGCGGAGCATGCCAACCGCCATTTGGCAATACATAGATATGTATCACTACCGCACTTGTGTAATGGGGATTGTTGGTGACACACCGCTGGGGCCAGGCGGTAGCTACCGTGATTTGGGTGGCGGAGCATGCCAACCGCCATTTGGGCATGTCTCTATGGCTATTACTACTGCACTTATGTACTGGGGAATGTTGGTGACACACAGCTGGGGCCAGGCGGTAGCTACCGCGATTTGGGTGCCATACAATCACAATGGCCATCTGACAAATATCAACAGTGCACAGTGGCCACATGGTTAATGGCACATCATTGTGCACACAATGCCAATGTTCCATTTACTCCACTGGTGACTACACATGCTTGTGCATGTGATTTCGTAGATTGGCATGTACTCCCTCACATGTCACTTGTGATATTGATGGTCCTGTACACAGGACAGTGTTGTTATGGACTCTACAATGTGTACACATCTCAATGTGTTGAGGTGCAGTGACAATCACAGCAATGTTTGTCTCAATGAATGATGTTCTTTTTTGCATGTCCTCTTATGTTTGATCTTGCACACAATCGTCATTTATGCTCAGACTGTGGTCATTGTGTTGTTGATGTGTGCCAGGTTCAAATGACGCCTGAAGGTGTGTCAGGTACAGCAGCTACGTATGAGATGGGGGGTTAATTTGTTACACATATGCTGGATGCCATACTTCCAGGCGTGCCCATTTTAAATGTGGCCATATCCCTATGTGCATTCACATTGACCTAGGTGGTGTTTGAGGTACTTGCTTTGTGTAAGTTGAAAAGTGTGCCATTTGTGTAGCTGAAGGTGTCCCGACATGTAAGCTGGTCTGTAACTCAATTTTGATGACAGTCATTGTTGGCGTTGTGTCATACAGAACGTGAGGTGCTGTGCCCCTCTCATGATGTATTGCATTGACATGTGTCCACTTTCATCTCAACTAGGAGGAGACCAAATCCGCTTCGTCACTTGACAGTGTTGGCAGAAATGGAGGATGAGGCGATCATCCGGAAATGCAGTCTGGATGGAGCCACCCTACAAACCCTTCGTTAGATGTTGGATCCCCATCTGCAGCCTCGCAGAACACATTTGTTTATTTTATTTGTTTATTTGCGCTGGCTAGACCCGTAGGTATCAGAGCACTTGTGTAATGGGGATTGTTGTTGACACTCCGCTGGGCCCAGGCGGTAGCTACCACGATTTGGGTGCCATACATTCACATGAGGCACCGCGATTTGGGTTGCGGAGCATGCCAACCGCCATTTGGCAATACATAGATATGTATCACTACCGCACTTGTGTAATGGGGATTGTTGGTGACACACCGCTGGGGCCAGGCGGTAGCTACCGTGATTTGGGTGGCGGAGCATGCCAACCGCCATTTGGGCATGTCTCTATGGCTATTACTACTGCACTTATGTACTGGGGAATGTTGGTGACACACAGCTGGGGCCAGGCGGTAGCTACCGCGATTTGGGTGCCATACAATCACAATGGCCATCTGACAAATATCAACAGTGCACAGTGGCCACATGGTTAATGGCACATCATTGTGCACACAATGCCAATGTTCCATTTACTCCACTGGTGACTACACATGCTTGTGCATGTGATTTCGTAGATTGGCATGTACTCCCTCACATGTCACTTGTGATATTGATGGTCCTGTACACAGGACAGTGTTGTTATGGACTCTACAATGTGTACACATCTCAATGTGTTGAGGTGCAGTGACAATCACAGCAATGTTTGTCTCAATGAATGATGTTCTTTTTTGCATGTCCTCTTATGTTTGATCTTGCACACAATCGTCATTTATGCTCAGACTGTGGTCATTGTGTTGTTGATGTGTGCCAGGTTCAAATGACGCCTGAAGGTGTGTCAGGTACAGCAGCTACGTATGAGATGGGGGGTTAATTTGTTACACATATGCTGGATGCCATACTTCCAGGCGTGCCCATTTTAAATGTGGCCATATCCCTATGTGCATTCACATTGACCTAGGTGGTGTTTGAGGTACTTGCTTTGTGTAAGTTGAAAAGTGTGCCATTTGTGTAGCTGAAGGTGTCCCGACATGTAAGCTGGTCTGTAACTCAATTTTGATGACAGTCATTGTTGGCGTTGTGTCATACAGAACGTGAGGTGCTGTGCCCCTCTCATGATGTATTGCATTGACATGTGTCCACTTTCATCTCAACTAGGAGGAGACCAAATCCGCTTCGTCACTTGACAGTGTTGGCAGAAATGGAGGATGAGGCGATCATCCGGAAATGCAGTCTGGATGGAGCCACCCTACAAACCCTTCGTTAGATGTTGGATCCCCATCTGCAGCCTCGCAGAACACATTTGTTTATTTTATTTGTTTATTTGCGCTGGCTAGACCCGTAGGTATCAGAGCACTTTACATGAGGATCAGCAAGTTAAAGATTACATAATTACTTCAGTTACAGATTCCAAGTATAGACATAAGAGAAAGAGAGGGAAGGAAACATAACGGGAAGGCGAGGAAAACAATGTCAGATGTCCGGCTGAGTAGGTGACGGCAAAGGGAGTGAACCAGGGCCAAACTCCTCTATAGCTGCATAGGACAGCTCCACCGGGCATCGGCCAAGGTTGTTCGGACTCCGCGGTGAGGACAGACAGACGAAAAACATGCTATTACACGATAACATAAGTTATTTTCGCGTTACGTAGCAAAGACAAACGTCTTATGTGGAATGGAAGGTCAAGGGGGGAAATGTAAACAGGGGAAAAAGGAATGCAGATAGCATCAGGCAGACCAGAGGGGGGAAGGGACTTCAGGGAAAATAAAAGCAGTCAAAGTGAAAGATAGACAAGACCGTGAAGCACCGTTAAAAACAATGACCGATGTCTGGCTGGGTAGGTGACGGCCGAGGGGGTAAACCATGGCCAGACTCCTCAATAGCTGCATAGGACAGCTCCACCGGGCATCGGCCAAGGTTGTTCGGACTCCGCGGTAAGAACAGACAGTAGAAAAACATGAGATTACATGATAACATAGGTTATTTTCGAGTTACATAGCAAAGACCGAAACATCTTATGTGGAATGGAAGGTAGAGGGGGAAAGGTAAACAGGGGAAAAGGAATGCAGATAGCGTCAGGCAGACCAGAGGGGGTAAGGGACTTCCGGGGAAACAATCAGTCAAAGTGAAAGATAGACAAGACCGCGAAGCACTGTTAAAAACAAGGAAACATAACGGGTAGGCGAGGAAAACAATGTCAGATGTCCGGATGGGTAGGTGATGGCCAAGGGGGTTAACCAGGGCCAAACTCCTCTATAGCTGCATAGGACAGCTCCACCGGGTAATGGCCAATGGTACTCGGGATCAACGGTAATTACAAACAGATTTGGTTTTTCGCCCATGGGGCATCATCATAGTTCAATCGAAGGCATCGGTCCCGGTGTAATTCAGAAACACCCTTCCCTTCGTCCTCCCACTAGCCTGTCTGTAGATTGTGGGACAACCCATCGTTCTTGCCCTCAGGCCTCTAGTTTCTAGATCTAGAATCAAGGTCAGTACGTGGGGGAGCCCCACCGCGTCTCCAAGCTGGAAGCGCCCGAGCCAGAATTAGTCCATGTGTCCAGGTCAGGCACCAAGCTATTGCGCCCTCAGGAGTTCCACACTTGGGCACCACACCATTTATGCCTCTTTTTTCGTTGGCATAAGGGCTGTGTTGTAGGCCTTCCTCTCTTGGGTGGGCAGCCCCATCTCCACTTTGCAGCCCCTTTGTGTAGGTAGTGGTTGTCAGGCGTGAGCTGAGTCAATGGTGGTCTTGCCAAGTTCAGCCTAAGGCGGCCATCTTAGGGTCAGGTGTGTGGTATAGCTTGTTTGTGGCAGAGCTAAGTGCATCAGCCTTTTCACCTTGCACTTATGGATGAGATGCTTCAGATCTATGACTTTCTATGTCTGTCCCCCAGACGAGTAGCCAGCGTATTTAATTGTTCCCCTCTCGTGAGCGAGACCTTCGTATGGATGCCATCGTGAGGTCAGGTGCCACTTCCAGCCTTCCACCCAGCTTAGGATTCATATGCTCCTGGTGCAGTGTTGATTAGAGCAGGGAGTCCGCTACGCCTCATTTACCGGGCCCCGCTCACCTCCTTAACGCGTTGAGTCAGGCTAGGCGCCACAACGTCGTGAAGCTCTGCTCTGGAGCCACGCGCCCCCTCAGCCGCGTGTGCACTGCATCGCAGAGGGGAGCCTCTCGGCGGAGTCACCATTATCCTCGTACCGGACCTGCTGCTCGGATTCCTTCCCCTCCGCCTGGTCTCGGCGATGATCACAGCATTCAGATTAGGTTTATGTGGCTCGGGTTTGTGTCATTACATTTTTCCTCTAGGACTTTGCCGGGTACTGGCTAGCCTGTGAGCATTGTGCAGCTCTGCCCCAGGTAGTATTGCTCTGGGGCCATTAGCTCGGGTGCTGCTGCCTGCTTGGTTATGGAGCGTCTCGGCCGGGTGCCATTTTAAAAGTCAGACGCCCAGCTTCAATCACTCCTGGCTGCCTCAGAAACTTTGTTTGTGGAGATGCACTGGCCCCCAGACTTGTTAAGACCTCTGTCGCAGCCGCCACATCCAACAGCTTTCACCCGAACGTATAAGGTGATGGCAGCCCTGCATTTTTTTGCCACTGGATCATTCCAGCACACAGTGTCCAGTGCAGGTGGGATGTCACAACCTATGTTCAGCTTAGTGCTGCATGGTGTTCTGTCTGCTATGATGAGCTACAAGGACAGATATATCCATTTCCCCAGGGGGCCTGAATTGGCAGCTGTGAAGGGATATTTCAATCCCCTCGGACACATCCCCCATGTTGTTGGTGCCATTGATTGCAACCGTGTTGGGCTTGTGCCACCATAGGCACGTGAGCACATCTACAGGAATCGTAAACATTACCACTCCATAAATGTGCAAGTGGTGTGCCAGGAAGATATGATCATCTCACGCATGTGTGCCAAATTCCCAGACTCTGCCCATGACTCATACATCCTGCGTAACAGCATTGTACCCCAGCTGATGGCTAATCTGCTTCCCGAGCGTGCATGGATTGTGGGTGAGTATGCCTAGTCATATGGTGTGCTGTGTGTGTGACCTGCTGTCCTCTGCCTCAGCGACATTGCTATGTTTATTTGTGTTTGTCACACCTAGGTGACTCTGCATATCCCAACCATCCTTGGTTGCTGATCCTACTGCAAAATCCCAGGACACCAGCTGACATCCGCTACAATGATACCCATGGGAGAACACGTCGTGTGGTGGAGTGTACTTTTGGTCTGCTGAAGTCACGTTTCCGCTGCCTGGATAAGACAGGAGGTGCACTGATGTACTCGCCCAAAAAGGTGTGTCAGATTGTTGTGGCATACTGCATGCTCCACAACCTAGCCATTCGCAAGGAGATTCCCCTGATCCTGGATGATGAATGAATGAATGAATGAAAGTGAATTTATAACAGCGCGATTGCTGCCCTGAGGCGTCCAAGCGCTAAAAAAGGAACCAGTGTGGAATAGAGAGGTTGAGAACCAGAAAAAGAGGAAAAACTGAGTTACATTAAACAGAATTGAATAGGTGTGTTTTTAATTGTTTACGGAAAGAAACGAGATCAGGATTGGATCTCAAGTGCAACGGGAGGGAGTTCCAGATCTTGGCGGCGTTAAAAGCATACGTCCTTCCGCCAGATCTAGACCTTTTGACTCTGGGGACTGCTGCCATAAAGGCCTGACTAGAACGCAGATTTCTACCTGGGTGATACTGGCTTACTAGATCACGGGTTATTGGAGGACCCGAATCCCAGAAAGCCTGGTGGGCAATACACATTGCTTTAAAAGAGACTCTCTTACGCACTGGGAGCCAGTGAAGATTGATCAGAGCCGCCTTTACTGACAATCTTCGAGGAATCTGCAACAGAGTACGCGCGGCACAGTTTTGTACCAGCTGAAGTCTTTTTAAGGTGTACTCTGGTGCACCCAGATATAGGACGTTGTTGGAGTCCAGCCATGATTGTATCAGGCCCTGTATGGCTATCTGCTTTGCCTCCATTGGGAGCAAAGGAAGAACTTTCTTCAGTGTCCTGAGTATCCCAAAGCAGGTGGCTGAGAGCTTTGTGGCCTGGGTGTTGAGTGAGAGACTCCTGTCCAGCCATACCCCTAGGCTTTTGATGTTATCCTTCGGGGCCGGGGGGAGACCTAGACAGGGGGGCCACAGTGAGTTGACAATTGTGGGGTCGGCAGGGCCCAGGAGCATGATCTCCGTTTTGTCACCATTAAGTTTTAATGATGACTGAGTCATCCATGTCTTCACCTCCTCCAGGCATTCAGTAAGTCCCCCTGATCGTGATTGAAGAGCCTCATGCGCTAATGAGACCACCAGCTGGGTATCGTCCGCATAGGATATGATCTTGACTCCATACGGACGAACTACCTCAGCCAGTGGCCTCATATAGACGTTAAAAAGCGCGGGGCTTAATGAGGAGCCCTGCGGGACTCCGCACATCAGGGGAATACTAGAAGACACTATCTGTCCATCAAACACTTGGAATGACCTGTTGCTCAAAAAAGATTTTAACCAGAGCCACGCCTTGTCCACAATGCCGACATCCGAAAGACGGTTCAGTAAGGTGGCATGACTGACCGTGTCGAATGCCGCACTGAGATCAAGGAGGATCACTGCCACTGATCCTCCCTGATCAAGGACTTTCCTGGACTCCTCGATGATCATTAGGAGGGCGGATTCTGTTCCATGCTTAGGCCTGAACCCTGTCTGGGTGGTGTCTAGCAGCTGGTTATCCTCAAGGAAGCTGACCAGCTGGAGATTAACATATTTCTCCACGATCTTACTCACCCAGGGGAGCAAGGAAATCGGACGATAGTTCCCAAAGTCCGATGGTTCCAGATTGGGCTTTTTTATCAGTGCTCGGACCATCGCCCGTTTCCAAGCAGAAGGGACAATGCCCGAGGCAATGGAGGCATTTAGCAGGTTCCTAATGATCGGTAGGACGGTCTGAAGGACCAGCATCATGGCTTCGGGGGGTGCCGGATCAGAAGGAGATCCGGATTTTACTTTCCGAGCCATGGATTCCAATACTTTGAGATCCATGCAAGGAAAGTGACTGAGCAAAGGTGGAGGGGCTGGAGCGGAGTCTAAGGTCTTGATTTTATCCTGACTTAACGGAGGGGTGGGAGTGAGAGTGGAGGGAAAGGAGGCATATATTTTATTTATTTTTGCAGAAAAAAATTCAGCCAAGTCATTGCACTGGGAAACAGACTTTTCCTTCAAAACAATTGGGGACGGGAGTTTTGTAAGTTTTTGCAAGGTTTGAAAAATTTCTCTAGGTTTGGATTTTGCAGCTAAGATCTTGTCAGAAAAGTACACTGCTTGGGTGGCTTTTAGTTCCCTTTTATATGCTTTTATCTCCTCTCGATATCGAGTCTTTTCCTCCATGGAATAGTCTATACGCCATTTTCTTTCAATTTGCCGGCATTGGCGCTTTTTGTTCCTAAGTGCCTCCGAAAACCACGGTGCTGTTTTATGGAGGCGTTTTATCGTTGATTTCTTAAGGGGGAGGATGGATTCGAGAGAGTGCAGGATCCAGTTTTCAGAGGCCTGGTTAGCCACACATGGATCCGCGTTGTTAGGGGGAAGTTCTTTCATAAGTAAGTTTTTCCATTGCTCTGTATGTATCCGTGCCCAGGATCTGGCAAGTCTTATCGATGGTTTTACCGGGCTGGATTTCTGAGTAGACCAGGTAAAGGGTACTAAAAAGTGGTCAGTCCACGGGAGGGGGAGCGGAAGCCCAACCACAAGGTCCTCGCAGTTACTGAACACTGGGTCTAACAGATGACCCTTCACATGGGTCGACGCTTTTACTCGTTGGCTAAGTTGCAACGCAGCCAGATCATCGGTTAACGTGATAGCCAGAGAATCCAGCGGTGACTCAAAATGAAAATTGAGGTCACCTAGCACCGTATAGTTGGCGGAAGTGCTAACGTGTGGCGCCATAATTACTGATAAGAAATTGTGAAATTGTTTTGGGGGACCAGGTGGGCGGTATATCACTGTGCCCGAAAAACAATGGTTAGGGGAGAACTCCAGCGAGAACGCAAGGCTCTCACAGTCTGGGATAGTTTCAGATATGAGTCTGCAGTGATATTGTTCTTTGAATATAATTGCTAACCCTCCACCTCTACCCTCCGAACGATCTTGTCGGATGATTCGAAAGCCCGAGGGGAGGGAGGTTACAACAGCCGGGTCGGAGTCGGGTGTCAGCCATGTTTCTGATAGAAATACTGCATCCGGCGACCGATCTTCTAGTAGAAACGAAATATCCACCTTATGTTTTGGCAGAGATCTGCAGTTTAATGAAAACATACAGTATTCCTGCTTCGATGATTTGGTCTGCCACCGGGTAAAAGGGGCGTTGCAATGTGGACAAATGGTTGGAAGGGACGTTACCTCATAGCGATGCAGCTCACAGACCGGACCTGAGGACCTCATGCCATGGAGGACCTCCGCACTGTAGGCTATGGGATGTTTGGCATAGGATGTAGGGGAGGTGGCCCCTGGCCCGGACTCGGCGTGGACGAGCGCAGACGAGCTTGCCTTATGCGCGCCTTCGGCGCGCATTCGTCGCGCCCGCTGCGCTCGTCCGCTGCGCTTCCTGTATGTGAGCAGCCAAAGCCCCTGCCTGCAAACCAAGCCGTGTCCAGTGATGGGGATAGTGGAGAGGAGGAAGGTGTTGACCTGCGTCAACAGTTCATCACCCACTACTTCACTTGAAGGTGGCTGACAATGTACAACGTACCCACTGTCTGATGATGTTGCTGTTGTTGTGAAGGTGTATGTGAGATTTGTGACAGCAGCCGGTTGTAGACTCAGTGGTGGCTGACAATGTTTCTGGGACAGTTCATTTAGGAACATCTACAGGATGTGTATGTTGGCACGTGTTGCCCATTGTGATGTGTGCATGTGGGATTCTATTGTTGTGAAGTGTTGTGTGATGTCTGTGATGCCACACCCAGACTAGTGAATGTTGTTCTGTTGTATTTTCCTAGGTGCTTTCAACCTCTCCTTGCCTACATACAACCAGACTCCTGGTACATTGTAATCATGGTGAGGACTGTACATCCTGGAATAAAGACGGAGCAGGTACAACAACATGTGTGTAAGGAGTTGTTTATTTACAATGGTGACATGTGAGGTGGTGAACATTTACAGTGAGGTGATTAGTCAAGCAGTGAGTTGAAAGTTATGGTAAATGGGATAATCGAGTAGTCACCACATAAATGTGGTGACACAGTCCAACAGACAGATGCCATTCACAAGGCAGTGTGGGGAAAGACAGTCCAAAAAGTCAATTCAATGGGGAAGAGGGTTGCGATCATGGCTGGCTCCATGACTGGCATTTGGCAGGTGCTTTGCCAGCAGATATTCCCAGGGTTTTCTTAGGACGGCTCCTTTGCCACTTGGCAGGGGGGCTTCTGCTGGGGGGCTAGTGGGGTCTGAGGACTCACCCCTCTCTGTGGCCACAGCAGAAGATGGTGAACTGTCATCCTGTGGACCACCAGTGGGAGGGGGAGGTGTTGGTTGTGGCGCAGGCCTGTCCCTCAGTACCACCAATAGCTGGCCCAAGAGGTCCACAATTTGGCCCATGCGGGTGTCCATGGACCTCATCAGCAGGAGGAGCTCACAGGAATCTTGTTCTGACCGGCTCGTTCATCCCTGGGCCTGTTCATATGCCCCAAGAACTCTGTGTATGGGGATTCAGTCCAGGCTCTGGTTGTCTGTGGGTGACCCTGCCCCTCGCTGCTGTCACAGACCTGTTGCCTCTCCACTGTAGGCACCCACATCCTCTCCCTGCCCTCCTCAGTCGGTGGGGTGGGGTAGTCATCCTGTGGGACAGGGAGAGTGTTGCAGGCAGCTCTGGTGGTGGTGGTAGTGGTGGTGGTGAAGGATGCACCGGCCGTAACAGCATGGGTCTGCATAGAGGTTGTTGTAGTAGCAGATGTGGTGGGGGGAGACGATGGGGTCCTGGGACCTGTTGCGCCCTGGAACACCAGATGTGCCGGCTTCGGGCTCCTTGTCCAAGGAATCCTGGGAATCAACATACGAGAGTCGATGTTCTGGGGGGGAGATACTGGCTCTGCAGGTTGCTGGTGTTGTCCTCTGCAGTCAGTTCTTGGTCATCTGTGGGTCAGATGGGAAATGGTCATTGTAGTGCACCCCGCAAGCTTTGTGTGAGCTGTGTATCATTCACTGTTTGTACACTACACAGTTGACTGATCATCACATTGTTTTCTATGTGCACTACTGTGCCTCCTGACATGATGCAGTAGTACGTGCATTACTTGTATATGGTGTGAGGTGTCAATACATACCGTGGGCCACGTGCATAATTTGTGATTACAGGGACATGTTGACATCTAGGGACTAGCGCAACATGTTATTTCAGTGAGGACTCTTTGTTGATTTGTATGACCTGGCAGACGTCACATCTAGGCATGGACTGTCCATTGTCATCTCCTGCATACCTTTGTCTTGTCATGTGCACATCTGGATTTGTACCATCAACCATGCTTTCTTATTTTTCATATGGTCCTTGTTGTTCTGGCCCCATGGCACTACTCATGTCAATCAGTGCTGTGCATGATTGTGCACAGACTTTCTTCTACATGGGCATTGGTGTGTCACACTTTGGTTGCTGTGACAGTTTCCTTTGCTTAGCTGTGTGCACACTGTGCATGGCAATAGGTTTGGTGTGCATATTTGTGCAATGAGAGGGCTGGTGTTGTCATATGGCACCATTCTTTTTGTGATGAATGGCTAGGTGCACGTACTGGCTACTTACCTGTTATATTTTTGCATTTGGCTTTGTTACGTGACACATCTGTGTGTGCGTGGTGGAGGCTTACATCCTGCTCAGTGGTGGCACAAGACAGAATAATATGTCTACCTACCTGTTAGTTTGTTTGTTGTGATCCATTAGATGCCACATGCATCTGGGTGGTATAGAGAGCTCCATCTTGCTAGGCTGTGGGACAAGGGTACATGGTGGGAGTAGTAGTACATGCCTCCCACCCCAAACACCCTCACTGTGAAGCTGGCTACCTACCTGTAAGTTTGTTTGGTGTACTGCAATGGCTTCCAACTGCTTCTGGGTGGGGGAGTGCTCCATCCTGCTGAGGTGTGGGACAGGGGGCGTGGTGGGAGTAGTAGTGCAGGCCTCCAACCCCCAAACAGCTCTCCATGGCAAGATGGCTACCTACCTGTTAGTTTGATGAGGGTTATGTAATGGCTGACACATGCTTCTGGGTGGGGTGGGGGGAGGTCTCCGTCTTGCTAGGCTGTGGGACAAGGATGCATGGTAGGAGTAGTAGTAAAGGCCTCCTACCCCCGAACAAACACCCTCACTGTGAAGCTGGCTACCTACCTGTAAATTTGTTTGGTGTACGGCAATGGCTTCCAACTGCTTCTGGGTGGGAGAGTGTTCCATCCTGCTCAGGTGTGGGACAGGAAGCATGGTGGGAGTAGTGATGCAGGCCTCCCACCCACAAACACCCTCCATGGCAAGATGGCTACCTACCTGTAAGTTTGTTTGGTGTACTGCAATGGCTTCCAACTGATTCTGGGTGGGGGAGTGCTCCATCCTGCTCTGGTGTGGGACAGGGGGCATGTTGGGAGTAGTGGTGCAGGCCTCCCACCCACAAACACCCTCCATGGCAAGATGGCTACCTACCTGTAAGTTTGTTTGGTGTACTGCAATGGCTTCCAACTGATTCTGGGTGGGGGAGTGCTCCATTCTGCTGAGGTGTGGGACAGGGGGCATAGTGTGAGTAGTAGTGCAGGCCTCCTACCCCAAAACAGTCCTCCATGGCAACATGGCTACCTACCTGTTACTTTGATGAGGGTAATGTAATGGCTGACTCATGCTTCTGGGTGGGGTGGGGGAGGGCTCCATCTTGCTAAGCTATGGGACAAGGGGGCCTGGTGGGATTTGTAGTGCTGGCTGCCTGTACACATGCCCCCATAGTAATGTTGCTAGCTACGTTTAGGGTGAATGGGAGGAAGTGAATGTTGGATCTGTGAGACATGTTTTTGGGAGTGTGTGGTACAGATGAATGGAATTTGTCCTAGGAGGTGTAGCTTTGTAGTTGTGCAAGACAGTACATAGCAGTGTGGTGGTAGTCATTTGTTTGCACTTACCAGCCTCTACTCCCCCGGGTACTCCTGTAAGACTCCCTGGATGCAGTATGGCAAGCACCTTCTCCTTCCATGCAGTGAATGTTTTTGGTGGAATGGGAGGGCCGCCGCCAGTCCTGTCAGCCATCTCACGGTTCCTGCTCCTCTTCTCTTTGACAACCCTCTTCAAGTCATGCCACCGCTTCATGATTTCCTTTCTTGATTGCGGGGTGGTCCCTACTGCATTGACCTTCTCGACTATCCTTGCCCACATTTGTGCTGTTGTGGTTAATGGTGTCTGTTGGATCAGGCTACCAAACAGTTGTGGTTCCACTCTGACTATCTCATCTACCATAACCTTCAACTCACTCTCTGTGAATTTGGGCATTTTATGTGTTGCCATGGTGTGTGGTGTGCAAAGTGGTTGTGGGTGCAGGGGTGTGAGTGGTGGGTGTGGTAGTTATGTGTATGGTGTGTGATGTGCAGGGGGTTAGTAGTGCAGGTGTGGAAATGGTGGTGGTGCTGTGTATGGTGTGGCTAGTGATGTTGTGTTCTTTGCCTCTCCTTTCAGCAGTGGTGTATGTCCCTTCACTTCTGGAGTATTGCAAAAGATTCTGGTCAGGGAAGGGGCTGGTTTCGGCCAGTGCGAGGTTGGAAGATCAGAGGTTTATTTTGGGTACGTGGAAGTTGATTCTGTCGTTGAGGTATTTGGGACCGTTGTTGTGTAGGCATGAGTGAGTATTTTAAAAGTGACTCTTTTCTCCACGGGGAGCTAGTGGAGACTTCGTAGGTGTTGGCTGATGTGTTTGTGTCGGGGGATGCCGAGTAAGTGTCTGGCGGAAGTCTGTATAGGAGTATGAAATGAGAACTATAAATATTAGGGTCATCAATGGAGCCCATTATCACAAAATATCCATAATATGCAGCTTGATAAAAACCCACCTATCTTCCTCATCTATCCGGGTCTTAAGTATAGCAGAGGACTTATAAATGTGCATGCCACTTTAGGGGTTTGCTGGTGTCGCAAGGCACAGGCAATGATGGGGTGCACTGAAGGTTCAACAAAGTGAAGAGTCTGGAGAGTAACTTCCTCAGGAAGGATACCATGTCTTATTTCTCTCTATCCTTGGGGAAGCCAAAAAGATGAAAATGTTTCCATTCTGTTCTATCCTCTAGGTTAGTGACCTTTTGTCTCAAGTAGCCAATATCCCTGCCCCAATCTGAAAGGTCATGGAAATGGGGCTCAATACTTTCGATTCTCTGCTCAATCTTGGCTAACTGGGTTTGGAAGGTGGAGACTTTCGGTCTCATTGATTTAACAATAACATCTGTTGTAAGATCTGTCATTATGGAGTCCATGGCCACTAGAGGTGTACCCATAGCAGATATTTCCTTCAGAAGCACATCCATGATAGCTTTTGACCGATTCTCGTGATTGAAGGAGCGGGTGGGGACCTGGAATGGCTGACCATCTCTGAGAAATGTAGCTGACTGACTGCCAGTTTGCTTGGGAGCATATAGGGCTAAGAGAGGCATAAGGCCTCATAAGAAAGTGGAAGTAGCGGCCGCCGACCAAGCCTTAAACAAAGGAACACTCTCAAGAGGTACTATCTAGAAGGGACTCCAAACGCAAGGCTCAGCACACAAGGTACCTGTCTTACACTTAAACCAAAGTCCAGCACAGCAGTCTTAGTGGAAGCACCCAACATGGCCACAGAGTCATGATATAGTTTGTGCTGGAGGAGCACGCTAACCACAACCACAGTAGAAATAAACTATGACAGGTGTATGATCTGAAATTAAAATAGTTCCTATTTTAGCATTATCTAAAAAGGAAAGTAAAGTATAATATTTCCTGGGTTTAGAATGGTGAACCTGAGAATAGGAAGTGTATTCCATTTCATTAGGCTTATATGCCCTTCATGCATCTACTTTCTGAGTACTCCTTGCATTATTTGTTTATATATTCGAACATTAGGATTCTGTCTATGAAGTTTTCCATAAGTTGATTACAATCATGGCCAACAATAACATTTGCATTTGCACATAAATTTAACTTAATGGAAATGTGTTCCTAAAATTGAACATCTATACCGGTGGGACCATATACTTTAGAAATGGATAACGAATAGTGGAGCATTATGTATGGTGAGGTGTATAAGAAGCCATCTACTCTCCTCATCCTTCACTTCTTTCTTTTTCAAAAACTGGGAAAGTGATTTGTGGAACAAAACAACAGTCCCATTCTTTTACAGGGGATCAAACTGGAGACCCACCCAGTTCTTTTTTTAGAGAAGTAAGGTTCTTGTTTGAGAGAGGAGTCTCTTTTAAAAGGGCAATTAATTGTGTTCACCCATTTCCCTTCCTCATGCTGATGTTTTTAAACTACCAACCTCAATCCGTTTTGATATCTTAGCAGGTGTGGACTGACTCCCTAATGCTATCTAGGACGCTCCCTCAAATACTAATGTAATAGGGAGTAATACTATGGTGGTCAACCTTTTACCTGCTGATGAACACTTTGTAAGTTCCCCTTCTGTAGCAAATTAATCTTTTTTTAGTGATATACGTTGGTGGCTTGGCATCCAACCAGAAGGTTCTTGTTCGTGGCAGTGGGAGCTGGCTGCTATTTTTCCTTGCTGAGATGGAATGTTGGAGGTGTTAAGGATAAGATTACCAACCCTGCATAGATTGATTGTGTTGTTAGTTATGATTTTGTCGTTTTACAGGAAACATGGGCTATTAACCCCATCTCGGGTACTGGATTTACCTGTTATTCATCCCAGAAATCCCCCCTCTTCCTGTGGTAGATCCAGTAGGAGACCCTCCATTTGGGTCCAAGTAAACCTCAAAGTGGAACTTATGGCACTTAATACCAAGAGCTCTGCCTTTCAAGCACTGCTCATCAAGGATAATGTTAGTTCTTATAATTTATACCTAGTTAATTTCTATATACTCTGACTATGTTCATTATTTGCAGTAGGTTACTTATCTTTCAGGTTCGAGGTGCATTAGGGAGGGGGTTTACGCTCAGCCATTCTATATCGTATTTAGGGATTTTAATGCTAAGTTGATTGCCTTTTCTGAGGATATGTGATGTGATGATCAAACCTTCCCCCTAAGACAGATGGACGGTAAAGGGAGGGAATTCAGGCATTTCATTTTAGATTTTTATCTTGTTGACTTGATTTACCTGTTCAGTGGAGAAGGTCCTCGAATGGCCTCTTTTTAGGGGTGGGGATGAACCTCAATCATTAACAATATTTTCTCTACCAGAGATTTTTCTTCATAGTTTTCCCACTGCTATATAAAGGAGATAGAGTGGGGGACCATTATGCCCTGATTGATGAAGGGTTTTCCTGTTAACAAGGGCCAGAACACTATTGATGGCCTTAGGTTAGTCTGGAAGTTGAAGGATCCTGTAGCAACCCTTGTCCAACTTCTAAAGAACCATCACAAGGTATTTCAAATTAATTTCGGAGAAGGGTGCAGTACTGCCGTGTTTGCTCATTATGAAGCTGTTAGCTCTTGCGCCAGAAACTATCTGTTGAAGCCGAGTCGGGGTACACATGCTGGTTCGGGTGGAGTTCTTGGTTCTCCATGAACATCCAGAAGAGATTAGGGCAACAAGATTAAACGCCCTGAAGGTAAGGATGGAACTACTATTTATTAGGGAATAGGAAAAGCTGGAACATGCAGCTACGCAGCATAATGGTAAAGTTTTATGGACCTGGTGAGTAGGATTAGAAACAAGGATGTTGTGGCAAACCCACTTTTATCTTGTAACTTGCCTGGTTCCGACTGGGTCCAACATTTTGGTACCATATGACATATTGAGAGGATAAGGGTTCAAAGGCCTGTTTACGGGATACAATGAGAAATGATGCCCCCTTAAATCTTACATTGCATGAAGTGGTGGCTGGCATAAATCAAAGAGCTGGAAGAAAGGCTCTTGGGCCAGAAGGGTTGCCCATGGATCATATAACATGCAACATCGATTTCTGGGGCCTCTTGCTGACCAATGCTTCTATCACAAGATCCCTCATTATTGCAGGGTGTCCAAAATTGTCCCCATCTTTGAAAAAGGCAAAAGGGATTCATGTAAGTGCTATCCTCCGATCTCCTTATTGGATAGCACTGTCAAGATTGTAGGTTGGATGGTGTTTAACTGAGTAAGAGATTGGGTCACTCAGAATGAGGTCTTGTGTCATTTGCAATGTGGTTACCATACAGGGCTGGATACCATGGAACTGGAAACATGGTGTACAACGCATGCGATACATCGCATGCCATTACAACGCGATCATTTCAACGGCCGCGTTGTTACATTGCAAACCATTACAATGCAAGTCATTACAATGACTTGCTGTAGGGGGCAGAAGATGTTGGATTTAAAATCCAGCACCTTCGCTACTGTTGTACAGACTGGAGTTGGAATAGTAAATTATACTATTCCAAAATCCAGCGCGCCCCCTTCAGCAAGTCATTGTAACGACTTGCATTGTAATGGTATGCGATGTAACAACGCAGTCATTGTAATGACCGTGTTGTAATGGCATGCAATGTATCACATGCGTTGTAACGTAGCATATTCCTGTGAAACAGTGCCTGAATATACATTTGATTATTGGCAGATGGACTCTTACTGAACCCTTTCCTCTCTGCCTGGCCTTTATGCACCTGTCCACGGCATTTGACTGTGTAAACAGAGCTACATTGTTAGCAAGGCTGTTGGAAATGGGGTTGGATATTGCTTGGGTGAACTTTTATCTCCTATGCATGAAATGCTATAAAACCCATTGCTAATACGTGTGAAGAAAGTATGCTCACCTCCAGGTACTCTGAAGGGACCTGATTACTTATTGGCGATCCTCGTTATACCAAGTCCATCCTTCCTCTCCACAGGCCTTGCACAGTGAGGCAAACTGCTTTGTTGCAGGCATGCTGTACGTCTATATAAGAGAGACAAATAGTCCTATATCTTTACATAGTGTGAGAGACTTCACCCAAAAAAGGGCTTCAGCCACAGGGGGTCCCAGACATCCACCCATTACTCATCTTCTTGCATGACACCAGGATGTGAACTTTAACACAACTGAAAGCGAAGCCATTCTTAGCATTCTTGTCATATCAAAAGATATGACATTCCGAGCACATCAAAACATTTTGCATTCTTAGCATTTTTTCGCAGCAGCTTTTCCTCAGTGGCCTTGCCTATTGTTTGGGCTTTGTATAATGGGCAGTTGAGGGGCGTCTACTGCAGTGTGTGTTCCCACCTACTGTTGCTGTTCCTGCAGCATTCAACATATGTGTTTATAAATGTACACCAAGTTTATTTTGAGTGCTGAAATTGTGTGGTGGGCAGCGTCGAGCACAGCCCAGGTACCACTATGGAGATGGCCTTGTGGCATACATCATATACATTGACACAAAGTGGAAATTAACAGTGTGTTTTGACTAGGTTTTCCTCTAACACATTTTCTAAAAATGTCACACAGAGAATAGTACAGCACATTTTAGCAAATATATTGATTAAAAATCAATGTTAGTTAGAACCATAAAGTAACTAATAAAGCAACATGTGCCATTTAAATCCAAAGAAATATCTTTAGCAATAACTACTTTGACCTCAACATGAATTAGCATCAACAAGTGTTTGCAGAAAGCAATATTTTGGCACAACACATCACAATGGAATTTTCAGAGAATACACACATGCTGTTCCAAAATGCGAGCTGTAAGAACCAGGGTATTAGGTGAGGGGTATAGGAGCTCACCGAAAGAAATAAGAACAATCCTTATTAGGGTGAATCCCAAAAGTCACTAAATTAACCCGAGATCAACCCTTTTTAGTGATCCCAGAGTGCAGACATGTTTAACTTAAAGGCAATGTGTTTAATATTTATGCAGTACCTAAACTGTAATAACGTCAAAACTCAACATAAGAAAAATTGAAATCCCAAACTAATGCAATAAAAATGGTACCAAAATGATAAATGAGTGTGGATTTTAAAGAACATTAAGTTAAATGTTCAAAATAGAGCTAAAATTATTCAGAGTCAACCACAGCCATCTGTTTGGGCTCGAGCACTCCCTAGATGTGATTTAAGACTGACTCCCATGGAACGCGAGTTTAATGCAGAAACTAGGTTCAGCCAGGTAAGAAGTTTTACATGCTGGATTAGACTCCACAAAGGAACTCAATATTCATCTGCCGGGTAAGGCAACAGGCTTTGGTCTAGGAAGGCTCTATAATGTCGGATAGCTGCTGGATGAGTTTTGTCAGGAAAGCCCTGAGTGGGAGAAATTTGAATTTTGTGTCCAAGGGAGGTTCCTTGTCGGCCTGTTTTTGGCACCTTCTCCTGGTAATAATTTCTACATTTCGAAATTGTCACTTTTTTGAAGCTTGGACTCTTCCAGAGGGGCAAGTCTCTAGTGTTCAGCTGAAAAAGGCTTCACACGGCTGGATACCTTCTCAATGAGGTCCTGCTGAATCAGATTTGCTCTGCAGAAAAGCTCTTAATGGGAGCAATTTGAATCTTCAGCCCAGCGGCAACACACCATCGTCGGATCAGCTTGAAAAATTGATCCTGATCCATCATTGTCCTTTGGAACCTAAAAGTCCCAGATTTTAGGATATGTTAGGAGGAAGTACACTTTGAGATAGCCAAGGTTCAAAGGACCTCGGGTAGAGCTCATGGGGATAAAGACTGCCTCCAGTAAAAGCCACTAGCAGGGTTCAGGGCAGGTGCAGTTGGAAATGGTCAGCTGCAGGAAAGAGCTCTTGTAGCTTGTTGTGTTTCTTTAACTTGAACAGCAGGTCACCCGTGGAATCCTTGGATCCTGCCTCTTTTGCCTGGGAGCAGGGGGATGAACAGGTCCCATCTTCTCAGGACTCAGAGAGCAGGTTTAGTCATCTTCTGATCTTCACTGGTCCAGTAGTTCTCTGAGGAGGTTGTTGTGGGTGCCACATTTGTGCCTAGCACTAGATTGTGGGTAAATCCTGCCCCCTCCCTAACCAATATGGTAAACGTTGCCAAGGAAAACACTACCTACATTTTCAGTACTTCCTGTGTGCCCTACAGAAAGCAATCCTATAGTGCACCTCGCTTCTTAAATCCAAGATGAAAAAAAACGTGTATTCCCTGTGAAGAGCCTGTGTGCTCACCCAAGGTGCCAGGAAATGACCAACTCCTTCTCTGTGGGCAATCTTATCCAGTTCTAGATGCAGCTCCTCTCCCACTGCGATTGGTGCTAGTCTAACTGGAGAAGGGCCTTGCCCAGGTGTCAGCTAACATTTGCCTGTTGCAGGGTATTGCTCTTTAAAATTAATCAACCCACTGACAGACTGGAGAAAAGGTGCTCTTAGACGAAGGAATTCAAGTATTTTCTTTCTCTTTTTCCATACCAGTACACTGTCAGAGTCCTGTGGGACCCAATGGTGTAGATATCTCTAGGTTTTCATGACCCCCCCAAACACCAAATAATGAAAAGCATACTTTATGAGTCCATTTCTAACTTTCTGCCAAATTTGGTGTAATTCCGTTCAGCTGTTATTTCTGTATTGAAATGAGGAATCAATGAGTCAAAGTGTGGAAACATTTTTTGGGGTAAAAATATATTTACTTTTGTTGAAAAGTTAAAACAATTGTTCATAATTTAAAATAATACTTATAACCCTAAACAATATTTTAAAATTGTAAATGATTTGCACTTCAATATTTTAAAAAAATACAATATTAAATTAAAATCAAAACATCTGGTGATTATAATGCATATAAAATAATATAAACGTTATACTTAAGGTGGGAATTTTTAGCTGTAATAAATAATGTTATATACTATCTATTCAAAATAGTATAGATAATTTAATCCATAATTTAATTAGAAATAATGATAATTGTGCTAATCATATTTTTTCTATGTATTACATAAATATGTAAAACAAATTTACAATATTATCCCCAGAAAAATTGAAATCCCAAACTAATGCAATAAAAATGGTACCAAAATGATAAATGAGTGTGGATTTTAAAGAACATTAAGTTAAATGTTCAAAATAGAGCTAAAATCATTCAGAGTCAACCACAGCCATCTTTTTGGGCTTGAGCACTCCCTAGATGTGATTTAAGACTGACTCCCATGGAACGCGAGTTTAATGCAGAAACTAGGTTCAGCCAGGTAAGAAGTTTTACATGCTGGATTAGACTCCACAAAGGAACTCAATATTCATCTGCCGGGTAAGGCAACAGGCTTTGGTCTAGGAAGGCTCTATAATGTCGGATAGCTGCTGGATGAGTTTTGTCAGGAAAGCCCTGAGTGGGAGAAATTTGAATTTTGTGTCCAAGGGAGGTTCCTTGTTGGCCTGTTTTTGGCACCTTCTCCTGGTAATAATTTCTACATTTCGAAATTGTCACTTTTTTGAAGCTTGGACTCTTCCAGAGGGGCAAGTCTCTAGTGTTCAGCTGAAAAAGGCTTCACACGGCTGGATACCTTCTCAATGAGGTCCTGCTGAATCAGATTTGCTCTGCAGAAAAGCTCTTAATGGGAGCAATTTGAATCTTCAGCCCAGCGGCAACACACCATCGTCGGATCAGCTTGAAAAATTGATCCTGATCCATCATTGTCCTTTGGAACCTAAAAGTCCCAGATTTTAGGATATGTTAGGAGGAAGTACACTTTGAGATAGCCAAGGTTCAAAGGACCTCGGGTAGAGCTCATGGGGATAAAGACTGCCTCCAGTAAAAGCCACTAGCAGGGTTCAGGGCAGGTGCAGTTGGAAATGGTCAGCTGCAGGAAAGAGCTCTTGTAGCTTGTTGTGTTTCTTTAACTTGAACAGCAGGTCACCCGTGGAACCCTTGGATCCTGCCTCTTTTGCCTGGGAGCAGGGGGATGAACAGGTCCCATCTTCTCAGGACTCAGAGAGCAGGTTTAGTCATCTTCTGATCTTCACTGGTCCAGTAGTTCTCTGAGGAGGTTGTTGTGGGTGCCACATTTGTGCCTAGCACTAGATTGTGGGTAAATCCTGCCCCCTCCCTAACCAATATGGTAAACGTTGCCAAGGAAAACACTACCTACATTTTCAGTACTTCCTGTGTGCCCTACAGAAAGCAATCCTATAGTGCACCTCGCTTCTTAAATCCAAGATGAAAAAAAACGTGTATTCCCTGTGAAGAGCCTGTGTGCTCACCCAAGGTGCCAGGAAATGACCAACTCCTTCTCTGTGGGCAATCTTATCCAGTTCTAGATGCAGCTCCTCTCCCACTGCGATTGGTGCTAGTCTAACTGGAGAAGGGCCTTGCCCAGGTGTCAGCTAACATTTGCCTGTTGCAGGGTATTGCTCTTTAAAATTAATCAACCCACTGACAGACTGGAGAAAAGGTGCTCTTAGACGAAGGAATTCAAGTATTTTCTTTCTCTTTTTCCATACCAGTACACTGTCAGAGTCCTGTGGGACCCAATGGTGTAGATATCTCTAGGTTTTCATGACCCCCCCAAACACCAAATAATGAAAAGCATACTTTATGAGTCCAATTCTAACTTTCTGCCAAATTTGGTGTAATTCTGTTCAGCTGTTATTTCTGTATTGAAATGAGGAATCAATGAGTCAAAGTGTGGAAACATTTTTTGGGGTAAAAATATATTTACTTTTGTTGAAAAGTTAAAACAATTGTTCATAATTTAAAATAATACTTATAACCCTAAACAATATTTTAAAATTGTAAATGATTTGCACTTCAATATTTTAAAAAAATACAATATTAAATTAAAATCAAAACATCAGGTGATTATAATGCATATAAAATAATATAAACGTTATACTTAAGGTGGGAAATATTAGCTGTAATAAATAATGTTATATACTATCTATTCAAAATAGTATAGATAATTTAATCCATAATTTAATTAGTAATAATGATAATTGTGCTAATCATATTTTTTCTATGTATTACATAAATATGTAAAACAAATTTACAATATTATCCCCAGTGGTTGAGACCCTCGACTATCTGTGAAAAGTAACATGTTTTATATATAAATATAATTTTATGTAAAAAATGGTATCTATATAAACAGGAATTATAAATACACAATAGGCTATGTAGTATAATGTTACATACAATGAAAAAGGCGCAATAATAATCATAATTTGTCTATTTTAATAAAAGTTCAGAAGAGAAAAAAGTTTTTTATTTATATTTCTTTCATCCAGAAGTTGCAAATATACCCACTTCTGGATATACCCATCCCACTTAGCGCAACAAAAATACAGCGATGGATGGAATGCTTGAATTAATCTCACCCACTTGCAATTACTTCAGCCGCACCCCAATCCATTGTTTTTTTATCACCATTCCCCCTCAGTTTGGACCTAGACATATCCATATTAGTCTAGACCCTGTTCCAGTAGGCGCAGTCCATCCCAAACTGCCAAGCAAGGTCCTTCCTGAGCCGGAACACAAGCAACCCAGGACAGGTTTTGCCCTTATTAGGACTCATCAGCTAGGTATGGCTTGGTTTAAGTGGCATGGTGAGAACAGGACCTACATCTGAGTAACCCATCACACTTAGGGCAAAGGTGATGGATAAAATGCTTGAATTAACCAGCATAATCGCTCGGGTTGCACACAAATACATTGTTTTTCATCCAACATGCCACCTCCCAGCCATATGCAAATCAGTCGTGTTAGACTTGGGGGTCTCTGGTTGGCGCAAGGTTGCCCTTGTGTCAAGCAGGAACCCTCTCCTCTACGTCAGGGCGCAGGATAACCCCTTGTGAATGACCCTTGCTCACCCTCTAGGTGCGTGGCGTGAGCAGCCAAGGCGATTCCTCAGGCGTTGTTGGTTAAGCACTTACAATCATACACACAGTAAATACATCAATCCCCCCAGAAACAGACACCAGACTTGGATATGTAGAAAAATACGCTTCTTTATATAAAAATAGGTATATATATCTCAGCAGACTTATCACAAGACCAATAATGTTTTCGCTATGCCACCAGGTGGTAAAGCAGGCAAATGTTCTTTGTTCGTAGTTTCAAATGGATACTTTGTAGTCTCTTGCAAATGTTACTTGTGGTTCCAGTACTCACAGAGATCGACTCCTGCGAACGGGGAAATAAGGCGTTGCGGGCCCCGAGCCCGATACTGGAACTTCTCTCGTGACGTGGAGAGTCGGCACAGGTCGGTGCGACTCTCAGCTTGGGAAGTGGTCTTGGGTCCTCGATCAGCGGGTGTGGGCCGGTAGGCAGGCGCGGCCAGCGACCCTCAGCACGGTGGTGCAGGGGGGGTCTCCACAGCGGGGGCGGCGCGGCCTGAGGTGTCCGGGGATAGCAAAGCGGGGTCACAGGGCACGGTCGGTGCAGCTGGATGACCCGGCGTAGATCACAGTCGTCGGACGGTTTCCGGCGGGAGGGGTGATAGCGCGTTCAGCGCGCTCCAGTGGCAGGCGGTGACAGGGGCGCAGGCGGCCTAGCCCGGGGACAGAGAGCGGCTCCGGACGGAGCGGGGCTCTCACGGGGTTGCGCAGGCGAGCTCCTGAGTGTCACGGCCCTAGGAGGGGCGTTGAGGGGCGCAGTCTCTTTCCAGCGGGATGCACACACGGCTCGAATCAGAGGACGAGCAAAAGCACAGAGAACCCACTGGTCCTGGGGTTCAGTTCAGGGGGCAAGCTCAGATCAAGCCCTTGGAGAATGTTTAAAGCACAAAGTAGCAAAGTCTTTTCAGTAGTCTCTTCCTCTCCTTTCTCAGCAAGGCAAGCAGCAGGCCAGCTCCTCCAGCGTCTTCTTCTCCTTCTAGTCGGGCAGAGGTTCTTTGTGGTAAAACAGGATTCTGATTTCTTAGGAGCCAGGCTCCTACTTTTATACCATGATTCTTTTGTTCTTTAGTGCCAGGGGGCCTAGGCCTGGCCCAGTCCAGTTCTGGAGCACTTTGTTATGGTGACACTGCTCTTTCCTTTCAGCAGCAGGGCAGAGACATCAGCCGCTCCCCAGGGGGCGGCGCCGGCTTTGTGGTGGCAGAGCACAGGTCCATTCAAGAGTCAAGGTGTACTCCTCCCACCCATCCTGGTGTAATCTCTCTACCCACCACCTGGCAGCCAGCCTGTCTCTGGGGATTCCCCAACCCTGCTCCTTACTGTTGCTAGGCAGAACACACACACACAGCAGAGGCGGACTGAAATGGCCAGGTCAGTAAATACTAACTTTCTAAAAGTAGTATTTACAAACGCAGGATATTAAAATAAACTTTACTACAAGAAGTATTTTATTATTCTGAGTTCAGGCATACTAAACTTGACATTCTACCATGCTCTCTGAGTCCACTGGGGTCACAGCGTGTAGTGACTCCAGCAGCCCATTCTGGCCTACGGAGAGCAGGTAGCCTTCAATAGTGAAAAACGGAAATGGCTGTAATTCACTATTAGGACATGCCACACACTCAGGGCTTGTCCTACCTTACACCTACAATGCACCCTGCCCGTGGGCCTACCATAGGGGTGACTAACATGAGGCAAAGGGAAGGTTTGGAGGCTGGCAAGTGTGTGCACTTGCCGAGCCAGCATGACAGTACCAGACTGCACGAAGGTTCTGCAGTGGCAGACCCTAGACACATTTTACAAGGCCGCTTCTGTGGGTGGCGCAACCAGCGCTGCAGGCCCACTAGCAGCATTGGCATTCACAAGCCCTGGCACTCCTGGTGCACTTTACTGGGGACTGACAGTAAATCCAATAAACCATACATGGACACCAATCAATGTATACATTTTACCATAGGGAGAGCATATGCACCTTAGCACTGGTCAGCAGTGGTAAGGTGCCCAGGGTCATAAAACAGCCAACACCAGGTCAGAAAAAATACCGGAGGAAGGCAAAAACGTTTAGGGATGACCCTGCAAAAAGGGCCAAGTCCAACAAGTCGTGACCCAGCTCCAGTGATATCCGTCAAGCCCAAACTCCCAAGCTAGGTCCTCCTAGAACTGGAACACAAGCAGCCCAAGTTTGGTTTATCACTTTTTAGGTCACAGCGGCCAATAACAAATTTACAGGTAAAAACAATAGATTTTCAATGACTGAGATTAATTTAAACATTCCAGCCACCACTTGTTTGCATACTCCAGAAATTCAAGGCAGAACTTAAGCTCCGCTATGCACTTGAATTTGTAATTGTTCAATCAATAACTTTTTATGCAACGCATGAATGGGAGAAAGACGAACAATGCCATATCTACCATATCTGTCATATGTTGCTGTTTTCCACTGGTGCACTTTCGGCCGTCATAGTGTAAAGGTAATGTGTGTTCTAAAGTGTGTTCTATCCAGCAAGTGTTTTGGACTGGGAAGGCAGCCTTCCAGTGCACCAATTATGTTTGAATTGTTTCCGACTTTCTATGTGTGCTGTACATGCAGCACACATGCAAAGTTTGAAAAACTTGGAGAAATAAACACATTTCAAGGAGGTATTATTTATTTGGCATAAAGCAATGTCTATAAAATGTGGTAGATAGAGCTTTGCATCAAAAACTATGGGTGGGTTTGGCGGAACTATGAGTCTACCAAAACAGCCGCTCTTTTGTGAGGCCTCACAGTAATGGCATCCCTCCAGCCCTGCTGTTATGTATCAGGCTGAGGGAGCCTGAATCTGGTTGTGGAGGTGCCCTACAATATCCATCAGGTGAAGAGGGTGGTGGCATCACCAGTTCTAAACCACAGAAGGGCAAGAGTAGACCACTGGCCGCTATCTTGCCCCGGGCCCTGCCGGCTTCTCTGACAAATGTTTTGCAGCACCGCCGTCCTGCACCCCTGTCCATGGGCCTGTGAAACACAGTTTGTTCCCTGACAGAGGCTCAGACTTTGGGTGAATTACATTTGATTCTTAGTACAGAATTTGCCGCTGTACTACAGATGAGGAAGCCGGTAGCAAATCACTACCAATTCTTGGCCGGAAGAGTGCACATATGGACTGCTTTCCACCATCTTGTTCCTGGGGCCCCTTGCCTAATGGCAAGCCTAGCTGCAGTTCAGCTGCCCTACAGCCCGGTCCGTAAACCCGTGACAGATTTGGAGCTCCGACCTGGAGCAAGACTTGGACTGGTTCAAAACTATCTTCTAGAGATTTATGCATCATGCTGCTTGCCTGGGCCTGAGACAGAGCCCCAGCCTGCCATTTGACACTGCTTTATCTAATGTAGAACGCATCCCTTTACCAGCACATATTGCAGCTCTGTGTTGCTCCTTGATCCCCTACTGAATGCACTGCTCAGTCGCATCAGTCACCTGCATGGGCTGGGTTTGTCAGATACATTTCTAGACATGCACACTGTGTTACAAGGCATTGGATAGCAGGCTTTAATGAAGGGTATTTCTGATACTGCCGATACTGTGGCCTCCTAGGGTCGCACATTAGGTAGGGGTATTTCTTATGTCTTTTGCTGGCAGTGGTGAGTACATGGGTGTTTGGGTGGGGACATTCTCCTTGAAGTGATGGCACAATGCTGTTGGTATGCTAATGAGACCAAGGCTTATGACTTTGAAATACTTATTGGAGCCCCTTCAATAATGCATGGTTAGGGAAGAGTGTGGCCCCCCTTTATTCATCCTCACTTCTAAATTCCCCCTTGCCTGTTAGACATCTGATACCAGTGAATGTGGCCCCGGGCTCCCAGATGCTTGCTACTTACTATCTAGAATTTGAATTCTTTTTCTACAATACTCTGACCTTATGATGGTTATACCTGTATTTAAATAACACAATCAAATGATGTGGTTGTACAGAAAGTCTTCTTTACCTAGTTATAGTGACAGGTAATAGATGGAAGCAGCTTCTTTTACTGCACCCTGCATTCAGAGCAATCAACGATCATTATGGCCTTGTCTACCCATGCCTGTTCAAGGTCACATACAAAGATAAAACGTTATCTTTTGACGCTCCAGATGAGATTAAATGATTTGTTCTTCCTCACAAGAAAGACGAAATGGAACTTGGGAATACCTGATCTTTGATGTCCTGTCTCATAAGTTGCATTTGCTATTAACACTGGTTGCCTTGAAGATCCTCATGATATTTGGTCTTCTTGTTTCTGTTATCCACAGTAGTCTTTAAGCTAAAATCCCTTTCCCAAGTGTCACCTGTGTTCAGTGTGTCTTCCCACCCTGAACCTAATGTAGAATATGTCTCTTCTACATTAGTAAGTGCTCCTAATATCTTTAGTGATCTGTTTTAGTGTTGTTCTTTCCGGTACCCTTCAATTGTAATTAATTTCTCTGGGGACCTCTTTACCAGATATCTGTCTTTCCTGCAGTTCACTACCTCATCATTGCTATAACTAGTTTCTATCCACCCATCATAGCTTAAACCTCACTGGTTGTGCCACCATCTTTTCCTTCCTTGTTTTATTATGCTCACTCCTTTACCTTTTTTATATTTTTCCATTCTTACCCTATGTTGTTTTTTCCTTTCTGGGCTTTAAATAAATTGCTGAAATTTGTGCAGATTCTTCTGCAGGTGGACAGTAAATTGCTTACTTGGACTTCTTTTTTGAGAAAGTCCTATACAATGATGTTGATGCAGTGCGCCAAACAGGGGCCACTGAAATAACCACCATTGGCCATGGCCCTAACTATATTACTGCTATTGTCTGTGGCAACAAATCCAATCTTAAATCCTCTTAATTGCAGCAATTGAAAGAAGCTGTTGTTAAAGTCTTCCAAAATGTTTGCAGCTGTATGGGACTTCTCCATGGTGAACATCGCTACTGTCACATGCGATCGAGCAGCATTAAAAATCTCAGCAGTGTCAAGCCCTGCAGATATTTTTTCTCTAGCCACCACAAAAGAAATCCAGTATGCCGTGATGCACATGTAATCAGTTTCTTGCAATTGTTCACACATGTCTGTTTTCAGGTGGATACTGTGAACAGCATTCTGCTGCAAAGTGTCAGGAATCATCATGCATGTCTCATTTGTCATCACCCTTTTGGTTTGCATATTAATCATGTTCCAGTCCTTTACTAATCATGTAGACATGGCTAGGGCTCATCTCTTTATGTTGTGTAATGTATTTACCAATGTCTGAGTTCTGTTCCTATTTTTCACGCATTGCCAATGCTGGTTTGATGCATTGGCAATGCTTGTTGTTTTGCATGTATAGCATTTAGCAATTACTGAGGAAAATGTTCCAGAACAATCACGTACACGACGCAAGAGCCAACACCCTCATATCAGGTATACATACCTGCACCCAAGGCATCATGATTGCTTGGCTTTTTCGTTTCTCTGCTAAGAAGAACAGACGCCCCACGCTCTTCTTTCCTGGTTCCTAGAAGGCCGGTCCGGACATCTGAGCCCACCTTGAAGAGCACACACAACATATACATCAAGGACACAAAGCTAAGTACTGCGTGTGCTTTTCAAGAAGACTTTCCTTTTTAACTATTCCTTTAACTGCCCGCATGCTGGAAATCACTGCTTGTGCTTTTAAGAAGACTTTCCTTGGACATACATTCTATTGAATATTTAGAGACTCACGCTCTGCATTTGTGCTTTGACATTTTGTTTTATAGACAGCAGCACTTACATTTATAAAGGAGGCCTTTCATTTGGAACATTGTTTTGAGCTATTTGAGGCTGAACTATTTGAGAAACAAGCTCCGTGTGTGTGCATTAACAAATTTTGGAGTTTTAAGGAGCTTTATTAGAGTCAAGAATTCCATTCAAGTATACATTTGATCTGGACTGTAAAAAAGGCTTAATTTGTGAAAACATCTCCAGACATTGGATTGTTAACATTGTGAGACTCTGTTGCATATGTCAAGCTGAGATGTGGAGTATTCATTTAGGACAAACTAATATGAAAGCAAGGTACTAATTTATTTATTAGGCAACGTAGTCATATTATAGAAAAGAGGCAAATCTGGTTCATGTATCCGTGTCCTGTTTTCTTTTTCTTTGGTAGACATTTCTTTATTAGGTTGTACATACAAATAGACAATCAACCCCAGTGTGACATCTGTTCATCAACAGCATCACTATAGAGGTAAATCTAGATCTTGAAAAAACAATAGATACATGCTTAAGACGTAGGTTAATAAGTCCACGTTGCTAAAATCCATTCTTTAATTACAGGTAGAAGTTAAGGTGCAACTCTTTCACTGAAGAACACGGGTCCTGGCTAGTCCAGGTGGCTGAAGGTTTCAGTGTCTTCTCTTCTCTCTCTCTCTCTTTGTCTTCCCAATCAACTTCCCTCCTGGAACATCTACCAGAGCTCCTGTTATAATTCAGTAGTGCTGAGAGTTGTTCCAAGAGGACTGGAGACCTAGCATCGCCCCAGCAAACGTTCCTGGAATTCAGGTGAGTGGCTGGATCTCATCTAACAAAGCCTAGCCACAAAAATTACAGTTTACCTGGGCGATGGATGTCCCAGAAGATAAGGATGTTTCCTTACAGGAATTATCAAAAGTCTTTGAGGTCTTACAACATGAGGTAGCAGTCCTTAAACAGACTAATCATAATCTTCAGTGTGAGTTACAACGAAACAAGCCAAGAGAGTCACCTTGGGAGGATGATTCTGTTCGTCCTAAGCAGGTTCTTCAAGCACCACATTTTCACTTTACACCAAGTTCTCCAGAAACAACTACACCCAGTAGTCAGCCAGTTAATGTTTCTGTCACTACACCTACTCCTGTTCCTTTGGCACACCCTGAGCAGATCTTTGGAGATCAGTCAAAATTTAGCATATTCATGAATCAGTGTCAACTACATTTTATGTGCCGCCCATTAGCATTCCCAGATGATACTACTAAAATAGCATTTATCCTTTCGTATTTGGGGTGGTACTGCTGCAACATGGTCAATAACGTATGTGGAACGGGATGATCCTATCTTTCACAATTTTCAAAGGTTCAGGGACACTATGCAAAAACCTTTCGCTAAAAATCGTTTAGTCCAAGCTAGTGATAACGAGCTTTTGACCTTAAAACAGGGTAAACAGGATTTATTATCTTATATCACCACGTTTAATAGGCTTCTTGCTGAAACAGAATGGCCAGAAGAAAAAAGAACTTCACTGTTCTATCGTGGTCTCCGGGACGAATTAAAAGATATCATTGCCCACATTGTTGACCCTCCTACAGATTGCGCAGAATTTATAGATTTAGTGGTCCGTCTGGATCATCGTTTAGGTGAACATCGGGGTGAAAAAACTCGAGGAGAGTTTACACGTGTGGTAGTGGTAAAAAATGAAAAGAAGGAATCTCCCTTATCTGACTCTTCTGAGCCAATGCGAATTGGCAGAATCAGAGGACCCCTGACAAAAGATGAGAAAGACAGGCGACGTTGTCTCAATTTATGTGTGTATTGTGGGTGCTCAGGACACTTCGCTAAAGAGTGCTTAGTCAAAACCAATACCCGTAAGGCTATAGGTGTCGCTGAAACTCCACAATTTTCCCCTATGGACTCTCAGTCAGGAAACTCCTTGGGCCGATAAGGTGTGAGACCTACTTATCTGATGTTTCGGGCAACACGGTCTCTTATCATTACTGGGCAAATGCTATCACAGACACACCTCGTCATTTAACTTTGATTGTCACCTTGCTTTTTTCAAACCAAGTGAGAAAAGTTATACCGATTTTACTGGATTCTGGGGCTACCGGAAATTTTTTAGATATCGGATTGGCCAACACTTTAAACATCCCCACCATTAAAAAGGATATGCCTGAACCAGTAAGAGCAGTCGATGGTTCTGAACTGTCCTCTGGTTTAATTCTTCACCAGACGGCACCCTTGACTATGATCTGTGTGGATGGTCATTCAGAACATATTCAGTTTGTTTTAATAGACACTCCAGTGTTTGGAGCCATTCTGGGCATCCCTTGGCTCCAGGTGCATAACCCAAAAATCTATTGGGTAAAACGCACAGTAACTTGACTCGGCTCATTGTTGGCATTCTTGTTACATCATTAGACAACAACCTTTTATACCATTACATTGTGCCTCCACTTTAGAAGAAGAAATAACTGAATTTGTGACACAATAGAATGATACGATTCCAATACCCATTCAGTATAAAGATTTTCAGGATGTCTTTTCTGAAACACAAGCTGCTCAATTACCACCTCACCAATCCTACGACTGCTGCATTGATTTGATTTCTGGGGCCACTCTACCTTGCAGTCGAGTTTATGCTCTGTCAGAACCTGAAACCTTATACTTAAAAGAATATCTTGATGACCTTTTGTTAAAAGGTATCATATGACATTCCACCTCACCTGTAAGTTCTCCACTTTTCTTCGTGCCCAAAAAGAACAAAGCATTGCTGTAGGAGAGTGGCATCTACTGCATAGTTGCCCCCAACTTTTTGCTGATGTTTTGACTGTTTTATGACTCTAGCCAGGCTGTGGCCCTGCTATCCAGGACCCCAGCCTATCTGCTTCCTCTCTAAACCGATGTGAGTACCCTAGGTACAAACCAATTGGATACTGAAGACAACCTATCAGCCCCTTGTAGATGGTACCCTAGGTACCCAGGGCATGGGTCCCTCAGAGGCCTACCAGGGCTGCAGCACTTATTGTGCCACCCTGGGACAGTCATACAAACTGACACCACCAGACCACTACTGCAGTCTGGGTAAGGTGGTGCTTGCACCCCTTACAGGGATACAGGTACCCTGTATCCCACCCCATTACAACACATATACTCTCATAGGTCACCCCTACAGCAGGCCTTGGTATTCCTACAAGGCAGGGTGCTGAGGTATTTGTGAGGGGGAACCCCCCTCTGCAACCTTCATTAAAACTAGTGCAAGGTTGTTTGTAGTTCAGCCATACCATATACTCTTAACCGCATTATAAGTAATCGCGATAGCATGATAACTTGAGAGTGGCTGCACAGAACCATGTCGTGTTTGGTGTCAAACATGTAGGAATCATACCCCCAGTCCAGCCATGGGCATGAGGGCATGATTCCCCCCTACTAGAGGGGCGATGTGGTAAAAGCGGCAGAATTTAGACACCAATTTAAAAGTGCACACGTATTACAAAATGGATGCTACCCGCCACCCACACAACTCTGGCTGCCTGTTGCTGGGCAGAACTCCAGCCACAGCAGCTGGACAATAGGGATCTTGTTGCAGGGAGGTGCTCCCACCTCCCCAGACAGATTATGTGGATTGGAACTGGGTGGGTGCACCATAGGATGCCTTTCAAAGTTACACGTAGGCTGCTACAGCGCCTACATTCTGCATACATCGCTTGGAACCGGTCCAGGGGCATCCTGCCCCACGCCCAGGCGGGAAACACACAAAGGGGAGAGGGTGTAGCCACCCTTTCCCGCCTGAACTCTCATTGGTGGGCTCTGATTTAGCCACCCCCTATACCTCTGGATAAAGGTGGGTGCAGGGTCCCCAGAGCCTCAGATTAATCTTGGACTTCACAGACTTGACCTTTGACGAGCTGCTGCCCAGCTGACTGAAGAAATCTCCCTTGGGGTAAAGGAGTTACCCCCCTGCTTGGCAGGCACCTGAAACACTGCAAGTGACCTGGTTGGAACTTCGCTGCTCCTACGGACATCGACGACTCCTATCTACCTTGAGGTGGGTTTCCAAGCATCCCAGAGGCCAGTGAGTGTGTACAGTAAAGCTCAGCACCATGGACCCCGTGGGTGCCGAGATCCCCAATTCCCTAGGACACCAACCACCTCTTGCACAGCACACGACCCCAACAAGTGGGGAAGTTGTGCTTTGGCCCATTATTGAGCCAACCTCTCAGCATCATCTGTGCCAAAGATCGACACCTTAGCTTGTTCCGGTGACCCGTGGGCGCATCTTTACGCACACCAAATTGCTGCCTCCCGCGGTCCCTTGTCTCTCGACTGGTGGGCCCTAGCAGAGGTCAATCTCTACTTCCAAGAGTTCCCCTGGTTGCTCCAGGCCTGCTCTTCTGTTTCCTTGCTGGAGACCTTGCTCAGACCTCGTGGGTCTGCACCAGCAGCTGATTTGTGAATCTTGCGTGGATTGCGGTTGTCAAGGCTTAGTGGATCCAATCCGGACACTAACACCGCAGCGACCCTCATCCTTTGTGGGACAGTTGCCCCCCAGAAGCTGGCCTTCCTTGAAGCCTCCCGGAGCCCGTGGCTGCTGATCCAAGCTGCACCTTTTCCACTTGAAGCATCCAACATTGAAGGGCTCTTTTCCTTGAGCTCCCTGGTCACTGTGCCGTGACCCAGACTCTGTCCCCTCTGCTTTCAGGTCCTTCTCTTCAAGATCTACATCTTCAATCTTCACGACATCATCGACGCTTTTGGCTAGCAGCATTTCTTCACATTTTCCCATTGAAAATCAGCCGGCGACCCGACATCGAAAACGACCTATCCACCCGGCTTCCCTGGGGCAGGTAACAGGGGTACCTCGGTACTCTAGTGGGTGTGGGCTCTTCAAAAGCTTAACTCTAAGCTCTTGAACTTGAACTCCTGCTAGAAGTGTTTTTAATCTTGTAAAGTTCAACCGTGACATTCTCCATAGGGTTTAATAGAGATCCCGATAGCAGCTTATATCACTGCACGCGTCTCCCGTGGGCCCCCTTCCTCACTACCTTGGGTGGTTTCTTAAGGGGCCAGCGACCCTCAATGCCCTAGGCATTGTCCGTAGAATTGTCGTGGTTCTTATACCACGTTTTTAATATATGGTTTGGTCCCCCCCTGGGGCCCTATGATTCCAGTGCTATTTATTGTAACTATCAATGCTTGTTTGATTTGTAACTGTACCTCTAGCCTCATAAAGAGACTTGTGGGACTATTCTTAGAATAAATACATATACTTTATATATATATGCCTGTGTGGACTACTGTTTCATTTGGTCATTCAAGAGGTTATCTATGGTAAAACAATAAGCTTAACACTCCTTCAAGACTTAGCCTGAAGGCTGCTCTCCACAGCTACCACTAGGATAGCTTTCTTTAAAGGTTGTCTTTTAACCTATCACCATAAGAGTCGAATTGGACTAGTGCAAGGTGTCCCCTATAACTAGAGGACACCATATGCCAGGCCAACTTCTCACATTGGTGTGCAGCGGTTGGATTCAAGCTTGCCATTGTTTTACCAGATAACAAATTGAATTTCTAAAGTGAAAGCCACTTGGTACTAAAGGTACATATACATTCAAGCTTAGAATACAATAAGTTCTACTGAACTTAGGAGTTGTGTGTAGAGGGCTTAGCACACCTTGACAACAACTCAAGAAAGGGTTCAGTAGGCCACACCTAGTGTAGGTAGATACACCAGTACCACTACACTAGAAATGTCTTTAAGTTCAGGTGCCCATAAGGCTCTGGAAGGACCACAAAGGGTCCCAGTCGACAAGTATGATACTCTCTCTCAAGCAGACTTTAGTGTCTGAAGGGGTAGACAGGTTGGGTGGGCATCCCTCAGAAGAGGACACTCCCAGAGTGGACTCTGATGAGGACCAGGAAGAGGACAATGAACTTGACCTGGATGAACCAGACCACTCACAACATGGAGGTGATGGCCCAAGAGGCACTCCATCCATCCCTAATGGGAGAGTGGTGGATCCAAACAGAAGGAACAGCTGCCCCTCAGTGGGGTCCAACCATTCTGGGAGATCCAAAAATACCTCTGCCTCTTCTCAGAGAAGAGAATCCTCCCAAGAGAGGAAATGCAGACTGATCCAGTATGAGCAGGCTAAACTTCAGCTCAGGAGAGAACAGTTAGCATTAGACAGGGAGTCCCTGGAGCTCCAGAAAGCTTCAAGAAAGTGGGGTCTAGAGACCCCTGGTGGCAGTAATGAAACCCCTAGAGTTAGAGAGAAAGCTCCTGACAATATGAACCTGCATAAGATTGTGCCCCCTATCATACAGGGGATGACATCCATAAATGGATCACTGCACTTGAGAGGGCCTGTAAAGTTCAAAGGGTCCCAGTAGAGCAGTGGGCAGCAATCTTATGGCTCTCCTTTGCAGACAAAGGAAGATACAAGCTCCTCTCTGTTAGGGAAGAGGATGCAGATGATTATTATATCTTGAGAGATGCTTTGATAGATGGGTTTGGTCTAACCACTGATCAATACAGGTTAAAGTTCAGAGATACCCAGAAAGCACAGAATCAAGATTGGGTAGACTTTGTAGATTGTGCTACCAAGGCACTGGAAGGTTGGTTAACTGGCAGTAAAGTAAATGATTACCAAGGATTGTATAATCTCATAATGAGGGAACAGATCCTTAATAATTGTCAGAATCAGCTCTTGCATCAGCACCTGGTGGACTCAGATCTGACCTCTCCCCAAGAATTGGGAAAGAAGGCAGACAAATGAGTCAGAACCAGAATCAAGCAAAAGGTCCAGCCCTTGGGGGGTGCAACTAAAAAGGAAGATGCCAAAATCCCTGAGAAGGGTGGGGAAAAGGGAAAAGACCAGCAGTCTTCAACAGGCCCCCAAAAAGCAGCATCTGATAATTCCCAGTCAAACAAAAGTAAGCAGCCAAGGAAGCCATGGTGTAAAAACTGTAAACAGAAAACCCATTGGACTTCAGACTGCAACAAGGCCAAAGACTCCACAAGTATCACACCTGCCCCTAAGGCACCTGTTCCCCCTAGTCCAGCTATAGGTGGTGGTATACAGAACAAGGGATTAGTAGGGTTAACCATGGGATCTGGAGAGGACTCTGGCCTAGTCAGAACTCCTACTCAGGCTGTGTTAGTTTGCGATGGGGACTTGTCCCTATTTGTGAGTCCCAGTGGTCTGGGCAAATACAAGTAACAGCCTAGAATAAATGGAAAGGAGTCTCTAGCTTACAGGGACACAGGGGCTAGTGTCACCATGGTGACTAAGGCCCTTGTGGACCCCAGCCAGATCATACTTGGGGAAACTTACCAAGTGACCAATGCAAGCAACGTCAGTACTAACCATGCTATGGCAGTTGTCAACTTCTCTTGGGGAGGGGTAACTGGCCTAAAGAAGGTCGTGGTGAGTGCAGACCTACCAGTTGAATGTTTGCTAGAGAATGATTTGGAGACCTCAGCATGGGCTGAGGTGGAGCTAAGTACCCATGCAGCAATGCTGGGTGTACCTGCAGAAGTATTTGCCCTGACAAGGTCAAAGCAAAGCTGACAGAACCTGAACAGGCCTTGGATCCTGGAAAATGGACCAAGGACCTTCCGAAAGGAGGAGTAGCAGGGGTAAGGCAGTGCCTTCCCCCCAGGATCAGTCTGAAGAGACTCTTTTAGCAGAAGAGGATCTGACACCTGAAGAAGGAATTGTCCCAGAGGAACTTGAGCCTGATCAGGTTGAGTTCTTGGGGACAGGGGGACCTTCTAGGGCAGACTTGAGCCTGGAGCAGCAGATCTGCCCCACTCTTGAACCCCTCAGAGAGCAGGCTGCTGCTGAGGCTGCTGGGAATGCTGGTGGAACCCATAAGATATAGCGGGATGATGGACTCCTTTACTCTGAGGGTCGAGACCCCAAGCCTGGTGCAGCCAGGAGGTTGGTCATACCTCAGAAGTTTAGGGGTTTCCTACTCACACTGGCCCATGATATTCCCTTAGCAGGACACCTAGGCCAAAACAAGACTTGGGACAGAATTGTCCCTCACTTTCATTGGCCTCAAATGAGTGAGGACTGTAAGAGTTTTTGTAGCTCTTGCATTACCTGTCAAGCCAGTGGCAAGGCAGGTAAGTCCACAAAGGACCCCCTGATACCACTACCTGTGGTGGGGGTTCCCTTTGAACGGGTAGGGATTGACATTGTTGGTCCCCTTGACCCACCAACAGCCTCTGGGCACAGGTTTATTCTGGTGGTAGTGGATCATGCTACCAGATACCCAGAAGCTATTCCCCTTAGAACCATCACAGCACCTGTGGTGGCAAGGGCCCTCCTGGGAATCTTTTCCAGGGTGGGTTTTCCTAAGGAGGTATTGTCTGACCGAGGTACAAACTTTATGAGTAGTTACCTGAAGGCAATGTGGAAGGAGTGTGGTGTCAACTATCGGTTCACCACCCCTTATCATCCTCAATGCAATCAAAGGGCTCCCAGAAAAGCTTAGGCGAAAATGGGATGTTCTTCTACCCTGCCTTCTCTTTGCATACAGGGAGGTGCCACAAAAGGGGGTTGGTTATAGCCCCTTTGAACTTTTGTTTGGCCACCCTGTTAGAGGGCCACTATGTCTAGTGAAGGAGGGATGGGAGTTACCTCTCAAACCACCTAAACAGGATATTGTGGACTATGTACTTGGTCTCCGCTCCCGGATGCCTGAGTACATGAAGAAGGCGACTAAAAACCTTGAGGCAAGTCAGGAATTACAGAAAGCCTGGCATGACCGAAAGGCTGTACTGGTGGTGTACCAGCCAGGACAGAAGGTATGGGTGTTGGAGCCAGTGGCCCCAGCAGCTCTCCAAGATAAGTGGAGTGGACCCCATACCATTTTGGAAAAGAAGGGAGAGGTCACCTATTTGGTGGACCTTGGCACTCCCAGAAGTCCCCACAGGGTACTTCATGTAAACAGACTGAAACCATATGTGGACAGGGCTGACATGGGCTTGCTCATGGCAACAGATGAAGGACAGGAGGAAGAGAGTGACCCTTTCCCAGACCTGCTCTCTCACAACCCTGATGATGGGTCAGTTGATGGTGTAGCCTTGGCAGGCAGCCTCACTGCCCAGCAACAGTCTGACTGCAGACAAGTTCTACAGTCATTCAGGCATATGTTTTCACTGACTCCAAGTCAGACCCCCTGGTGCACTCATGAAGTGGACACTGGGGACAGTCTGCCTGTGAAGAATACGATCTACAGGCAACCTGACCATGTCAGGGACTGCAGAAGGACAGAAGTCCAAAAGATGTTGGAATTGGGAGTAATTGAGCCCTCAGGTAGCCCTTGGGGTAGCCCAGAAGTCCTGGTACCCAAACCTCACACCCAAGATGGTAAGAGAGAGATGAGGTTCTGTGTAGACTACAGGGGACTCAATGCAGTCACTAAGACTGATGCACATGCCATTCCCAGAGCAAATGAGCTCATAGATAAATTGGCCTCAGCCAAATATCTGAGCACATTTGATCTGACAGCTGGCTACTGGCAGATAAGGTTAGCTGAATCTGCAAAAGCTAAAACAGCATTCTCAACCCCTGGTGAGCACTATCAATTTATTGTAATGCCCTTTGGTTTGAAGAATGCACCTGCCACTTTTCAAAGGTTGGTGAACCAAGTCCTCTCAGGCCTGGATGACTTTACTGCAGCATATCTAGATGATATTGCTGTCTGTAGCTCCACCTGGGAGGATCACCTGATCCACCTGAGGAAAGTTTTGGAAGCCCTGCAAAAGGCAGGACTCACTATCATGGCTACTAAGTGCCAGATAGGGCAGAGCCAGGTTGTATACCTGGGCCACCTTGTAGGTGGAGGCCAGGTTCAACTACTACAGAACAAAATCCAGACCATCATGGACTGTGTTGCTCCAACCACCTAGACGCAGGGCCGAGCTTTCTTAGGCCTGACTGGTTATTACAGAAGATTTGTAAAGGATATGGATCCATTGTGACCCCCTTAAATGACTTAACCTCTAAGAGGATGCCCAAGAAAGTTCAGTGGACTGTCAGCTGTCAGAAAGCTTTTGATGACCTAAAACAGGCCATGTGCTCTGCTCCAGTGCTCCAAAAACCCAACTACTCCAAAGAATTCATAGTTCAAACTGATGCATCTGAGGTGGGGGTAGGTGCTGTATTATCACAACTGAATGAAGAGGGCCAGGACCAACCATTAGCTTTTATTAACAGAAAGTTGACCCCCATAGAGAAACGTTGGTCAGCTATAGAGAGGAAGGCCTTTGCCGTGGTCTCGGCCTTGAAGAAGCTGAGGCCATACTTGTTTGGCACTCACTTCCTTGTTCAAACAGACCATAAGCCCCTCCTATGGCTAAAACAGATGAAAGGTGAAAACCCCAAACTGCTCAGGTGGTCCATTTCCTTACAGGGGATGGACTATACAGTGGAACATAGACCTGGGAGCAACCATGCCAATGCAGATGGCCTCTCCAGATATTTCCACTTAGAACATGAAGACTCAACTGGTCGAGGTTAGTTTAATGTCCCTGCGTTTGGGGGGGGGGGGGTTATGTAGGAGAGTGGCATTGACTGCATAGTTGCCCCCAACTTTTTGCTGATGTTTTGACTGTTTTATGACTCTAGCCAGGCTGTGGCCCTGCTATCCAGGATCCCAGCCTATCTGCTTCCTCTTTAAACCGATTTGAGTACCCTAGGTACAAACCAATTGGATACTGAGGACACCCTGTCAGCCCCTTGTAGATGGTACCCTAGGTACCCAGGGCATGGGTCCCTCAGAGGCCTACCAGAGCTGCAGCACTTATTGTGCCACCCTGGGACAGCCATACAAACTGACACCACCAGACCACTACTGTAGTCTGGGTAAGGTGGTGCTTGCACCCCTTACAGGGATACAGGTACTCTGTATCCCACCCCATTACAACACATATACTCTCATAGATCACCCCTACAGCAGGCCTTGGTAATCCTACAAGGCAGGGTGCTGAGGTATGTGTTAGGGGGAACCCCTACCTGAGTAGGGCCCCTCTGCAACCTTCATTAAAACTAGTGCGAGGTTGTTTGTAGTGCAGCCATACCATATATTCTTAACCGCATTATAAGTAATCGCGATAGCGTGATAACTTAAGAGTGGCTGCACAGAACCATGTCGTGTTTGGTGTCAAACATGTAGGAATCTTCCCCCCAGTCCAGCCATGGGCATGAGGGCATGATTCCCCCTGCTAGAGGGGCGACATAGTAAAAGCGGCAGAATTTAGACACCAATTTAAAAGTTCACACGTATTACAAAATGGATGCTACCCGCCACCCACACGACTCTGGCTGCCTGTTGCTGGGCAGAACTCCAGCCACGGCAGCTGGACAATAGGGATCTTGTTGCAGGGAGGTGCTCCCACCTCCCCAGACAGACTATGTGGATTGGAAGTGGGTGGGTGCACCATAGGATGCCTTTCAAAGTTGCACGTAGGCTGCTACAGCGCCTACATTCTGCATACACCGCCTGGAACCGGTCCAGGGGCATCCTGACCCTCGCCCAGGCGGGAAACACACAAAGGGGAGAGGGTGTAGCCACCCTTTCCCGCCTGAACTCTCATTGGTGGGCTCTGATTTAGCCACCCCCTATACCTCTGGATAAAGGTGGGTGCAGGGTCCCCAGAGCCTCAGATTAATCTGGGACTTCACAGACTTGACCTTCGACAAGCTGCTGCCCAGCTGACTGAAGAAATCTCCCTTGGGGTAAAGGAGTTACCCTCCTGCTTGGCAGGCACCTGAAACACTGCAAGTGACCCAGTTGGAACTTCGCTGCTCCTATGGACATCGACCACTCCTATCTACCTTGAGGTGGATTTCCAAGCATCCCAGAGGCCAGTGAGTGTGCACAGCAAAGCTCAGCACCGTGGACCCCGTGGGTGCCGAGATCTCCAATATACTAGGACACCGGCCACCTCTTGCACAGCACACGACCTCGATGAGTGGGGAAGTTGTGCTTTGGCTCATTATTGAGGCAATCTCTCAGCATCATCTGTGCCAAAGATTGCCGCCCTAGCCCGCTCCGGCGACCCGTGGGCGCATCTTTACGCACGCCAAATTGCTGCCTCCCGCGGTCCCTTGTCTCTCGACTGGTGGGCCCTAGCGGAGATCAATCTCTACTTCCAAGAGTTCCCCTGGTTGCTCCAGGCCTGCTCTTCAGTCTCCTTGCTGGAGACCTTGCTCAGACCTCGTGGGTCTGCACCAGCAGCTGATTTGTGAATCTTGTGTGGGTTGCGGTTGCCAAGGCTTAGTGGATCCAATCCGGACACTAACACCGCAGCGACTCTCATCCTTTGTCCTCCAGAAGCTGGCTTTCCTTGAAGCCTCCCGGAGCCCGTGGCTGCTGATCCAAGCTGCACCTTTTCCACTTGAAGCACCCAACATTGGAGGGCTCTTTTCCTTGAGCTCCCTGGTCACTGTGCCGTGACCCAGACTCTGTCCCCTCTGCTTTCAGGTCCTTCTCTTCAAGATCTACATCTTCAATCTTCAAGACATCATCGACGCTTTTGGCTAGCAGCATTTCTTCACATTTTCCCATTGAAAATCAGCCGGCGACCCGACATCGAAAACGACCTATGCACCCGGCTTCCCTGGGGCAGGTAACGTGGGTGTGAACTCCTGCTAGAAGTGTTTTTAATCTTGTAAAGTTCAACCGCGACATTCTCCATAGGGTTTAATAGAGATCCCGATAGCAGCTTATACCACTGCACGCGTCTCCCGTGGGCCCCCTTCCTCACTACCTTGGGTGGTTTCTTAAGGTGCCAGCGACCCTCAATGCCCTAGGCATTGTCTGTAGAATTGTCGTGGTTCTTATACCACTTTTTTAATATATGGTTTGGTCCCCCCTGGGGCCCTATGATTCCAGTGCTATTTATTGTAACTATCAATGCTTGTTTGAATTGTAACTTTACCTCTAGCCTCATAAAGAGACTTTTGGGACTATTCTTAGAATAAATACATATATTTTATATATATACCTGTGTGGACTACTCTTTCATTTGGTCATTCAAGAGGTTATCTATGGTAAAACAATAAGCTTAACACTCCTTCAAGATTTAGCCTGAAGGCTGCTCTCCACAGCTACCACTAGGATAGCTTTCTTTAAAGGTTGTCTTTTAACCTATCACCATAAGAGTCGAATTGGACTGGTGCAAGGTGTCCCCTATAACTAGAGAACAGCATATGCCAGGCCAACTTCTCTCAATTGCGCGCTTGTATTGACTATTGCGCACTAAACAAAGTCACAGTAAAAAACAGGTATCCCCTCCCACTCATACCGGTTTTGTTAGATCAAGTAAGGAAATCAACCATTTTTACCAAATTGGATTTGCGAGGTGCGTACCACTTGATTGGAGTCAAATTTGGGGACGAGTAGAAGACCGTCTTCCAGACTAAATTTGGTTTATTTGAATACACCATGATGCCCTTTGGACTGTGCAATGCTCCTGCAGCATTTCAATTTTCCATAAATGAAGTGTTGCAGGACTTTTTGGATGTATTTGTCATCTGTTACATCGATGACATCCTTATCTATTCTTCCTCAACTGAAGAACATGTTGGTCATGTTCGGGCAGTACTACAAAGAATGAGAGAGCACCATTTATTCGCCAAATTGGAGAAATGGGTTTTTCATGCCACAAATATTGAATTCCTAGGCAATTTAATTTCCCCAGAAGGAATTGCCATGGATACATCCAAGGTGCAAGTCCTATCACGCTGGGACGCCCCAGGTTCTGTAAAAGACGTCCAGCGATTCCTGGGTTTCGCTAACTTCTATTCGCGTTTTATTCCCCAGTTCTCTTCTATAGTCTCTCCCATTACTCGTCTGTTAAAGAAAGGAGTGAAGTTCGTTTGGTCCCATGAGGCAGAACATGCATTTCAGGTACTAAAGACATCCTTTATGGAAGCACCCATTTTGCGTCATCCAGACCTCTCTCAACCTTTCTTTGTGGAAGCAGATACCTCTCAAGTGGCTGTTGAGGGAGTTCTTTCTCAAAGGGATCCAGACTCTGAACATCTCCATCCTGTAGCCTTCTTTTCTAAAAAATAAATCCTGGCTGCTGAACAAAACTACACGGTGGCAGAATGTGAGTTGTTAGGTATCAAACTAGCCTTTCAGGAGTGGAGGCACTATCTATTAGGAGCCCGTCACACTGTCACAATTTATTCTGATTACCGCAACCTTCAATCTTACCAGAATGTTAAGGCACTAACACCAAAACAGTTACAGTGGTTATTATTCTTTAATGAATTCGATTTCATAATCACCTACAAACCAGGTAAAAAGCAACAAAAAAGCAGACACATTGTCTCGATTCAATTACCCCAATGCTGATAATTAAATAAATGCTTCTGATCCCATCATACCATAACATAAAATTGTTGCCTTATGTGATTCTCAAGACTTCCTAACTCTTGTTCAACAGGCACTAACAACAGCACCCACACCACCTGATACTATAAAAAAAGACCTGGTATTATTTAAAGACCGCCTATATGTTCCAACTGAGCCTTTACGTAATACAGTTTTACACTGGATTCATGATACCGTTCTAGCTGGTCATCCTGGTTTTAAAAAAAACTTGGAATTATGCGAACAAACCTTTTGGTGGCCTACCTTGTCTGATGATGTCAAAAACTATGTTCAATCTTGTCCCACCTGCATACAATCCAAATCTTCACATATTGCCCCTGCTGGTTTATTACAACCGATGCCCATACTACCCATGCCCTGGCACACTCTAAGTATGGACTTCATCACTGATTTGTCCAAATCAAATGGCTATTCCATCATATGGATATTAGTTGATTATCTAACCAAGATGGCTCATTTTCATCCGCTAAAACACATGCTCTCTGCTAAGGAGTTAACCACTCAACATATTGTGAGAGCACATGGCCTGCCAACCACTATAATTTCCGATTGGGATCCACAATTCGTCTCCAGGTTCTGGCATACCTTTTGCTCTTCCTTAGATATTGATGTTCTTCTGTCCTCTGCCTATCAAACTCAAACAGACAGACAGACAGAACAATTAAATCAGACCATGGAACAAACCTTACGTTGCTTAATTTAGACCTGGACCACGGAATGGGATAAGGTACTACCTTTGGTAGAGTTTGTTTATAATAACACCATACACACTGCTACAGGGGTTTCTCCTTTTATCTGTCTCTTGGGCTATCACCCCGTATGCTTCTTATACACACTCCTGTCCCTTGAAGGTTCCAGCAGTACAAGATCATCATGACAGTTTAATTTGTATTCAAACACAAGTTAAACAACATCTACAGTCATATCAACAACAGATGAAAACACAAGCAGGCAAACATAGGCGACCAGCTCCCTCTTATTCAATAGGAGATCAGGTATGGCTCTCTGCTAATAACCTTAGACTGAGTGGTTCCTGTAAACTTCTTCCAAGGTATTTTGGTCCATTCCCGATTAAGAAATTAATCAACCCAGTTACGAATGAATTAGACCTTCCTGCTGATTTCCAAATTCATCCAGTGTTTCATGTGTTCCTGGTCAAGCCATTCTCTGACGATACTCGAGTAGCCCCTCCACCACCTCCAGTGAAGGTTCATGATCACTGGGAATTCGAGGTGGCTAAAGTTCTCGATTCCACTCGGATTCGGGGAACACTGTATTATCTTCTGGCATGGAAAGGGTACAGTCCTGAAGAAAACTCATGGGAACCAGCATCCTCTGTCCATGCCCCACGACTAATGAGACAATTCCATCAACAGAACCCCTCCAAACCACGTCCAGTATTGGGGTCTTTGAGGGGGTGGAATCATCATGCATGTCTCATTTGTCATCACCCTTTTGGTTTGCATATTAATCATGTCCAGTTCTTTACTAATCATGTAGACATGGATAGGGTTTATCTCTTTATGTTGTGTAATGTATTTACCAATGTCTGAGTTCTGTTCCTATTTTTCGCGCATTGCCAATGCTGGTTTGTTGCATTGCCAATGTTTGTTGGTTTGCTTGTATAGCATTTAGCAATTACCGAGAAAAATGTTCCAGAACAATCACGTACACGACGCAAGAGCCAACGCCCTCATATCAGGTATAAATACCTGCACCCAAGGCATCATGATTGCTTGGCTTTTTCGTTTCTCTGCTAAGAAGAATAGGCGCCCCACGCTCTTCTTTCCTGATTCCTAGAAGGCCTTCCTGATTCCTAGAAAGCCGGTCCAGACATCTGAGCCCACCTTGAAGAGCACACACAACATATACATCAAGGACACAAAGCTAAATACTGAATTAGCTTTGCTTTCACTGTGTGGGAGTTGGAAGTACTGTGTGTGCTTTTAAAGAAGACTTTCCTTTTTAACTTTTCCTTTAACTGCGCGTGTGCTGGAATTCACTGCTTGAGCTTTTAAGAAGACTTTCCTTGGACATACATTCTTTTGAATATTTAGAGACTCACGCTCTGCATTTTTGCTTTGACATTTTGTTTTATAGACAGCAGCGCTTACATTTATAAAGGAAGTCTTTCATTTGCAACATTGTTTTGAGCTATTTGAGAAACAAGCTCCGTGTGTGTGCATTGACTCATTTTGTTGTTTTAAGGTGCTTTATTAGAGTCAAGAATTCCATTCAAGGATACATTTGATCTGGACTGTAAAAAAGGCTAAATTTGTGAAAACACCTCAAGACATTTGATTGTTAACATTGTGAGTCTCTGTTGCATATGTCAAGCTGAGATGTGGAGTATTCATTTAGGACAAACTAATATGAAAGCAAGGTACTAATTTATTTATTAGGCAACTTAGTCATATTATAGAAAAGAGGCAAATCTGGTTCATGTATCCGTGTCCTGTTTTCTTTTTCTTTGGTAGACATTTCTTTATTAGGTTGTACATACAAATAGACAATCAACCCCAGTGTGACATCTGTGCATCAACAGCATCACTATAGAGGTAAATCTAGATCTTGAAAAAACAATAGATACATGCTTAAGACGTAGGTTAATAAGTCCACGTTGCTAAAATCCATTCTTTAATTACAGGTAGAAGTTAAGGCGCAACTCTTTCACTTAAGAACACGGGTCATGGCTGGTCCAGGTGGCTGAAGGTTGCAGTGTCTTCTCTTCTCTCTCTCTTTGTCTTCCCAATCCCCTTCCCTCCTGGAACATCTACCAGAGCTCCTGTTATAATTCAGGAGCACTGAGAGTTGTTCCAAGAGGACTGGAGATCTAGCATCGCCCCAGCAAACGTTCCTGGAATTCAGGTGAGTGGCTGCATCTCATCTAACACAAAGCTTGTCCAAGCAATTTAAGCACATTGTGATGTAGGGATGGAACAGCTACCCTGGCAAAATAGGACCAGCTGGGAGCCTTCCACAAATTCGAGAAACCCCACCCCTTCCACAAAAGAAAAATGGAGGAGTTCCAGTGCTAATATTTTAGCCAGCTTCGTGTTGTACAAACATGCAGTTGGGTGGTTATGTTCATTCTGCCCCTCGGGCCTAAACATGAATAGTAGCCTGAATTTTTGCTTTTCAGATTCCACTGATGGAGGTGACTTCTTGAGAGCAAGCTTTGGTAGGCTCAATGTGCTTTTCAGTGGGGCAGTCACAGTCCAGATTTGCCTTGGTTTCTCAACATGAGTCTTATGCCATTGCGATGTTGCTGATGTGGGCGATACTACTGCACTGCTAGGGAGAGGGCTGCTTTGCGTAATGAAGATGTCTTCCCCTTCTTCACCTTCCACCGTGATCGGATCAAATTCCCTTCTCAGCCAGCTTTCACCCCCTTCACCAACAACATTTGCAGTTTTTTGGCTGCTAAGGTGCGCCTCCCAATGGATTGTATGGTCGTTTCCCAAATGGCCACCAGTACCATAGTTTGATCCAAACTTACCCTGACTAACACTTGTTCCGCGAATGGAGCATATGGCCTCCTTCTGGCTAACTGAAGAGAAGCCCCAAACTGGGGAGCTCAACTTTCTGACACTGGTGCCACTTCCAATGTCAGATGAACTGGCAGTAGGAGGGCGTTTTGACATTTAACTCTCTGCAGTATCTACTTCTACTGAGGTGGCTGTGGATGTAGGTTGTAGCCGGGACTTTGCAAATATGACAGCTGGCAGAGGTTGGATCTGTGGTGCCACTGCCACATACACCCTGTGAAGATTGGATGGAGTAACGGTGGTCTCCACTGGGGCTGGGCTAACATTCATGGTGACTGGCTCGTCGTCATCCTCCTGTTCTGTATCTGCCTCCATAACTCTAAGGATTTCTGGAACCTTGCTTTTCCCAAGCCTCGTCTGAGTTGTCTCGTGGTGTATCTCACTCTCAGACTGAGGCAGGATCCAAGTGGTGTCTTTATCATCAGAAAGGGGGCTCGAAGAAGAAGATAATGCATCACTAACCCCATCTTTTTGTAGCTGGAGATCTGGAAGACAATGGATCTTCTGGAGCAGATTGCTCTACTTCCTAAGCATACAGCTCAATCTCTTGAACTGCTTCTAATTCAGGAGGAATTACTATTGGTGGTTGTGGCTGTTGTTCTTGTTGTTGTCCACTTCTCTGAGTTTCCTGCAACAATTGGGTACTACTTTGCGATAGAGATAGGCCAATTTCAACATCACTGCGCGTTGGCGTTGCCGTGATTAGACTGGCTGCCTCTGTTAGAGATATGGGCTTGGGCCTAGATTGGGGTGGGCCCACTGATTTGGGGGTGCTCCTCCCAGCTTGCTCCCCAGAGGCTGGTGTGGCAGGCACAGTTTTTGTTTCCAAAATACATTTGCGGCGACATACCAGTGTTGGTGGTGGGAAGCTCCTTCTTCTTCTCACTGGCTACTTTCTTGGTAGCAGTTTTAGCACCTTTCTTTGGGGCCATCTTGAAGCTGTCAGCAGTGGCACTTAGCTTCACAAGTTGAAGAGATGTCTGTGTTGTGTGGGTCACTCACGTGTCATGCCGTACACAGGCCTTCTTTCTGGCAGTACTGTGGGTGATGAGGTCTCTTGTCTTGCAATGCACCTAAAAGAAAATAAGTAAGGACATGAGTGAAATGTGGTACAAACAAACACAGTATCATTTAGTATGGTCACTCGTTACTCCCTATTATAAATAATTAACAATACAGTGTAATCTATTCATAAAAAGGCAAACCACACAAACATCATCTTTCATGGTGACTGACTGTACACTCAGGAAGGATAAAAGAGAGCAAAAACAACAAAATACAAATGAAACTGTTTGCTTTACGTGATGTCACTCACGTGTGATGCAGCACTCAGGAAGGTGCAGCTGACAATGACAATGGAAGGAGTATTCCCTAGATAATGAATGCTGTTTTGCACCTATAGCAGACATGAGGTTGATTGATGCCAGATGTAGTGGAAAATGGTAAGAACAAAGAAAAAATTATACAATTTTTTTTTTTTTTATTAAAAAAATAAAAATATACCTTACCAATTAATAAATAAAATGGAAACATTTAAAATGTTTTTTTAAACATAAGCAAAGTTATTCTCTAAGATATAATATTAAGTTATTAAACTGCTATCTCATTGCTCAACCATCCATGCAGCCTATGGTAAAGCGACAAATTTGGTTGGATGCACAAAAGGGATGACAGTCAGTGCCACGTTGTCATCAACTTCAACACTGAGCACGGAGGCATTCATTGGGAACAAAGAAATTACATGCAGGCCTGTCACATGACCCATGGGGACATTGCTGTATTCTCTAAGTTAGCATGCTGCAGCTTGCCTGCTGCTTTGCACATATTACTATACAACTTTATTTTTGCAATCGTTTCTATGTCTGTTTTCACATGAGAACTCATCATTGTGTTCACACTCTGCAGGTTCCTGGGATTTTGACTGAACATTGTGAGCAAGGTCGAACAACAATGCCCCTTGCTATTTTGTTCTGGTCAAGCCTTAGCCCTCAGCCAAAACATACCGATGCAGCTCTGGTTTTATTGAGATACGTGAATAGGTAACACACACTTAGAGAGGGACCTTTCCAGGGAGAAGAGCGAGACAGTACCCATGTGGTAGATCTCCTCTCTATAGGCTAAGCTATGGTGTCCACTGATAAAGCCCAGAGATCTTATAATATATGATAATACTGCTTCTTAGCAAGGGGAGGGAGGTTAGGCTCTATAGATTTTCATGATGACATCTCCATTCATGATTTATGGACTAGCTGCATTTTCCTGCTTGTTGTGGCACGTATACAGCATGTTAGGGCACGTTAGTTGAAATAAATATTTTAAACTGTTTCATGTCTCTGTCAGATCTTATTGTGTACAAGTACAAGAGTGAGAGCGAAACGGTGTGTCTTGTTACTACGATTCCTGAGAGATCTGGGAGTTTTGTGTTCTGGGGCGTCTAATCATTGGTTTCTCTGTGAGTTAGTAGGAAAGCAAGTGGGACACTATAGCTAGTCTGTCCTGGGCTCATGGGTGCTGAGGTGATAGGATGACGCAGTCCCTATATACCAAGGTCTTATAATCCTGTGCATAGTTCTGTTTTTGGGCAGAATCCCTGCAACATGGCTCCACCAACGTTTGGTCTGGTACTTATACACAAGACCCCTGAGTAGCGCTTGTGCTTGTCCACTAAACCCGCTCAGCAGTTCCAGGAAACGTCTGTGGTGGGGGGCCTTAGCCTCCTATGTTGGTAGGGTATCCCTATTACTATAGGTTTTTCAAGCTTGAATTTTAAAAGGTAGTTTGGACCTGTTTAGCTCTTCATTTTTACTTATTAATTTCTTTATAAACATGGCACAACCAATCGCTATTGCGGCACACAACCGTGCGGCGGTTACACCATTCTTAACTCATCACGGAGACCTCAATGCAGGGGCAAACATTATTTTTGTAGTTGAGGCTCATCCAGCATACAATATTTTATTCTTGGGTTACATTTCCAGCAGTAGATGAAAATGATAATTTGTTGAATATACGGTTGCTGCTCTTCCAGCAGCGTATTATCCGTATATGTTGATTGAAGTTCTGTTGACATAATGGGAGCATACCATTTGGTTTTAATGGCGCCCTTCCTCACCCTGTTTCTTTTGTTTGAATGGGCCCATTGTCTATCGATGGGGCCACCTGGCCTGTTTTGGCTGGTTTTACACCACAACCTAATTATCTCAATGTTACTATCATAGAGTTACGTCTATTATACACACAATTGGTTCATCTTCATAGACGTGTCATACAGTTTATGTCATGCACTACGGGCAGCTCTGACTGGAGCTGCTACTCCGCCACCAGGACACGGTAGTGGACTTTTGATTAGTCTCATCATAATTAACTCGGTGATGGGCAAACATCCTAAAAATTGTGATGATTTGCAATTTTGGCTTGCACACAAATTTGAGCAACTTGAGGCGGTTTTTCCACATACCACTCCTGTTGAAAAACACAGGATTTTCATTTATTTTTATTTATAAAGTTTTTTATAGCGTGAACATGACCCTTGCGGGTATCAGAGCACTTTACATTACATTAGTTGGATACATGCGAAGATTGAGGAGGTAATATACGTACATTAGGTTTAAGAGGTAGACAGGGGTAGATAAGATAGCATATATTGATAACAGTAAAGTATGATTTAAAGTCTTAGGATGTTATTTTGTTCATTAGAAGCATTTTCACCTCTTTTTTGAAGGGGGATAAGGAAGAGATTCTGTGTACATCTGGTGGCCAGGAGTTCCATATCTTCGGTGCGATACCTGAGAAGGCTCTGCAGCACATTCTCTTATTGTGGAAGGTCTGTGGTTTCAGTAGTAGTGAGCTCGCCCACCCTGAATATTTGCAGCCTTCTGAAAGCTCTAGCTTTTGTGCTAAGTAACTGGGGGTTTGGAGATGAAGGGCTTTATGAGTCATGCAGGTGATCTTTAGTTATACTCTTGCCTCACATGGTAGCCAGTTCAAGGCTTCTAGGGTTGGAGAAATGTGTTTTTTTCTTTTTGTTCCAGAGACCAACCTGGCCTCGGCGTTAAGAGATGCCCTCAGCGGGGCCAGCTTGTTTTTGGGAAGTCTGCATAGAGTGGTGCTTCCGTAATCCAATCTTGGCAACACTAGGGCTTGTACCGCCATTTTTAAGTCGACCTGTGGGAGGAAGGGTTTAAGTTTCCTTAGGATACTCATCTAGTGATTAGCTCCTTTGGTGGCATTACTTATATGCGTCTGCATATTCAAGTCTTTATAAAAGGTAATTCCCATGGATTTAGCGGAGTCAATGATGTGGGGAGAGCAGTTAAAGGTTGTTAGATGCTTCAGCCAGAGGTCTATCTTGGGTTTGTGATTGGGGGAGAGATGAGGAGGATTCTGTTTTGGTGGTATTGAGCATGAGGTGGGTGCCAGTGAGCCAGCTTTGAGTGTTATGCAGAATAGCAGAAGACGTAGAATAGGTAAGAAGACGGTATTTGTTTGGTTAACTGAGATTGTGTTTCGGTAAATGCAGACTAATCCACCGCCAGGATCACGGTTCTGTCTAGACGGATTATGTCATGACTAGGAGAGACTAGTAGGTCTAGGATAGGGGAAGAGGGGCTATTTAGCCATGTTTTTGTAAGGATAACAATGTCAGGCTCATTTCAGAGGATGATATCGTAGATGTCAGACGCATTTTTGGTAGCTGATATGCAGTTGAGGAGTACGCACTTCGACTGTTAGTAGAGGGGGTGAGGGCAGCCTGCCCTATGTTGATGTTTTTGAGGTTTTCGCTATATATAGATCTGTGGTTGTGGATGGGGTCTCTGTAAGGGTTAGCTTGAATGGTTTGTATACAGCCCTGTAGAGGCTTGCTGTTGTCTATATGGCTGGAATAAGATAGGAGGAGGTTGTGCATGTCATTGTCAGATAACTCAGCAATTAGTCTCTTGGGACGAGAGTGGTCATTGGGGGAGGGTATAGTATTTGGTATAGTAGACTGGGTGTGTGGGTTTTGGGTGATATATCTGCTCTTTTGGGAACTAGTTCAGTTCACAGTGGCACTAGTGGTTCTGTGCGAGTTTAGGAGCTCTTTGGTGATGGTTGATAAATTCTGTATTTCGTCCTTGAGGTGGATTAGGCAGAGGGATAACTCATTGAATCGTGCCAACTAGTCAGTGTTAGGACAGCTAGTCATGTGTTGAGGTGTGCCTTCTCGTAGGAGGGGAGGCTACATGTTTGATCTTGTTGAGTGGGGAAAATTATTATATTCCAGCGGGATTTGTGGGTCTGGGCTGATTCGTGGAGGGTCTACTTGAGAATGGGTGATGGCCTGGATGGGTGAGAGGGCCTATGGTAAGCAAATGAGATATGGTCGAAAGATGGTTGATCAGGGTGGGGGTATAAGTTCCGAGGGGGAGAACAACCGGTCATAGAGCAGAGCTGTTGGCAAGTCATGGGGGGCCTTGCGGGCAGGATCAACTGTACGGAGATCAAGTGGATTAGTGAGAGAGGATTCATAGTTGGAAGATTCTCAATTGGTTGTCAAGGATGTCAGGGTGTGTATGCACAGGGTTGGCAGATAGCTAAGCAAATCCTTGGCCATGTTGGGCATGAGGGCCTAGGAGTGGTTGGGTCCAGGGTATCAGAAGGATAGCAGTCGTTGGGGGTATGACGTGATTCGATTAACGTTGATGTAGTCACAGACTTTTGTGGTGAGGTGGGAGTACCATCATGGTAATCAGGTGATTTGTAAGGGGAAGTGTGTCACGGCTCAGAACTCCTCAGGATCCGGACGATGATATAGGGGTCCACCTCCCGACCTCCCCGGACTCCAACCAAAGGTTACAGAGCCCAGAGGGGATCAGGCGAGGGAAGGATAGGGGAAGGGGTCAGCAGGGATTTAGGCTCTGATTGTGGAAGGTCTGTGGTTTCAGTAGTAGTGAGCTCGCCCACCCTGAATATTTGCAGCCTTCTGAAAGCTCTAGCTTTTGTGCTAAGTAACTGGGGGTTTGGAGATGAAGGGCTTTATGAGTCATGCAGGTGATCTTGAGTTATACTCTTGCCTCACATGGTAGCCAGTTCAAGGCTTCTAGGGTTGGAGAAATGTGTTTTTTTCTTTTTGTTCCAGAGACCAACCTGGCCTCGGCGTTAAGAGATGCCCTCAGCGGGGCCAGCTTGTTTTTGGGAAGTCTGCATAGAGTGGTGCTTCCGTAATCCAATCTTGGCAACACTAGGGCTTGTACCGCCATTTTTAAGTCGACCTGTGGGAGGAAGGGTTTAAGTTTCCTTAGGATACTCATCTAGTGATTAGCTCCTTTGGTGGCATTACTTATATGCGTCTGCATATTCAAGTCTTTATAAAAGGTAATTCCCATGGATTTAGCGGAGTCAATGATGTGGGGAGAGCAGTTAAAGGTTGTTAGATGCTTCAGCCAGAGGTCTATCTTGGGTTTGTGATTGGGGGAGAGATGAGGAGGATTCTGTTTTGGTGGTATTGAGCATGAGGTGGGTGCCAGTGAGCCAGCTTTGAGTGTTATGCAGAATAGCGTTGAGGTAGATGAAGTCTTCTGGTGAGAAGATTTTCATATACAATTGTGTGTCATCTGTATACATGTGATATAGAATGTAATCAGAGTTCAAAGCATTTGCCAGGGGTTCCATGAGTAAATTGAAAAGAATAGGTGACAGTGCAGAACCCTGTGGAACCCCTAGGGTGAACATGGAGGGTTGAGAGAGGGATTGCTTCGTCTTGATTTTTTGAGTTCTGCTGTTTAGGAATGAAGAAAACCATTGTAGCAACGGACCGGATAGACCCATCCTTCGTTCCAGTAGGGACAGTAGGTTATCATGTTTAACTGTATCGAAAGTGGAGGATAAGTCAAGAAGGATCGAAAGACATGATTCATTATGGTATAGCATTTTTAAAATATGTCATCCATGATGTGGGTGAGTGCTGACTCAGTGCTGTGTCCTTGACGGAAGCCGTATTGGTGTTGCTCTAGGAGGTTGAAGTTCTCAATGTGGGTGCATAGTTGAATTTGCATGCATTTTTCTAGTAGTTTTGACAAAGTGGGGATGTTGGATATAGGGCAGTAGTTGTTGAGAACTGAGCAGAGGGAGTTGGATTTATGTAGTATGGGTGTTACCTGCCCTACTTTTAGGCAGTATAGTGCCATGCCTAAGAGAGGCGTTTACAATCTTTCACCATAAGGGGAGATTAGAAGTTTTTATAATTTTGAAAATGGAAGGTGGTTGAGGATCATTGAAGTGATTGGAGGGATTAATCGCTAGAAGAGTGTTAAAGATGTCATTTTCAGTGAAGGGCATGAAGGTGTGCCAAGAGGCATTGTTTTTTGGAGCTCCCCCCAATGTACTAAATTGATCCTTGACCAGGGAGTAGAATGTAGACTCACGATCGGTAGCCAGTGGTAGAGCACTCTTAGACTGTAGGTCGTATTCAATGGTTTTTGTTTTCTCTAAGAAGAATTTGACCAGTTCCTCACAGCTAAGGGTAGCAGTCTCTCTTTGTTCTGGAGACTTTGGTGTGTTGAGCGATTGTTGTTTGACTATTTCAAATAATTTTTGGGGGGACGATTAATGGCTTGGTTCAGCTGAGTTCTAAAGAAGTCAGCCTTTGCCTTTAAGATTTTCCTGTTGTATGTATTCCTCACTGATCTAAGGTGATTTAGGTGTTCAATAGAAGGTACCAATCTCCATATTCTTTCTGCTGATCTTAGCTTGCGTTGGTCATAGTTCAGGTTCTCGTTGAACCATTGTTTAGAGATTTTAGTGGAAACTTTTTTTGTTGAAGGGGGCAGTTGAGTCAAGTATTTCAAGAATAGTAGAGTTATAGAAGTCTGTGAGGTCATGAACGTCTACCAAGTCTGCCTGGGGGGTCAGGGCAGTGCTGCGTCGGTTTGCTAGGACGATAGGATTAATATTTTGGAGATTTCTTTTCCATTTTTTTGTTTCCTTAGGTTGGCATCTCTTCGAAGTCACCGCCATATTGATAGAGAAGAAGAGGCTGTAATGGCCAGTCCAAACAAGGGGATAATGGAGTCTAATGTAACGTTGTTCATTTTAGCTATGATGAGGTCCAGTGTCTCTCCTTTGTTTTGGATTGGACTGTTGCAGAATTGGGTCAGATCGTGATCTTACAGGAAGGATTTAAGACAGCTCACAGCATGATTGTTCGTATTGTTCCAGTGGAGATGGAAGTCTCCCAGGAAAATCTGAGACACTTGTGGGTTTTCATTGGAAGGTGATGACTTCCATTATCTGTTCAATGAACGCCAGATTATCACTGAGGGGGTGGTATATTATATGAAGTTTGCTAATGAGGCTGTTGTTGTTTGTGATGTTGATGCAAACATATTCACATGTAGGTAAGAAGACGGTATTTGTTTGGTTAACTGAGATTGTGTTTCGGTAAATGCAGACTAATACACCGCCAGGATCACGGTTCTGTCTAGACGGATTATGTCATGACTAGGAGAGACTAGTAGGTCTAGGATAGGGGAAGAGGGGCTATTTAGCCATGTTTTTGTAAGGATAACAATGTCAGGCTCATTTCAGAGGATGATATCGTAGCTGTCAGACGCATTTTTGGTAGCTGATATGCAGTTGAGGAGTACGCACTTCGACTGTTAGTAGAGGGGGTGAGGGCAGCCTGCCCTATGTTGATGTTTTTGAGGTTTTTGCTATATATAGATCTGTGGTTGTGGATGGGGTCTCTGTAAGGGTTAGCTTGAATGGTTTGTATACAGCCCTGTAGAGGCTTGCTGTTGTCTATATGGCTGGAATAAGATAGGAGGAGGTTGTGCATGTCATTGTCAGATAACTCAGCAATTAGTCTCTTGGGACGAGAGTGGTCATTGGGGGAGGGTATAGTATTTGGTATAGGAGACTGGGTGTGTGGGTTTTTGGTGATATATCTGCTCTTTTGGGAACTAGTTCAGTTCACAGTGGCACTAGTGGTTCTGTGCGAGTTTAGGAGCTCTTTGGTGATGGTTGATAAATTCTGTATTTCGTCCTTGAGGTGGATTAGGCAGAGGGATATCTCATTGAATCGTGCCAACTAGTCAGTGTTAGGACAGCTAGTCATGTGTTGAGGTGTGCCTTCTCGTAGGAGGGGAGGCTACATGTTTGATCTTGTTGAGTGGGGAAAATTATTCTATTCCAGCGGGATTTGTGGGTCTGGGCTGATTCGTGGAGGGTCTACTTGAGAATGGGTGATGGCCTGGATGGGTGAGAGGGCCTATGGTAAGCAAATGAGATATGGTCGAAAGATGGTTGATCAGGGTGGGGGTATAAGTTCCGAGGGGGAGAACAACCGGTCATAGAGCAGAGCTGTTGGCAAGTCATGGGGGGCCTTGCGGGCAGGATCAACTGTACGGAGATCAAGTGGATTAGTGAGAGAGGATTCATAGTTGGAAGATTCTCAATTGGTTGTCAAGGATGTCAGGGTGTGTATGCACAGGGTTGGCAGATAGCTAAGCAAATCCTTGGCCATGTTGGGCATGAGGGCCTAGGAGTGGTTGGGTCCAGGGTATCAGAAGGATAGCAGTCGTTGGGGGTATGACGTGATTCGATTAACGTTGATGTAGTCACAGACTTTTGTGGTGAGGTGGGAGTACCATCATGGTAATCAGGTGATTTGTAAGGGGAAGTGTGTCACGGCTCAGAACTCCTCAGGATCCGGACGATGATATAGGGGTCCACCTCCCGACCTCCCCGGACTCCAACCAAAGGTTACAGAGCCCAGAGGGGATCAGGCGAGGGAAGGATAGGGGAAGGGGTCAGCAGGGATTTAGGCTCTGAAATGACAAAACACCATATTCTATCATTAGTACAGTCTACACTCATTTGGTCTCGCTAAGTATTTAAGCTAGAAACGAGCTAGCAGTACACTCTACACCCATGCAGTCTCACTACAGCACTAGGAAACGTGTAAGCAGTACACTCTACACTCATGCGTTCTCGCTATAGCACTAGGAAACGTGTAAGCAGTACACTCTACACTCATGCGTTCTCACTAAAGCACTGTAGGCAAAAAACGTGTTAACAGTAAACTCTACACTCATTCGGTCTCACTACATCACTTAGGAAACGTGTACTCTGTACATCCTACTCTCCCTCTGACAGGGGATAGGCGCTCTTTCAGCGCAGGAAGTCTCGAGTATTACGGCTCCTCCGAGCCGGTACAACTAATCAGGAAGCGTAATTACCGCCACCGATAATCGGCTGGCGAGCTTACGAGGAAGTCAAATAGCGCTATCACAGCGCTGAATGCTGGTCTGACCGCTTGCTCCTCCGAGCCGGTCAATGCTCTATAGCGAGCCCTGAAACGGGGACGCGCTCTTTTAGCGCGGGATAATCCGGCTTGTCCAAGCCGATGTGTCCGGAAAACAGGGAAAAATGCGGGAAGTCAGGGTCCACCCCTGGTACACCGCAGCGTGCTCAGCCGAACACCGCCACGTCTCACCTGCCTCCACGGCGTACGCCGCAGTTCCCCAGCCGCTCCCCGCCTGGTCGCCAAGCTCCGAGGGACGGGGGCGCGGAATCCTCAGGAAATATCTCCTTCGGTGCTTTTGGAATCCTTCAGCTCGCCGGAACGCCAACTCCGATCGACGAACAGGTTCCTCTGAATCAAAATAACGCACGTCTTCTGACGTGCGTGACGTCCTTATAAGGACGCCCATTTCCTGGGTACAGGGTTGCTGGGATTTGTAGTTTTAGATGCTAGGTAGGCGCCTCAGGGCCCGTTTCCTCACAGTAGGTCCCCTCCCCAAGCGCCTCCTAGAGCCTGGTTTCCCCGGATGGTTCTCATAGAATCTCCTCACAGCCGCCGGGGCGTGCACCGCCTCGGAGGGCTCCCAAGAATCCTCCTCTGCCGAGTAACCCTTCCAGGAAACCAAGAACCACAACTTGCCCTGTCGATAGCGGGCGTCGCGGATGCCTCGCACCCGGTATTCCAATCCCCCATCCACCCATATAGGAGGGGGGGGTCTCCTCGACGCAGTCCTCGCCGGTTTCAACAAACTGCAATGAAAAACGGGGTTAATCCGCAAGGAACCCGGCAGTTTGAGTTTGTAAGCCACCGGATTGATCCTTTTCACTACAGGGTATGGGCCAATGAATCTCGGATGGAAAACACTACGGAGCTTAAATCTGATGTACCGCGTAGACAGCCAAACGCGATCGCCCACTTCGTACGTGGGACCCGAACTCCGTTTCCGATCCTCCCACATCTTGTACCTCCGTTTCGCCGCCTGCAAAGCCTCCTGTACGTTTTTATGTAGGCTATGCAATTCCCCAAGCCTGGCCTGGACTGCGGGTTGATTCCCCAAGTCCTCAGGCATAGATACCGGTAATGTTCTTGCTTCATATCCATAATTGGCTTTAAAGGGAGACACCTTAATCGAGCTATGCCAAGCCCCATTGTATGCCAGTTCGGCCATCCACAGCATCGCTACCCAGGACTCCTGTGAGTGGGACACGTAACACCGTAAATACTGTTTTAATGTTTGGTTTAGGCGTTCAGTTTGCCCATCCGTCTGTGGGTGAAAACTGATGGATGTAGCGGATTCAATTCGGAGCGCCTTACACCACGTCTTCCAGAAGTTGGCGATGAATTGCGGGCCCCGGTCAGACACGATCACCTTTGGCAATCCGTGAAGTCGCACCACATTGGTCAATAACAGCTGAGCCGTCTGTCCAGCCGTAGGGAGGTTGTGACATGGGATGAAATGACCCATTTTGGTTAGGCTATCCACCACAACCAGGATCGCTGTATTACCGCTATCCTTCGGCAGTCCAGTAATATAGTCCAAACTAATGTTCTGCCATGGTTGTGGTGGGGTGGGCAACGGGAGCAATTTCCCTTTCTTTCTCCCTCTGTCGCTTTTGTTCCTCGCGCATACTTCACAGGACATTACCCAGATGCGGATGTCCTTATGCATCTTTTCCCACCAAAAATGCCTGGCCACTGTCTCCGTTGTCTTTCGGATGCCCGGATGCCCCGCCAGAGGGGAGTCATGGCACCATCGAAAGGCCTTGATTCGGAGCGCCTTGGTCGGGATGAACAGCCGTTGTCCCTGAAAAGGCAGCCCCTGTTTTAAGCACCGTCCTGTGGCCGTGCGGCCCCACTCTTGCCATTTCTCCGCGGAGCGAGTAGCTCTTATTTCATCCAGAAACTCCTCTGCTCGGACGACACATATCACTTTAGCTGGGGTGATGATAGCTAGCGGAGCCGGGGTTGCACTCCCTTCTGCTGTGTTTTGTCTTGATAGGGCATCCGCTTTCCGGTTTTCCGTGCCCGGTCTAAAGGTAATGCTGAAGTCGAACTCGGCAAAAAAAAGAGACCATCGCATTTGTCTCGGTGTTAAGTGACGCGCCGTCTTCATATACAAGAGATTCCGATGGTCGGATAAACTAGAACTGGATGCTGAGCCCCCCACAGGTAATGTCGCCACTCTTGGAACGCCTTTTTTATGGACAATAGTTCTTTCTCGGCGATCGTATAGTTGCGCTCTGCTTTGTCCAGTTTTTTCGAAAGGTATGCGACTGGATGCAGCCGTCCTGTGACCTTATCTCTTTGGGACAGCACTGCCCCGATGGCTTCTTCGGATGCGTCCGCCTCCACTACGAACTGAAGGTCTGTCTGGGGATGCCGCAAAATTGGTTCTGACGTAAACATAGATTTTAACGCTTCAAATGCCTTTGTGGCTTCGGTCGTCCACTGGAAGGGGACACCTTTCCGTAGGAGTCTGGTAATGGGTACTGCTATTAAGGAATAGTCCTGTATAAATCGGCGGTAATAGTTTGAAAACCCTAAAAAACACTGTACCTCTCGAACATTGTGAGGAAGAGGCCAGTCTCGTATTGCCTGAATCTTTCTTTCTGACATACACAACCCTTCCGGCGTCAGGATTACCCCCAGGAATTCTACCGTGGATACCCCAAACTCGCACTTGCTGAGTTTGCAATACAAGCGATTAGCCCTTAATTTTTCCAAAACCAGCCGAACATGTCTGGTGTGCGCTCCCACCTCTGTGGAGTAGATCAAAATATCATCAATGTAGACCACTACAAAGATGTCCATATACTCTCTGAGGACTTCGTTTAAGAAAAACTGGAAAGCCGCAGGGGCATTACAGAGCCCAAACGGCATCACCAAGTACTCATACAGCCCAAATCTCGTTTTAAACGCCGTTTTCCACTCATCCCCCTGTCTGACGCGTACTAAATGATAGGCTCCCCTAAGATCTAGGCGAGTATACACTACTGCCTCTTTGACTTGATCCAGCAGGACACTGATTAGTGGCAACGGGTATCTGTTTTTGACCGTATTTTTATTTAGCATTCTGTAATCACAACATGCTCCCAAATCCCCATTGGCCTTCGCTATAAAAAAAAGCGGAGAGGCGCAGGGGAGCGGGATGGTCTAATGAATCCCAGAGCAAGATATGTGTCGAGGTACTCTCTTAGATGACGCGTCTCCGGGTCTGACAACGCGTAAACCCTACAAGAAGGTATGATTGCCCCGTCGATCAGATCGATACGACAATCAAAAGGTCGATGCGGGGGCAGCTGTTCCGCCTGTGTTTTATTAAAAACGTCCGCATAACCCTCATACTCCCTTGGCAATTCTACTTCTTTTTCGGCGGCCGTAGCCAGGCGGAAGGGACCAGCTAGAGCCCTAGCCTGGGAGCAAGGCCTTTGTAGGCATTGTTCGGCACACCCCTTAGACAAAAAGCGTACAGTCTTGTCCCGCCAGTTCACCGTAGGATTGTGGCGTACAAACCATGGCATCCCCAGGATCACTTCGTATTGTGGTGCGGCTATGATGTTAAACACAATGACTTCCTGGTGCTGTTGATCTCCATCCTGAAGGGTCATTTTCACGTCCCCCGTGTGGAGAGTGATCCTTCCGGATTTTAGTGGTTCACCGTCCACGGCCAACACCTCCTCCGGGGAGTCTCTCGGTACTGCTGTCATGGATAACAACCGTACCAGACCGCTGTCAATGAAGTTCCCTGTTGCGCCTGAATCTAACATTACTAGGACCTGATGTTCTTGTTCCCCTACTTCTAAACCTGCCGTTAATACTATGTGGGATTCTGTGGCGGTAGACCTCGTGTTGGCAAGAGACGGTATTCTCCACACCGTATCCTCGCGTAGCACCGGCGAGGCGACTTCCGCGGGATTCGGTTCCCTTACGAGGGTGGATACCGCGGCCTTCTTGCCTCTATAGGGCACCCCCTGGCTTTTAGGCTTGGATGGGCATTCCCGAACGAAGTGCCCCCGTTTCCCGCAATACATACAAAGCCCCAGAGTGCGTCGGCTTTCTCTCTCAGTCTTAGATAAAGGGGGTCTCACTGCCCCTACCTCCATAGGTTCAGTGGTAGATGCACCAGGGTGGGGTTCACTCCTAGTGTACCTAGCAGTATTTCCGCTCCCTTTCTGTCTATCCCCCCCTCGTTCGGACATGCGACCGTTTAGTCGCAAAACCAAACTCATGAGCGCCTCGCAACTGGTGGGTTGGGGGTCTATCTGTGCCACGACGTCCTTTAATTCGTCACAAAGCCCTTGATAAAACAGGGACATGCGCTTTTCTTCCGGCCAAGCCGCTTCCGCAACTAACCGCGTGAAAGCAGTGAGATATGACACCAAGTCACTCTTTCCTTGTCTCAACGTTAGTAGCTCCTTGTCCGTACTAAAGGTGGTTGTTCGTCTATCAAACACCCCCTCAAACGCGGCTCGAAAGGCTTCCCAGTCCGACAGGATCGCGTCATTGTTCCGGACCAACGGAACCGCCCATGAAGCCGCGTCTCCCACCAAGTATGAGATGGCAAAGGCCACTCGGGAGTGGTTAGTCGGAAAGGACGAAGGCTTACACGAAAAATGTAATAACACCTGCGTTAGGAAAATCTGAATCTTTTGCGGGTCTCCCGCGTATCTCTCGGGACTGGCCAAAGGGATAGGCGGTGGAACCGTTACCTGTATCTGTTGCCCCATAGGCGACGTTGCATCAAAAGGGTTACGGGTTAATCTATCCAACCTATCTTTCAATGCAGCTGTTTCCCCCCGTGATGCCACCAGTTCCTGTTGGATCAAAGCTAACGCCTGAACTACGTCCTCCAAGGAGGCCATCCCATATAAACACCCCCGGACCGGGAGGAGCACCTATCGTGGGTGCGTTATTCTGTCACGGCTCAGAACTCCTCAGGATCCAGACGATGATATAGGGGTCCACCTCCCGACCTCCCCGGACTCCAACCAAAGGTTACAGAGCCCAGAGGGGATCAGGCGAGGGAAGGATAGGGGAAGGGGTCAGCAGGGATTTAGGCTCTGAAATGACAAAACACCATATTCTATCATTAGTACAGTCTACACTCATTTGGTCTCGCTAAGTATTTAAGCTAGAAACGAGCTAGCAGTACACTCTACACCCATGCAGTCTCACTACAGCACTAGGAAACGTGTAAGCAGTACACTCTACACTCATGCGTTCTCGCTATAGCACTAGGAAACGTGTAAGCAGTACACTCTACACTCATGCGTTCTCACTAAAGCACTGTAGGCAAAAAACGTGTTAACAGTAAACTCTACACTCATTCGGTCTCACTACATCACTTAGGAAACGTGTACTCTGTACATCCTACTCTCCCTCTGACAGGGGATAGGCGCTCTTTCAGCGCAGGAAGTCTCGAGTATTACGGCTCCTCCGAGCCGGTACAACTAATCAGGAAGCGTAATTACCGCCACCGATAATCGGCTGGCGAGCTTACGAGGAAGTCAAATAGCGCTATCACAGCGCTGAATGCTGGTCTGACCGCTTGCTCCTCCGAGCCGGTCAATGCTCTATAGCGAGCCCTGAAACGGGGACGCGCTCTTTTAGCGCGGGATAATCCGGCTTGTCCAAGCCGATGTGTCCGGAAAACAGGGAAAAATGCGGGAAGTCAGGGTCCACCCCTGGTACACCGCAGCGTGCTCAGCCGAACACCGCCACGTCTCACCTGCCTCCTCGGCGTACGCCGCAGTTCCCCAGCCGCTCCCCGCCTGGTCGCCGAGCTCCAAGGGACGGGGGCGCGGAATCCTCAGGAAATATCTCCTTCGGTGCTTTTGGAATCCTTCAGCTCGCCGGAACGCCAACTCCGATCGACGAACAGGTTCCTCTGAATCAAAATAACGCACGTCTTCTGACGTGCGTGACGTCCTTATAAGGACGCCCATTTCCTGGGTACAGGGTTGCTGGGATTTGTAGTTTTAGATGCTAGGTAGGCGCCTCAGGGCCCGTTTCCTCACAAAGTGGAGTCTTCTTGTTCAATGCTTTCTTGAGCATAGGGAAGATCTTGTCTATAAAAGCAAGATTGTCATTTGAGGTTTGTACAAGGATATTTCCGTTGTTATACAGAGCTATAGTAACATTCACATTTCAGAAGTCCGAGGGGGATACCGACAATTTGAGGGCATACAAGGTTTTCCTGAAGTCAGGGAGATTCGAACCATGGTGTAGAAGATATTCCTCCATTGTGCATGTTTTTTGGTGTGGACGATGAGGTGATTAAGTAGTATGCCTTTGTTGGTGCAGAAATAAGTATTTGAAATAAGTGTTTCTGGGTGAGTTTTGATTAGCCGGCATTTGAATTTATTAGTTGCATTTTTGGATAGATTGTGTGGGTATTTAATGGTGAAGGCCTGTAGACCTGAGGTTTCTAGGTTTTGAGCCATTTATATTTTATTTTTACTTATACAAGCCTCCCTTTCTACTTCTTTCCTGCCTTAAATTCATCTTCCTTTACCTGTTTGCTTGTATCTTCCTCTCTTTTATTATTTTTCTTCCTTGCAATGAGTATGCCGAGTGGTCTGATTCCTTCTTTGGCTGACTGCACCACCTGGGGGACGGTGTTTGCTTCTGGGTATACCCTGTGCTTTGCCACCCCCTCCATGTGCGGTCTGCAGAGCATTCTCAAAAAGGTACAGGATGAACACGGGGCTAGTCCAGCCCTGGATTTGGGGATGATGTTAGTGGGAATGTTCCCTATTGTCTCCGATATGATTCTAGCCAAGATTAAAGGTGATGCAGTTTGCTTACAAGTACATCAACGCCTGGTGGTGGTGGTGGCAGACTTGGATCGGCAGTGACAGTTGCCAATTATTATTGTGGATGTGTATACATCTTCAGGTCGCAATAGCTTGGGAATTTGACCATTTACACAGGCACAGAGTAAACCCCCCTCCTGATGAGGAGGGTCATCCAGTCTTTCCTAAAAAGGCTTGGAACAAGAACCAGCGGAAGCAACACCAGAAGCCTGGTTCTTGGGGGGAGGGGCATGGCCAACCGCCAAGCATGGCGGACAGGAGCTAGAAGAGCTCCGTGCTGAGCTCTGAAACTGTGGCAATTATCCTGACAGCAGTAGACCATTTGCGGTTTGTAAGCGGCGCCCTGGAAACCGGAGAGTCCAGGGTGTGCAGCGACCCCAAAAACGTGCAGTTTTGTGCCTGAATCTGCCCTGAATGGCCTGATGACGCCTGGAGCCGAGACCTGAGTGGGGACAGTGGCACACAATGAGGTCGGAATGGAATTTTTGCTGCGAGAGGCCAGAGATGCAGAGCCACGATCTGCGGTGACAGGCATGTCTGCGCGCTCTCGTAATCGACACTGGAAGGGCCGGGAGACAAGCGCTACACAGCAGTGTAATCCAGGGTACGGATAGCCCGGCGCAGATCAAGATGGTGGCCGGAGCCGATCTGAAGACCAGAGAGCAGAAGCGGTTGGTATGGGAGATGTGAATGGGAATACAATACTTCCCCCCTGGTAACACTTACTGCCACTGGGACTGCCGTGAGACAGTGGGACGCCGTAGCACCTAGCTTGCATGAGGAGGATGACGGAAAGCTGCTGGGAGAGCTGCTTGCTGCGCCACGCCCGGCCATACACGGCATTTGAGAACTGCCGGCAAGTGACACGGAGGCGCTTTGTGCTGAGCGGCTTCATCAAAGCGCACAAGGGCCCGATACGCGCAACTGCTGAGAGGCTACTGCACTGCGGGGGTTAATTGAAGGTGGCGCGGTGATTTCCCCGGTAGGACTCCATCAACACAGCTAAGAGCCTCGTAGCGGTCATTGCAGGGGCGACATACCTACACACAGACCTGCTGTGTCTATGCATGTGGCCGTGTTGTTGACTGCAGAAAATGGATGGAATTGGGAGAACCTGCTGGTACTCCTATGCTGCATAATGTGAGTTGTGGAACACTCTGCCAAAATTGATAGGAAAGCAGAACGGGGCGCTGAGGAGCGAACACAGTAGAATTGCCCCAGTAGATGTCATTGACACGCATACAAAGCGGATGGTGACCACCCGACACAGGTGTGGAACAATGCATATTTTACACCTTACTAGGCGCCGCCCCCAACACATCCAACGCGACTACCAGAAAAGGAGTGCACTAGGGTAATACTAAAAGGGACACCTGAGCACTGTCACAGTTCCTGTATTGTCTACGCTAAGAGACATTACAATATTGGACTAGCTGTGAAGGGCCGAGAGTGTTGCGGAGTGGCCCTTCGTTGGTACCTGCGGTTTGGGGTTGAACTGCAGTGGAGAATTGAACAACACAGTGAAGCGGACACAAAGTAGCCCGAGGATTAAAAGGCTTGGCACATGCAGAGAGGCAGCTTGGAAGCATTGCGGGGACGCCCGCTTGTGTCCATTGGGTGGTGTTACAGTGTGCACACGACGGCGCCGCCTACCCCTGTTCCTTCTCACCATGGGGCGTCTCAAGGCCAAACAACCAGATCCCCCACCATCTGATGGCCCACATGGCACTGTACAGGATACCCAGATGCATAGCCCTGACCTGGATGTAATTCCGCCTATGGAGCCCGTTAGAAATGACGACAAACTGGATTTGATTTTAAAGGAAATCAGTGTGGATTTGTACCGGGTAGATGTACAGCTCTTAATACTAGGAGGCTTCACCAGGTGATGTCTCATACACCATCAGCTGCTCATCTGCGAGGCTCCATTTCCCTGAACCTACGTCAAGCATTTGGCTCCCTGAAATGGAGTTATATGTTGAATACACTACCAAAGTTTGAAATTCCAGTGGAGTTCGTGTGCTGGGTGCGATTGCTCTATATGAACCTGACGGCACGTGCACGTACGGGGCCCATATCTCACAACAATATCAGATAGCACGGGGTACTAGGCAGGGTTGCCCACTCTCACCATTCCTATTTATATTAGCGTAGGAGCCTTTCTTACGTAAACTCCGTACCATGGCAGGACATAGAGGTATACCAATAAACGGAGAGATGCATGTTGTTTCGGCATATGCAGACGACCTCATATTATACTTCAACAATTTGGATGAAGAATATGACCCAATCCCCACTCTTTTTAACGCATTCCAATGGCTTTCAGGGCTTTCCCTTAATGAAAACAAATCATGTGTACATTTCTTTAATGACACAACCAGGGCCGAACCAATTGGCTTTGGATGTTGGACGTTTCAGACTGCGACCGTTACTTTTAGATATTTGGGCGTCCAGATATAGCGAGATGTGGAAGATATATTAGGTGGGAATCTAACTCGAGCTATTACAAGGCTTAGAAAGCAAATAAGGTTCTGGACTTTTTTACCCATATCGGTACCGGGGCGCACAGCCATTGCCAAAATGCTGATGCTCCCTAGGCTGTTATATTACTTTGTCAATCTGCCTATCATAATTCCACTACAGACGTTTAAACTACTGGACACTCTTCTTATTGAATTAATATGGGGGTCGGGACATAGATGAATAGGCCTTCCTAAATTACAGCTGGCTACGAAACAAGGGGGACTGGGAGTTCCAGACCTGCGAGCTTACTGCTATGCAGGCCAACTTCAATGGTTAGCGTCCTGGATTGCAGGCCGCAACTTAGGAGAAGTCATTATGACTCACCAGGCATGGGAACAAGGAGACCTACACGCACTGCTGCTACCAGGCAGCAAAATTCCTTCGACGGCGCCGCCACTCTTGCGGACTGCCTTGTTGTATTGGAAGAAGGCAATGCAATACACAGACACTGGCGCCTTACGCTCCCAATATACCCCTACTGGGACTCCCTATACCATTGGGGACGGTAACTCTTAGACATATAGTGGCATGGGTGGAGACAGGGGTGACAACATAAGGCACGTTCTTTACGAACAGTACTTTAATGAATCATGATACATTTGTGAGAGAAATGGGAGTGCTGAATAGATAATTTCTGCTCCATGCACACATCTCTCGTTATGTCCGAATGGTGTGGGCCCCAGGAGGAGAGGAACCCTCAACACACGCATTGACACACATGCAATATTTGATGGGCAACGGTAGTCACCTGACGAAATGGTTATACCAGGGTATTCGTACGCACACTTTAGTATCACTTCAGACAAACCGTGACAAGTGGGACACGGATATTGGCCATGCGCTCATGAATAGGGAGGGGGACACACTACTGGAACACCCACGAAAGGTATCCAGGAATCCAAAATTTAAGTTTAAACAGCTTATGATTGTTCACTGGACGTACTTGACTCTGCACAAACTAAGCTTAATGTTTTCAAATGTACCGGATAACTGCCCCCGATGCCACTCTTCAAATGCCGGCTTTCTGCATATGCTATGGGACTGCCCAAGGCTGAACCATTACTGGTCATCAGTATAAGAAATGGTGCATAGTGTAGCCCCGGTACGGAACAATAGGACATTGGAGTATTGCCTGTTGGGATTAGGACCAAAGGGAAAGAAGGGAAGCCCCGCCCTCAAATATGCTAATCTGGCATTGATATTAGCTAAAAGAAACATAACTATGAGATGGAAGGCCAACAGATCGCCCTCAGTCTTAGACCGGTATAACAAGAGGATCAGATGGGGCAGAGCTGAGGGAGCCAAGCTTAAGCGGGAGGAGCAGAGGGGGCTGTGAAAGATACCCAATTCACTAAGATGGAACGCAATGTTGGAAGAATTTGTGGCTATAGATCTGCAAGCATAGAAATGACACATACATATGATATAGTCTCGTTCATAGCGCTAGGGAGAGTACAACCTGGGATGGTATAAACTATGTATACTGTTCAGGACGAGGTATGTGAATGTGACAATGTGTATAAAGGCTTTATATTGTGCTGTCGATTGATGGGCATCTATAAAAATGCGTGACTGATTCCAGGGAGGGGTGGTGGGAGGATGGGGGAATTTAATGTTTGCTTTTCTTTTAATTACAATGCAATGTGTGAGCCAGGAACCACTGGTTATGAGACTTGTAAAATTGTGAAAATCAATAAAATTATGTTATTACAAAAAAAAAAAGAAGCTTGGTTCTCGTGCAGGTTTGCCTCAACCTGACGCTTCAGAACGTAGATATGATTTGCGTGACCGCTCAAAAATTAAGACACCCGAGAGGTTTCAGGTTCCTGATCCTCGTTGTCCTCATTCCTCGTAAGCATGACGCAACTCCAGCAATGGTCAGGAATGCCTATTCCCACCACACTGCATCACTCCTTACGCCTGCTTCACTTTTACAAGGCTTTCTCACGTTGGAACACCCACCCCGCCTACATTATGCCTGACGCAGGTATAATGTAGCTAAGGGCTTTACAACTTAACGCATATCCCTAGATGCGTCACGTTGTAAATATGTTGCAATGTGGTGCATTGTTTACGACGACGCTGCGTCACAGAAGTGACGCAACAGCAGCGTAAAGTTGTCGCTTATAAAGGGGCTTATAAATCTGCCCTACATTTTCCTCAAGGTTTCTCTTCTCGTTATATCTATCATTTAACATCTGATCAAATTACATTTCTGACTATTCCAATCGTTGGTGATTGGCTGATTCCCAAAGTAAGCATAAATTTGGTGCGGGTAGGCGTCTTCAATTTATAAAAATAGGACACAGAGTCTGAAAGATTGTAACCATTAAAATACATACATTGACTCCATTGGGTCTTTGAGCTCCCCTGTAATGGGGTTGGGAAAAGTTCCCACTGGGTATAATTAAAATATGGTGGGTATAATTAAAATATGGTGTCTGAGTATTGGTTTTGTGTAAAAAAATGATGGCCATAATGTTGGTACAGAATAAATCCGCATAATTTGCAGAATTCAAATACAAATCTTCAGTGTCAAAAGCAGTATAATATTTTAAATCAGAAAATAATTAATACACAGCATTAACATTCTGTCATCAGATTTTATTCCAGGCAAAACCATATCTCATAAAAAAGAAATGCGAACTACGTATGGACTGTTCAATGTTTCGGTCGGGCCATGAATATCGACTGGTACTTTATCCCAAACGATGACATCAAGAATTGGGAAGGCTGAAATATTAACTAGGGCTTGATCTCTTTTCATTTTATGAGATGAAGTGTGAGGGGCCAGAACTCCATTAACCAAGTCCACAGCAGAGCGTTCAGGTACATCATGGCCATTAAACAAGAGGAAAAACACAGTTGGAAACCCAATCCACAGGAACACCATCATCAGGACCATCAAGACATATGTCCAGGGCGGGACAAGGTAAGTATCTTTGACCCAGGAGATGGAAATATGTGAAGGGAGATCTGCCACAGACGATGAGAATGAAGAAGCATCAGAAGAAAAGCTATCACGGACCATATAGTAACCACTGGACCCTAGCTGAAACAACAGGGGCTGTTCTGCTTTGGAAGGTGAATAAATTGTACTTTCAGAAATGTCAAGTATAATTTCAACAGGAGAAGCATACTCATTATCCACAGTTGTAGTTGTATAAGGAAAAACAGGCAACAAATCAATTGAAGATTCCTTCTCCCCCTACATTTATTGTGGAGTTGTCAGGGAAAGAGTTGCCATTGGATTCAGTGAAACATCCCGAAGCAAAATGCTTGTAGGCATACTATTTAGTATCGGCCATATGGTGTAGCTTGATATGTTTGATTGGAATGTATCGATTCTCTTTACAACCAGGCTGTGGAGGCAGGTATACAGTACGGGTGCCCTTCAAACCAAGGACCCTGAACGGTACACGGTATGAAGGACCAAATTCTCTCTTGTTCTCCACCTTCTCTCGTACCAGACCTCCAACTTTAGGAAGCCAGCCAGAAACCGGAATCACCACCGCTGCATCCCTAGAAGAGGGCAAATAATCTTTCACCAGTGCGTCACAAGCCTTTTTTAGATCCTGTAACATAGTACAATGATTGTCTACGTCTAACATTGCTGCAGCCGCCACAACGTCTAGGCCATCAAGGTCAGGCACAAATAATTTAATGCCAAAGAGCAATACGTACGGGGTCCGCCCACCCAGAGATCTTCGAGGGAGATTATTTAGTGCATGTTGGACTCCATCCAAAAGAGTTAGCCAGCCCCTAAAAGGTACCTAAAACCCTAGCTGTCAAAGATTGCTTTAAGTCATGGTTCATCCAATCCACAAAAGAATTGCCCTCAGGCTGATATGGAGACGAGAATTGCACCTGCACCCCAAGAGACTTCATAGCATCCCTGTAAGCCATAGAGGCAAAACCAGGACCTTGGTCTGAATGGAATGTGTCACAGGCAAATGTCCCTTCAAAGACACTCAAATCTTTTATAACAGTTAGAGCGTAAGCACTACGTTGCGACCAAACTCAAACAAATCTAGTGCAACCAAGATATACTTTAAAAAATTATCACACGTTAAAGGACCGCAGTGATCAAGATAAATACAACCAAACGGTTGATTTGAAATGTATAGTTGAGTATGGGGTGGAAGTGAAACAGTTGAAGGCTTAATCTGTTGACAAATGTCACAGGAAAGAACATATTTACACATCTGTTGGTATAAGCCACCAAAAACGTTGCTGTAAAAGTGAAATAGTTGCTGTCACGCCGGCATGTGCAGAAGCAACACCTTCATGTGCAGCCACTATCAAAGAAAGTCTGCAGTCCTCGTTGGAGGGAATAGAGCCTATATACAACCTTACAGCCCTAGTGCAGTAATCGTGGTATGTAAAAGTATTAACTGATCAAGTACCTGTTTGTAATAGCGCAAGAATCCGAAAACCGGCAGCTAGATTGGAGGTCAGTGGGTCCCATTGGTCCCATTGGGAGTTTTCCTGTCGTACCAGTCAAATAGGCCTTAAGGGACAATCAGATTGTTGTAATCTGTACAAAATCAAAAAGAATAGCGTCATATAGTGCTATTACTACCTAACTTAAATGCTCTAACCTCTCTTACATAACCAGCAACCTCTCTTACATAACCGCAAAGTTGCAAACAAGTATGATTAGTTAGTAGTGCCGAGCACCTGTCTGGAAGTAACACTCACATAATATAAGATTTTTAAACTAAAATTACCTGCAAGCAGCAGCAGCATGTTAGATATTTGCAATAACAGATAACACAACAGTAATATAATTAGCTACTCAGCAAGCCCCGGGACCTTCACACCTAGCAGGTACAGCAGGTCCTCCTCCTGGTCCAGGATGTCGCACCACTGGTGCGTCTTTAGGTTATGGGTGCGCCGGACCCCAGAGAGGCGAAACACTGCCCGGCGCACCCTCTCCCACTGCTGGTGATGTTCCCGGAGTCCGGACCCAGGCCTGCCACCTGCTGCCAGGGTTAAGGGAAAGTGGTGCTGGACAAATGAAAACAGTGCGGCCACCTCCACCTCAGAGAATAAGGCCCGTGGCTGCACCCCTTCTGGGCACCGCCTCTCGAAAGGAAGGTGGCCACGGCTCTCGCTTCTCATGGACCTCTTCCCCTGGCCCTTAGTCTTTTTAGCTTAAATAGAAAGTAAGTTAAAAAAATTAAAAAGTAAGTAATAGAAAAAGAGTGAAAACGCACTAAAAAACAGACACTAAATAGAAAAAAACGCAAAATATACAATAAGGAATAGAGAGGGATTGATAATTAACAAGCATTTACAATGCAATAGGTCTCACATTCACATGAGTTTGAGATATTGGCATTGTAAATGACAATGCATTTTATTTATATTTTGGGTTTTAAAACATAAATAAAAGGCATTGTCATTTACAATACTAATAGCTTAAACTCTTGCAAATGCGAGATCTATTGCATTGCAATAAAGGGCCTTCTCGACCGCTTGTTAGATTGTAAATATCAGAGGAAGAGACCGGTCTGCGACATCTTTAAAGTAGTGATAAATAGTGCTGTTAAGGAGATGTGTAAGTGTTGTAAATTACACAGACACAAAGTGTGGCGTGAGAGTTACATATGAGCCGAGCTATAAACACAAAGTGCTCTGTGATTACACTGTCACTGCTCAGGAGGAAGAGCGAGAAGGGGAGCTATTTCCTGCCCACTCCTTGATTTAAGTGTGCAGTGTGGCATTGAGTAATGTCATTGCTAACTTTGGCCTGATAAAAAACACTCCAGCTATAGTAGGGCTCTGGCTTTACCTCCTGGTGCAGGGCGGGCTAGGCTTTATGGCAGGCATCGAGGGAGGGAGGGTCTCGGCTGCAGCTCCATCCTCGTACAGTGCCCTTGCTATTATTAGTGGGCGAGAGGCACTGAGGTGGTGGTATTGGTGGTAGTGGTATTGGTGGTGGTATTATTTGTGGTATTTGTGGTGGTGGTGCTATTGGTGGTGGTGGCATTGGTTATGGGGGTAATGGTGGGGGTATTGGTATTGATGGTGATGGTATTGGTGGTTTTGGGAATAGACCAAACCATATCTCTGAGTTGGTGTTGGTAGTAGCCACAGAACAGCTGAGAAGTATTTTAGATAGTGGTGGGATGGTGGCGATGACACCATGAACCATGCAATTATGTAGGAACGTTTGAAGGAAATCGGAATTGAAGGCCCGGCTCTTAATCTACTGCAGTCATTTCTCGCAAATAGAGAGCAGTCAGTCACACTGAGGGGACTTTGTATCTAAACCGTTCTCCCTGCCTTGTGGAATTCCTCAGGGACCAACATTGACCCCTACACTTTTTAATACATATGTGTCCCCCTGACAAGGTTGATCCGCTTTTTTGATCTTGCCCCCGTGGCCTACGCTGATAATACACAAATTGTCGTGTCATCTCCAATTATGTTACGAGGCTGCACACCAATTTATCAACTGCATGGGTGCAGTCCCAGAAAGGATGACAATAACACTCTAATGCTAAATTCGTACAAAACTGAGGTCTTTCTGTTTGGTAAAGACACAACTTTTTGGGATCAATCCTGGTGGAAACAACTCTGTTTTGCATGCTAACTCTTAGAAAGTAATTTGCAATTTTGCTAAGAAACTTGACTCAAGAGCCAAGGCGGCCATGAACTTCCAACTTGTTATGTAAGTGCCCTGGCTAACAGAATAAATATTGTGAACTTCTAGTACCCTTCACATCTCATTAACAACTAAAATGATATTGCAATGGAACAGTCAGTCATTAGTAGATGCTACCATGACAAACTCCAAGTCTGTTTTTTTTATTAAACTTGTATTAGTGTGCAGTGCTACTTGTGACTTTCAAAACCCTACTAACTGCATACTATTGAATAAATAAAAATGCCGTGATCAAACAAAATGGACAAGTTTCATGACTCAAAGCAAACTTTTTCGCTGAGATTGTTGAAAACAACGTGAAAGGAAGGAGAGCACAACTGCTGTGTAAGAAACCCCTCACCCACCTACCTAGTAGGTGGCATGCTTCATCATCGGGGCCCAACTGGATTGTCTAGCACAATCCAGTTGTGCTACAACGCCTGAGATACAGCGGAGCAGGGTTATGAGCAGTGAGTGGAGTGCTATATGTGAAGTGATTAAGAGTTAAAAAGTCTCTGGGAAATGCCCTATGAAAAAACTTTAATTATAAGGGTCCCAGGACTAATGTAAAAAAGGTAGGGGGGATATAATAAGGAATGTTATTTTCCTTGTATCCCTAGAAACTAAGGTCAACTAGTTTCAGCCTTCAACATAGTTCTAGAGGCTTTCGTCAGGACCAGCCAAAATTGAAGAAAAATAATTTTGGTGAATGGCCGTAAAAATAATATATAGGCCAAGTGTAAGTATCAGCACACACCCTAAAGTGTGCTGTGAGTGTTGTGATGAGGTACTCACAGTAACTCCGTTTTTGGTTACCTGCAAATGAAGAATTAATTTAGAAATGGGGAACAGTTGTGAATCATGCATATATACTAAATGCATGCTCCTTACGAATAAAAGACTAGTGATTTTAAACTAGACTGATTTTGTGAGAGTGCATGGACACTATAGAGGCTTGCGTGGCTACAATGTGCCCCACGAGATCCGTGCGTGAGCAATTGATGTAAAATTGGGGCACATGGTGCGCATATTCGTTATCCATTATTTGCGTGCCTATAGCGCGGTAATACACACATTGTACTTATAGAGTTTTGACTGTGCAAATATTGAAGACACTAGTAGCTGATATGCTAGAATAGTCATGTGCACGTGCAGTATTAAAATGAGCTGATTATATGGTGGTATAAATCAACATAATGTCCGCTGTGTGTGCCGTTCAGCAGACAGACCTTCGTGTTTAAAATTGAAAGACAAACAACAAATAAATGACACACGACATAAAATACAGTCTCACTTGAGTAGAGAGGTAGTTAATCCTCTGGATTTAGAACGCCGTATGGATCTCCGCTTGCCTTTAGTGGAGAAGAAATGGCACAATGAAGACGTTCTAGTCTTCTCAGCGGCAGCACGCAACTTCCTGCTTGCCGGCCTTCTTAATCACGCCCCTCCCAAGTATCGACGCTGAACAAGCGGAACCGATCGCCGCCCTAGGTATTTCGGACCTGGTCTCCCTTACAAACTGTGAGTACCTATGGGTCTACAATGGACCGGTCTAGACCCTCAATAGCACACTGCTATAACGCTATTACCCCCCTTGTTTTCCTGTAAAGCGCGTTCGCGCTCTCACACTCTCCTTGCCATTTCTTCTCCACTAAAGGCAAGCGGAGATCCATACGGCGTTCTAAATCCAGAGGATTAACTACCTCTCTACTCAAGTGAGACTGTATTTTATGTCGTGTGTCATTTATTTGTTGTTTGTCTTTCAATTTTAAACACGAAGGTCTGTCTGCTGAACGGCACACACAGCGGACATTATGTTGATTTATACCACCATATAATCAGCTCATTTTAATACTGCACGTGCACATGACTATTCTAGCATATCAGCTACTAGTGTCTTCAATATTTGCACAGTCAAAACTCTATAAGTACAATGTGTGTATTACCGCGCTATAGGCACGCAAATAATGGATAACGAATATGCGCACCATGTGCCCCAATTTTACATCAATTGCTCACGCACGGATCTCGTGGGGCACATTGTAGCCACGCAAGCCTCTATAGTGTCCATGCACTCTCACAAAATCAGTCTAGTTTAAAATCACTAGTCTTTTATTCGTAAGGAGCATGCATTTAGTTTATGTGCATGATTCACAACTGTTCCCCATTTCTAAATTAATTCTTCATTTGCAGGTAACCAAAAACGGAGTTACTGTGAGTACCTCATCACAACACTCACAGCACACTTTAGGGTGTGTGCTGATACTTACACTTGGCCTATATATTATTTTTACGGCCATTCACCAAAATTATTTTTCTTCAATTTTGGCTGGTCCTGACGAAAGCCTCTAGAACTATGTTGAAGGCTGAAACTAGTTGACCTTAGTTTCTAGGGATACAAGGAAAATAACATTCCTTATTATATCCCCCCTACCTTTTTTACATTAGTCCTGGGACCCTTATAATTAAAGTTTTTTCATAGGGCATTTCCCAGAGACTTTTTAACTCTTAATCACTTCACATATAGCACTCCACTCACTGCTCATAACCCTGCTCCGCTGTATCTCAGGCGTTGTAGCACAACTGGATTGTGCTAGACAATCCAGTTGGGCCCCGATGATGAAGCATGCCACCTACTAGGTAGGTGGGTGAGGGGTTTCTTACACAGCAGTTGTGCTCTCCTTCCTTTCACGTTGTTTTCAACAATCTCAGCGAAAAAGTTTGCTTTGAGTCATGAAACTTGTCCATTTTGTTTGATCATATTGTTCTGGGGAAGAGGACAAGTTTTCCTTTTCCTCGCTCTCTTGTTGTTCTCATTTATTTTTTTTTTAAATAAAAATGCCACCAGGGCTACACTTCCTACAATGCATGTGAGTTCCATTTACGCCACTTGTAGTGTCTAGCTAGGCACGCTCTAGTGTTCCACCAGTGATGTAATACACACTTCACACCCACCCACCACAGGTGTCTCCAGTCAGGTGACCCTGTCAATAAAAGGGGCCGGACGCTCGTGCCCTGGGCAGTAATTAACCCCTTGCCTGCTCATGACGGAACCACTCCGTCATGAGCCACGGGCACCGTGTGCTCATGACGGAGTGGTTCCGTCATGCTGCGGCCGTTGCGGCCGCTCCGCCCACGCGGCACTGATTCCCCGCCTGTGCGGGCGAACAATGCAAGTGGGTGGAGTCGTGACGGAACCACTCCGTCATGAGCACAGCGCGCCAGTGGCTCATGACGGAGTGGTTCCGTCACGAGCATGGCGGCGCTGCTAACACCCCGAACCCCCCCAGCGCAAAGGGGTTAAACCACCCTGAAAAGTGTTTGTGTCCGTCCTTCAACACAATGTGGGCCTGAGGCCCAACACTACACTGGCGACGAGGATGGGATAGGACTGTGCGTGCTACAGCCTAGCTGATCGGCGCGAGGAGAAGTGTTGCCCATGTCATGAGCACCCCTCTGCGAGCCGGCGCCGGACACACACAGAGGCTTGCGGGCATGAGAAGGGCCCCAAGGAAAATAGAAGGTGATCAGGAGCCCACCCCGCACCTGATGTGTATGCATCGAATGTACTGCCTGTGAAGTGGCGCTGGACGCGCCCGATAACCCGCGGGGTGTGTGGAGAGCCCTGGGGGTGAAAGAGCCGAGCGGGAGCCCACCCCGCATCAAAGAACCTGCTGCGGCACCATCTGGTGTGAAGAAAGCCCCGCAACTGCAGACAAAGAAGCGTGCGAATGATGCCTCTGCCACCGGCCCACAAGAGAAACCCCGAACAGCTGGAGGTCCGCGGGAGCCCACCCCGCATCTGACGAAGAAGGTGAGCCCCCGCAAAGAAGAGAGCAAGCCGCCGTGAGCGCGACGCGAAAGACGTGTGGCAGCGAGGCCCAACTCCCAACAGGAATAGACGGAGCGGAACAGAACACTCACCGTAGGGAAGACAGAGGTCTCTGTGGAGATCCAGCTGACTGTCCGGGTCCTTGGAGGCTGCTGGGCAGGTGAAGTCTCCGGCAGCGTGCATGCGCGGGAGAGCGGCCGGAGGTGATTGTGCCCTGGTCTAGAGAGAGGGCGGGTGCGTGGCCAGCAAGCGCAGGAGAGTGTGCCGCACGGGCCTGCTACGTGGTCCCAGTGCGGCCGAGTGGGAGATTGTAGGATGGCAGCGGGGGTGACCGCGAGAACAAAGGAGCAAAGCTTGCAGCGTGTATGAAGCTGCTCACACCTCCTCACAATTATGAGGCCTGCAGAGTAACACTGCCGAGGCTAGTTAGATAGGAGAAGCAACACTGCCATCGAGTGGCTGTTGCACGGCACCACGCTCACTGAAGGTAAAGACTGAAAGCATATGCCTGGAAGTAAAGGACTGTCAGTCACAGCCTGAAACTCACACCTCTCCACCAGATGAGAAAAGAGTGCTGAGAGTTGCAGGCATCACGCAAGCAATGCAGAAAACCTGGAGGAAAAGATAGTAACCTGTTGCCACTACACAGCCAAGACCGCCAGGCCGGGACTACTAAAGGAGAGTCAGAGCCACGTGTAGACATCGGAAAGGAGAGCACAGCACCAAGCAGGTGAGCAACAGCACAGGACCAGAATGTGCAGCAAGTGCACCCAGTGAAGAAAACGAAGAGCATAAATTGGAAGCGCGCCAAGCAGAGGTGACCAGACAGAGGTCGAAGAAGTGGTCAGTTAGACCACCAGAAGCACAGATGCCCCAAAGAGGGCAGAATTGAAGAAGACCGAGGAGGGCAGAATTGAAGAAGACCCCGAGGAGGGCAGAATCGAAGAAGACCCTGAAGAGGGCAGAATCGAAGAAGACCCCGAAGAGGGCGGAATCGAAGAAGACCCCGAAGAGGGCGGAATCGAAGAAGACCCCGAAGAGGGCAGAATCGAAGAAGACCCCGAAGAGGGCAGAAGAGCAAGACCTTCTCAGAGAGATGGTGCTAAGGAAAATTGCCAAGAGGAAGTAGAATTCCTACTGACAGGACAGACCTGATACAGGTCTACAGGGAAGGTGAGATTGTCTGGACGCCGACGCGGCCAGCGAGGTGTCCACGTGACGTCAACATGAGACGTGTGGCAGGATGTCACCTCCACGTGAGATCCTGATCAAATGGAGGAGAAGAGAGTGGCATAAAGCCACTCCACGAAGGGAAAAGGAACAGCGACTAAGCGCCACAGGGCAGATAACCCTTTATAGGAAACAATTGGTCCTTCAAACAAGAATAAATAAGAAAGCGATAAATATAGACCAGAATCAGTACTATATTGAGCAAAAATGTCCATCCGGACATGTAGATTTAATATTCAAACCGTAATTATTCAAAATCAAAACGAAAGTGATTGAGTGGGACACAGTCCTGTATCCTTCAACATAAAACATATAAGGACAATCACATGTAAAAAGACATTTTTCAGGCAAAACAACAGCTTAACGCCAATTACAATGGGAGGGGCAAGCTATTAGAAAGTAGACAGTAATGCACAAGCTTTTTAACAAGTGAGTTTAACGTGCATGTTGTCTAAAGAGTCGACGATGTTTCGATCTATACCGAGATACATAGATCATCATCAGGATGAGAGTTAACTAGCCTGAACACACACTGCCTGATAGCGAGCGGGGAGGGATGCATCCAGGGTATTTGGTACAGCGGAGTAGCTGCTATCAAGGGGATGTAAGAATTGACCCTGTACGATTAGAAATTAATCCAAGGGAAGACGGCGGCGCTGGTGCTGTAAAGCCGGAGTTCGTCCACAGAGGAGGGGGCTACTTGGCGATCACAAGGGAAGCCGTGTATGATACGTTTCGGATCCTGCGCGGTCCGAAACGTATCATACATCATTCCCTTGGTCGTGGAAACCTAATGGGAAGGTGCGTCTATGTATAGACTTGAGGGAGCGCAACAAGAACAGAATAATTAATAAGTTCCCTCTGTCCAGGATAAACGAAATGTTGGCCCTCACGAAAGGCGTCAAATGGTTTTCCACCATAGACTTGACCTCAGCCTACCACCAAATTGCACTACACCCTACGTGCAAGAAACTAACATCGTTCATCACGCCGTTTGGGTGCTACTGATTCCGACGCATGCCCTTTGGTCTGGCATCCGCGACGGCGGTATTCCAAAAGTTGATGCACAAACTCTTCAAGGGCACGGAAGGAGTACAATATTTCCAAGACGACATCCTGGTCATGGGGAAAACCAAATCAGACCATGATGCCAAGCTAAACAAGGTCCTGCACATTCTGGCTAGGAATGGGCTCACAGCGAAATGGGGCAAGTGCAGGTTCGGAGTGACATCAGTCACATACCTGGGCCATGAGATTAGTGACAAAGGAGTCACACCCAAACAAGTGAATGCCACAGCAATAAGGGAAGCTCCCACACCGTGGAGCAAGAATGATGTCCGCTCCTTCCTTGGAATGGCGGAATTTTATAGCAAATTCGTGCCTCACTATGCCACAAAAACGCACAACATGCGACAACTACTGAAGGAAAAGTCTACTTTCGCATGGTCAGAAGCATCTGAGGAAGAATTCCGATAGATCAAGAATGACCTGTGACACGATGCCTCTACATGGTTTCGATCAGCAAGCTCTGTCCATCCTCACCACAGACGTGAGTGACAGAGGGTTAGGTGCTGTACTGATGCAGTGGTTGGAAGAGGGCAAAATGTTGACGGTCAGCTTTGCGTCTCGTTCCTTAAGCCCTAACGAAGAAAAGTTTAGCGTGATAGAAAAAGAGATGCTGGCGGCGATCTGGGCAATGGAACGCTTTCTCCAATTTCTTTGGGGATCCAAGTTCCTACTTAGGACAGATCAGAAGCCCCTAGTGAAGGTCCTCACGTCCAGTGGACACGCGAATGCCATGCCCCGCATAGCGAAAATGATGCTGAGGTTGCTGAACTACGTGTACGACGTCGAATACATCCCGGGTTCCAAGAATAAGGTGGCGGATTACCTCAGTCGGGCTGCGGCTAAGGAAGAGGCGCCGACACCTACGGATGAGGATGATTACACCATAGCCTTCACAGATGACCAGGAAGCGGTCATAAGCGCACAAGAGTGGAAGGAGGCATATCACAACGAAGCAGTCCTCACCAACCTCAAAAGGTTCATAATTGCGGGATGGCCAGAGAAGAAAAAATTGGGAACAGAACACCGCAAATTCTATGAAGTTCGAGAGGAACTGTCAATCGGGGACAACAGTGTATTCATACTGAGAGGAGACAAAGTGGTGCCACCCAGTCAGCTGTTGAAACGATTGCTCACAATACTGCATGAGGAACATCTGGGCATAGTAAAAACCAAGCAGAGAGCTAAGCAAGCGTATTGGTGGCCAGCTCTAGACAACCAAGTGGAGAAGCACGTCAGGGAGTGTGTCCGGTGCAGCAATGCAGGTAAGACGCAGACCACTCTGCGACCTCCACTGGGGAAATTTGCCAATCCGGTGAATCCTTGGGAAGAGTTAGCAGTGGACATATTAGGCCCCATTCTGGATGAACAGTGTGCCCAAATATGCGATTGTACTGGTAGACAGGTACTCAAAGTGGCAGGAGGTAGGGGGTGTGTGAAACCGTGGACACAGAAGTGGTACTGGCATTCCTCACGGCCACGTTCCTGAGAGAAGGGATACCAAGAATCATCACCTGTGACAATGGGCCTCACTTTACATCAGACAAATGGAATGCATTCATCGAGAGGAACGGGATACGGATCAAGCACACCCAGGTATATCATCCGGCTGGGAACGGTCTAGCAGAAAGATTTAACTGAGTTATTATGGGGTCGGTACAGGCAGCGAACAATGCAGGGAAGAACTGGGAAGCTGAACTCAAAAGTACAGTATGGGCGTACCGAATCTCCCCCACCAAGACAGGATACAGCCCCTTCAAAATACTAAGAGGACGGGATCCCTTCACAAGAGACAATGTAGCATGGAAGAGACGAACGGTGCAGAGCAAATGGTCCCCAGCGGTGGTGCGGAGAAATTTGGAGAGGGCGCAAAGGATCCACACGGACAACTACAACAAGCGACATAACGTCCAGGAGACCTCGGGGGAATGGGTCAGAGTAAAATTAGCTCAGCTGAGAAGGAAGGGCGACAGCAAGTACAGCACACCGTTGCAAGTACAGGAAGTATATCCGAGATCAGCCCGTTTAAGCGACAGAAAAATATGGTCCTTGGACAGAATGGCACGGTGCAACAAGGTGCTAAATTGGACCCGAGTAGGAGTCAAGCAACCAGAAAGAGAAATTGAGGAGAACCTGGAGGGGGAAGAAGTTACCACAGAAAGGGAAACAACCAACAGCGACCTGAGGTGCACCAACGGGGAGGAAAAAAACACCAATAGTACACCAAGGACTGCGGAGGACAAAAGTATGAGGGCGCCATGAGAAGTCCAAGGAGAAAGTGCAAGGGCAAGGGAAGGCCAATCACAAGAGACACTATATCACACCCTACCCAGCAGTGGCGGAGATACCAGGGTAGGCACGCCGGTGAGACATACTCGTGCTGACAGGACAGTAGTGCTTCCCAAAAGGTATCAAGAGTGTGACATGAAGATATGATCACATGGTGCAGGAACTAATTTGGACACTGCAGAGTTTTGGTTTGTTGTTGTTGCAGTGTTTATAAAGGGGGTAGATATGCCGTGACGTGGCAGAGAACACTGGGAGCGCGGCGATATCACGAGAAGCGCAATATACCTGGTGGCGAGCGCACGCTGTTCCCGGTGCTCCAGGGATAATTATACTAGAAATAAAGCATTTACCTAATGCACCGCGTCCGTCTCTCTTTTTCCCCAAGCGCCTCACTACAATACATTCCTTCTTCGATTTTATTCTCCAGCTTTTGCAGTCAAGGAGACTGTCTGCCTCATGGGAGCTTCAGAAGCAGCACCTAACCACATGCTGCTGTGGATGCAAAATGCAAAACATATGTTGCTGCCCTCTGATTCTCCATAAACCTCCTGTTTCTAATTTCTTCGATTTTTTGTTGGCCGTCAGCACAGGGGATGCAGTTTCAACATATTAATCTCGCAAAAAGTAAACAAACAGAGGAGAAACCACAGTCTCTCTTCAGCTTACCTTAACTAGCCATCGAGATTGTCACGCAGCTCCGAAAGTGAAAGCGCACAGTGTACTGAAAGTAAACAAAGCAGACGTCCTGCCTCAAGTAGGACAAACTCAATAAAGAATTAGTGCTTACGGTGTAAGGATCGAAGTCAATGGGACAGTAACCATGGGGGGAATCAAATTACGACACAGTCGTACTAAAGAGGGACTAATGAGCCTATAAACGAATCCAAGGGCAGCATTTACGAAGGACAAAGACACAAGCCACTGACAAATTTGGGTGGGGTAGTGGGCATGGCTTCACTCCTGTACTGAACTACCCCAGATCTTTGCATATCAGCGCTTGCTCGCTGACTCTACGCTCGACCTAAAAAAAATCAGAAAAAAGTTTTGAGAAACAAAGGATTGAAAACATATAATGAGGATAGAAAAACAGGCCCAAAATCATAGCAAAAAGTGAAAAACAAGATGGCTGTGCCCATTTACGCCCGGGTGGTGAAGTTCAAGCGATGTTTCCCCCCGAACACGCAATATGCGTTTTTGACATTCAGGAATGCATCGCGAATGGGTGGAACAAGCAACTCCGCGTGCTTGCGGAATTCCGCACAGCGTGCAGAGTTTTTCTGCAACTTCATGGAATTCTGCATAGCATGGCTATGCAAACTCTGCCCAGGGTTAGTTTCGAGGTAAGTCATATTACACAAAGGTACGAGGCAGGGATGGCTACTCTCTCCTATGCTTTTTGCCTTAGCGTTGGAGCCTTTGGCAGCATGGGTCAGAATGGACCTGTTAATCCGGGGCCTTGTGGGAGATGCTGAAAGGGAGGAAAAAATATTGTTTTATCCTGACAATATCCTGCTGTAGCCAGTGCAAAGCCAGGCAACATGACTCTCAGAACAGGCAACTCACCAACGGAAGTTAGATTCCAGGAGGCAGCTTATTGTACGCGAGCTGTATTGACAAAACTGGCAAATGGTCATTAAGACTATTCAAAATATGAAGAATGACGGGGCGCCAGGGCCCAACAGGATCCCAGCTCCGGTCTTCAAATGGGCATCCGATTTCTGGGCAGCAATTCTAACTCCGCTCTACAACCACACCTTCTTCACAGCTACAACCCCCGATTCTTCGGAAGGGCTCAATATTGGTACCGATTTTCAAAAAAGGGGATCGACTCAAGCCATCAAGTTACAGACTTATAGCCCTGCTTGACCTGGATGCTAAGGCATACGCTCGTCTACTATTGAAGGATTTGGAGAAGTGGGCCGAAGAGAAAAGCATAATACCCTTCTAACAGACTGGCTTTAGGTCACAATCATCAACTTTGGATAACGTACTGGCACTGACTTATTTATCATCTCAGGTAACCCTGAAGAATCATCCACCACTTTTCTGCTGTTTCGTTGATTATAGCACGGCCTTCGATAAAGTGGTCCGCAATCGACTATGGTGGAAGTTAGAAAACTGGGGCATTCCACCTAACCTGTTGAAGGCTATTAGATCACTCTACGAAGATACCTGGGTGCGGGTTAAAACCAGCGGCCACACAGTGTCCCCTAAACTACTCACGGAGAATAGGTTGAAGCAAGGATGCGTGCTGGCCCCCATCCTGTTCAATCTATACACAGCAGACCTGGGAGAGGCCCTAAAAGGAGCTAGTCTAGTAATTTCCAGACTTGGAAGTGTGAGGTTGCCGATGCTACAATACGCCGATGATACAGCTATACTGGATCATACAAGGGTGGGCCTACAAAGAGCCCTAAATGCACTAAACTGTTTTAACAACACCAACAACTTGACAATTAATCAAGGAAAGACTAAGGTCGTCATTTTTGGGACATACCATCGGAAGAAGAACAAACAATGGCTAATGGGAAACCTACAAATCAACACGATGGATGCATACAATTATCTAGGAGTTTGGCTGATGGAGTGAGCCAAGGAGAAGGCCCACCTGAAACAACTGAGCTCCATGGCCAGCAAGGTCACACACCTATTAAAACAATTAAGCCATCATCGGATTAGCCCGACAGCTGGGCCAATACTAACTGTCCAGAAAGCTAAACTATTACCAGCCATTAGCTACAGCCACCTGGCCTTCCACGGGCTACTGGATGCCGCCCTTAACTCAGCCATATAAAGCTGTGTTCCATATTCCAAGGTCAGCCAGGAACGCAAGGCTAAGATTGGAGCTAGGCTTAGCAAGGCCAGACCTGACATGCCAGGGGGAGATCATAAAATCATATTTAAGGACACTGAGGGCCCCGGTCCACTCCCTGAAACACCACCTGAGAATAATCTTTGAGGGATCAGGCACAGCTTCGCACATTAGCCTAGGAAAAGCGCTTAAAACACTGAAGATCAAGGAAGACAGCATACCACGGCTGGACATCCCTCTGAATGGATGACGACCAGCCGCCTGAAACTGAACTCAGACAAGACGGAGGTCCTCATCCTGGGCTCTTCACCCTCCGCCTGGGACGACTCCTGGTGGCCTCCCGCCCTGGGCACCGCACCCAAACCGACAGACCATGCACGCAACCTGGGCTTCATCCTGGACTCCTCCCTCTCCATGACCAGGCAAGTCAACAACGTCTCCTCGGCGTGCTTCAACATCCTACGCATGCTACGGAAGATCTTCTGGTGGATCCCCACCGAGACCAGGAAGACCGTCACCCAGGCCCTCGTCACTAGCCGACTGGACTACGGCAACGCCCTCTACGCCGGAACCACCGCCAAGCTCCAGAAGAGACTCCAGCGGATCCAGAACGCCTCAGCCAGACTCATCCTCGACATCCCACGAACCAGCCACATCTCCGGACATCTGAGAGACCTACACTGGCTCCCCGTCAACAAAAGAATCACCTTCCGCCTCCTCACCCACGCACACAAAGCCCTACACGACCAAGGACCGAGCTACCTCAACAGCCGAATCAACTTCTACGCTCCCAAACGCCACCTCCGATCAGCCAACCACGCCCTCGCCGCCGTCCCCCACATCCGAAGAGCGACGACAGGAGGAAGGTCCTTCTCCTACCTGGCCGCCAAGACCTGGAACTCCCTCCCTACCGACCTGCGCCTAACCCAAGACCACCTCTCCTTCAGGAAGAAGCTGAAGACCTGGCTGTTCGAGCAGTAGCGGCTCCCCCCTTCCCCCAGCGCCTTGAGACCCTACGGGTATGTAGTGCGCTTTATAAATGTCTTTGATTGATTGATTGATTGATTGAATGCTTGGAAAAAAACCATAAACCAGCAAGTGTGTGAAACCTCCTTTGATCTGGACATTAAAACTCTCCGTTCAAGCGCCCATCTAGATCCTCTGAATAACTCCTAAAAGCAAGCAAAGGACAACCTTACCTAAGTGAAGCTCTCACTCCCTTGGCCCAAAATAAAATAGTCTACATGAGGCTAACTACACTAGGAATTGGTGACTTCAACCCCGCATGGGCTCGCAAGGGGTAATCTACAAGCTGTAGACTATGCCCCTACATGAGAGATTCCTGGCTGCATCTCCTTTGCTGCTGCCTGCAACTTAACAATGCCAGCTGGCAACTCCTGCGTCCAATCTGCATTAGGAACAGAATAGAGACCTGCAGTGAAGCGTCAGCTTTGTGCCTATCCACCACCGACACAATGACACTAGCAAGACTGGAAAAATTCATCCATCAAATCAGGATTGCCATAAAAGCTGCTAACAAAAGCAACAAAACTCTGGCGAAGGGTATCACAAATTTAGTGGAAGCAAGCTCAGTGGCCCTAAACATCCCTAGCCCGCCAGTTCAATGACAACGTTAACATCAGCGAGGGCCAAAGGAATGAAAGAGGCGACGTCCATCATCCCGTACTGCTGTTTACCCATCGAGGCTCAAAGGGGACTTGAAGAACGCGCGTAAGGCCACAAGGCACAGACGATAACTCCCGGAGAGGGACAATCATGTTGGCACAGGGGCGGGGTGCGCAATTTTATGTAAGATAAACAGATGTTTTTAGATAATGGTTTTAGCTTTATACGTTGATTGTTTTTACTGTAATGATTTTAATTATTGAACAGTTAATAAATAAATAAATAAAAATAAATAAAAGCTATCCTGCTGTATGCCACTAATCTAAACTCCTCGATTGGTCAAATATTCCACATATTCCTATTGTTCAGGAGTTATTCTAGATACCGGGTAAACTGGAAGAAATCCTTCCTCTATACGTTGGTGGGGAAGGTGCAGAATTTACCAACCAGTGCACAAACCCTAGTGATAAAAAATAAATTAAAATACCGGGGTATAGTAATTTCAAGGACAGAAAGTGAGTTTTTAGTGGACAACTTATTCCCTCAGCTGGATAGATTTCACAGGGATGTAATACATTGGAGAAAACTGCCACTGTCTTCAATAGGTCGGGCTTCTTTGTTTAAAATGATGGCATTGCCAAGATTTCTGAATATCCTACAAAACACTCCCTGTAGAATACCACCTAGCTTTTTAGGAAAATTGATAGCAAACTACAGCAACTATTGTGGGATGGAGGAAGACCTAGAATAGCTCAAGATAAATTACAGAGGGGTGTGTTTGAGGGTGGAGTGGCAATTCGTGACATCCGGAAGTATTTATGGATGGCGCAGTTATTAACCATTAACGAGTGGGTGGTCTTGGGAAAAGATGAACCTTCATATAGAGTCGAACACCACTCGATGGGACAGAGGGGCTACCCAGAGGTGCTTTACTGTAGACAAATTGGGAATGTGCTGTGGGACAGTGATCTCCTATGGGTGGTTGGCCAGCTAAAGAGATTCAGTAAGTGGGGCTATTAGGGATCGAATACTTGGGGTACCAGATGGCTGACTCAGAACACCTTCTACAGCTGAAACATGCCCTGAGGAGACACATTCCAGATGGCAACAGTTAGTGGAATACACACCATTTGAAGATAGAATACTTATAGTTCTCATGAGTGATAAAGCCCCTTCCCTGTTATGCAAGAAAATAATGAATAACTCCCGGATCCCCAAGGGGCTCTCCGAGAAGCATGGGTGGCCAAACTGTATGCACTCAATGATCATGATTGGCGGAAGCAATACAGAGCACAAGAGAGATGGAAATTAGAGTGACGTTTCACCTGGTACAAATGCGTACATTGCACAGATCATACATTTCAAGGGCACTATTACACTGTATGGGATGCAGTGACAAGACCAGTGCATAAGGGGCTGTGGGGAGGTAGGTACCTTCTTCCATATAATATGGTATTTCCCCCTAATTTAGCAATACTGGAGGGAAATAACAGGGGTAATGTCTGAAGTTGTCCCACTGGAGGCCAAATGGCACGTTTTATGTGTGATTGGAGACAATAGCTGGCCCAAGTATTCCAAAATAAGGTTTATGCTAGCGGATATAGTGGCAAAAAGTAATATAGCAAAGGTGTGGGGAGCGCACCAACCTCCGAGTTGTATAAAGTGGAAGGAGGATTTATGGTACGTTATGTTACTGCCATTTGTATAGCGCAACAGCTGCCCCAGCAAAGGGGTGTCAGCAAGGCAACTAACGCGAAAGGAGACAGAAGCTACATGCTGGGAAATAGGTTTAGATTGTTGTTGTACTGCAGAAAAAGTGGTGTTCCAGGGCAGGGGGTGCCCGAGGAAATGGGACAAGATCTGGGGCAAGTGGGTGAGATATGGAGGTCTCTGAGGTAACTTGATCAGAAAAATGTGATGGTGGGAGGAGGGGGGATACAAGACTCTGCATTATATCGGAATGTACCAAGGGATGATTTCATTTGATGCACTTGTAATACGACATGGTAAGATACACAGATGTTTTCATGCATTCCCTTGAAGAATATGTATGCAAAAAGATCTGTCAATAGTTATACTGCTAGGCTTTTTGTTTGCTTATTGAATAAAAAGATTTATAAAAAAATATATATACCTTTGAAATTACAGTGTGTTCACTAGGCCCTAAAATCTGCACGCTTATCCTCATGAAGTCAAATATGACTCAATGTTTGTCAACATATACCGCAATATTGTTCCAATATTGGCATAAACTGAAAGCAGATTACCATTGTATGGACATTTCACGATGGCAACACTCACTTCAAGCCAGTAAAGTATATGTATAGCGTAGGAAGCTCGCTCTGTATATACTATACCAAAGTAAGGTAGAGTGTGTACAGAGTCCAGGGAGTCCCCAGAGTTATAGCAGAGGCTAAATTAGGTAAGTACTAACAGATCTCTTTGTGGTAGTGTGGGCGAGCAGTTAGGCTAATCCAGAGGGTGTTTGAGCATTTATTCTATTCACTCAATCAAGGCTGATGGCAAACACTCAGAGACAGAATTCAGACCAATTAGGTAACTATATAAAAGGTATACTTATGTTTTATTTTTAGAACCAAGCAGGGCTTGGCACAGTTAGGTAAGAAATACTTTCAAATGCAAAGCTGTACACGGAAAAGCAATTTTGGATTGTACTGGAATAGTTTACAGATTTGTATTACTTTTAAAACAGTTAAAAATACAGAGAGATTACTTTTGGATTACTTCTCCGTTACTTTCAGTAGTTGAGGTGATATGCCGAGATATCATATGCTAGAGTTGGTCACTTACAGGTAAGTAGACAATTCTTAGGTTCAAGCATATTTACTTTCTTTTCATACAAAACAATAAAAAAAATTGCAACATTGGTTCCTATGGGAAAAAGAGTGTTAACGGTTACAGGTAAGTGAACGACTTACAGGTATGATTTTTAGGGGTTAGGACCAAGGTTCCCCAAGGTCCAGGTAGGCACCCAAAGTGCACCACCAGCGGCATTGGGACAGCCAGGTGCAGAGTGTTAGCCAATGGGGCTATAGGGGCCTCGCTTAGGGACTGCTGGCAAGCAGGCCTCTCTGGTGTGGGAGAAAAGCTCCTGGAGTTAATTTAGCACTGCAGGGGCCAACTACTAGCACAGGAACTGCACCACGAGTGGCACTGGGGCGGCCTGATGCAGATGGCAAAGAGGACATTGGGGACTCTGTGCTTTTTAAAGGAAACCTTTTGTTTTGCAAAGGCGCTGCAGGCTCGGGCAGGGAGACTGCCTGAAGGCGACCACTGGCTGGAGAGGTCATTTGGCATCTTGGGGGATGCCTGGACACTGTTGGTTGGGCCACCCAATGCCATGGGGCGTCAGGTGCAGGGCTGTCTTCTGTCATCAGGTTCTCTTACCAGCTCCGGTCGTGGTCCGGGGGGCCCCTTCAGGTTGAGGCTGCAGGCATCGTCTTGAGGGAGATCGAGGATCACCAGATCCCAAGTCTGGATCACTGAGTAGACCTCCTTGGGGTGTTGGGCCACTCGAACTCAGGCCGTGGGCGTAGGGTGTAGAGTGTTAAACACAAAGGGTTCAGCACTGTACAACAAGAGACAGTGAGCACACAGAAAGATATCCAAATTCCAGATGTGTGTTTCTTAAAAGGATTTCTCTTTATTTCATATTTTTATAAAGGCAGAAGATCATAGCCAACACGTTTAGTCTCCCAAATAGACTCCTTCAGGGCTTCACAAAGTGACAAAGAGTATATTCATATGGACGTTTGTACAATTTAACCAGATAATTGGGAATCCAATTTTTTGAAGATTTTTATGTAGTAAACATTATCAGTAGCCCGCAGCTCATATGCTCCTCGTTTTGGAAAACAAGGAGCACATTGTTCTTGCTTTAGGTAGGTCATAGACGGGACAGGCTGGTAGGGTTGTGGACAAATCAGTTGGTGTCATTTTCTTCCGGGTCAGCTCAGCTCTTCGGTCCTTCTACTTTCTTCCTCGGAACTGCAGAGGCAAGGTTCAGGGTTGCCCCTAAATACTAGATTTAGGGGCGTTAAAGGGGGGTGAAGGACGGACCAGTGGGTCCCTTCCTTGGGCTGGGTACACCCCCTATTATGCCACCCTGCAGTGGGAGGGGGCATGAGCCTCTCCCTAATTGTCTAAGTTCCCTCATTTTCAAGATGATGGGGACTGAGATGTGTGCTTCCCCCGCCCCCCTCCCATCTGAGGGTTGGCAAAGGTGAGCACAACTCTCTTCCAAGTTTGATTTTCCGACTGATTCTCTCCCCAAAGTGGGGGCCAGAACCGGTGGGAGCCTTTTGCTGGAGGCAGTAAAAGGCAGACCCAGCCCATATCCTAGGGGAGGAGACATGACACCTCTACCCAGGATCGGCTTTGTTTTTGGACCCAGAGAGCAGAGGCTCTCAACCCAGGAACCTGTCTGGTGGTGGCAAATGGCAGGGAGCCATTCAGGATCCACACAATGGCTGGTCGATTTTCAGGTGGCATCTCTAAGTGCATTTTACATTAAATCCAATGTTGGAATCAGTGTGGGATTAATGTGCTGAGACGTTTGCTACCAAACTTCCCAGTTTTTAGTAAAGCCATTATAGAGCTGTGTAGTTTGTAATGACCAACTCCCAGACCAAATACTCTTTATGGCTTTACTACACTTGCAATGTCTAAAAATGGGCTTAGGCACTGTAAGGGTGCAGGGCTCATGCCACCGTACCCTCACCTTAGGGCTAGTGCACCCTGCTAGAGGGGTGACTTACCCATGCCTCAGGGATGTGTGCCATGTCGACTCTTCACTTTTCTCTGCACCAAAACATGCAGACTGCCATAGCAGTGTGTGGGTGTTGACCCCTTGTGTGCCCATGACGAGCTGGACTCGTCATGGAGCACAGTCGCGCTGTGCCCATGACGAGTCCAGCTCGTCATGAGGCATTCCCTGGGGAATCCCTCTGGTGCGGGCACCAGAGGGATTCCCTTTCTGCCAAAGTAGCCGCGGGAGCTGGGGAAGAGCTTCCCCAGCTCCCGAGGCCCCCCCCCTTCACTGTAATGACGATCGGCGCGCACGTCGTGCCGATGTCATTACCGTGAAAGTGAAACTGAAATTCGCCAAGAGGCTCATTTCAGTTTCACTTTCTACGTGCTCAGGGGTTTATCTCAGCCCCCTGAGCACGTAGAAAGACAGGAGAGGTATCGTTGGAAAGGGGAGAATCTCCCCTTTCCAATGGTACCCCTCCCCAGTGGATCCCTGCTTGGGGATCGCCACAGGAGGGCGATCCCCAAGCAGGGATCCACCCACTAGACACCAGGGAAGGGGGAGCGGCCCCTTGGGCAAGGGCCTTTGCTCCCCCCAAATATTTTGGGCATTATTTAGTCTTTTTGCCCCCCCTGGGGGGCAGATGGGGGCAGTAGCCCCCAATCTGCCCCCCCCGGGGGGGCAAAAATCCCACTAGACACCAGGGAATTTTATTAAAAAAATAATAAGGGGTGAGGGCTGCCCAAAACGGGCAGGCCCATGCCCCCACCCCCCAATTATTAGAGTCTTTCTGTACCCCCCCGGGGGGCAAATGGGGCATTGGCCCCTAATCTGCCCCTTCGGGGGGGGGGGAGAAAGCCCACTATACCCCAGGGATTTGTTTTCTGGTTTTTTTTAGGGTGGGGGCTGCCCGTAAGGGGCACGCCAATGCCCCCACCCACCCGCCACCATTACAGCCTTTCTACGGCAGATAAGGCATTTGCCCCCAATCTGCCCCCCCGGGGGGGGGGGCAAAAAGACCACTAGACACCAGGGAATTGTAAAAAAAAAATAAGGGTGGGGGCTGTCCAAAACGGGCAGGCCCATGCCCCCACCCCACCCTCCAATTATTACAGTCTTTCTGCCCCCCCCCGGGGCAGATGGGACATTGGCCCATAATCTGCCCCTTCGGGGGGGCAGAAAGCCCACTAAACACCAGGGATGTTTTTGTTTTTAGGGTGTGGGCTGCCCGAAACGGGCACGCCAATGCCCCCACCCTCCCCCCCACAAAAATGACAGTCTTTCTGCCCCCCAGGAGGCAGATGGGAGCTGTAGACCCAATCTGGCCCCCCCTGGGGGGGCGCAGAATGCCCACTAGAAACCATGGATTTTTTAGTTTTATTAGTGTAGGGGTAGGGGCTCCCCAAAATGGGCATGACAATGCCCCACCCCACCCCAACCCCAGAGAAATTCCAGTCTTTCTGCCCCCCCGGGAGGGCAGATGGTGGCAGTGGCCCCTGATCTGCCCCCTGGGGGGGCAGAAAGCCCACTAGGTGCCAGCGAGTACGCAGGCTTTTTTACGCGACAGGCAAGGGTCCAAAACGTAGTGCGCCTCAACAGGCAAGGGTCCTAAACGTAGTGCGCCTCACTACGTTTTGGGCCCTTGCCTGTCGCGGGTACTTGGGCCTCCCACACGAGTGAGAGACACTTTTTATTGGGAGACCCGGGGGAACGCTGGGTGGTGGGAAATTTGTGGCAGCCCGGTGATGCTACAACTTTCCCACACAAAAATGTGTGAAAAAGGTGAATTTTTCAGCTAAATTTGAGGTTTGCAGGGCATTCTGGGTAAGGAAACGTTGGGGGATCCACGCAAGCCATACCTCCCTGGAATCCCCCGGGTGTCTAGTTCTCAGAAATGTGTGGGTTTGGTAGGTTCCCCTAGGTGGCCGCCGAGCACCGGGCCAAAAACCAAGGTGACCCCCTTGCAAAAGCAGGTCGTTTTGAGGTAGGCAATTTTCATGTCGCCTTACTACGTTGTGGGCCCTTGCCTGTCGTGGGTACTTGGGCCTCCCACATGAGTGAGGCACAGTTTTTATCGGGAGACCCGGGGGAATGCTGGGTGGTAGGAAATTTGTGTCAGCCCGGTGATGCCACAACTTTCCCACACAAAAATGTGTGAAAAAGGTGAATGTTTCTGCTAAATTTGAGTTTGCAGGGCATTCTGGGTAAGGAAACGTTGGGGGATCCACGCAAGCTATACCTCCCTGGAATCCCCCGGGTGTTGAGTTTTCAGAAATGTGTGGGTTTGGTAGGTTCCCCTAGGTGGCCGCCGAGCACCGGGCCAAAAACCCAGGTGACCCCCCTTGCAAAACCAGGTCGTTTTGAGGTAGGCAATTTTCATGTCGCCTCAATATGTTTTGGGCCCTTGCCTGTCGCGGGTACTTGGACCTCCCGCACGAGTGAGGCACAGTTTTTATTGGGAGACCCGGGGGAACGCTGGGTGGTAGGAAATTTGTGTCAGCTCGGTGATGCCACAACTTTCCCACACAAAAATGTGTGAAAAAGGTGATTTTTTCAGCTACATTTGAGGTTTGCAGGGCATTCTGGGTAAGGAAACGTTGGGGGATCAACGCAAGCCATACCTTCCTGGAATCCCCCGGTTGTCTAGTTTTCAGAAATGTGTGGGTTTGGTAGGTTCCCCAAGGTGGCCACCAAGCACCGGGCCAAAAACCCAGGTGACCCCCCTTGCAAAACCAGGTCGTTTTGAGGTCGGCAATTATCATGTCGCCTCAATATGTTTTGGGCCCTTGCCTGTCGCGGGTACTTGGGCCTCCCACACGAGTGAGGCACTGTTTTTATCCGGAGACCCGGGGGAACGCTGGGTGGTAGGAAATTTGTATCAGCTTGGTGATGCCACAACTTTCACACACAAAAATGTGTGAAAAATGTGATTTTTTTAAGCTAAATTTGAGGTTTGCAGGGCATTCTGGGTAAGGAAACGTTGAGGGATCCACGCAAGCCATACCTCCCTGGAATCCCCCGGGTGTCTAGTTTTCAGAAATGTGTGGGTTTGGTAGGTTTCCCTAGGTGCCGGCAGAGCTAGGGTTCAAAAACTACAGCTAGGCACTTTGCCAAAAAAGATTCATTTTTCACTGCGAAATTGAGGTGTGTCCACGATGCGTTTTGCGCCGTTTCCTGTCGCGGGCACTAGGCCGACCCACACAAGTGAGGTACCATTTTTTTTGGAAGACTTTGGGGAACATGGGGTGGGTGGAAATTTGTGGATCCACGCAGATTCCAGAACTTTCCACCACAGAAATGTGGGGAAAATGTGTTTTTTTTGGCAATTTTTTAGGTTTGAAAGGGATTCTGGGTAGCAGAACCTGGTGGGAGGCAGTCAAGTCATCCCATCCTGGATTCCCCTGGGTGTCTAGTTTTCAAAAATGTATAGGTTTGCTAGATTTCCCTAGGTGTCGGCAGAGCTATGGTTCAAAAACTACAGCTAGGCACTTTGCCAAAAAAGGGTCATTTTTCACAGCGAAATTGAGGTGTTTCCACGTTGCGTTTTGCACCGTTTCCTGTCGCGGGCACTAGGCTGACCCACACAAGTGAGGTACCATTTTTCTCGGAAGACTTTGGGGAACGGGGGGTGGGTGGAAATTTGTAGATCCACGCAGATTCCAGAACTTTCCACCAGAGAAATGTGGAGAAAATGTGGTTTTTTTGGCAATTTTTTAGATTTACAAGGGATTCTGGGTAACAGAACCTGGTGGGAGGCAGTCAAGTCCCCCATCCTGGATTCCCCTGGGTGTCTAGTTTTCAGAAATGTGTGGGTTTGGTAGGTTTCCCTAGGTGCCGGCAGAGCTAGGGTTAAAAAACTACAGCTAGGCACTTTGCCAAAAAAGGGTCATTTTTCACAGCGAAATTGAGGTGATTTCATGTTGCGTTTTGTGCCGTTTCCTGTCGTGGGCACTAGGCCGACCCACACAAGTGAGGTACCATTTTTCTCGGAAGACTTTGGGGAACGCGGGGTGGGTGGAAATTTGTAGATCCACGCAGATTCCAGAACTTTCCACCAGAGAAATGGAGAGAAAATTTGTTTTTTTTGGCAATGTTTTAGGTTTACAAGGGATTCTGGGTAACAGAACCTGGTGGGAGGCAGTCAAGTTACCCCATACTGGATCTCCCTGGGTGTCTAGTTTTCAAAAATGTATAGGTTTGCTAGGTTTCCCTAGGTGACGGCAGAGCTATGGTTAAAAAACTACAGCTAGGCACTTTGCCAAAAAAGGGTCATTTTTCACTGTGAAATTGAGGTGTGTCCACGTTACGTTTTGTGCCGTTTCCTGTCGCGGGCACTAGGCCGACTCACACAAGTGAGGTACCATTTTTCTCAGAAGACTTTGGGGAATGCTGGGTGGGTGGAAATTTGTGGATCCACACAGATTCCAGAACTTTCCATCAGAGAAATGTGGGGAAAATTTGTTTTTTTTGGCAATGTTTTAGGTTTGCAAGGGATTCTGGGTAACAGAACCTGGTGGGAGGCAGTCAAGTCACCCCATCCTGGATTCCCCTGAGTGTCTAGTTTTCAAAAATATATAGGTTTGCTAGGTTTCCCTAGGTGCCGGCAGAGCTATGGTTAAAAAACTACAGCTAGGCATTTTGCCAAAAAAGGGTCATTTTTCACAGCGAAATTGAGGTGTGTCTACGTTGCGTTTTGCGCCGTTTCCTGTCGCGGGCAGTAGGCTGACCCACACAAGTGAGGTACCATTTTTCTCGAAAGACTTTGGCGAACGTGGGGTGGGTGGAAATTTGAGGATCCATGCAGATTCCAGAACTTTCCACCAGAGAAATGTGGGGAAAAAGTGTTTTTTTGGGCAATTTTTTAGGTTTGCAAGGGATTCTGGGTAACAGAACCTGGTGGGAGGCAGTCAAGTCACCCCATCCTGGATTCACCTGGGTGTCTAGTTTTCAAAAATGTATAGGTTTGCTAGGTTTCCCGAGGTGCCGGCAGAGCTAGGGTTAAAAAGCTACAGCTAGGCACTTTGCTAAAAAAGGGTCATCTTGCATTGTGAAAATGTGGTGTGTTCACGTTGGGTTTTGAGCCATTTCCTGTGGTGGGCACTATGCCTACCCCTACAAGTGAGGTACCATTTTTATCGGCAGACTTAGGGTAATTCAGATTTGTAAAGGAACTGTTATTACCTATTGACTTTCGATGCATCTTTGCCTTCCAAATGAAAGACATTGTGTAAAAAAGAAGTCATTATAAAAAATGACTGATAATTCTCATGCTAGTATGAGTATTCCCAAATTCGGAAATGTGCAAATATCTACTGTTTCTAAACTCTATATTTTGTTCCCATTTCAGAAATACATAGGTGTCTTTCATACCGATTTTTCCATGTACACATTTTTACAGAATAATTACTATATACCGGGTACATAATAAAAAAACCATTGCAAGTTGCTGCTCAGTTTTTGGCTCTGGGTTCGTCGGGTTCTTGGTGAACCTACAAGTCCTATATATCCCCACAACCAGTAGTGTCCAGCGGATGTAACGGTATATTGCTTTCAAAGAGCTGTCATAATTAGAAGAAGTTACAGGTGAAAATGTTGACACAAAAGGCGCTTTTTTTTCAACAAATTTTCAATTTATCCTATATTTAACTGTTAGTTTCTATAAAGAAACCTTGATGGATCTACACAAATTACCCCTTGCTGAATTCAGAATTTTGTCTACTTCTCTAAAATGTATAGCTTTCCAGGATCCATTATTGCTTTTGTACCCATTTTTACCATTAACTGGAAGGAGGTCAAAAGCACAAAAAATAGCAAAAATAGGCTATGTCCCAGAAAAATGCCAAAACTGTGTAAAAAATGATGGGTTTCTGACAAAAGTCTGGTATCCCCTAAAAGCTGTGGAAATGGTGATTTCAGCCCCACAAACCCTTTTTTGATAACACTTGCAGGGACAAACCCAGATGCTTTCATTTGCAGCCCGTTTTTCCCATTTTCCCCCAAAAAACCGAAATTTTGCTGTATTTTGCCTCATTTGTGTGACCCCTCCAGGGGAATCCACAAACCCTGAGTAACCTCAGAATCCCCATGATGTTGGAAGAAAAGGACGCAAATTTGGCGTGGATACCTTATGTGGTCAAAAAGTTACAGGGGCCTCAGCGCGCACTACCCCAAATAGCCAAAAAAGGGCGTGGCACAGGAGGGGGAAAAGGCCTGGCAGCGAAGGGGTTAAGATACAGAGCCTCGAAGGGTTGCACAATAGGTGCTGCAGCCCTTACAGGCCTTCCCTGGTCACAGTGCCCTTGTTACCTTTTACAAGGGGCTTACATGTGGCCATTTGGGTACAAAGGTACAGTCTAGGGAAATAACACAGGCCCTGGGAACCTGATTGGCAAGAACACATCAAGTCAGGATGCATCAGATGTCAGGCAACAAGTGGGGGGTAACCATGCAAAAACAGAGGCACTTTCCTACATATAGGGCCCGAATGCGATGTCGGACGGACCTGAGTCCATCTGACATCGTCTGGGAAGTGGAATAGAACGACCTCCTGTTGTCGGTCCCAATCCAGCAATTAGGATGTGACCGAACACTGCTCAGTTGCATTCCTATACTTTACAATAGGAGCATGCATTCCAAAGAGAATGCATGCTCTTATTGTAAAGAGCAGAGGTGCAGCTCATCCCTGCACCTGGTGGCAGGCACCTCAAAGTGCCTGCCACCAGGTGCAGGGATCAACGGGGGTGCACCATAGGTGCCCCCTAGGCAACCATTTGTCAGCCTTGCACCCTTCGTGGACCCTGCTGGGGGCCGCCAAAGTCAGATTCCCAAAGCCTTACTGTGTTGGAAAGGCCCGCACAGAAAGGATGTGATTCTGCTATCGTAATCCCTCGGCCGGAAAGAGCCCGCCGAGGGTTTACTGAAGGCTGTCAGAATGGCAGACGGGCTCTCCGAGCCCTTCGGTGGCCATTCAGAAATCCGATTCAGTTTCCCTTCCGACCGACCCCATCAAAATGGGTTGGTCGGAAAGTAATCCAAACGGCCGATTACGATGTGGGCTGAACGGCTCTGACCGACGGTCGGAGCTGTTTCAGCCTGCACCGTAATCGGGCCCATAGTGTCAAAATATATACATGAATTCTGTACATGAAAAAGGACATTGAGGAATGATTTGGGGTCTTTTTCACTCTTTCACTATTGTGTACACATTCCTGTCTATGTTTCATCTGAAATTGTATGACTATGTTAATTATTTGTCCAAAAGCAGACTGCCTTACACACGAATTTTTTTTTATGGGGGGGGGGGGGGGAGGCGCTTAGGATTTTTTTTATTTTCAAAACCAACATACAATAAGTGCACAAGCATCACATGAACACCTCGGCAGAGCATAATCCAGGTGATACATTTCTGATATATATTACAGTTACCCAACCCCTCCTGTGTACAATGAAGACCTGCTGCTTAACATGATATAGGTGTAAAAGCATATCATGTGCTAGACCTCATGTGTGCCTATCCTTCATCTGTCCCTCCATCCTCTACACCTGCACCTCTATTGCTATGGAATTTAGTGGTCGACCCTCTATTCCACTGCTTCTCCTGTATCCAATGTCCCCCACATGTTCTTGTTTTCTTTTCTCACAGCCTGCTCTTATAGACCTATCTTTCAATAGTTTTGTAGCAGGTCATCCTTTCCTCCCAGTGTCTGAACGATGGTGGCTGTCACACCCCCATTTCTGAGCATCGACCCCTTTTGTCACCATATTTTCCATGTTAACCAGAATCTTCTGGTACCTCATGAGATATGATGGGTCCCATATGCCCAGCAATGGCTTACGGGGGTTAAGGTCGATATTGAGCCCAACTGCCTCCTCCAATGATTTAGTCGCTTTTCCCAGAATGAGCAGATCTCCGGGCAATGCCATCCTCTATGCCTCCTCCCCACACTTCCGGAGGCATACAGGGTACTCCGTCCTCCCTATTTTGTGAAGTAGGGTTCTGATATAATATGTCCTGTGTAATACTTTAAGTTGGATTAGTCTGGAGCTGGCCTTGATGCCCTCCTCTGTTGAGAATCCCAGGCTTCCTGCCAGTCCTTTTCATCTATTTTCCCAATATCTTGCTCCCACCTATCTTTCGGATTTGTGAGGGACCCCTACGTGTTCCGCATTAATGTTCCATACATCAGCTATATCAGTTTGTGCCATATCTGTCCATCCAATAGCCTTTGTTCCAGTGGGGATTTCTGCTCGGTCTCCTCATCTTTTTTTATGCTGTGTTACTGCTGCCTATATTTTAGCCATTGCGCGGTCGGCAACTGATATTCCCCCAGCAGTTGGTCGAAGGGAAGGACCCCATTGGCAACCCACACCTCAGCCAATGTGTTTATTCCTATCCTGTCCCAGCCTAGAAAGCCCCTCAAGTCAGCCACCTGTCTCAGTGGAGTGCCTTCCCAGAGGGGAGTGCTGGGTGTGAGCCTTTTGTCTCACTTCATCTCTCTCAGTAACCTATTCCAGAAGTGGATAAGTGTGGTTGTGTCGGGGCACACTTGCTTGTTTAAACGCCCTCACATAGAACATGCGGCTATGGCCACCCATTTCCCATCTGTCCACTCAAACCACCAGGTCATCTGAGTCAGCATGCACTCAATCTTTCAGTACTCCTACCTGCACTACATCATAATACTGACATTAGCCATTGCAATACCAATGTCATATTTAGACCACTGCACCCTGTGCATCGCTAGACATGGCTGTCTCCCCACCTGGAGCCGCAACCTCATTAGGGCATCGACTTGTGAGAAGAACGTTTCCGGCAGCTTATAGGGTCAATTCTACAGTACATACAACAACACACATTTTCAAATGCATAAGGCCTCTGTCTCATCCAGTGACACAGTGACAGAGGGATTTATCCATTCACTCACATACTGAGAAACTAATTATGTATCCAGCAGTATAAAATGCAGTTGAGGACACACTTGCATACTCCTGTATTCACCAACACAGGCACTGAGCTGTGTGTTTAGAGCAGGGGTCACCAACCTTTTCTGTACTGAGAGATTCATATGTTCAATGAAACGCATTGAGTGTTGTATAATCTCAATTTATTTATATATATATTAATTCAACCAAGCAAAGGTTTTTTAATTTCATAAGCTTAGCTGCACACCGGTGAGCTACTCAGAGGTAGCTAGAGAGCTACAGTAGTTCATGAGCTCCTGGTTGGAGACCCCGGGTTTAGCTACTTATATAGACATTTAGAGAGCCATAGAGTTACTAAAACAGACAGTCATTTACCGGCACACTTGCTTAAACATCTGATTGCACTCCTACACTCACTCAGATAAGTAGCCAAGTACTGACACAAGCTAGTCACTCAACAAGACCTACTCTGTTAAAGATGGGTCAGGCCTACTACTGCAGAGCTTGTCAGAGCATTTTTTGTGCCCGCTCGATTTGGCATGAAAAACCCTTTGCTAAGTCTTAAACCCACCTTTTACTAAACATAACTCACCTGTGACTTAGGGCCTGATTTCGAGTTTGGCGATCCGCGGTGGCAGTGCAGGAAGCACTGCACAGGCAGTCCGACTGCCATATTATGACTTTGGTGGTAGGACTTCCAAAGGACTGCTGCTACCACCAGGGATCCACAATACCTGGCAGTCTTGCAGCAGTCGGAGTCCCACAACATGTAGGTGGTGCAGCTGCGTGCCATGAAATGTGTGGCGGTGAGGAAACTAAGGGGGTCCTACAGGGCCCCCTGTTGCCACAGGGTCAGAAGGATACATGCAGGGGGGCACATGATCATTTTGTTCGCAACTCGGCATGGTGTGCATTGCTCTGTCAACAATGTTGCCTCTAGCTGCGAGCAGCTGGATTGCACTCCTATCAGTGCTGCCAAATGCCCACTCCTTTGAAGCTGCAGTGTGTCTTTGTGTATTGGACTCAGGCTGAAGCCCCAGGCCGCAAGTCGTGATTGACTGTCTCATGGGAGAGTGGGACATCTGCAAAGGGCTGGCTTTACCCCTGATGCAGCCCGGTGCGACAGTCATGTTTGGCACCCCCAAACCCCATGACCGTCTCCTCGGATTCTCACTACCACCGGGTAAAAGTTCCCCTCATCTCTTTGATCATTAGATGGTGCTAAATACAGTGCCCTTAGTGAAGTTGGTGCCCCCCTACACAGGTCAGCGCCCAGTGCGGCCACAACGGTCGCACTGCCCTAAAGCCGGCCCTGCATCTGCATTAGGTATGTAAAAAAGATGGTCTAACAATGCTCCTGGCCTCCCTGCACATTTAAAGTAAAGATTGAATTAAGGTTGGCAACGGAGGCCGTGAAGGCAGCGTGCAGTTTCCACCTGAAGGGAATGCCTGTCATGTCCTGGTGAGCGAGTAAAGGAGGGAGGGAAATGAGGAAGATTTAAAGAATTTATTTATTTATTATTATTTCTTAAGAAGTTTTATATAGCACTGGCCAGACCAAAGAGTATCTTTAGAATCTGTGTTGGTACACATATGGGCCTGCTTCTGCTCCTACACCCTGAAAAATGAGACTATACTAGAGAATGTTAGGCAGAAGGATAGGGGAAGTATGGCCTATCCAAGGGTAATGTTCTTTGTAATGTGTTGGTCATGTTTTTCAATGAGTGTTTGAGAGTTAAGTGAAGTTGAGTGTGTCTATATGCCCAGAGAGGATGTGCGACATGCAAACTGTGACCAAGACACAAGGCTTCTGACTTCTGGGTTGTGATTCAGTGGATTAGTCTAGTGTGATAGTCATGTCAGCTCTGTAACACACATGTGAATTTGCTCCATAGGGATATGGAGTTGTCACAATACTGGCAGGAGTGGATTGTGCTTGTTTCGTCCAAGATATTTTATCTACTTTTCTGGGCCACTGGTTGGTGCTGCATGGACTAAGTGTGTTAATTTAGTTTCAAACATTTAGCTGAACTCTATTAATTGCCAAGGGTAGTTTTAACCTTTTCGATGCTTCAGACGGCCTCCGGCCGCCCGACGTCAAGGTGGGTGAGTGCGGCCGTGCAATCTGAGCACGCGTCAGATTCAGCCGCACCCCGGCGGAATGTCCGCCGCAGCGCAGCGGTTAATGTACATTAAATTGACATGTTGGGAATGCTAGGCTATGTCAAGTCCTATTAGTATATTAGGAGTGAACTTCATTTGTCTGTGCTTGTTCATCCAATGCCCCTTCTAGCCCCCTCATGTGATACAGCTAAAGGAATGCTTTTTTTGCGTTATACTGCACAGCAACACTCTCCTTCTTGAATCAGTTTATGCAAGCAGATGGAAATTCAGTCTTTGGTAAAAGCAGCGGTGTAGAGGATATTGAGTTCAGGGTGGATACTGTTTACAGTCCAGGCTGGTGCAGGCTGTGGTCAGCTTCCCAGGGCCTCACAAATGCTAATGACTACAGGGCCCGGCACCAGAGCACTGCCTTTAGGAGGTGAACAGTGTTACAAGCTACAGGTGTCCAGCCACCTCCTTTGGGTTTCGCATCCATGGCGCAGTAATGTGACGCACAATTAACGCAAAACACCTCACACCCATGTCCCTTAGGAATGGGCTGAAATGGCAAAATGTTTGGCACAAACAGCTTTTCAGGATACAAACTGTAATAAGTTTATTTAATTTGAGTTTCTTTTTAGGTCAGACTTGCCCTGCTGTCACCTCTCACTCTGCCTAAACAATGCATCAGCATAATGACAGCGAATAGCCACAGCACTTGAGGGTGCTATAGATGAGACAGGCACCTACCCCTGCCTGAATGTAAAGCACGGGATCCTATAGGACAGCCAAAAAACTAAAGTCTCATATCCATTCTGCCATCATATTACAATGGGCATTGCTCACCAGGTATGACAGCATAGGGAGAAGAGTGAAGAATGGTTGAGTGGAATTTTGTGTACACTTTTCCAATGACAAATCTTTTGTTTGTACAAGCCATAACTATACTAATGTACACATCATTTGGAACTGAGCATATGATAGCTGTGTATTTTGTAATTTGTGTATTGCAAATAAAAAAGGAGGTTTGAGAAATGCTTGATGCTGGTCCTGATCCAACAGAGATGGACTTGAAGGGTTGCTAAGGCTAGTGGATTGACCTGTGCTGTATGTGGTCAGCCTTGTGGACTGTGAGTCCACAGAACTGTTGGGGGCCCGTCTTCTGTGCAAGTGCTACAGGGGCCTGTGTTACACCCATGCACTAAATTGCCATACTAGGGAAGAGGTGGGTGTCGAACTGTGAAGCATAGTTGCACATGTTGGGAGAGAGGCAAATGTTTGAGGGGCTGCGCTAGCTAAACAAGGGTAGAGGTGAGCGAGAGTTGTGATAATATTTTATGCATGGAGGGGAGGCTAAGAAGTAAAAGGGTTACAACAAATAAATGATGGACGGAATGCTGACAATAGAGACATTCTCCCCCAGTCAAGAGATCTGGGTTAAATCCATCGTTCTTTTGCCCACTACGCCACCCCAGTTCAGACATGGCCACATGCAAATCAGTCTTGACCCTGTGCCTCATGGGAACAGTCCAGCCCGAACTGCCAAGCCATGTCTTCCCTGGACCGGAATCAAGCATCCTAGGACCGGTTTCTGGCTATCAGCCGTCATCAGCCAGGATAGCTTGACTCCAGTGGCGTAGTGAGCACGGGTCCCACGTCTGGGAATACCCATCCCACTTAGGGCGAAAAGCGTTACAACAAACAAATGATGGACGGAATGCTGACAATGCAGACATTCTCCCCCAGTCAAGAGATCTGGGTTAAATCCATCGTTCTTTTGCCCACTACGCCACCCCAGTTCAGACATGGCCACATGCAAATCAGTCTTGACCCTGTGCCTCATGGGAACAGTCCAGCCCGAACTGCCAAGCCATGTCTTCCCTGGACCGGAATCAAGCATCCTAGGACCGGTTTCTGGCTATCAGCCATCATCAGCCAGGATAGCTTGACTCCAGTGGCGTAGTGAGCACGGGTCCCACGTCTGGGAATACCCATCCCACTTAGGGCGAAAAGCGTTACAACAAACAAATTATGGACGGAATGCTGACAATGCAGACATTCTCCCCCAGTCAAGAGATCTGGGTTAAATCCATCGTTCTTTTGCCCACTACGCCACCCCAGTTCAGACATGGCCACATGCAAATCAGTCTTGACCCTGTGCCTCATGGGAACAGTCCAGCCCGAACTGCCAAGCCATGTCTTCCCTGGACCGGAATCAAGCATCCTAGGACCGGTTTCTGGCTATCAGCCGTCATCAGCCAGGATAGCTTGACTCCAGTGGCGTAGTGAGCACGGGTCCCACGTCTGGGAATACCCATCTCACTTAGGGCGAAAAGCGTTACAACAAACAAATGATGGACGGAATGCTGACAATGCAGACATTCTCCCCCAGTCAAGAGATCTGGGTTAAATCCATCGTTCTTTTGCCCACTACGCCACCCCAGTTCAGACATGGCCACATGCAAATCAGTCTTGACCCTGTGCCTCATGGGAACAGTCCAGCCCGAACTGCCAAGCCATGTCTTCCCTGGACCGGAATCAAGCATCCTAGGACCGGTTTCTGGCTATCAGCCGTCATTAGCCAGGATAGCTTGACTCCAGTGGCGTAGTGAGCACGGGTCCCACGTCTGGGAATACCCATCCCACTTAGGGCGAAAAGCGTTACAACAAACAAATGATGGACGGAATGCTGACAATGCAGACATTCTCCCCCAGTCAAGAGATCTGGGTTAAATCCATCGTTCTTTTGCCCACTACGCCACCCCAGTTCAGACATGGCCACATGCAAATCAGTCTTGACCCTGTGCCTCATGGGAACAGTCCAGCCCGAACTGCCAAGCCATTTCTTCCCTGGACCGGAATCAAGCATCCTAGGACCGGTTTCTGGCTATCAGCCGTCATCAGCCAGGATAGCTTGACCCCAGTGGCGTAGTGAGCACGGGTCCCACGTCTGGGAATACCCATCCCACTTAGGGCGAAAAGCGTTACAACAAACAAATTATGGACGGAATGCTGACAATGCAGACATTCTCCCCCAGTCAAGAGATCTGGGTTAAATCCATCGTTCTTTTGCCCACTACGCCACCCCAGTTCAGACATGGCCACATGCAAATCAGTCTTGACCCTGTGCCTCATGGGAACAGTCCAGCCCGAACTGCCAAGCCATGTCTTCCCTGGACCGGAATCAAGCATCCTAGGACCGGTTTCTGGCTATCAGTCGTCATCAGCCAGGATAGCTTGACTCCAGTGGCGTAGTGAGCACGGGTCCCACGTCTGGGAATACCCATCTCACTTAGGGCGAAAACCGTTACAACAAACAAATGATGGACGGAATGCTGACAATGCAGACATTCTCCCCCAGTCAAGAGATCTGGGTTAAATCCATCGTTCTTTTGCCCACTACGCCACCCCAGTTCAGACATGGCCACATGCAAATCAGTCTTGACCCTGTGCCTCATGGGAACAGTCCAGCCCGAACTGCCAAGCCATTTATTCCCTGGACCGGAATCAAGCATCCTAGGACCAGTTTCTGGCTATCAGCCGTCATCAGCCAGGATAGCTTGACTCCAGTGGCGTAGTGAGCACGGGTCCCACGTCTGGGAATACCCATCCCACTTAGGGCGAAAAGCGTTACAACAAACAAATGATGGACGGAATGCTGACAATGCAGACATTCTCCCCCAGTCAAGAGATCTGGGTTAAATCCATCGTTCTTTTGCCCACTACGCCACCCCAGTTCAGACATGGCCACATTCAAATCAGTCTTGACCCTGTGCCTCATGGGAACAGTCCAGCCCGAACTGCCAAGCCATTTCTTCCCTGGACCGGAATCAAGCATCCTAGGACCGGTTTCTGGCTATCAGCCGTCATCAGCCAGGATAGCTTGACTCCAGTGGCGTAGTGAGCACGGGTCCCACATCTGGGAATACCCATCCCACTTAGGGCGAAAAGCGTTACAACAAACAAATGATGGACGGAATGCTGACAATGCAGACATTCTCCCCCAGTCAAGAGATCTGGGTTAAATCCATCGTTCTTTTGCCCACTACGCCACCCCAGTTCAGACATGGCCACATGCAAATCAGTCTTGACCCTGTGCCTCATGGGAACAGTCCAGCCCGAACTGCCAAGCCATGTCTTCCCTGGACCGGAATCAAGCATCCTAGGACCGGTTTCTGGCTATCAGCCGTCATCAGCCAGGATAGCTTGACTCCAGTGGCGTAGTGAGCACGGGTCCCACGTCTGGGAATACCCATCTCACTTAGGGCGAAAAGCGTTACAACAAACAAATGATGGACGGAATGCTGACAATGCAGACATTCTCTCCCAGTCAAGAGATCTGGGTTAAATCCATCGTTCTTTTGCCCACTACGCCACCCCAGTTCAGACATGGCCACATGCAAATCAGTCTTGACCCTGTGCCTCATGGGAACAGTCCAGCCCGAACTGCCAAGCCATGTCTTCCCTGGACCGGAATCAAGCATCCTAGGACCGGTTTCTGGCTATCAGCCGTCATCAGCCAGGATAGCTTGACTCCAGTGGCGTAGTGAGCACGGGTCCCACGTCTGGGAATACCCATCCCACTTAGGGCGAAAAGCGTTACAACAAACAAATGATGGACGGAATGCTGACAATGCAGACATTCTCCCCCAGTCAAGAGATCTGGGTTAAATCCATCGTTCTTTTGCCCACTACGCCACCCCAGTTCAGACATGGCCACATGCAAATCAGTCTTGACCCTGTGCCTCATGGGAACAGTCCAGCCCGAACTGCCAAGCCATTTCTTCCCTGGACCGGAATCAAGCATCCTAGGACCGGTTTCTGGCTATCAGCCGTCATCAGCCAGGATAGCTTGACTCCAGTGGCGTAGTGAGCACGGGTCCCACGTCTGGGAATACCCATCTCACTTAGGGCGAAAAGCGTTACAACAAACAAATGATGGACGGAATGCTGACAATGCAGACATTCTCCCCCAGTCAAGAGATCTGGGTTAAATCCATCGTTCTTTTGCCCACTACGCCACCCCAGTTCAGACATGGCCACATGCAAATCAGTCTTGACCCTGTGCCTCATGGGAACAGTCCAGCCCGAACTGCCAAGCCATTTCTTCCCTGGACCGGAATCAAGCATCCTAGGACCGGTTTCTGGCTATCAGCCGTCATCAGCCAGGATAGCTTGACTCCAGTGGCGTAGTGAGCACGGGTCCCACGTCTGGGAATACCCATCCCACTTAGGGCGAAAAGCGTTACAACAAACAAATGATGGACGGAATGCTGACAATGCAGACATTCTCCCCCAGTCAAGAGATCTGGGTTAAATCCATCGTTCTTTTGCCCACTACGCCACCCCAGTTCAGACATGGCCACATTCAAATCAGTCTTGACCCTGTGCCTCATGGGAACAGTCCAGCCCGAACTGCCAAGCCATGTCTTCCCTGGACCGGAATCAAGCATCCTAGGACCGGTTTCTGGCTATCAGCCGTCATCAGCCAGGATAGCTTGACTCCAGTGGCGTAGTGAGCACGGGTCCCACATCTGGGAATACCCATCCCACTTAGGGCGAAAAGCGTTACAACAAACAAATGATGGACGGAATGCTGACAATGCAGACATTCTCCCCCAGTCAAGAGATCTGGGTTAAATCCATCGTTCTTTTGCCCACTACGCCACCCCAGTTCAGACATGGCCACATGCAAATCAGTCTTGACCCTGTGCCTCATGGGAACAGTCCAGCCCGAACTGCCAAGCCATTTCTTCCCTGGACCGGAATCAAGCATCCTAGGACCGGTTTCTGGCTATCAGCCGTCATCAGCCAGGATAGCTTGACTCCAGTGGCGTAGTGAGCACGGGTCCCACGTCTGGGAATACCCATCCCACTTAGGGCGAAAAGCGTTACAACAAACAAATGATGGACGGAATGCTGACAATGCAGACATTCTCCCCCAGTCAAGAGATCTGGGTTAAATCCATCGTTCTTTTGCCCACTACGCCACCCCAGTTCAGACATGGCCACATGCAAATCAGTCTTGACCCTGTGCCTCATGGGAACAGTCCAGCCCGAACTGCCAAGCCATGTCTTCCCTGGACCGGAATCAAGCATCCTAGGACCGGTTTCTGGCTATCAGCCGTCATCAGCCAGGATAGCTTGACTCCAGTGGCGTAGTGAGCACGGGTCCCACGTCTGGGAATACCCATCTCACTTAGGGCGAAAAGCGTTACAACAAACAAATGATGGACGGAATGCTGACAATGCAGACATTCTCCCCCAGTCAAGAGATCTGGGTTAAATCCATCGTTCTTTTGCCCACTACGCCACCCCAGTTCAGACATGGCCACATGCAAATCAGTCTTGACCCTGTGCCTCATGGGAACAGTCCAGCCCGAACTGCCAAGCCATGTCTTCCCTGGACCGGAATCAAGCATCCTAGGACCGGTTTCTGGCTATCAGCCGTCATCAGCCAGGATAGCTTGACTCCAGTGGCGTAGTGAGCACGGGTCCCACGTCTGGGAATACCCATCCCACTTAGGGCGAAAAGCGTTACAACAAACAAATGATGGACGGAATGCTGACAATGCAGACATTCTCCCCCAGTCAAGAGATCTGGGTTAAATCCATCGTTCTTTTGCCCACTACGCCACCCCAGTTCAGACATGGCCACATGCAAATCAGTCTTGACCCTGTGCCTCATGGGAACAGTCCAGCCCGAACTGCCAAGCCATGTCTTCCCTGGACCGGAATCAAGCATCCTAGGACCGGTTTCTGGCTATCAGCCGTCATCAGCCAGGATAGCTTGACTCCAGTGGCGTAGTGAGCACGGGTCCCACGTCTGGGAATACCCATCCCACTTAGGGCGAAAAGCGTTACAACAAACAAATGATGGACGGAATGCTGACAATGCAGACATTCTCCCCCAGTCAAGAGATCTGGGTTAAATCCATCGTTCTTTTGCCCACTACGCCACCCCAGTTCAGACATGGCCACATGCAAATCAGTCTTGACCCTGTGCCTCATGGGAACAGTCCAGCCCGAACTGCCAAGCCATTTCTTCCCTGGACCGGAATCAAGCATCCTAGGACCGGTTTCTGGCTATCAGCCGTCATCAGCCAGGATAGCTTGACTCCAGTGGCGTAGTGAGCACGGGTCCCACGTCTGGGAATACCCATCCCACTTAGGGCGAAAAGCGTTACAACAAACAAATGATGGACGGAATGCTGACAATGCAGACATTCTCCCCCAGTCAAGAGATCTGGGTTAAATCCATCGTTCTTTTGCCCACTACGCCACCCCAGTTCAGACATGGCCACATTCAAATCAGTCTTGACCCTGTGCCTCATGGGAACAGTCCAGCCCGAGCTGCCAAGCCATTTCTTCCCTGGACCGGAATCAAGCATCCTAGGACCGGTTTCTGGCTATCAGCCGTCATCAGCCAGGATAGCTTGACTCCAGTGGCGTAGTGAGCACGGGTCCCACGTCTGGGAATACCCATCCCACTTAGGGCGAAAAGCGTTACAACAAACAAATGATGGACGGAATGCTGACAATGCAGACATTCTCCCCCAGTCAAGAGATCTGGGTTAAATCCATCGTTCTTTTGCCCACTACGCCACCCCAGTTCAGACATGGCCACATGCAAATCAGTCTTGACCCTGTGCCTCATTGGAACAGTCCAGCCCGAACTGCCAAGCCATGTCTTCCCTGGACCGGAATCAAGCATCCTAGGACCGGTTTCTGGCTATCAGCCGTCATCAGCCAGGATAGCTTGACTCCAGTGGCGTAGTGAGCACGGGTCCCACGTCTGGGAATACCCATCTCACTTAGGGCGAAAAGCGTTACAACAAACAAATGATGGACGGAATGCTGACAATGCAGACATTCTCCCCCAGTCAAGAGATCTGGGTTAAATCCATCGTTCTTTTGCCCACTACGCCACCCCAGTTCAGACATGGCCACATGCAAATCAGTCTTGACCCTGTGCCTCATGGGAACAGTCCAGCCCGAACTGCCAAGCCATGTCTTCCCTGGACCGGAATCAAGCATCCTAGGACCGGTTTCTGGCTATCAGCCGTCATCAGCCAGGATAGCTTGACTCCAGTGGCGTAGTGAGCACGGGTCCCACGTCTGGGAATACCCATCCCACTTAGGGCGAAAAGCGTTACAACAAACAAATGATGGACGGAATGCTGACAATGCAGACATTCTCCCCCAGTCAAGAGATCTGGGTTAAATCCATCGTTCTTTTGCCCACTACGCCACCCCAGTTCAGACATGGCCACATGCAAATCAGTCTTGACCCTGTGCCTCATGGGAACAGTCCAGCCCGAACTGCCAAGCCATGTCTTCCCTGGACCGGAATCAAGCATCCTAGGACCGGTTTCTGGCTATCAGCCGTCATCAGCCAGGATAGCTTGACTCCAGTGGCGTAGTGAGCACGGGTCCCACGTCTGGGAATACCCATCCCACTTAGGGCGAAAAGCGTTACAACAAACAAATGATGGACGGAATGCTGACAATGCAGACATTCTCCCCCAGTCAAGAGATCTGGGTTAAATCCATCGTTCTTTTGCCCACTACGCCACCCCAGTTCAGACATGGCCACATGCAAATCAGTCTTGACCCTGTGCCTCATGGGAACAGTCCAGCCCGAACTGCCAAGCCATTTCTTCCCTGGACCGGAATCAAGCATCCTAGGACCGGTTTCTGGCTATCAGCCGTCATCAGCCAGGATAGCTTGACTCCAGTGGCGTAGTGAGCACGGGTCCCACGTCTGGGAATACCCATCCCACTTAGGGCGAAAAGCGTTACAACAAACAAATGATGGACGGAATGCTGACAATGCAGACATTCTCCCCCAGTCAAGAGATCTGGGTTAAATCCATCGTTCTTTTGCCCACTACGCCACCCCAGTTCAGACATGGCCACATTCAAATCAGTCTTGACCCTGTGCCTCATGGGAACAGTCCAGCCCGAGCTGCCAAGCCATTTCTTCCCTGGACCGGAATCAAGCATCCTAGGACCGGTTTCTGGCTATCAGCCGTCATCAGCCAGGATAGCTTGACTCCAGTGGCGTAGTGAGCACGGGTCCCACGTCTGGGAATATCCATCCCACTTAGGGCGAAAAGCGTTACAACAAACAAATGATGGACGGAATGCTGACAATGCAGACATTCTCCCCCAGTCAAGAGATCTGGGTTAAATCCATCGTTGTTTTGCCCACTACGCCACCCCAGTTCAGACATGGCCACATGCAAATCAGTCTTGACCCTGTGCCTCATTGGAACAGTCCAGCCCGAACTGCCAAGCCATGTCTTCCCTGGACCGGAATCAAGCATCCTAGGACCGGTTTCTGGCTATCAGCCGTCATCAGCCAGGATAGCTTGACTCCAGTATATGCATATGGCCATGTCTGAACTGGGGTGGCGTGGTGGGCAAAAGAACGATGGATTTAACCCAGATCTCTTGACTGGGGGAGAATGTCTGCATTGTCAGCATTCCGTCCATCATTTGTTTGTTGTAACGCTTTTCGCCCTAAGTGGGATGGGTATTCCCAGACGTGGGACCCGTGCTCACTACGCCACTGGAGTCAAGCTATCCTGGCTGATGACGGCTGATAGCCAGAAACCGGTCCTAGGATGCTTGATTCTGGTCCAGGGAAGACATGGCTTGGCAGTTCGGGCTGGACTGTTCCCATGAGGCACAGGGTCAAGACTGATTTGCATATGGCCATGTCTGAACTGGGGTGGCGTAGTGGGCAAAAGAACGATGGATTTAACCCAGATCTCTTGACTGGGGGAGAATGTCTGCATTGTCAGCATTCCGTCCATCATTTGTTTGTTAGAAGTAAAAGGGGCAGAACCAGTAAAAATTAGATGAGAGTGAAAGGAAGGAGTAAAGGTCAAAGGCAGTGCTTGGATAGGATACGTAAAGTATCCTCATTATTTGAATGGGGATTGGTGGAAATGCTTGGGTGTGGATATCAGAGTGTAGGACCTTGAAAAACCGGTTAAAGCCTAGGTGAGGTATGCTAGGAATAAGTAGATGTGAAAGAGGTAGAACCAGCTAGACAAGGATAGAGGCTAGCAAGAGATGAGTGGAAATGGAGAAGTGTGGCTCAATGATTAAAGTGGCAGACCCTGATGCAGAGGTCTAGCCTGGGACCAGGGTTCAATTCCCCACCTCGGAGGGTCTTGGGCTCAAAAATTCCACAGACCTGATAATTCTCGCCTCGGTGCCATTCCAATCATGGAGTCCCACTCTGCAACTCTGGGCAATAGCTTGCTTAATCTCCACAATGGCCTGCACAATGCTAATGATGCCTGGCCTCCACCTTGGGGGTGCCCAGGAGTGGATGCCTCACAGGGAAAGCCAGGATGGGTTCCACAGCAGTATTCGTATAAGTGCCTTGAGACCCTTGTGGGTGAGTAGTGTGCTATACAAGTATCAATTTACATTTTTTTTACATTTAGAGATGAAGTATGTAGCACTACGGTGAAAGGTGGCTGTGATAGAGGCAGATTCAGTGAGAAATCTAGTTGTTAATATGCAAAATTAATGGAGGTATGGAGCATGGAACTGAGATGTGGATGTAAGAGAGCCACAGTGAGACAAGGTAACAGGTTGTTGAGGAACATAGTGGATAGGTGGACGTCAAGGGGATTCGCCAGCTTTAAAAGTTAAGAAGCTGGATGGAGAGATGTGAGGTGTTGGCCAATTGATGGATAGTGTGTTAAATATCTGGATGCTCTAGTGTGTCAAATTACTCTTAGTAGGCCTTAAGCAGAGTAGACTGAGTGAATGTTGAGATGCTAATGGATAAGGCCGGATTCCGTGAGCAATGTAAGGGTTAGGGTTAGAAATGGGGGTCTCTAGTTGGCAATGGTTTGCACCATTGTCCAAATAGGGACCCTTCTTCCTAGTCAGGTTAAGGGGGATGCATTTCTAAAATAACCCATGCTTACCCCCTTGGTAGCTTGGCAAGAGCAGGCAGGCTTATCTCAGAGGCAGAGTGTAAAGCATTTGTGCACACACAGTAATACAGTGAAAAAACTACAAATGTACACCACACCAAGTTAGAAAAATATGTAATCTTTATCTAAACCAAACAAGACCAAAACAACAAAAATCCACAATACAGTAATCAAAAAATGATGTTTAAAAGGTAGAAACAGATCTGTCCAAAGCAAACTATAGATGCAACACTTTCAACACAAAGTACTTTGGATGTGTCAAAACCAAAAGCAAGAACAGCTGCAGGGAAGGTGATGCATCGGTTCCTTACGTGCAGGGAAGGTGATGCATCGGTTCCTTACTCCATCGGAGGTGATGCGTTGGTTCCTTACTGCCACGCAGGGGAGGTGATGCATCGGTTCCTTACTGAAGGGGAGGTGATGCTTCTGTTTCTTACTGCATGGGGGGTGATGCATCGGTTCCTTATTGTGGCCCCAGTGTTCTTATAGACTGGGCACCCAGGTACGATGCATGAGGATCGGGGATGCGTTGGTTCTCGATGTGAAGTCGGCAATGGTGCTGCGTAGGTTTCTTTAGCTGTGGTCCCACGATGCATTGGTTCTTGCAGCCGTAGAGCAGGGCCTGCGTCAGACTCAATGCGGTGATCTTGGAATCCGTAGATCAGTGCACTCAATGCAGTGTGTGTCAATTTTTCCAGGCGTGGGCAGGCGATGTGTTGGTTTCTTCAGTGGCACGATGACGAGGCATAGAAATTTTTCCTGCATGGCGGCGATGCGTCACAAACAGATGTGGATGCATCACACTTATCTTAGTTGAGTTGCTTTTCCAGCTCTCAACAGCAGGAACAACCTTCAGAGGCCCGGAACAGCAGCAGGCACCTCTTGGCAGGTCAAAACTCCCAGCAAGGGAGTTCAGGCGAGCTGAAGGTGAAGTCTTTGTATCCCTGAGACTTCAAAACAGGAGGCAAGCTCTACTTCAAACCCTTTGAGATCTTCCTCAAGCAGGGTGACACAACACACAGCAAAATCCTTGTCCTTTCCTTGGCAGAAACAGCCACTTCAGGCCAACCCCAGACAGCACACTGCAAAGGAGCAGTACTTCTCCTCAGTTTTTCCAGCCCTTCTCCTTGGTAAAAATTCCTCTTGAATTCCAGAAGTAATCTAAAAGTCTGGGGTCTGGGCATCCACTCTTTATAGCACAACATCCTTTGTTCTCTAGTGTCAGAGAAGCTCTTTGCCTAGCCAAAACCAGTTCTGTCCTCTCTAGTGCAGCTTCCTGGCAGCAGGTGGAGACATCATTGTCATATGCAGACCGGGCCTTTTCAGGTGTTAAATAAATCTCCTCCCCTACTCTAAATGCAGCCCAGGTGTATTCAGCCCAGCTCTGGCTTACCCTGGAAAGGCAGGCCACACCTCACCCCCCCCCCCAAGTGGCTGCCTGAACAGAATGCATATCCCCAGCCCCTGTCACTCCAAAACCAGACAGTTAATATACAACCTAGCAGAGGTACACAGGATGGCTTAGCAAGAAAATATCTACTTTACAAAAGTGGTTTTTCAAACACAGAATTTAAAAATCATCCTCACTAAAAGATGCAAGAGTTCAGGCATATTCAACTTTATCTTCCGATCTTGTCCCAATGGGAAGATATATTTATAAGATGTAATGTAATGTAATAAATGAACTCCCATTCTATCCTACGGGACAGATAGCCTTTCAATAGTGAAAAATGAAATTGGCAGTATTTCACTATCAGGACATGCCACACACATCGGGGCATGTCCTACCTTTCACATACACTGCACCCTGCCCACATGGGTACCTTGGGCTTAACTTTAGGGATGATTGTCATGTGAGAAAAGGAGAAGGTTAGGCCCTGGCAAGTGGGTACACCTGCCAAATGGACATGGCAGTACCAAACTACACACAGACACTTCAGTAGTGGGGCCGAGTTTAATTTACAGGCTGATCATGTGGGTGGCACAACCAGTGCTGCAGGCCCACTAGCAGCATTTGATTTACAGGCCCTGGGCACACACAGCACTGTACTAGGGACTGACGAGTAAATCAAGAATGCCATAACAACAATTTTCAGGGAGTACTTGCACTTTGGTACTGAACAGCAGTGGCAAAATGCCCAAAGCATCCAGACCAGCAAAAGCGTCCAGCACACAGCAAAAGAACTGGAGGCAAAGGCAAAAATGCAGGGGAAACCCACACCAACGATGCCAGTTCTAACAGTCAGGGTAAGATATGTGGTGAGGTGTTAAGAGTGAATGTAAGAGGTTGATATAAGGGTGCACCTTGGCAAAAATTAGTGCAGCAAAGCTGGTGGAAAGGGGAGAGATGGAGATGAGAGGGGTACATTTTACACATACGGTAATCGGCTGCTGACGTGTTGATAAGTACAGTACAGCGTCATGGGGAGAGGTGAGGTGTACATAGAGGTGAAGAGTAGTGCAGGGAATGTGGGTGTGAATGTAAGAGGGGCAGGACCATAATGAGGAGGTGAGAGTCTGGGTGGAATGGTAAGAGTTCAAGGGTAGAACATAGAGGCAAGAGATGGGTTTAAGAATGGCAGTACCAGAGGGTGATTATAAGGAGCTTGTGGATGAAAGAGAGGTTGAGAGATGAGCATGTACTTTCAGATGGATGAGAGAGGGGTCAAACCAGCAAAAGTTGGGAATAGACAGGCCAACAGGTAATGTGGACAGGTACCCATAGAGAGGATAGGTATATGGAAGTAAGCAAAATCTGTTGCTAGATGAAAGTAAGAGATGTAGTTAGGGGTCGCTGCTGTTTGCTCTCTGCTATTGATTGCAGAAATGACCACTGGGAGACCACAAGCATAGGCAATACCTGTTGGTATCACAGGGCACGTTCCCCCCATCCTGTATGCCTTGGCAGAGTTGTGTATGGGCAAAATTGCTAATTTTGCCTTTGTAGGTGGATTTTGTCTCTGATTGGTCAGTCTTCCCCTTAGATACTGCCTTGAAATGGAGGTATTGAGGTTTCATGTTTTCTTGTCTGATGCAGATCCATTGAGTAGTGGTCCATCGATCAGGGCACATAGCCCCCCCAAGGGAAGACTCCAGGATGTGTGTTGCTGGCCCACCTTGGGGCAGACTATTCCTGAAACCCCTCCACTAACTTCACAGTATACTACACACACATGGGTACCATTGTTATTATGACTTTGAATGTCAAAGGTATGGGAACAACAAGGAAGAGACACGCAGTATAACAATATATCAGGAGGCGCAGGGAACAAATAGCATTGTTACATGAGACCCCCTTGACACGGGGGAAGGAGACCCAATTCAAGAAGTCCTTGCAGAGTCATTATTTTTGCACTATCTACTCTTGTTTTGCAAGGGGAGCCCTTGTGTGGGTCCATCTGGAGTTCCCATTCAGCCCACTAGATACTACCATAGAGCCTGAAGGGTAATATTTCTTTGTAGAGGGTCTCCTTGATGGTTACCAATATTATTGGGCAGTGCTTTTGTGCCGAATGTGGCCCAACCAGACTTACTTCTGTGCCTATCCCTTACCATCATGAGGTGGGCCCATATTTCCTGGCTGGTGGGTGGCAATTGTAATTGTGTCCAAGAGCCGTGGCTTGACACTTCTCACCCCCCCACCATCCTCTCCGGTGTTGGCAGTGGCAGCATGCCTTACACAGTGGGCTGCGCACTGGTCCCTCCGACACTGTTGGTGGATTCTACATCCAGAGACCCAGTAGTACTCCTACTACTCTGCAGTACACAATCTACACATTTGGATCGATAATAGTTGTTATCATCACACACTACAGCCTGAGGTGCTAGCTGCTGAATATCTGAGGAGAACACTCTTGGGCCATAACCCTATGCACATACACATTGGGTATGGGGTGCCATGACCCCCTGTCCACACATGGTAACTGCAGCCTAAGTTGTTGTTGCCAATGAATTTGTGAATTGCTGAGGGAATCCATCTCCAATTATTTAAATGATAATTGGCACACAGCCACTTCTCGGTTGTTGGAGTGAGAAGCACTGAAAGCGATACTGAGTGGCGGGGGCTTGGGGCTTTGGTGGGGGCTAGGGCCAATATCCACATCAACAGGAGACTGCGGTCCAGTTGTAGCCTGGCATGTTACTCATGCTGACAGATACTCAAACACACCACACCCATCTCATTGTGCAACTGTGCTGCATTGACTTTAAAACATGACAAGCTAAGATGCACGCGGAGGGAGATAAGTCAGGGCAACTCCTGGCCTGCCACCTCCTCGGTATAACAGCAACCCAACACATCACGATGATTAGGGATCACCTGAACCAGATTCACACTAGTCAGGAAACCATCCTTTAAACTTCACGGTCTATTGTCATGGCCTATACGATCCCCTGTAGTCTGAGCACCAGTTAATTATTTTCAACTTCTTGACATGATTGAATATGTCTGTACTTGATCCTGCAGCACATGCAGTAATTAACACCCTGATAGCTGGAGCCATAGATATGCAGAGTGATTATGAGCGCTGCCACATTAAAAACTCCGGGGTTGGACAGCCTCCTGTCCAAGCTCTACAAGACCTATAAACCTTTACCTGCCTCCAGGTTACTGTAGCTCTATCAGGCCATCTTGAGTGAGTGGAGACAACCGCAATCCATGCGAAAGTCCTTGTTGGGATCACTGGTAAAACCCAACAGTGGCCCAACGGAACTGACGTTCTACCATCCATTGTCCTTGCTAGGCATCGATTATAAAACCCTTAGTAAGGTAGTGGCGCTCCGCCTGCTGGTACACATACTGATTTAGTGTGTAGGGTCCAAAATGTTTTTATCCATGATAGATCCGCAAAGCTTAGTATTCGGAGGCTAAATAGGGTGCTGGAGCTGGACCGGGGGAGGTGGCCCTACAAAGCCTGTCTAGTGCTGGAATTAGTGAAGGCATTCCATACAGTCGATTGGGAATACCCGTTTACCACTCTGTCAAAACTGGGAATAGTAGGACAGCTGCAACAAGGCATATGTCTTTTTCCCACCAAGCCGACTGAGTCAGGTTTTGAAAATGCATATTACCCTCTTTTACAGTAAGCAGGGGCACTCATCAGGGCTGTCCCTTTTCCCCACTGCTCTTTGCCCTGGCAATGGAGCCGCTCTATATTCAGTATATCCGCAGGGGAAAAAGATTTTCAGAGTGTGTCAAGTTTGGGTATTAACTGGGCCAAGTCTTGTGGTTTTCCCCTCTGTGCGTACTATCCTCCACAAGAGGATATGGGGGTGAGCAGAGGGTGATGTTGGAGCTTTGGGTGTTTTGGTACTTAGGGATCAGTAACTATCAAGATGCAAATGATCTAAATATGAAAATCTGACCAGGGCCATATCCTCTTTACGTCCACAGATTGCTTTTTAGAGCACTCCCCTGTGAGTCTGACAGCCTGGTGGCTTATTGGAGCTATGATAAGAGCCTGAGGCTACTGACCGACATGATCCTGTACTCTACGGCCATTAGACTGCACTTCCTACCACTGTTACATACAAGAATTGTTAGGAAAGGACTGATGGCATGGAGATACATGGGATTGTCCTCATTGGGGGACCTATTCAGGGTCGGGGAGCTCATCCCCTTTGGTCAGCTGCAGAAAGATCATGATTATTCCTGTGAGCCATTTCTTGGTACATGGAACGTTAATAGCTGAGATAGGATGCCTGTGGAGGATCACAGACACTGAACCGAAGCATCCCCCACTAACCCACGTCCTGCATGTCATAGATGAAGGTCGGAAACTGGTGACCTTGTTTGTTAATGCCTTGGCGCACACGATGACTGACCCTCTGTCACCCGTTTGCCGGCTATAGGACACTGATATAGGATGAACCCTCACAGCCAAGGAGCGGGAATGCACTATGCACTACCTAAGTAAGGTATCTCGTAATGCCAGACTCCAGTACATTCAATTCCACATCCAGCACAGGGCATGTATCAATCCAGCTGTCCTACACTGAAAGTTTGTGTCCTCCCCTCTGCCCACGATGTCATGCACCTATTTAGAATTTGATACATATGTTCTGGGCATGGCTGGATGCAGCGAACCTGTGGTCCAGAGTCACAGATGTACTTGGCAAAGTGACAGGTTGTGTCAACCTCCTTCCATTGGAGGGGACGATGCTAGGGATAATCAGGGAGATAAGAGCTCAAAAAGGAGTCAGAGGTGGGGCCCAGGCACAAATGCTCGCTGTAGCGCGGGAGTGCAGCGGACACGTGTAGCGGGCGCGCCATAGGCGTGCCAAAGGCGTGCCCAAGGCAAGCCCGTCTGTGCCCAGACGGGCCCAGGTGCCACAAACTGTAGCCAAATTATTAAATATTCCTCTAAAGCACTTAGACTGCTAGCTCATCCCTATTTCCCCCTTGATCCTGTTGCTCACAACCGCGTTATGGAAAATGGCATTTTCCAAAATCAGAGTTGTCATGTCTCCCTCCCTCCCCCTAGTCCCCCCATCCCTGGACTCACGACAGTTAAACACTCCGCTCTGCATATCCTTTATCTTAACAGCCGTTCCCTGGTTAAACACCAGCTAGAAATTTTCCTGTTGCTGGCGTCAGAAAAAACAGATATCCTTCTGGTCACTGAAACCTGGTTAACCCAGGACTCTACTCCGGACATCTTAGCAGCACTCCCCTCGGACTATTACATCTTGTCTGTAAATCGGTCCTCAGGAAAGATTGGTGGCGGTGTAGACACTATTATACATAAAAACTATAAGTTTACCACCATTACTTCCCTTGATCTTCCAGAGAATATTGTTATTAAACTTGACACTAACACTGGACCTCTTATCTTCATGCTCATTTATCGTCCCCCTCAGGCCATGCCTACTTTCCCCCTCTCTTTGAGCGAACAAATGGCCAATCTTGTCACAAACTATACTAATGTTCTACTTATAGGAGGCTTGAATTATTGATTTCACGATGTCCGGGGCGGGCCACACGCCGCAGAACTTTTTGAGCTGCTCTCTAATCTGAATCTGGTCCAGCACTTATCTTCCACTACTCATGTAAAGGGACATATTCTGGAACAAATCTGCTCATCAAATGTCATATTGTCAGTGCCCACAATCTCACCATGTATCTGGTCAGATCACCATTTAATAAAATTCACTGCCACCATAAACTCTAAGATCAAAACCCCCATGGCGGTGGGAGGCGTGACAAGAAAGTGGAGGACATTTGATAAATTAGAATTTGTTAAAACCTTGGCTAGCTCAGCACCTATTTTCAACCCTGATGTTAACTCTATGGAAGAGAACATTTCGGACTGGCTATTGCTGGCTGCCAATGTCCATGCTCCAATCAATACATTTTCCTGTGCCCGCCATTCAGATGCACACAAATGGTTCACAGCTGAGCTGAAAAAAAAAACTTGAGCTCCGTCAAAGAGAGAGAAAATGGAGGTTAAGATACTCCATTGAAGATAATCTGCAGTTTGTGTTAGCTTGTAAAGAGTATAAAAAAGCCATACTGCAAACAAAAGCGGCCTATTTCTCAACCAGAATATTAAATGCTCATAATAAGCCGAAAGAAATCTTCTTGATAGTTAATGACCTCTGCAATTGTAAGAGAATACTCCCCAGTCAGACACCTACTCAAGCGCTATGCAACTCCTTGAACACTTTCTTCCTGAACAAAATGTCCACTATCAAAGCTAGCATTCCCACCAGCGTCAGAACGGATCATTTGGACAATATGCTAACTAATTCTGCCACCTTAGCTCATTTTCCAGTCATAGGTCCTCAGATATTATCTGATTTAATGACCCATGTAAAATCCGGGTCCCCTAATGACTGCTGTCCTCCTCAGGTTCTGAGGGCTGTCTTTTCAGCCCTACCTCATAATGTGCTTCCCTTTCTGAATGAGTCTCTTGTGCAGGGCAAGGTTACCAGAGCCTTTAAGAACGCAATTGTGGTCCCTTTATTGAAAAAGTCAGGGGCTGACCCTCTAAATCCTTCTAACTATCGTCCTATTTCTCTCCTCCCCTTCTTGGCCAAGATCCTAGAGGCCTACATGGCCAGTTGCCTTTCTAATTTTGTTGAACGAACAGATCGCCTAGAGCCACACCAAGTTGGCTTTCGGCCCGCTCATTCAACTGAGTCTGTGATCCTTGCAGTATTGGACACTGTGAGAGCTAATTCAGACAAGGGCATTCCCCAGGCCTTGGTGCTCCTGGCTCTGTCAGCCGCGTTCGACACGGTCGATCATAAAATCTTGATGGACCGCGTCGAGCAGGCCGGCATACAGGGCCCCGCATACAACTGGATTAAGTCCTTTCTCGAAGGCAGGACACAAGCGGTCCGACTTGGCCCTTTTACCGCCTCTAAGCGTGCTACCACATGTGGAGTGCCACAGGGCTCGTCCCTATCCCCACTTCTTTTCAATCTCTATCCCTCTAAAAAATAGAGAGATAACTGCCTTTAATTATGCTGACGATCTTGAGCTTGTCTTTACCTTGGATTCTTCTGACTCTGTTCTTGAATTTCAAGCTACCGTGCTTCACATTCAGCGTTGGATGGACCTCAACCATCTCAAACTCAACCCGGACAAGACGGAACTAGTATTGTCTGGGAAGAGCGAGATCTTTTGGGGTCCACATTACGGGCCGATAGAACTAGGTCCCCCCCCCCCCATTCCCTCTTCCTCTGTGAAAAGCCTGGGGGTCACCATTAATGCAGATCTTTCACTTAAAGGACAAGTGGGGGCAGTGGTCTCCGCCTGTTTTTTCCAATTGCGTAAAATCCGTAAGATCGCCCATTTGCTGTCCCACTCAGCACTCATACAAGTTGTGATAGCCCTGGTTCTCTCGCGTCTTGACTTTTCAAACTCTATTTATATTGGCCTCCCCTGTTTCTACTCAAAAGCCTCCAATTAGTACAGAATCAGGCTGCGAGATTAATTTATAAACAACCTAAATGGCAATCTGCCAGACCTTGGCTATCCAAACTTCACTGGCTACCAATTGCCCAACGTGCAGCTTTTAAGACAGGGTGCTTGATCTTTAAAGCACTGCATGGCAGGAGCCCTAAATTCATTAGTTGTATGATTGTAAAGCACGCCCCACTCCGTAACTTACGATCTGCTCATCTTCAACTACCAACTATCACTGCCATTAAGCTCAAATGCCAGGGAGGGTGTAGGTTTTCCTACCTCGCCCCCAAAGTCTGGAAATCTTTACCTCTAGCAATCAGGATGTGCGACAACCTGCTGGGGTTCAGAAAGGCGCTAAAGACCTGGTTGTTTGAGCAAGCTTATGCATAGTCCCTGTGCTGTAACACTATCCAAGATTAGCGCCATGAAACCTCCTGGCGACCGTGCGCTCCACAAGTTTCTGATAACATAACATAACATAACAAAAAGTACACAATTGAATAATAGATTTGGCAATGCTCATAGCACGCCAGGCCATTTCCATGCATTGGAAGGCCATTGCGATACCAACACTGCAACACTTGGGCTTAGCAACTCTCTAATGGGGTAGGTCTGAGGCAACCATGCTGCACAGGGAGGAAGTTGTGTGCTTCCACTGAATTGCAATTGCTAACCTGTAGGATAGCTTGTTACAGGACTTACAGGATACACAGGAAGAGCCACTGGATGAGTGAAGAACTTTGAAGACCCAGGCTCACGGACACGTGGTCATTGACCTATCAGAGATGGTCCAGACATGGCTAGATGAAGCAGCTGCTCTGTCATGTGAGGCAAACCCCATCTACTCCTTCAATCACAGGAAGGGAAGGGGGGGGGTCTTAGGTTCCGCACATGCTAATATGGCAACTGTTAACATTTGCTGTTGTACTAGAGGCCACAATATCACCTCACATATCTGGACTGTGAGGTATCTGGGATGCTGGCTGCCTAAATGCCCAGAATCCCTCAGTGATCAGCTATCTGGTTATAGCTTTTGAGGTTTTGGAGTTCATCAATATTGAACCATATGCTACTATTGTGGTATACTTGACTCAGTGATGAGTGTTTGTTATGTAAACCAGATCTGCATTGTCTGCCTAATGAAAGATGGTTTACATCCATACAAATTTGTTCCAAAGACATGATCGTGAGATGAAAGTGAGAGATTGGATTTGATGGTGAAATGTCTTGGAACTCGGGTACAGCTACATACATTGACCCATATGCCACCAAACACTATTCCCTGTCTCTTTATTTTCTATGTGATAAATTGTCTTAGTTTTGAGAAGTGTGGCTTCCTTTCCAAATGTTTTGGATCATGAACTATCCTTTCTGTGCCTGCAGAATTCAAGTCTGCTCAGTGTGGACTATTATTGTAGACCTTTTGAGAAATGTAGCTCCAAGTGGGACATTTGGAGACCAAGTCCTGACTCGACAGGAAGGGATCTTAGCTCATGTTCTGCTCTCTGGTCTCAGTAAACAGTGGTGTAGGAATACCAAAGGTCCACAGAGGACATGTAAACCTGGCCTGACAAAGCATAGTGGCCCACGAGATAGTTGTGGCCCAATGTATTGGAATAAGGTCTACATGCATGCAAGCAGACCTTGGTGCATGATATGGATTGTAGTGAAGGGAGTCAGATGCCTCAGGCCTGCTTCATAAATGGACTGGATCCATCAGAGTTTTTTTTATTACTAACACCTACATCATCCCATGCTGGGTTTGACTCCCTATACTGACCTGGCTACCTGCCCTGCGGTGAGGCTGATTTCATGAAGAGCAGAGGCTCTGGTGGATGCCTGCTCCTACGCTGATAAACTAACCAGGACACAGGATCTGGGACAGCACGATTGGGCTGATGGGGGAGTGGAAGACCAGCTTACAAAGCAGACATTTACCATCCCATCTCAGGCTTGGGTGGATCACTTCAGGACCATTTATAGCCTCGAGGGAGAGCTGGAGCCAGTAGAAGGCCCCCAGACAGAGAGTAAGCTAACTTTTAGCCTCCTGGAGGTCAGAGCTGCAATTTCCCAATTGCCTTTAAACATGGCACCTGGGCCTGATTGGGTACCTGCTGACCCATACAGATATTGTATAGACTTGTGGGCCCCGATACTGACACTGCACTTAAACTCTGCTGTATCTAGTCATCATCCTCCTACATGAACCCAGTCTATAAGAGTCCCTGTCTTTAAAAAGGACAATAGATCAGACTCAGCCTGTTTCAGACCCATTTCCCTCATAGACTCAGGTGAAAATTATTGGCCGGATCTTATTAAATCACCTCATGGATTGGGCTGAGGTGCGAGTCTTTTTGTCTGACCTCCAGTATGGGTTTCGCCCTAGTCGGGGTACAATAGAACAGACCTTGAACCTCTATCTTTTAACCTGCAAGTACACAGAGGCCAAGAAGGGGGCCATGCATCTGGCCTTCATGGACCTCAGCTCAGCCTTTGCTAGAGTTAACCGCTCTAAGCTCTGGCCGATGATGGATATAGTTGATGTTGATATAGTTTTAATAATTTGTGTGTGTGACTTGCACAATGGCCTCTCTGCTAGCATTAGGGTTGGCCCCAATGGCGACTGCAAAGAGCACTTTAAACTTCAGCGAGGGGTACAGCAGAGTTGCATTTTAGCTCCTTTTCTATTTCTATTTTATATCAACAGCTTAGAGCAGGTCCGGACTGTTGCAGGTGTTGATGTCCCCAGAGTAGGTGTCCATCCCATTCCTGCCTTACTATATGCGGACAACACAGTTTAATAGCCCACACTGCTAAAAGCCTTACTACGCTTCGCTCCCTTTTTACTAATTTTATGACTAGCCTTGACCTATCCACTCATTTCTCTAAATCACATGTTATGAAATTTGGCCCAACAATGAAACCTGTAATAGATGGCCAGCACATCAGAAGGATGGATAAGTTCAAGTACCTGGGGATTCAACTGGATTCTGAGCTTAACTGGCACTCGCTCATTAATGAAAATGTTTCCTCTTTTAGCAGGACTATATTTGGTGTCAAGGATTTTTCTCGCTGATTTGGGTGCATCCACATCCTATCAGTTCTGGAGATCTACAGGGCTAAAGGTATCCTCTGAGTGTGCTATGGCAGCGGAATCTGGGGATACAGCTAGGTTGCTCCACTTCAAGTTGCAGACAATACGTTAGGAGTCTCCTGGGCATTTGCCAAAGCACACCTTATGAAATCGTCCACGAAGAACTAGGCATGGATTACTTAGCTGATCGGCTTCAACTTAATCCACTAAAGGTCTGGACTTCGGTCTGGACAAAGGAGGAGTTGGGTTTTAGTAGATTGATCCTGCAAGACAGCTTACAATTAGACAAACCCGTACTGATCCCATGGCTGGCGTACATGGCAGGTAGCTTGGGGGTGGGAAATGTTTGTTAACACCACAAGCATAACTCCTGCTGATGGAAAATGGGTCAAATCGGCACTTATGGATAAGTTCAGGTCAGAACGCAAAGATGTTGCCCTAACAAAACACTCCATGCGACACGCACTGTTGGTGAAAACAGTCAGTAACATTGATCCTTAATTGACCTGGTGCATACCTCGCCATCAATGCCGATTGTTGACACATTTTAGGTTAAACTTATTTCCCTAACTGGTCCCTTATAATCGGGGTTGTTTCAAATATTCAGATCTGCCCCCCCGCAACTACGATAACATCTCGATTAATGACACACTACATGTGGTTATGTTCTGCTCAAAATATAGTTACCTGCGCCACAATTTTATACGCTCAATTTCATCACTGATTAATTTTAACCAAGTTAGGCCAGCTTTACGTTTTTTACAGCTATTGAATTTCCCTTTTATCTGTTTTTTTTCTTGTGCGCTTTCTGGTGGGAGTTTTAAAATATGAATGACTATGATACTGATATTTTATATGTAGTTTTTAAATGAAATGTTTTGTCTTTTGCCGAGACACTGATTTGAGTAGCTGTTTTGCGCTATATCAAATATGTTTCATTCATTCAAATGATTTGTCTTTTGCGATTTTATCTGCAAAATCTAATAAAGATTATGATGATGATGATGATGGCAGGCCAGACTAGACTATATTAGTCAGTTTGTGTATTGAATCATGTAGTAATCAGTCAACAATTAGTGCATCAGATTAAGAAAATTGTAAGATTAAAAACAATTAGGCCTAGCTGTTCCATCCACTTGGGTGGATGTATTGTATTTACACTTGACAGATCTGCCATATATTTTGACATAATTTTATGTGGTGTTTATATATATTGTGGCCAATTTACAGATATCTACAATAGATAAAGTGCTTCTTACAAAGCTGGTTCAACAATGGCAGGGAATGTATTGCAACTTGGAGTCAATTCCTGTAACGTGGCTTCCTATGACATGACATCCTATGAAATTTATAGGTGGTTCATATATTCTGGGTCTGCCCGGGGAACTAATGATTTCTGGAGCGGCCCTGGTGCCAGTGCATATGTTTCTGAGGACATACTTGTGTGTGCATTGATGTTCTGTTCCCATGTACTGTTGCATTTTGCAGGGAGGTATACTCATCCATACATTTATGTATACATACATATATTAACCTATAGCTATTTCTGATCAGACATTGCATTTGTGTTTTTCCCAGTATTTCCAGTTCATACTGTGGATACCTGGTGATGACATTCCCTCATTTATCATGCTCAACATGCTCCACTTGACTTTAATCTCAATTGACATTTGCTTTGGTAGGTCTGTTAATGTGTGTGGGTAGGTGTGTAACTTACCCCTACACAGATCAGATTTGCATATTCATCTATGATGTATAGTAGAGGGATGACATGAGAGATGGGCTCCATAGCTGCACAGCAGATGTCATAGGATGTGTGTTGTGATGAATTTCAAACTTAAAAGACTCACCTTCTGCCTGCTCTGACAAGGTGGTTGGAGCGACACAGACAGCGCATTGGTAATACGAATCGTAATAGGGTGGGTGGTTGCAGGGCCGGAAGTTGCTCTGATCGGCTCCATTCAACATTTCCGAGAGCTTCATGGGCGGAATTTTCAGTCAGAGTCGGAGGAACCGACTCAGTCGGGAAGCAATGAATTTTTGGGCATCATAACTCTGCGGTCGGAGTGACAGCCTCCAACGCTTCATCAGTTGGTCTAACCAAACCCGACAGGACTGCAGAGGCACTTCCGACCGACATCGTAAACAGCCCCTCAGTGTTCTACATGCAGTTCAATGTTATGCAATTGGTTATGAAAGGGTATAGCTACTAATACATCCTCTCAGAGCATTTACACCTACAAACACATATTCAAACATAACTCTTATGTATCTAGCAGTAATGGTGACAGTGACGCTCTCACTGAAACTATTTATTAATATATGACACGCCCAACAGACAATGTTTGCCTCCCTCACATATGGATTTATAGAACCAAAAAGCTAGAAACAGAGCTACAACTGTACTTAGAGAATCCACTACATATAGACAAAAACACATGTAAAAAGAAGTTTGCTACAGGTAGATGCACACTTTTAGGGGCATATACTGAATTATTTATTCAGTACATTCAGTTAAATGTTATATAAGTTATGAAAGGGCAGACCTCCTAATATATCCTAGCAAAAAGTGTTTAAAGTAGCTATACCTTCACTTACATGTACACAAAACTCTTATGTGTCTAGTGCTAACGTAGGCGGTGACAGTCTCACAGAAAAATCTCATCAGTGACTAACACACCCAAGAGAGTCTCCATGGCACCCCTTATATATACACATTTACAAAACTAGACAGCCAGAAACAGAACCAGCAGTAGATTAAAAAACTTACTATACATGCAAAACAAATCATCCAGAAACAAACTAAGACACTTATCCATTTATTTAGTGAATCGCCGACACTACCAAAGGAATCATCCAGACAAATACTCCTTTCAACTTATGCCAGGCCTAAAACATTTGTGTGTGTGCATGCAGTTTCGCTGATAGACCGACTTGCTATTTAAAATCTATTCACAAGCCTGCTATTCTACTACTCAAAAGTTACCTCTAAGATAGATTGTATGTGTCCCATAGGATAAAGTGCAGCCCTACTAAAAGGATAGAAAACAAGACACTTATTCTTATATGTAGTAAAGATCTGACATTACCAAGAGAACCATCCAGAGAAGTAGCAGTTTCAACATGTCTCAGGTCTAGTACTCTTGAGCTAGGCCGACTTCCTATTTCAAAGCCCTTGACAAACCTCAGCCTGCTGTAGTTCTACTTCAAAGTCACCCCTAAGTTAGTATGCATGTATGTCATAGGGTAAACTGTATGGGCATAAAAGTAAACATATGTACATAGAAGGTTGTTAACAGGTTTGTGCACATGTCAGGCGCATGTACTGACTTATTCATCCAGTGTTGTACATTCAGTTTAATGTCCTGAAAGTACTTTTGAAAGGGTAGAGTTACTAATATTAATACAAATACAAGCATCTCCACTTTCACTTGCATGAACAGACACAACTCTTATGTATCTAGCTCTATTTGAGGCAGTGACATTCTCGCTTAAATAAGTGAATAGTGACTGACACACCCAAGAGACAATCGATGCCATCATTTACAGAACAAAACAGCTAGAAATAGAACCAGCAATGCACTCAGAGACTTTAATACATATAAAAAAAACACAGATGGGAACTGAGACACGTATCCTGATATGTATTAAAGGCCTGACACAAGGAAGTGAACCGTCTCCACAAGTAGCTCTTTTACAATGTTGAAGGCCTATTGTACTTGAGCCTGATCATGCAGATCTACTGTTAACCAGACATGGTATTTAAAACCCCTTGACAAGCCTTACCCTGCTGTAGTAATACTTAAAATACTTAAAAGTCACCCCTTAGGTAGCCTGTAGCTAGGCCACAGGGTACAATGTGTGTGTACTTAGAGGTTTTTGACAGGTTGTGGAAATATGGATTTTTCTGATCAGTTATGTCCCCTATCTTGGACCCCAACGGTTTCATGTATGAATCACAAGTACATGTATGTTCCCTCCAGTTCCAGTTATGAAGACGCAAACACATGTGCGTCCACCGTCAACATGTCCTCTTTCAGATCTGCCATGAATGGGCCGGATATTCCATTCCTAAGTATGAAAGGCCACCGGCTTTATATGGTTCACTTATGTCATTTTACAGTCCAGGCAAGTAGGCCCTGATTCTGTCATCAAGCTTTTCTTGCCTTCTGCCTCTGAAAGCTCCAGTCTGAGCCTGCATCTGTGACCATGAACTTTGTCTCATTCCCTGCGCGGCTCACGGTGCCTGACATCAGCCTGTTGCCTGCCAAAAACTGTATTTCACCTTCGAAATTATCTGCTCCGCTCCCTGCCCAATGCATTCCTGTCTAGTAGTTTAAGTAAACATTCTTCCAGCTACCGAGCAAAGGGCCCGGCTTCTCTGTCTTCATGCAAGTAATTCATAGCCCTGTTACTATGGAAGATTTCTGCCCTCGCATCTAGTGTAGACACTTAGACGCTTGTACACGCACTCACAGTCAGTATAGAATAAGATTCTACTCTAAGAGACCTCTCTTTTGGATAACATAGTTCTTTAAACATAGGATGTTAGATATGATTTGGGATTAGGTTGACTTGACCCTCCAGACTTCTGTCGCCACATGTAGAGCTAAATGTCAAGTCCCCTTCACCCCCTAGTTGCACGTCAATCATACGTCATGCTGCTGTGCGCGCATTTCTGCCAAGTATTTCTGCTGACATTGCGAAATTCTTTCATGGAACCACCCTATTATGACATCATACCTGATGACGTTCTTTAGTTACACCCAGTTACGCCCACTTTTGCTACGCATGTATGTTTTATCTTTACTATCAATTGTTACGCCTCCTGCATTTGCTTCACTGTAATGCCTATTGTATAAAAGTGATTACTTATCAATAAAGTAAGGTACTTCACTTCCTGAACCTCCGTGGTGATGGAACTTGGAGTCCACGATTCGAATCGTCCATTGGAATAAAGCCCATTCCGAACCTCTAATACCACGGATTTTGCCTCTTATTTTACTGAGCTATTTTTATTATGTTTCTGTATCAAATTAAGTCCCGGTAATTAAATTATTTACCACATGAATGGCGCCCGAATAGGGACACTTTCTCATCTCACGCGCCGGCGGTGCGTTGCAGGCCCGGTCTCCTGCCACAGCTGGACGGACAACAACGCGTACCAGCAGGATTTCCTGTATCTCCCTCCGGTCAAGCGGGGGCGACTGAGGCTGCGATCAACACCCAGACGAGGCGGTGAGAAGTGCGAAGTATCCCGACCAGAGCCTAGCTGAGAGAGCAAGATCCGAGGTATACAGAGGCCCACCAAGTTCCGAGGTTTCCGATGTTCCGAAGTTTCCGAAGTTTTCGAGTCGAGTCCAGTCCGGTCCAGTTCAGTTCAGTTCCGTTCCGAGGCCTTCCGTTCCGAGCTACCCGGTGAGTACCATTGCTGGGGAGGCGTTCTGACGTGCACATAGGCTGTGCCGGTCAAGACGGGTTTGGGTACACAAATCCGGTCTGCACTGTTTTAGCAGTGTATCTGTACTGTTTAGCAGTATATCTAGTATATCAAGTATATAAATTCAGAATAAATTCAGTTAATGCCGAGTATTATGTTTAGTGATTAGTTTTCTTAAGATCGTCATCATCATTGTTGCTCATTTAAATGTTAAATGTTAAATGTGTTAATACGTCCTGCATATTGTGGTGTGAGTGACTGTTCATTATTGTGTTTATTGTATTAAGTTTGTTCAAGATCAAGTATCAGATCAGTTCTCAATATGCCGCTCTTTTCGAAACTAAGACAGATCACAACTAGAAAAGGGGTACTCGAAGAAGCTGTTCCTATTCCTCCTAGGGACACTCCAGGGTACTTCATGTATCATAAACACGGCTTAGACGCTATATTATTTCTTGATTTATGGGTAGACTACACCAAGGAATTACCAGAAAGTCAGAGGTGGCCCGCAGCTGGGACCTGGGATGCAGAGTGCATCATGAAAGTAGAGGAAGAGTTATGGAAAAGGAAAGCTAGACAGTCACAGAAAGACGCCGTTGAGTTATGGCGTAAAGAATCTCATAGACGTACAGAAAAAGCACTCAGACAGGAGGAGAAAAATAAGGAGAATCCAAATAAAGTCCGAGAAAATCTATTAATTGAAGAAGGTACACGAGTGAAATCAGAACAAGTAGACAGACAAAGAAATGCCCTTATGAATGGTATGTATCCCCTTCTGGCCGAAGGATTACCTAAGGCTACTCCGGAGATACCAAAAGACTTGCCACCCCCATTGTTTCCAATAAAAGTGCATCCTAAGGGGCATCCTAGAACCGCAGAAGATGTTTTTCTTTCCTCATATTTAGATGACGCAGCTCCCGAGTATGCTAACCCCGCCCCACATAGACCGTCTGCCGGGGAGGTTCAACGCCAAGATCCTGTATCTGTACCTCTACAACAACAAATCCTGACACAAGTTCCGGCAAGCACATCTGTTTCTACATCTGTTCCTACAGCTGCTTCTACAGCTGTGTCCACACCTATAGTTGCTGTATCGCGTTCAACGAATCCTTTCACGTCCGGTACCCCAGACGGGGCTACCGGAGGTGCTACTAACATTTTTTCTACGCCACCCAGAATAAATAAACTTACTTTTCAAGAATCAGCACAAACCACGACACGACAGCTGTACCAGACCGCACAGTACGACTATCCTGATTATCAACGATACGCATGAACCAGCCTAGAGAGGGAAGTTGACTTACCCCTTATCGAGGTCCCTGTAGACCAAGAAGGACCTTATGTACATAGTGAACTATTAGGCCAAGATAGAAAATTTTTACTTGATACAGGGGCAAGTCGAACAACTATAAAACGTAGTGAAGTTCCAGGGGCACCCCTCTCAGGCTCACAGAATATTTCCCTTGGTTTTTCAGGAAAACCTATTGTTAATGAAGTATCACAGCCTCTCCCACTTACGATAGGACCCTTGACCCGAACTACAGATTTATTGCTTACTAAATCATGTCCAGAAAACTTGTTAGGTATAAAAACACTGAAAGCTCTAGGAGCTATAATATGTTGCTCTCCGGAAGGAGTAAGATTGTTTTTACGTGATTTCAAAGGTCACTATGTGTCTCGAGACATGGATCCCCGACTGCAGACTTTACCTACACATTTATGGGCACAAGGCCCTACTGATGTTGGTTGTATGAATATTACACCATATCGAGTTACACTAAAGGCAGGAGTGGTACTACCACGAATGCGACAATACAAGTTACCACCAGATGCTGTAGTGGCTTTACTGCAAATCATTGACGAGCTCATTGCCCAAGGAGTGGTTGTGGAAACAGACTCCAATGTATGTAATTCCCCGATAATTCCGATTCTTAAACGAACAGATCCAAAGGCCCCGCCAGTATATCGATTGGTTATTGATCTGCGCGAATTGAACAAATGCATTGTACCACAATTCCCTGTGGTCCCAGATATCTCGTCATTACTGACAGCTATTGATTCCGAAGCAACATTCTTTACTGTAATTGATCTCAAGAATGCCTTCTTCAGCGTCCCAATAGATCCGGAAAGCCAATACTTGTTCGGATTTAGTTTAAATGGACGTAGCTTTAAATTCACACGCGCACCTCAAGGATTTACAGAAAGCCCCAGCATCTATAGCCAAGCACTGAAACGAGAACTCGACAGTATCCACATGCCCGTCAACACTGCCCTGCTTCAATATGTCGATGATCTGCTGATCACCGCTAGAAGCGAACCTGAATGTGAGAAAGCATCACTGACAGTTTTACAATTTCTAGCCGAAAAGGGGCACAAGGTGTCCCCTTCTAAGCTGCAATTCTGTGTCCAGCGAGTTGTTTATCTTGGACACTCGCTGTCCAAGGAGGGAAGGCAGCTTACACCCGACCGCATTCAGTTAATAGCTAATATGCCAATACCCAAGACACAAAAGGAGGTGCGGGCTTTTATAGGCCTCACTTCATATTGTAGGCAGTGGATCCCTCAGTATGCATTTCTAGCAAAACCACTCATTCAATTGACAACACAGGAGGCAGCCACATCGACTGTTCTCCCCTGGACTCAGGAACATGCACAAGCTTTTGAAAGCCTAAAGAAAGCCTTATGCCAAGCACCTGTTTTAGCAACACCATGTTACAATAAACAGTTTACACTCTTTGTTACAGAACGCGAAGGTACTGCCTTGTCAGTACTCACACAGGAACAAGCAGGATCACACAAACCATGTGCTTATTTTTCTAGTACATTAGATCCCGTAGCTCAGGCTTTGCCTGCGTGCCTAAAATCAGTGGCAGCAACAGCTTTAGCAATCAGACAAAGCGATGCCATAGTGTTAGGACATCCATTGACAGTACAAGTACCACATGCAGTAGAGGTTCTTGTGAATCGAACGCAAACACAACATTTGACTATAGCGCGACTTACAGGGTACGAATTAACATTGTTTCAGCCACATATAGAAATCAGACGCTGTAACACATTAAATCCTGCCACACTTTTACCTGTAATCGGAACAGACCCACTAGCTCATGATTGTATTGAAGTTATTACCATCACGACGAAACCCAGACAAGACTTGACAGATGTCCCATTGTCAGACCCAGACTTGACGTTGTATGTAGATGGTTCATGTATGAGAACAGGTACAGGAGAGCTAGTGGCCGCTTACGCAGTCACAACAGACACTGAAATCATTGAAACAAATTGCATAAATACCTTGTCAGCTCAAGCCGCAGAGCTCATCGCTCTGACACAAGCCTGTATTCAAGCCACAAATAAAAAAGTCAACATATACACTGATTCACGTTATGCATTCGGAGTTGTACATGACTTCGGCGTGCTGTGGCGAGAGAGAGGTTATTTAACTTCTCACGGTGCCCACATTCAGCACGGACCCCTCATTCATGCCTTATTAGATGCAATACATCTACCCACTGCAATATCAATTATGAAATGTAAAGCTCATACGAAAGTTACTGATATCATTTCTCAAGGCAATGATCTAGCTGACAGAACAGCTAAACAGACTGCTCAAACTCAAACATCCGACATGACAAAGACAATAGTCCCGACGCCAACACATTGTATGACGGTTAAGGATCCCGCTCTTGACGTAATTGACATACAGACACATGCTACACCAGACGAAATAAAGAAATGGACTGAATTAGGAGGGATCCAAACGGATCAAGGATGGATGACGAAGGAAAAGTCTGTGTGGTTCCTTCCTGATTCAATGGTCCAAGTCATTATTAACACTGTACATAGTCCAGCGCATCTAGGAGAAAAAGCTATGCTAGACAGCATTCAACACATTTGGTTCAACAAACATTTACGAGCAGCAGCTAAACAAAAAGTTCGTACCTGTATGATCTGTTGTCAGTTTAACCCAGGTAAAAGCATTCCAGTAGAACAGGGTGGATTTCAGCCTCCTGATCACCCTTTTGAAGTCCTCCAGATGGATTATATCCAGATGGAACGATGTCGAGGATTCAAATATGTTCTCGTAGTTGTCTGTGCTCTTTCCCGTTGGACAGAGGCATACCCGGTTTCAGATTACACTGCCCCGACTACTGCCAAACAGTTGGTTCGAGAATTCTTCCCACGATACGGTTTACCACGTGTTGTCTACTCAGATAACGGCCAGCCGTTTTCATCCGAACTAATGAAACACGTTTCACTTTTGTTAGGTTATCAGTGGAAATTTCACTGTGTCCGACACCCCGAGGCAGCAGGTCTCGTGGAAAGACATAATCAGACCCTGAAAATTAGATTGTCCAAAATATGCAGAGAGAAAGGTGTCGACTGGGTAGTAGCGTTACCAGTTGCACTCTTTTACATGAGAATGGTAGCACACTCTCGAACAGGGCTATCCCCGTATGAGGTGATCTTTGGCAGACCACCAAATATGTGGGGGACGCCTATACCACGCAAAATAACTGATATTGACTGTAATATGCTGACAGATTACTTGGCTTCCTTGATGTCTGCACTACAATCTTGTCGTTCACAGGTAGCTGCAGCTTTTCCCGACAACACTGAGGTGAAACCCCATGACGTAATTCCAGGAGATTTGGTCTTAGTGAGGAACTTTGATCGGAAGTCTCAGCTGGATCCTAGGTGGAAGTCGCCTCAACTCGTATTATTAACGACGAGGACAGCCGTGAAGATCGAAGGTCGAAAAGGCTGGATACATTCAAGTCATATCAAGAAATTTCATGGACTACCGTCAGACGTAAACGACACACCTTGCGTGTCTTCACCGATTGACTCAAAACTTCCTATGGTTGAACTGAGTAACCACGAACAATACAGACTAAAACTTAGGTCTAACAAGTCAGGCATTTTGATTGTTTAAGTCCTCTCCAAGGTGAATCGGTCGAATTTTGTCTCTGACATGTATCCCTTAGACCTGTATAGAGAAAGAAACAGAAGGATAAAACTGAAACGACATGCGTACTGTAAATCACTGCGTAGTCATTCCACAGTGACGTTATTAATTTTGTTTTTCTTAAGTCTTTTAATAATTATTGCAAGTATATTGTTGCACATATATTATCCTATTTCTAGACATGTTTATAATGTTACTGCTGAACATTCTTTTAGTGAATTACCTCCGCATGAGTTGTCTTATAGATTTGCGCTGCGCAATAACACGTTTATTAGTATGTTACATCATTCCCATCAGGTTAGCAATGCTACAAATTGTTGGATATGTGGCCGACTCCCTCCCTATCAGAATTATAAAGGAATTCTACCTCTCTTTCCATACCCGTTCACACACAACGGCTCCTGTGGAGCATGGTTTAGTTTAATTAATTCCCTAGATTCGAATTCTGCAGTTTATCAAGACAACTGGGTATGGGGAAATTTGAACTTAGTTTTACTTAAAGTCTGCTACCCTAACAAGGAGGGACTTCCCAAAAGAACAGGAACTGATCTAGAAAATGAAGTGTATGGATTAGGTAATTTTACGCTTAATCTTATGATCCTAAATGTCGAATCCGAAGCTACTCCAATTTTGCCCGCCATGTCAATATTTCCAGTAAAAGGTGAATTATGTGTAAGAAAGAATGGTTCCATACATATGGGCCATAGTAGATGCACCACTGTAATAGAATTTAGTGATCAAGGCAAGTCTACATTTAGAGCTTCCCGCCATTCCTATTTTATATGTGGTCAGACGGCATATATACGTCTGCCTCTAGATTGGGATGGTACCTGCTACATCGGATTCCTTTTGCCACCTGTTTTCCTAGCTCCTCCTGATTATCACAGAAATACTCATTTAGTACACAATAGAGAAAGGAGAGATCTCCCAATAGTCGATTACACTGAAACAGCATGGGAAAAATACACAGATTTCAATAAAGGTCTCTTTCCCTATATAGGTACCGTTACTAATAGTAAGCTGATACGTAGATTAACTAGAACCCTTGAAGCAGTAGTGAACGAAACTATTTCCGCCTTAGGCAATTTAACAGAAGAGCAGTCTGCTATGCGGATTGTTGTGCTTCAAAATCGTCTTGTCCTTGACGTCATACTGGCCGATAGGGGCGGAGCTTGTAGGGTCATCGGATCAAGTTGTTGCATTTTCATACCAGAAAATTCGCCATCTGTATATAAAGCCATAACTCGCCTTCATAAGATTGTAAGCCAGATACACCAGAATCCAGGCACCTGGACTTGGTCCGGTTGGTTTTGGAGTGTATTATCTACCTTTGGATGGAAGGTCCTATCCTTCCTAGGTATTGGCTTTCTCATACTATCCAGTTGCTGTCTATGTCTACAATGTGGACCAGCGATCTGTGGTCTGTGTGCCACATCGTGTATTCCACCACCAAGATTTCATTCATCTCAGAAGAAAAAAGAAGAACAAATGATGCTATATGAACAGATCAACGGATTGATGAAGATTGATATCTCTTAACGGGCAAGTAGGGGACAAGGAGGGAATGTGGAAATATGGATTTTTCTGATCAGTTATGTCCCCTATCTTGGACCCCAACGGTTTCATGTATGAATCACAAGTACATGTATGTTCCCTCCAGTTCCAGTTATGAAGACGCAAACACATGTGCGTCCACCGTCAACATGTCCTCTTTCAGATCTGCCATGAATGGGCCGGATATTCCATTCCTAAGTATGAAAGGCCACCGGCTTTATATGGTTCACTTATGTCATTTTACAGTCCAGGCAAGTAGGCCCTGATTCTGTCATCAAGCTTTTCTCTCCTTCTGCCTCTGAAAGCTCCAGTCTGAGCCTGCATCTGTGACCATGAACTTTGTCTCATTCCCTGCGCGGCTCACGGTGCCTGACATCAGCCTGTTGCCTGCCAAAAACTGTATTTCACCTTCGAAATTATCTGCTCCGCTCCCTGCCCAATGCATTCCTGTCTAGTAGTTTAAGTAAACATTCTTCCAGCTACCGAGCAAAGGGCCCGGCTTCTCTGTCTTTATGCAAGTAATTCATAGCCCTATTACTATGGAAGATTTCTGCCCTCGCATCTAGTGTAGACACTTAGACGCTTGTACACGCACTCACAGTCAGTATAGAATAAGATTCTACTCTAAGAGACCTCTCTTTTGGATAACATAGTTCTTTAAACATAGGATGTTAGATATGATTTGGGATTAGGTTGACTTGACCCTCCAGACTTCTGTCGCCACATGTAGAGCTAAATGTCAAGTCCCCTTCACCCCCTAGTTGCACGTCAATCATACGTCATGCTGCTGTGCGCGCATTTCTGCCAAGTATTTCTGCTGACATTGCGAAATTCTTTCATGGAACCACCCTATTATGACATCATACCTGATGACGTTCTTTAGTTACACCCAGTTACGCCCACTTTTGCTACGCATGTATGTTTTATCTTTACTATCAATTGTTACGCCTCCTGCATTTGCTTCACTGTAATGCCTATTGTATAAAAGTGATTACTTATCAATAAAGTAAGGTACTTCACTTCCTGAACCTCCGTGGTGATGGAACTTGGAGTCCACGATTCGAATCGTCCATTGGAATAAAGCCCATTCCGAACCTCTAATACCACGGATTTTGCCTCTTATTTTACTGAGCTATTTTTATTATGTTTCTGTATCAAATTAAGTCCCGGTAATTAAATTATTTACCACAAGGTACATGCACACTTTTAGGCGCATATGCTGCCTTTTACATCCAGTATTCTACTTATTACTGACTGGCACGCCCAAGAGACAATACATTCCATTACCAAGTGAATCATCCAGCTAAATAGTGCTTTCAACATATCTCAGGCCTATTACAGTTGAACCTGTGCATCTAGTTCCGGAGCTAGACTGACTTGGAGTTTCAAACCCCTGGCAAGCTTTCATTTGCTGTAGTACTACTTAAACGTCATCGCTAAGGACGCATGTAGCTAGGGCATTGGGAAAAGTGTATGTGCGTAAAAGCAAAGACATGTCTTTAGAAGTTTATGACAGTTATATGCACACTTCTAGTCATATATCTGGACATATATATCAAATACTCAAATTGAGATACATGTTATGTAAGTACTTATGAAAGGGTACAACTCCCAATAGATCTTGCCAGATAGTGTTTCAAGCATGTACACCTTCACTCACATGCACAGAAAGAACTGTTATATATCTTATACTAAAGAAGTCAGAGAGACTCTCACTGAAATAAGTCATTAGTGACTGACACACTAAAGACACAATCCAAGCCACCTGTTAGATATATATTTACAGAGTCAAACAGTCATAAACAGAGCCAGCAATATACTAAGAGACTTTACTACATATAGAAAGAACACTCAGAAAGGAACTGAAACATTTATCCTGATATGTAAAAAAGCTCTGGGATTACCAAGTGAAACATCCAGAGAAGTACCCCTTTCAATGTGTCTGAGGCCTAGTACAATCAAGCTTGTACATGCAGTTGAACAGCTAGTTTGACTTAATGTCCTGTATTTCTACTTAAAAGTCATCCCTAAGGTAGCCTGTAGCTAGATCAGAGGGTAAAGTGTATTTGCATGAAAGCAAATCCATGTAGTTGGAGGTTTTTCACATTTTGTCGCATATGCTGATTTATACATCCAGTGTTCAACATTGAGTTCAATGTCATGTAAGTAGTTATAAAAAGCAAGAACTACTAATGCATTGTCTCAGACAAAGTTTCAAGTATTAAGACCATCCTTCACATGCTGAGACACAACTGTTCTAGTGCTAAATGAGTGTGTGACACTCTCACTTAAGCAACTCGAGAGATACACCCGAAAAACAATTAATGTCACCCATTATCTAGAGATTCATAGAGCCAAGTTCCTGGAAATAGAGACAGGAATGTACTAAAAGACTACAAAAATCACAGAAACAGTAACTGAAACATTTATCCTGATATGTACTAAAGCTTTGACGTGACCAAGTGAAACATCCCGAAAAGTACCTCTTTCAACATGTCTGAGGCCTAGTACACTCGAGCTTGTATGTGCACTTGAACAGGTTCCCTGACTTGGTACTTAAACCACCTTGAAAAGCCATAACCTTCTGTAGTATTACTTAAAAGTCATCCCTAAGGTAGCCTGTAGCAAGAACAGAGGGTAAAGTGTAGGTGCATGAAAGCAAAGACTACTTTCGCCCTGTGCCAGGAAACCCCTCAGGGTAGCTGTGCACATTACAAGTTCCGTAATAATAATAATGTAGTTAGACTCTTTCACAGTTATATGAGCAGTTTTAGCCGCTTATGTTCACTTATACATCCTGTGTTCTACATTCAGTTTAATTCCATATAATGTACTTATGAAAGGGCAAAGCTACTGATACATCCACACAGACAGTGTTTGAGCTATCTATACCCTGAATCACATGCACGGATACACCTTTTATTTATGTATTGTAATGGAGGCAGCGACACTCTCACTTAAACAACTCATGAGTGAGTGACACACACAAGAGACAATCCATGCCACTCCTTACATATAGGTCTATAGAGCCAAGTAGCCAGAAATAGAGGAAGGAATGCACTAGGAGACTTTATTAGATATAAACAAAACACTCAGTAAGGAACTGAGACATTTATAATGATATGTAGTAAAGCTCTGACATTACCAAGTGAAACATTCAGAGAAGTAAACCTTTTTAACATGTCTGAGGCCTAGTACCTCCAAGCATGTACATGCAGTTGAACAGCTAGGCCGACTTAGTATTTCAAACCCCTTTACAACCCTTAATCCACTGTACTACTACTTAAAAGTCACCTGTAAGGTACACTGTAGCTAGGCCATACCATAAATGGTATGTGCATAAAAGCAAAGACATGTTGTTCGAAATTTTTAACAGGTGCATGCACACTTTTAGGCACATATGCTGACATCAACAGTCACAGTTTTACATTGAGTTGAATGTCATGCAAGTACTTATGAAAGGGAATAGCTACCCAATACATCCTCTCATCCATTGTTTGAACCATCTACACCTTCACTCCCATGCACAGACACAACTCTAATCTATCTGGCGCTGGTGGAGGTAATGAAACTCTCACTTAAATAACTCATTACTGACAGACAACTAGCAGAAGTAGGAATCAAGAGACTTATCCAAACACTACCGAATGAACCATCCAGACAAGTACTCAGGCCTAGTACACTTGAGTCTATGCACACAGTTCCACTGTTGGGCCGAAATGGTATTTAAAACACGTTGAAAACCTTTATTCTTCTGTTTTACTACTTAAAGGTTACCCTTAAGGTAGTATGTACCCAGGCCATAGGGAAGCTAGAATGGCCAATATACATGTGAAAATTAGAAGTTGCACACTTTTCCACAGAGCCACTTACCCACCCATTTACTCTCCAATACAGCCACTAACACCCACTCACACAGTCATCCACACAATTACCTATTTATCTACTTATTTCCTCACCCTTAACGTTGCTGACAGAACCAGTCACTCATCTATAAAAACACTCATACAACCATACACTTACCTATAAAGCGACTCCAAAACCTATTTACTAACCTATACAGCTACTTGTATACAACTAGCCACCTATACAGTCTTTCAATGCAACTAGCAATTCACCTATACAACCACTATAACACCCACGCATCAAGTTACATACCCATTCACATATTCATACAATTTGTGATACATACAGGAATTCACAGATATTCTGTAGCCTCTAGAGTCAAAGGATTGGGATATTGCATCCTGTAAATCGGGATCACCCATAACTGCGCGTGACTTTTCTTATTTCTCACATGGCCCATGATCATTTCTTCTACCATAGGGCCAAAATTGAAAGTCATAGACCATTGACCCTTAAAGCTGTCAAAGTTTGTCAAGCCATTGTCCCTCCTTTTGTGCTCTTGTGTAGAACTTGAACCTATTCAAAGAACGATTAGTGGTGGTTTAAATCTCAGCTCCATCCTCAGAAGTGCTTTTTTATACATATCAATTTCTCCTTGGCCATCTGACAACATGACTTGGTGCAATGTTCTGAAAACAACTTGGCCTTCAGAAGCAAGAGAATGTGAGAATATTTTATTTTCCTGCTGTGTCCCATGCGTTTGCCATCTATGGCCTTCATGTAGGTAATAAACTCCTCCTTCTACCTCATCTATGGAACAGGAGGGTCCCTTTTGTTTTGCAAAAAATTTACTGGAGGGTCAAACTGTACAACGCATATGTCCAGCACTAACTGTTTTTAATACTGTGCTAGAATATTTTTTTTCTCAGTGAATATACTTTGTTTTAAGCAACACTATGTAAAAAGCAAATGTTGTAAAGTACTAACCATATAAGACACAATTTTTAAGAAACACTCCTCAAATAAAAGATGAGACTGATCCTTAAAACTTGTTTGAAGCAAAATGCATATGTGACTGATTACTTAAAACGTGTTAGATTAGAACACCAAATGCTTGCAAAATGTACTCCGGAAGATGTTCAAAACCCTCCAGACCCTTTGGACCTAAACAATACATGAGGAGAGACGTTTCTCTTTTTGCACTTAATGTTGTCCCACACACTTTAAAATAATGAGAGAACACTTTTTTCCATTTGTCCCATGTTAGCATTGGTTCCCCTGGTGACATCAAGAACAAGAATAACAAAAAATGTATACTTTACAAACACCATCAAAATGCTTTGGGTTTAAAACAGCATTTTTTATCAAGTTAATTTCCACTCGAAAACGTGGTCAGAATTATTATTTCCGTAGGTATGTGGTTTGCAGCTGTTGCTTTTTCTTTGAAAACATAATAGTCTGCTTCCGTAATGTATTTTCTCTTTTCAGAAATGTGACTTCTTTCTTGTTTAAAGGATAAGATTTAATTGCACCTAAAGGAGGGAGACATGCATTTAGGTGTTAAGGGACAGTTTTGTAGATAACTTGTTTCTAATTGTACATATTTGCTGGTTAGAGGAACAGAGGCATAGGTGATAAGGGGATGGAAGCTGTAGGTAAAATGCAGAGATTCTGATTCTACATATGGTCGAGAAAGAACATCGAGGTGACAGGGGACGATAAAATGAGAAAAGGCTGTGAGTGAACAAGAGAACACACAGCTGAGGCGAGAAAGGGAAAAGTGTTGAGAAATTCCACCATGTAGTAGAAGAAGAGGGATGTTAGAGTGTGAGAGGTCCGATGAAAATAAGTCAGACACGGAGAAAAACCATGGTTGCCAAAAGGCAAACGGATTATGTGAAAGGGAGATATGTGTGTAAGCGTGAGTGTTTAAGAGAAATTATGTGTATGGATCATGTGTGCAATTGTGTATGGGAGGTGAGTGTCTTTAAACGGGATAAAGAGATAGGGAGAACTGTGCTTGTGTGTAAGAGTGGTGTACACCTAAGGGATGTGCACATGTAAGGGAAATGTTTGCTGTTGAAGCAATGTGTGCTTGTGAGTGAAATGTGCATGCATGTGTGTGTGTCTGTTGTGTAAGGATGTTATGTGGTAAGGAGATGCGTGTTTACTTGCGATCTGAGTGCAACTAGGATCTGTGCAAGTGAAAGAACTTGGTCTACGTCTTCTCCTTCTGTTATTTTAAATGTAGCCAAATATTATGAGTATCGAGATCAGGAGGAAAAGGATAAAACTGATTAAAAACATAAGCATGTAAAAATGAAGGTATTGTTGCAGCAGGCATTCTAGGGTAATGTCACAGGATGGGGAGGTCCTTTACGACAACTCCCATGTACTAGGCAGTCTTCAATGACACCCTTGGGACAGAATCAGTGTGCATATTGTAAGGAGGAAGGACATTGGCATCGCCAGTGCCCTGTACTTTTGTAGAAGGTTTCGTCCCCTAGAGGACGGGGTTCTGGTGGTAGGGGCCGTTGGACAGACAGAAACCAGAATGCTGCAGCTCCTGTGGGCCGTTCTGATGCTAATTATTTTGATGACACAATAGACGAACAGTATTACTATGATGATTATCATTTTGACGATGCAACAGGTATGTCTTACAGTTAGGACAATGAATATGTGTGGGTTATGCACTCCTTACTTTACAAGTTAATGAAGAATAAATAAGATTCTGCTTAGTGTGCTGCAACTGACTGTGTGTACCTGTCCACACCGAATAAAATGAAGAGATGGCCAGACGTCCCACTGACTACTGGGCTCAGTTGCGCACGGCTTTAAAAGATTTACTTAATGTTACACACACACTAGTCCTTAATCAAACATACTATTTAGCTTACTTCAGCTATTTAATCATAAATAATTCAAAGGCTATTTATACGGAACAGTATACAGTAAATTCTTCTCAGCCTTTAACCATTCTATTTATTAAATTAACAATCTAGTTGCATATTAGAATTTGTTACAAAGAAGTTCACAAGAAAAACCCAATGCATTTCGGGACATAACTAGTCCCTTCTTCAGGGGTGTAGCTGTAAAATAAAAAGATCATAATAATCATCAGAGTACATTGCAGATCAATATTGAAATGAGTAGCGTTACTGATTCATTATCAAATTCCGCTTGTGATCAAAGAGCCTATATTGGCTTGGCAGGCTTACACACTATTGTGCTTAAACAGAGTAAGAAAGTCCCAAACGACCCAATGTGATAGCAAAAGAACTAAAGAATAAAACCATGAGCCTTGAAAGCATACTGTCCTCTTTATTTATGACAACCATGAGCTGTGTCACAACTAAAAAACACCAAATACAAACCAAACAAGCATTTGCAATGCAATAGGTCTCGCATTTGCGAGAGTTTAAGCTATTGGCATTGTAAATATCAATTCCTTTCATTTATGTTTTAAAAACCAACACGTAAATGAAAGGCATTGTCATTTACAATGCCAACATCTCAAACTCCCGCAAATGTGAGACCTATTGCAGTGCAAATTCTTGTTATGGGTCTCTGTTTTCCATAGGTGTCCTGATAGAAATCAACTCATCTTTATTTGTGGTAGGGAGTGTTACCATGGTGATCTGCTTGACTACATGGCTATTCTCTCCCACACTCTTCAGTTTGCATTTGTTCATTCTTAACCTACCCTGTTAGAATTTTGAGGTTGTATTGCTGAAGCAGTTCCCTCATACGCAACACAACAACTAAAAGGGAATCCGTTGCTGGCGCTTGCTACAATAGTGAATATTAATTGCTGTTCTGAGTAAATGAATTTTTTTGCGTTTCACGCAAGGTGAGCACCTTTGTTTGACAGGATTTCTCGGTTTCTAGTGCTGATCTGAGATTAATAGCTCTCTGGATAAAATGCTGCAGCCTGAGCGCACAACTGCATCCGATAGCAGTCCGATAGCGGCTGACAGTGTGGGATGCCTTGCAGTACCTTTAGCATCCAGCAGAAGATGGTGAATTTGAAGGAAGTGTAACGTAAATGAATTGCGAGTAAGTGAGTCTGCCCAACAAATACGGGATGAATGTTTCCCTTGCTTAATTTTTTGAAAAAAATCTGTCAAATCAGGAGTTTTAAAGTACATTTGGCACGTATATTTGCTAAACAGCAATAGCCTGGGAAAGGAACCTATATATAAAATAATCCAGAACTTCAAAGGTGTATCAATTTTGAAGCAGCAAAAAGTAAGATGGCCTTCCCCGGTGCCATCCCAAGACTACGGAACAATTTACCCAGGGCAGGTGGGAAGGATTTATTTTGCAATATTTTTTAAAGTTTATATTCTCTTCCCTAGAAGTGGGATCGCATTTGACACTTTGAGAAGCAATACGGCGCCCTCATATTTGAAGAAGCTCTTGAAAACTGTATAGTCTTGCCTTGTAGCACAGGTCCTTAACTTACACTCGCACAAATCGTCCATCTTGCTTCCATTTTGGATGCTCCTCACAGCAGGTTTCTGAGACCGCCTCGGCAAGGAGAACACCGTACCCCCCTTGCAAATCTCACCTAAGCCTTCACTGATGCACTTAGAAATGTATCCCGCTAGACCTGGACTATGCAGGAGCAATATACGTTTGCTCATAAATAATTTGTCTGCTGAAAACTGCGCCATACCATTCCTGACTTCTGGAACTGTGTACATCCGTGTTAAGATTTGAAAAATTCTCTGAACATCCAAGTGAGAATGTTGTGCATGCAATATTAGAAGAAATTAAAAATGGGTCCTTAATAAAAACAGCAATCAATTATCATAAGTTGGCATTGCTGCAGTGTACCTAAATACTGCTCGGCTCGCCTTGCTGTAGTGCACAGAAGTGGCGCTTCCTACTCCATAATGAGCAGAAATCAAATACACAACAGCGGCACCAAACAATCAGGATGTGCTGTGCTTCTGGTGGCTTGACCATGGCTACCACACTGCCCCAGTGGTTTATGGTCATCTGTAGTAATTAGGGCAGGTCGTCATATCATCAAAATAGAAATAACGTCACTACATGCTACTGCCCATAAAACTTAATGTGCCCATATATTGTAGATAATCGTGTATTAATTTTATTTACCGAGCATGAAGTCACATGCTGGCTTCAAGATATTGTAGATAATCGGGTTTTAATTTTATTTACCGAGCATGAACTCACATGCTGGCTTCACGGCGCTAATACATTCGACCCAGGTCTTCAGTCAAGTGCCAACTCTTAATACTAACCAGCAGAGAACGAGTGTTATTCATAAACAGCCCAATCTTAATTTGTTCCAACCTCATCAAAATGTAATGTAACAAACCAAAAGTGCTTACGCATTGTAGCTTCATTAACATATGCGCGTGTTCACAAAGACTTAAATAGTTTAGCGTAAAGCTGGGATAAAAAAGGAATATACATCAGGATAATGTAAAATGGCAACAGAATATTCCTATGTCACAAAAGATAAGCATATAGCTAAGAAAACGTAAACAGTAGAAACAATACCACGTATAAGACAAAGGGGGCAGATAATCAACAAACTAAAAGACTGACTGACAAACAAGAACCATGTTGGTAAAGCAAAGTGACAATATAACTAGCGAAACAAAACAAAGAAAAAACAAGCTTTCGCAACACGGCTGAGAAAGTGAAAGTGATCGCGATTGCGATCACGTGCTGCGGAGGTAAGACACATGGCGCTGCACGCGTGCACGTTCACGTGCACTGAAGCTTTAGGTCATGGCAGCACTTTGAAAAGCCCGTATACAAAATGTCTCGGCCAGATCAGCGCAAGCGCTGGATCAGGCGAGACCTAAAAACAGGGTACTCACAGATGTGAAAAATCTGTTAATAGATTCAACCTAAATCAGTTCTAAAAAGGCTCTTGACACTGAAACACAACAGTATAAACAATGCTGGGCATAAGTAGCTTAATCAAACAATACTGTCAGTCCTAAGACCTATCGTAAATGCGCTACATACCTCAGAGTGACTTTAAGGGTACCAAGACTGCGCCAGGCTTTCCTCAAAGCGGACCAATTAAAAGCATCCCAAAGTCTATGAAACATAGAATCACAAATTTAAAACTCTACCTGTTGTCACAGGTACATGTAATAAATCTGAGTGACCCAATGCTTCCCGTTATGTCAAGGTTCAATTTGCTGCACACACACACCGTAACGAGTGTGCTGGCGTGTTCTCGCACTTCTATTTCTACTGTCCCAATATCTACAACGAAAATCACGATGACCTATTAGGCAGCATCCCTAAAGTACAGTCAAATATTATCCTCATGAAAGCAATAAGACACAAGCATTGGCATAGCCAATAGGTCTCGCTTTTGGGACCAGCCAAACACCTACGACGACTAAAATGCATCCAAAACGCCTCCGCCCGACTGATCGTCAACGTCCCCTGCCGCAGCCACATCATCCCCCACCTGAGAGACCTGCACTGGCTCCCCGTCGACAAGAGGATCACCTTCAAGCTCCTCACCCACGCACACAAAGCACTCCACAACACCGGACCAGCCTACCTGAACATCAGACTCAGCTTCTACACCCCCTCCCGCCAGCTCCACTCCACCAGCCTCACCCTCGCCACTGTCCCCCGCATCCAACGAACGACCTCCGGCAGCAGATCCTTCTCCTACCTCGCCGCCAAGACCTGGAACAATCCTCCCCACCCACCTACGGCAGATCCAAGACCTACTGGCCTTCAGAAGACTCCTCAAGACCTGACTCTTCGAGCAGTAGCAGCACCCCCCCATCCCCTCAGCGCCTTGGGACCCTCACGGGTAAGTAGCGCGCTTTACAAGTACTCTGATTGATTGATTGATATAAGTATTTAGTTATGCAGCACAATATCCTTGGTGCAACAACATTAACTGTTGCATAGTTAAACACTTATAAGGTCCCAAAGGCGAGACCTATTGGCTATGCCAATGCTTGTTAGACTTTACAAGCACCTCCCTCAGACAGTGCACTTACTTCTAGTGGTACTGGAACTAGTCATCAGAGCTCAGCTTCTGGTCACTCAATCCTGTGAGGCAGTTACAGTGGTAAGTAGTGCAAGCTAGACACATTTTAAAAGTCCTGCTTTAAACTGCACTGCTGAGCCTGACTTAAGCAAGGATCCCACAAGTAGCAGCTTTGGCCTGCAGATGGGTCTTCCACGTATAGCAAAACATCTAGTTTTTGCCGATTTCACCGCAGCATAATTTTACCAAGGCATAAGGGATACAAAGTGATATCACTTTGCCCTTATCCCCATGATGATAAAATAATAAATTACACAAAACAGTTGTAGAACTTGATACAAAATTCCACAATTTCTATGTAAACTCTGCTCCAACGTTGTAATTCTAAATGGTCAAAATGAACAGCGAGTGAAAGTAGCCAAATCTATATTTTCTGCACTATTTATATATCGATTACGACCAGTGGCGTAGCAGGGTGCCAAGGGCCGTACTGCAATCAAGGAATAAAGCGTCCTGATGTCTGGTTGGAGTGAAATACAGCAAGAATCCGTCTTCAGTAGACCACTCCCGCTTCTAGGCCCCTCATTACGGTGGTTTATGTTACCACATATTTTTTATTTCATTCTTCCACCGTGCCTCATTCTTCTGGTCTCTCTACTCCGAGTTCTCGGCTATGCAAATTATTCAAATAATATTGCACCATTTAATTTATTTCTGTACATCACATTTGCGAATTTGCTTTAGAAATCATGTAAACAAAACTAAATATCAAACGCCCAACTAATTAACTCATAAGGGGTCACAAAAACAGTTAAGAATGGCTGCAGTGCTTTGCTTAGTCAGCAGTAGTTAGCCATAAGTGACGCCGTGCGAAGGTGGGACCCTAGAGTGACCCCTCTTGTATAGTGCCTGCATTTGTTTGGTTGGTGCTGACCTCTGTATCCGTGCACCTTTACTATAATTTCCCCTTGCTGTGCCAGTAGCTTTTCTTGATAGAGTAGCCTAGATTTCCGCGGGAGTCTCGACAATAATCAGAAGGGAACTGTTGGACAAGGATATGTAAAGAGGCTGTCCCAATGCCTTTGGTGAGGTTACTCAAACACTTAATGGAGGGCGGAATAGATATCCGTATGTCGGCATGCCTAACATGAAGCATGATGGTCTGCACAACAGGTAGCGTTCCCCTCTAGGACTATTTGCTGGACCGAAGCAGTGTTTTCAATGAGTCATTGGGCAGCGAACCTAGGAACAAGTCAGAGTGATACTTATCTCTGAATATGGAATATAATGTGGGAGGGGGGGCAGGAGCTCCGCCAGAATACAGGCAAAGGAACGTCTGCTTCCCTCACTCCAAAGGGGCGTGGAGGAGGGAGAGGGAGTGGGGAATGAGGGGAGGGAGAGCGAGTGAAGGGAGAGGTGGGGGTTCTGGGGAGAACAGAAAAACGGCAAGGCGAGAGAACGCGAAGTGGGGATATGGGAGAAGAAAGGACGAGGTAGAAGAGAGACAGGCGAGATGGCTGAAAACTGGAGAAAAGGAGCGAGGATAGAAGAAGAAAGTAAAGATGAAAGGTGAGGGGAGAAAGGTAATATTTGTAAGGGGAAGAGGAGAGGACGAAATGTAATATGGAGAACACAATAAATTAAAATAATAGATAGAATATACAAGAAACAGGTTGGAGAAAAAGTGCTGGTGACAGAAGACAGAAAAGAGGATGGAAACAGAAATAAAGATGTATAAAACAGAAATTAAAGGGAATTGAAAACAAGCATTGGCCGCGCGGCAGTAAAAGTAACGCCATGCGGCCGTAAAAGCGAAAGTCATCACGATCACTCTGAAAGCGAAAGTGATCGCGATAGCGATGATGCGCTAAAGCACGCTAGGGATGCGCACGCAGCAGCGGGGGGAGGGGCATGGTGATGAAGGCTGGCGCAGGAAAGGCAGATGGCTGGGCGAGAGGGGAGGGGGGAATGCGGGGAGCAGCTGTGCACGTGCACGCCATCGTGCACTCAAGCTTGTAGCCAGCACAAAAATGTGGGTAGCACTTTTAAAACCCACCTACTAAATGTCTTGCCAGACCAGCGCAAGCGCTGGGTCAGGCGAGACCTAACAAGACTTTCCATTGCGTCTCCACTATGTTCCCGATAACCGATCCTCATGGAGCACAAACTAGCGTAGTCTCGCGATGCTAAAAATCTCTTTCCAGTGAGTCATGTGTTAGGGTCAAACTAAAGGTCGCGGACTATGTAAACGAGAATTCGCCATGTTGGACAGGAAAAAGTACTATAGTGAATGCGTTTAAGATGCAGGATGAAACACTGCCGAAAAACAAAACTGACAAGTCTACACGCCTTCAAAAGACTGAATCATAACAATCTATACACTCAGTCAAAAAACGACCCGGCCAATGCAGTGGCGTGACTATACTTTATCCATAGAAACAACCAAATTGTTCCAGTGTATTGCTTCTACCCCGACTATAAATGTACGCGCTAGAAAATGCCCGGACGTTAAATGCTGTCGGAAAAAATAAATATAAATAAATAAAAAGATAAAAGTGAGATATTAGTAAGAACTCTGCCGATGTTGCCAAACAAATGAATAAGTAAAACATAAAATTATTACATGTATACAGTGAGCATATGACAAGTGGCTTAAGTAAATGTATCATCAGTATATTATATTATATTATATATAAATCCAGAGTGCCGGGAACGGCATCCGCTCGCCCCTCAGCTCTGCAACACTCTGGCCAACATGGCCGCCTGCGCTCGCAGCGTCCTCTGCCGTGATGCGGCAGAAACACTAGAGCGCTACTCTACATATCTCCCTCCTTTATTGACACTGCAACAAACAATGAACAGAACTTATACAGTGTCCAACAATAGTACATGCTGTAGATGGTTATGTTTTCATGTCGAACTCTCGATACCTTTTGGGTAGTACCACTGTCCTGCCGGTGCGGGTGTGTCTCACCGGCGTGAATACCCAGGTATCTCTGCCACCACTGGGTAGAGCGTGGATTTGTGTCTCTCGTGTTTGGCTCCCCTTTGCCGTAGCACACGCTCCTTGGTCCTCTCGTTGCACTCGTATGCCTTTGTCCTCTGCATTCATTGGTGCACTGGTGGTGTTCATCTCTTCCATGTTGGTGCTCCTCGTGTCGCTACTGGTTGCTTCCATTTCCGTAGTGGTTTCTCCCCCCTCCGGGTTCTCGTCGTCTTCTATTTCAGGTTGCGTGTCTCCTATCCAAGTCCAATTCAACACCTTGACATGTCCGTAGACCATACTTTCCCGTCGCTTAATCGGGCTGATATTGAATAGACCTCGCATGCTTGCAGCGGGGTGCTATACTTGCTGTCTCCCTTCCTTCTCAGCTGAGCCAACTTCACTCTGACCCATTCTCCCTTTTCCAGTGACGCCTCCTGGACGTTGTGTCGCTTGTTGTAGTGGTCTGTGTAGATCTTTTGTGCCTTTTCCAAATTGCTACGCACTAACGCTGGAGACCATTTACTCTGTACAGTTCGTCGTTTCCATGCTACATTGTCCGTCGTTTCCATGCTACATTGTCTCCTGTAAAGGGGTCACGACCTCTCAGTATTTTCAGTGGACTATATCCAGTCTTGGTGGGGGTGATCCGGTATGCGCATAATATTTTACCTGTCCATACTTGCGTATTTGCACATTATTATGCACTGTTATTTTTAACTTGCGGCGTACACCACTATCTATACTTTTAAAGCAGGGGAAGCAGGGGAAACGGGGCATTTACTCACCCTCGAAAGCCGGTATCACCTCGTGCCCTGCGATCTCCCCAGTCCACCTCCAGTCATTAGCGGACTGTTCGTAGTGGAGGGAGTTCCCGGGGAACGGCCACATTTGCAGAGGTGAGGCACTTCCTGGTTTGGGGCCACGTAGTACCGCCATCTTGCTTGGTTCGGCAGTCTAGTTCTCCCGCCACTCAATCAGGGCGGGCTACATGAAAACAGGAAATGATGCGAGCGCGCAGCGGGCGTGCGCAGCGGGCGCGCCAAAGGCAAGCCTGTCTGCGCCCGTCCGCGCCCAGTTCGCCCCTAGTGCCACAACCCCTGGTCCAGGAATTCCGGACCATAAATGCTTCATTGAATACTCCCGTGAAGAACTACTGGCCTTAAGAGAAAGTAATATATCGGCTATAGATGGAGTGCTATCTGGCTCTCCTCTGAGTACCAGGTGCTTAACATCAGTGAATATAACTCAGCCCCCCACAAAAGATGAATCTAATATCCACTGCCTGCTTCTCAACGCCAGATCTCTGGTGAAACATCAATTAGAGTTTCATGAGCTGGCTCTCACAATGAGCATAGACATTGCCTTTTTAACAGAGACATGGACAGATGAGAGCTCTGATCCCGATATTATTGCCGCCACACCGCCTGGATACAATATTTTCAGATCAGATAGGCAACACAAAAGAGGTGGTGGCTTGGCAATTTTATACCGGGACAATTACAAGGCTAGGTTTGATCCATTACAAATATTGGGTACTGAGGCTATGACCTTCACGATTGAACCTCCAGACTCAATTGCTATCAAAGGAGTCTTGATATACCGTCCCCCAGGAGATAGGAACTGTTTTATAGACACACGCAGTTCCTTGATGGAAACTGTTACTATTAATGACAGATACATGGTGCTGGGTGATTTTAATTTTCATCTAGAAATTTTGAAATAGAGAATTTGGTAGATCCCAACTCCATTAAACTCATTAACCTCATTTGGACTGCCCTTAGTTAATACAAGTCCAACACACAAAGCTGGCCACATGTTGGATGGTTTATTCTCCAATTGGGAAAATCTTATGCTATCTCCATCCTTCCCAATAACGTGGTCAGATCATTGGGTGGTTACCTGGTCCATGTTGGCCACAAAATTAGGACAACATAGACCGATGACATTATATACTACTAGTAGAGCCTGGCACAAAATTAAGACACATGCTTTGACAGAGGCGATTGCCACCACTCCCTGCCAACTTGAGGTGAATGCAGCCGCAGACCGCAATATTGAAATGTTCTCCTGTTGGCTAAATACCATGCTGGATAATATAACCCCCATTTCCCGTACATTAAAAAAATAAAGGAAGCTGTCTCAACCTTGGTATAATGAGAATGTACGTTTATCTAGACAGGAATGTCGGAGACAGGAACAAAAATGGAGAAGTAACTACGAGGCGGAGGAGAAAATAGCATACTAAGTGAAAATTGCTAAACATAAAAAAGTTATGTTAAAGGCTAAGTCAGACTATTTTACTGAAAAAATAAGTAATACCTGTGATACCAATTAAACTCTCTTTTCGGTAGTCAACAAATTGACTAAACCCAATAAGGGCTGTCATAATGAAGCAAGTCAGGACTTTTGTAATGAGTTGGCTAACTTTTTTCAAAAAAAGGTGACTGACATTTATGATAACTTCACAAGCATCGACCGTCAGAGTAACTATAATACCTACTCCAAGAAAGACCTAACTGGCTTATCCGATTTTATAATGCCCTCAGCTGAACAAATATCAGACCTTATTCTATCAATTAAACCAGGCTCTCCATATGATCCCTGCCCACCCAGTATAATGCATTTGATCCCTACACAAATGGCAGTGTATCTGGGCTCTATCATTAACACAGTATTCACCAGTGGAATTTTTCCCACTGAATGGAAACGGACCTCAATTCTCCCTCTCTTGAAGAAAGTTGATCTTGATAGTTCAGAAGTCGGTAACTATCGCCCGATCGCAAGATTGAATAAACAAATTACTCAATACATTGATTTCTTTGGCTTCCTAGATGAAACACAACATGGTTTCAGGAAATTTCACAGCACCGAATCAGCCTTAATTACAGCTACTGGGGATATTCGGTCAATTCTAGACGAAGGAGGCACGGCTGCCTTGGTGTTGCTTGACCTCTCGGCGGCCTTCGACACGGTCAGCCATGAGATTTTGGCTGCCCGTATGCAAGAAGCAGGAATAAAAGGCATGGCACTAGAACTCCTAAAATCCTTTTTTAACCAATCGGCAACTTAACGTAGCAATGGGATCAGCAACCTCTAAACAATTCTCTTTACCTTGTGGAGTTCCACAGGGCTCTGCCCTGAGCCCCACACTTTTTAATTTATATGTTGCGCCACTTGCCTCAATAATAAAAGAAGCTGGTTTCGTCTTAGCTTCCTATGCTGACGATACACAGATTGTGGTGTCTTTAACAAATGAAGAAAAACACCCGGGTGAAGCCTTTAAGAACTGCATGAAGAATGTGAGCGATTGGATGGATGTCAACTGTCTAAAATTGAATGCAACTATGACAGAGGTCATCATCTTTGGTAATAAACCCTCTCTCTGGACACCCGATTGGTGGCCACCTGTACTCGGAGTGCTTCCAGCACCCCTAGCTAAAACTAAAGACCTGGGTATTATCATAGACAAAGAACTTAAATTCAAGGCCCAAATTAACAAAATCACAGCCATTTCTTTCGGGGCCATTAGACTAATCAACAAAATAAAGCAGTTTATACCACAGGATCTCTTAAAAACTGTAACCCTGGCCCTGGTCCTTTCCCGGCTGGACTATTGCAATGGCCTCTACCTTACCACCAACTCAGGCCTGCTTAACAGGCTCCAGATTGTACAGAATGCGGCATCACGCCTCATCTTGATCATTCCTAAGAATGTCTCTGCCAAAGAAGCCATAAGACAATTACATTGGCTCCCAGTCAGACAGAGATGTCAGTTTAAAGTCTTATGCCTGGTTTTTAAATCACTGCATGGTTTTGGACCTACACAGTTTAGAAATAAACTGAAGTGGTATGTTCCTAACAGAACCCTGCAGTCCGGAACAGCTAGGAACATGGTAATCACCCCTTTTAAAAAGGCTACCTGGGGAGGAAAGAGCATTTTTAGATCAGCAGCTAAATTGTGGAATACGTTACCCATCACCCTAAAATCAGCTCCCTCCTTGATCCATTTCAGGAAAGACCTGAAAAGATGGCTATTTACACAAATCGCTTAAAACGTCTAAATCTGAGCGCGGCCTTCCTTATGTTCTGCATGTTCTCAAATTTCATGTATAGCGCCAAGACGCCTTCGGGTATATGCTGCGCTTTATAAATTTAATTTCTATTCAATTCAATTCAATACCGTACTTTTTAGTTCAGCTTCCCAATTCTTCCCGGCATTGATCACTGCCTGTACTGACCCCATGATAACTCGGTTAAATATTTCTGCTAGGCCGTTCCCGGCCGGATGATATACCGGGGTGTGCTTGATAATTATTCCGTTCCGCTCCATAAATGCGTTCCATTTGTCTGACGTAAATTGAGGCCCGTTATCACAGGTTATGACTCTTGGTAATCCTTCTCTCAGGAACGTGGCTGTGAGGAATGTCAGTACTACGTCCGTGTCCACATTTTCACACACCTCTACTTCCGGCCACTTTGAGTACCTGTCTACCAGCACGATTGCATATTTGGGTACGCTCTGTTCGTCTAAAATGGCACCTTGTGATGAATACAGGCCCCAGCTAGGCCCGCAAGACACAAGGGTTCGCTCTCCTGTAATGGAATCTACAAGGAAGTTGGCACGGAAACTGCAAAGTACAAAAACAGCATTTATTAACCCTTAAGGGTGGTCCTACAATCCACACAACACTCTTCAGTATTGCATAGAGTAGCACAAAGAACTTGCGTACACAGTCCCCTTTTATACACAATAGAGGGGCTCATAAGTGGGTGGATACAACATGAGGCCGAAGAACATTACCATTTATGGTCATTCTCGATACTGAATCAATACATGGGCGGAGCCAACACACTCCTTGAGCCCGCGAACACATGGTCAAGCAAGGCTAATTATAACAGATGTGGTCAAGTCTGGGCATGCGCCAGATGGACAAGAGAGCTATTTATAAACTGTTACTAGGCAGATTACAAGAGCAACTAACACAGAGGTCGGACTCTCCTCGTGGCAAACACGTGGCAGCATAACAATACAAAATGGAGTCCAAACTTCGGTCAACATAGCGGAGAAAACATGATCTAAAGGGAGAGGTTTAATGTCTTTAGCAAATGCTTAATCACATCGCTGTTTCAATTTACAACAGACGACCCTTTCAGCATTTACTGAAGACATCCGGTTTACAAGAATCATCGCCATATATGTCAATTGTCATCATTCCTTCAACCTCTTTAGCTAGACGCTTCTGGTGAGCAATTTCGGCAATAGCTTTCTTATCTGGGATGCAGAATGAAATGCATACGGAACAGAACAATGGTCCACATTGAACACACATACAGAAAAAGAACAGAATTGATATAATAATACAGAGACCAGTTAAGACCTTCCATCCCCAGGCAGTAATCAATGCCCAAAACCATCCAGAAAAGGACCAAGTGCCGTTTTCTGTGTGGATTTCAGCTGCTATTTTATGCAGCTTGTTGATGGCGTTATAAACGGATGGCGTATGATCAGGGATGAACACACAACAGCTACTTCCAATAATTTTACAAGCTCCACCTCGATCAGCTAACATTACATCTAATACCATACGATTCTGCAATGCAACAATCCTAGTGATTTGTAACTCTTCTGTAAGATTCCCAAGAGCAGCAGCAGTCTGATTTGTCACAGCTTCTACCACTCTTGTTAATCTTCGGATCTTCCTACTATTCAAGGCGGCTCCAACAAAGAAAAACAGTCCTAAGTTAAAATCAATATACTGTTGCAAGCTGGTATCAGTCTGATCCACATCATCAATCGATAGAGTACGTTTATACCTGTTTACAGTCACATTATTCAACAATTTCAGATCTTTATGATACGATGCGGGTGCTAGGAATACAGGAGGTAATAGGAATGATACATAGCATACCCCAGACCACCCAGCCGGCAAACGGTAATAACCTTTATTTCCACACACAAAGTAGGTATTATGGGACGCTAGGAAGGTACTATTGTTCAATCCATCAATGTTCAAGACAGTGATGCAATCACTGACACCAACAGGGATAAAACCCACACTCTGGACACACAGGTCCGCTTGAGCTTGTGCCACTTGGATCACAAATTTGTCCTTCCCCACAGTGTCTCTGGTGTTCGTAAAGATATAGGGAATGGATTCATTGTCTGGTCGGTACTCTTCCCATTCCCAAATTGTCCCATTCGCTTGCGGATATCCATTTTTATCCTGGTGACATTCTTTATTAAGTCTGAAAAGCAATCGTCCCACTGTCGGTTTCCGAGTGGCAAACAGCAAAGTGTACCATGCTCTACAAGAGCCATTATGAGAGAAAGGAAGTGGTATGAATGGCGTACCTCCTTTCTTCTGATGGGCTGGCATCATCCCACATATCCAGCAGTTCGTGGCATTCGTAGCAATGTGGGTATGGTGCAGCATCTGAATGAAAGTGTTATTCAAATAAGACTGTCGATGCTTCAACTCCTGATACGGCAATGTATAGAAGTAGTGCTCCGCAGGCACCGGAGTCGTCAACACAAGTGTTTTCCGAGCAGGAGTTACCTCCTCTACAAACCATGTTGTTATCCCAACAATAGCTACTGTTAGCATGAACCCCAACGCACAAAGGATTTTCTTCTTCTCCATGTCAAAGGAAACAATACCCTGATATCTTCCTGAAACTAAAAGGTCTGTCAGAACTCTTCCCCTTGGGCAGCGGTTGATTTCTTCACCAGCGGGCCAAGACGGGTGTCACTACACTAATGCAGGGCTGATCCCCCCCCCTTGCCTCATTGGCTCTCCGTTTCACTAACCCAAGGGCCGTTCTGACAGTATGTCCCGGTACTGGAAACCTCACTTCCTCGGTCGAAGATGATATCGCCTTCCTCCAGAAGTCGCGTGGTCCGGAAAGAGCTCCTCAGTGTCACCCGGCTCCGCAGCACGGCCTGTCTCTGCTGCCAGGATTTCTCGTTGATCGGTCAGCACGGCAGACTCCACCAATCCGGGCGGTACCTTTCGACAGTGCAGGGAATGGATCCAATTCTTCCTGTTCGAGACTCGCACAGCCGTCCTCGTCGCAAGGAGGACCTGCTCAGGGCCCACCCATCTCGGTTCCAAGCTGTTCGTTCTGTCGAAGACTTTCACCATCACATGGTCACCAGGCCGGAGACCATGTCCTTCACCGGTAGACCGATCAGGGAGCGCCTCTCGGACCTGTTGATGAATAGAAACCAAGTTATCCGTTAACTGTGCCAGATAATCACTCATCATTACACAAGGTACATCATACACAGCCTTAGGCCTTGGTGGACCCCAAATATTCATTGGGCGTCCAAAGACGATCTCATATGGCGTAAGGCCAGTTCGAGAGTGCGGTACTGATCTAATTGACAATAACGCCAGTGGCAGAGCGTCTGGCCAAGTCAAAGATGTCGAAGCTTGAATTTTTGCGATCTTAAGCTTCAGTGTACCATTATACTTCTCGACTAGTCCTGCGGACTGAGGGTGGAACACGGCGTGGAACTTCTGAGTGATGCCTAGACCCTTCAAGACATACTTTATAACATCCGCTACAAAGTGAGGCCCATTATCACTCCACAGAAGTCTACAGACGCCGTATCGAGGGAAAAACTCTTTTAGCAGTAGCTTCGCCGTAGTCATTGCAGTATTGTCTTTCGTAGGGTACGCCTCAACCCATTTACTGAAGGCGCAAACCACTACTAGAACATACTTCAAATTGTTACAGCGCTCAAGCTGGATATAATCCATCTGCAGAACCTCAAAGGGTGCAGTGGGCGTCGCAAATCCTCCTGCTGGAGTTCGAGTACCCTTTCCTGGGTTATACTTCAGACAGATCATACAGGTCTGCACCACTCTCTTTGCCGTGCTAGCAATCTCTGGATGCTCCCAAACTTGGGTGAGCAATTTCACAATTGCGGAAGCTCCAACATGTGCTAGCCCATGTGCCATCTGAACCATAGGTTGTACGAAAGCCGTGGGTAATTTCCATCTATCCATCTGCTTATTTCTCCAGCAGCCTTCATCATCCAACTCTCCCTCACTAGCCCATTGCTCCCGCTCTTTATCAGAAACGGTCCGTTGCATTTCTCGCACTTCCTCCTTCGCATCACGCCATCTTTCCACCTGTGACTTTACTACATACATGGCAGTAGCACCGGGTTGCATCGCAGTCTCCCGTGCTACTCGGTCTGCTAACGCATTCCCTTCTCCAACTTTATCAACTACTTTCCTATGGGCGCTACACTTAACGATGGCAATTTTCTTTGGGTATGTCAATGCGGTTAAAAGATTGTGAACTAACTCTCCATGCATTATCTGTACCCCATGTGACGTTAGAAACCCTCTCTCCTTCCAGAGTAGGCCGAAGTCGTGCGCTACTCCGAAGGCATAGCGGCTATCTGTATAAACATTCACACACAATCCTGTACTGAGCTCACATGCTCGTGTTAATGCTATCAGTTCCGCTGCTTGAGCTGATTTCTGTGGTATGCGTGCTGTCTCCACTATCGTTTGTAATGTGGTAATTGCATACGCTGCTGAAGTCGTACCATCTGGTAGCTTCAGGCATGATCCGTCCACCCACAGTTCTCCATCTACATCTGGAAAGGGCGTATCCTGGAGATCAATACGACCCTTTGTTTGTTCCTCAGTCACAAGAATACAATCATGCGCTTTCTGTGCCTCAGGCTGGGTCTCGGGGTATGGCAACAATGTGGCCGGGTTTAATGTCACGCACCTTTTCAACGTAATATGAGGAGCCAGAAGCGTCAGCTCATATCCCGTTAAGCGGGCACTGGTCAAATGCTGCGTCTTTGTTTGATTAAGCAGGGCATCAACAGCATGGGGAACTAACACCAACAGCTTATGGGACAACACAATTCCTTCACTTTGGCGTATTGACACAGCTGTCGCCGCAACCGAGCGAAAACACCCTGGTAATGCTCGGGCGACAGGATCAAGCACAGCCGAAAAGTATGCACAAGGGCGTTGCTTATCGCCATGCATCTGCACTAAAACTGATAATGCACATCCATCTTTCTCATGCACATACAGCGAAAAGGGTTTTGCATAATCAGGGGTCCCTAACACTGGTGCTGAACAAAGGGCCTGTCGTAGTTGCTGAAAAGCAGTATCACACTCATCTGACCAAGGGATTGGGATAGGCGTGTCCTTTGTCAAGAGGGCTAACAATGGCTTAGCTATGTGCGAAAACCCCAATATCCACTGTCTACAAAAAGAAACAAGGCCCAAAAATGCACGCACATCCTTCTGTGTGGACGGCCTCGGTGTATCCAGAATTACTTAGATACGATCCGGTGTGAGTGCACGTCCCTCCTTAGACAAAAGGTGACCCAGATAAGTCACCTTTGGTCTACAGAATTGCAACTTCTTCCTAGATACCTTATGATTGTGGGATGCTAAAAAGGAAAGTAAGGATAACGTGCTTTTCTCACACAGCTCCAGGGTGTCAGCCGCCAACAAGATGTCATCGACATATTGAATGAGGGCGACCCCCTCGAGTAAAGCAAAGGAATCCAACTGTCGTTTCAAAGCCTGACTGTAAATACTAGGGCTTTCTGTGTAGCCCTGGGGAATTCTACAAAAACGATAAGATCTATTATTTAATGTGAACCCAAAAAGAAACCGGCTATCGGGGTGAATGGGAATAGAGAAGAAGGCATTTTTCAAATCAATCACTGAGAACATGGTCGCCGTAGGCGGGACCAAGGTAAGCAACGTCGTGATATCGGAAACCACCGGGTACTGAGGTATCACGATCTTGTTTACCTCCCTCAAATCAATTATGAACCGATAGACCTTAGCATCCGTGTCCTTTTTCAGAATAGGGAGAATCGGACTGTTACAAATATTATAGGGAACTTCTTCCACTACTCCTACTGCGATCAAGTCTTGCACAATCTGTATGAGAGCCTCCTCGCCCTCCTGGGAAATACGATACTGCGGGAGGCGTGGTAACACCGCCCCCTCCTGGACACTAATGTGGACCGGAGGAATCACCATTTGTCCCACATCTGTGTCCGAAGTCGCCCATAAAGCACGAGGGAGGGTAGCCAACAACGCATCCTCTGATATCGTACACATCCGCCCAGACCGGGGGTAGTTGTCATTTAAGATCACCCTCACACCCTCAGGGGAGCAGCGGATCGTAGCCCTAAAGTGCTTTAACATATCAAGGCCCATAATGTTGTCCGGTGTATACGGAGCAAGCAGAAACGGATAGGGCGCAGAAAAAGAATCAACCTTAAATGTAAGGGGCTGTGAAAGAGGGCTTCGGGAGAGTGTACCGTCAAACCCTACCGATGTAACCATTGAGCCGGATGGGGGAGCCCCCGGAACCAAGTACCTAGACAATGCACTACGTGTCGCTCCTGTATCCACTAGGAACTGATCAGTAGAACCTAAAACCTCAGCCGATACATAAGGACCCGTCTGATCGACCGGCATCTCAACTGATTCGGACCCCCATCCAACGCATTCCTATGCATGCTGAGAATCGTGATATCCCGATCGATCAATCTCCGATACGTGATACTGATGCTGGCGATTGAAAACATTTGAGCTATCTCGGTGCTGCCCAGCAGTATCGAAACGGACATTATCGTTAGAATTCCTTCTAGAACTCGAGAAACCCCCTCTACCTCTCGGGCCACCCGGAGTATGCCCCTGGCGCGAAGCACGCAACACTGGGCAATCCCTGGCCCAATGGCCTGATTGCTTACAATACGCACACTGATTCCTATTCAAATCAGATCGGCCCGAAGGGGGACCATAAGATCCTCCCCTTCCTCTATTATTACCCCGTCGAGGCGGGCCATAGACTTGCGCCAACATCACCTTTGTTTTCAAATCTTTCGATTTCTTTTCCTCCTGGCCCTTTGCTTCTTGCTCCTGACGCTCATAATACTGGGCGATGGTCAGGAGGGCCGTCGGCGTGGCGGAGGACCAAGAACTCTCGCTCGCTTTTAAACGGGCCGCAACTGCCGGTAGCAGATTAGCTACATATTTATCCGCAAAAAGGTGGCGTCCCGTATCGTCGGTAAGCGACTGGCCACTAAAATCATGAAACGTCTCCTCAAAGCGCGTAAAGAAGTCCGCAACTGACTCGTCAACTTTCTGTTTACATGCAGCTAACATATTCCAGTCAATCTTTTTAGGGGGGATAATTGTCTTCAATTTAGTCACAATAGCAGCAGGGAGATCTAAAATACTCTGCGGCGGTTTCTGCGCGGGCTTCCGCTCCCTATCCTCATCCTCAAGGTCAGACCACCGGGCCTTAAAGGCAACGATATCATCTACCTTGCGGACAGATCGCCACATATCCGGTGGTAGAATAAGGCCAAAAAACAGGTCTATATCTGCTAAAGTCATAACGCAAGAATTCAAGGCCGCCTCGACTTCTTCATAGAAGGCCGCTGGATTCTTGCGAGGGTCGGGCAGCGCATTCTTCAATGCCATAACATCAGCCCTATGCCACGGAGTGTAAACCCAATTATACACGAAATATCCCTTAGCATCGGCGGAGGTAATGTCCGAGCTAGTCCCTGCTCCTTTAGGAGGAACATACAAAGGCGCTGCCTCTCGCATTGGTTTAACATGCACTATGTCATCCTTATCTGACTGGGAGGTGGATGAGTGGCCCCCTGCTGCAAACGAATCCGACTGCTTCTCCTCCTCCGTTGGTTGGCGTGCTTTCTCTCTAAGGGCCAGCACCTCGTCCCGCAAGGCGAACAGCCGCCGAGCCGCCTCAGGAGCCTTAGGGGGAGAAAAAACACCATCATGCAATGCTTTAGCATCCGACGTCACATCGTCAGGCTCAAAGACACTAGAATATTTTCGGAAAGCAGCAATCACTTCCTCAGCGAAATGAGCCAGAAAATACACCCTTTCTCTATCTTGCCACGACCCCCAAGTATGGAGCAACTCCTCCCTAGACATCTTGCCCTTAAGTGCACGGAGGGAAAGTTTCCGAAGCTCAGCCATATGCTCGGCCGATAACATGGACCGCGTATCCACCTTACCCAGACCCGGGACAGAATCTTGCGGCCTCGGAGCAGATGCGCCAACATAAGGGGGCGGAGAGCGATCTAGCAAATAAAAATCATCATCAGTATTATTAAGGACAGGATAAAGTGGCTGCCGAACAACATATTGACCCGAAACTTGTAGCCTACGCTCTTTCTCTTGTCTGTCCGTCTGCTCTCTGTCCTCCCGACGCTTTGCTTCCTGCGCTCGCACATGATCACTCTTCCGTTGTTCTTTATCAAACAACGCTTTCTCACGCTTCTCTCGCTCACGCACCTCCTTCACCCACAACCGCACACACTCAAACATATCCTGACGAGCACGCCGCTTACACATACACTGTTCCACATACTCAATCTTACGTATATCAAACGATCCATACAAAGGCCATCGCAACTCAGGATCCTTTTTTGTGTATTTCCTCCATACTGTGCTGTACATTATGGAAGAAAGACCATGCTTCACATACATATCCCTATTAGGAGTCCCCTCTGGGGGAGCTGGAGCAGATTCCTCGAGGTTCAACCGGTTTCCAAAGCAGCAACACCACTTACGGAGTGCGCTAAAAGCAGGCATGCTTAGGAATAATGCAAAATATGCAATATTATAAAGAAAATGGCACTTAATCGTTGCGCCGTTCAAAGTTTACACCGCTCCGGAGAAATCTCTCCACATTACCTGCCTATATGTGTTGCAACGCATATATTTTCACAAAGACAAATACAAAATATGACTAGTCATCACCAATCAAACTCAAATAGCCAAACCAGGCTTCAAAAACTCGGAGCAAGTACCGTACAACAGTTCTTTCCAATCAAGAGTCCAGATTCCAACTGCCAAGCTCCACAATCGCCCAAACGGCTCTCACGGCAGGACCGACAGAAGAGGTCTCAGTCGATGACCGGCGCCACCCAGACGGTCAGCTCGGAAGGGAAGGAAGAAAAGGGCTAAGACGCCGCTGGCAGTGATCACGTCCCCGGCCAAACTCCTCACCTTCGTCGCGACCAATCCTTCGAGCATCCGAGTCGCCGATGAGCCCCACGTGACGGGCGCCAATTGATGAATACAGGCCCCAGCTAGGCCCGCAAGACACAAGGGTTCGCTCTCCTGTAATGGAATCTACAAGGAAGTTGGCACGGAAACTGCAAAGTACAAAAACAGCATTTATTAACCCTTAAGGGTGGTCCTACAATCCACACAACACTCTTCAGTATTGCATAGAGTAGCACAAAGAACTTGCGTACACAGTCCCCTTTTATACACAATAGAGGGGCTCATAAGTGGGTGGATACAACATGAGGCCGAAGAACATTACCATTTATGGTCATTCTCGATACTGAATCAATACATGGGCGGAGCCAACACACTCCTTGAGCCCGCGAACACATGGTCAAGCAAGGCTAATTATAACAGATGTGATCAAGTCTGGGCATGCGCCAGATGGACAAGAGAGCTATTTATAAACTGTTACTAGGCAGATTACAAGAGCAACTAACACAGAGGTCGGACTCTCCTCGTGGCAAACACGTGGCAGCATAACAATACAAAATGGAGTCCAAACTTCGGTCAACATAGCGGAGAAAACATGATCTAAAGGGAGAGGTTTAATGTCTTTAGCAAATGCTTAATCACATCGCTGTTTCAATTTACAACACTTGGATGTCCACTGCCAATTGTTCCCATGGATTCACCGGATTGGCAAATTTCCCGAGTGGAGGTCGCAAAGTGGTCTGCGTCTTGTCTGCATTGCTGCACCGGACCCATTCCCTGACATGCTTCTCCACTTGGTTGTCTAGATTAGGCCACCAGTATGCTTGCTTGGCTCTCTGCTTAGTTTTTACTATACCCAAATGTCCTTCATGCAGTATTGAGAGTAGTCGCTTTACCAATTGACTTGACGGAACTACCTTGTCTCCTCGCAGTATGAATACATTGTTGTCCCCGACTGACAGTTCCTCTCGAACTTCATAGAAATTTTGGGGCCCGATTCACAGAACTAACTTAAGACAAAATCCTAAACTTAGTACCATTTTGTTATTCACAGAAGGCACTTACTCATTTTGGTATTCACAGAAGGCACTTACTCATTTCGGTATTCACAGAAGTTAGGAGTCCTAACTTTAGGACTCCTAAATGCCTTCTGTGAATACAGAAAGACTTAAAATTAGGATTTTTCTCAGTTTAGTAGTAGTAAAGTTAGGACTCCTAACTTTAGGACTCCTAAATGCCTTCTGTGAATACCGAAAGCCTTAAAATTAGGATTTTTCTCAGTTTAGTAGAAGTATAGTTAGGACTTCTAACTTTAGGACTCCTAAATGCCTTCTGTGAATACCGAAAGTCTTAAAATTAGGATTTTTCTCAATTTAGTAGTAGTAAAGTTAGGACTCCTAACTTTAGGACTCCTAAATGCCTTCTGTGAATACCGAAAGCCTTAAAATTAGGATTTTTCTGAGTTTAGCAGTAGTAAAGTTAGGAGTCCTAACTTTAGGACTCCTAAACTCAGAAAAATCCTAATTTTAAGACTTTCGGTATTCACAGAAGGCATTTAGGAGTCCTAAAGTTAGGACTCCTAACTTCTGTGAATACCGAGATGAGTAAGTGCCTTCTGTGAATACCAAAATGAGTAAGTGCCTTCTGTGAATACCAAAATGGTAGTAATTTTAGGATTTTGTCTTAAGTTAGTTCTGTGAATCGGGCCCTTGGTGTTCTGCCCCCAAGTGCTTCTTCTCTGGCCATCCTGCAATTATGAACCGTTTAAGTGTTGTGATACTCGTGTCATTGTCATACGCCTCTCTCCACTCTTGTGCACTTATGACTGCTTCCGGGTCGTCTGTGAAGGCTATGGTGTATGCATCGTCGCCCGTTGGTTTTAGCGCCTCCTCCATTGCCGCAGCCCTGCTGAGGTAATCCGCCACCTTGTTCTTGGAGCCTGGGATACACTCTACATCGTACACGTAGTCCAGCAACTTCAGTGTCATTTTCGCTTTGCGAGGCGTGGCACTCGCATGTCCACTGGATGTGAGCACCTTCACAAGTGGCTTGTGAACTGTTCTGAGTAGGAACCTGGAGCCCCAAAGGAATTGGCGGAATCTTTCCATTGCCCAGATCGCCGCCAGCAGCTCCGTTTCTATTACGCTGAACTTTTCTTCATTCTGGCTTAAGGATCGGGACGCGAAGCTGACTGTCGACATTTCGCCCTCTTCGGACCTCTGCATAAGGACTGCCCCTAACCATCTGTCACTCGCTGTCAGGTGGCGAGAACCGGTAGCACGCCGCTCGCATCACCGCCACGCGGGAGAACTACGTTTCCCAGGACGCCCGGCAGAACACGCCCCACGTGTCCTGCGCCGAGCGCGACAGCGGTTAAAACCGCCAACAAACAACGAGCGGTGCCGATGATTCCTGCCAGTCCAGTTCGCACTCTTTTTCCGGAAGCAACGTTCCAGCCCCACGTCCTCGGCCTCACCCTCGTCCTTGTATCCAGACTCTCCGACTCCAGCGGTGTTACCTCGCCGCCTTCTCTGACGCGAGGAAGACCGCGGGGAGCTCCCAAGCCCCAATGTTCCAGACTCCCGGGAAACTCCATCGGCGCTCCTCTGCCCAAGGATTACCGGGTCCAGAGTAGTAGCGCAAAGGTGAAAACCTCGCCGGTGAGCCCCGACGCTGGTACGCGTCTGAAAAACCTTCCACGTTCCTGTTTTCTTCCCTCATCCATCTCCTGCGCTCCTCTGCCCACGGAGTTCCGGGTACAGAGTAGCAGCGCGGACTGGTGCGCTCCTCTGCCCACGGAGAACCGGGTCCAGAGTGGAAGCGCGAACTGGGGCGCTCCTCGGCCCATGGAGTTCCGGGTTTAGAGTAGCAGCGCCCGCTCCTTTTTCAGCACTGCACAACTGTGAGTACTGTTCTTTCATTTAGCCTTCAGGGAGGCGATTTCTTCGTTCTTTTGGGAGTGACCCTGATCCGGGACGCGCTCTGGGGGGCATCAAGCACTGCCGTCCAAGTGCTGGTCTTTGCTCCCTGTAGGCAGCGCCCCTCTGCCCTACCGGACCCATCCCAAGGGTCCGCCCTGGCTCTGCGGTTGTACGTCAGTGCTAACCTCAACTGAGCTTCACGCAGGCCAGGCCAGAGAACCCTCAGTATCACGGGTAGGAAGGTACAGGTGAGGAATCACTACGAAGTGGGGGGGAGGCAAAGAGTGGGTCACTACTGACGGGTGTCTTATGGTGTGCTTGTTTCGTTACAGGTCCCTCTCCCAGCTCCTCCTTCCCTTCCTTCCCTCGCCCACCTGTCTCCATAGTCCGCGTGTGTTACACGTTCTCCGGACTGGGGACGGATGGGAGGTGGACCCCATTAAGCATCAGCGTCATCCTGAGGAGAGAATTCCCCGGCCATCGTGACACTCGCATCTGTTGTGAGGATGGACAGAGCTTGTTGGTCGAAGCCATGTAGGGGCACCGTTTCGCAGATGTCCTCCTTAATTTGTCGAAATTCTTCTTGGAACGCCTCCGACCATGCGAAGGCGGTCTTCTCCTTCAGTAGCTGACGCAGGTTGTACGTTTTGGTGGCAAAGTGAGGTACAAATTTGCTATAAAATTCTGCCATTCCGAGGAAAGAACGGACATCGTCCTTGCTTCTAGGTGTAGGAGCATCCTTTATGGCCTTGGCATTCGCTTGTTTGGGTGTGACTCCTTTATCTTAATCTCATGGCCCAGGTACGTGACTGAGGTCACTCCGAACTTGCACTTGTCCCATTCAGCAGTGAGACCATTCCGCGCCAGAATATGCAGAACTTTGGTCAGCTTGGCGTCATGGTCCGATTTGGTTCTCCCCATGACCAGGATATTGTCTTGGAAATATTGTACCCCTTCCGTGCCTTGAAAAGTTTATGCATCAACTTTTGGAACACCGCCGCCGCAGAAGCTAGGCCGAATGGCATTCGCCGGAACCGGTAGCACCCAAACGGCGTGATGAACGAAGTTAGTTTCTTGCACGTAGGGTGTAGTGCTATTTTGTGGAATGCTGAGGTCAAGTCTATGGTGAAGAACCATTTGATGCCTTTCGTCAGGGCCAACATTTCATTTATCCTGGGTAGCGGGAACTATCAACTATTATATTTTTGTTGAGCTACCTCAAGTTTATGCATAGGCGTACCTTCCCATTGGGTTTCCGGGCTACAACCAGGGGACCCAGCCATTCCGTGCTCTCTATGGGTTCAATCACTCCATTGTCCTTCAGGCGCTGCAGTTCTTGTTGCTCCGCGTCCCTACAGTTGAACGGTATGTTCCACACTTTATGGCTCACTGGCTGGGCCCCCTCCTTGAGGCATATCTTGTGAGTGAACTTTGTCAACTTGCCAATGGTGCCTCCAAAGACCGTTGGGAAACTTGTCTTCCACGTGTTGGCTTCGTCTGTTCGTGCGTGATCCTTCATCAGCACTTGCGTTGTGCCTCCTGGGTTAAGTTGGATCCTTAATTCTCCTTGATCTACCCACCCTAGCACTGAGGGTCCCTTCTCCGCCACATATAGCTTCCCTTCAGCTATGCGTCCTTTGAATTCAAACTGTAGTGGGCAATACCCCACCATGGGTATGGGTTCTCCAGTGAAGGTGACCGGACAGATGTCCGGAGGAAGAAGGTGTGTCTATGATCTTTGCAAAATCTCTGTCCCAAATGCTGCTTTGTGTGATGGCGTATGGGGACCCTGAGTCGGCGACCATGGAGACTTGAATCCCGCCTATGGAAACTTCACACAACTGTTTGCGCGTCCTGGCGCAGTCTATGCCCAGGATCTGGTCATCGATGCCCAGCACACTGTCGTCGTCTTCTTCGCCCCCTCCTTCCTCGGTCTCTGAGTCTTGTGCCACGTATTTGACTGATGTCTTCCGGGGCCTACAAGTGCCCCTTTACTCCACAGTATAAACATTTGGCTCTGAAGGCAGGACATCATTTGTCGTTCACAGCGTGTTCCCAGCTTCCGCACCTGTAGCAACTTTTCTTGTCCTCTCCTTGGGGTCTCTGGGTTGTGGCCGTTCTTGTGACGTGTTTCTGGGGCTGTCTTGGTCCTCCTGGTGCTGGCTGCCTCCGCTCTTGGGTACCGGCATCCGTTACCTTGCTTGCTGTGGCTCTGCTGGCACTGTCCTTTTTGGCAGCCTCTGCACATCTCTTCGAGAGTTCCGCTTTTTTGACCATCGCTACTCTCTTTGAGAGGTGCGTCGCCACTGACCCACAACTTCTCCTGTATGGATGTGCATGATGACTTGGTCCGGTATGAGGTCATCGTGGAGTCCTCCAAACTTACATGTGGTCGCCAACCTCTTCAGTGCTGCTACGTAGTCGTCGACTGACTCTCCCGCATTCTGTTTCCATTGAAAGAAGTTGAAGTGATCGATCGCAGTGCACACCACCGGTTGATAGTGGCTGTCCAGGTCTTCTATTGCGTGTTGGAATACATCATCATCACCCGCGGACCTTGTCTTTTTCACTAGGTTCTTTTTCACTAGGTTCTTGTACACCCTGATGCCTTCTGGGCCTAAATTGTGTAGTAGAATCTTCTTTTTCTGCTTGCTCGGAAAGACCTCGTCCCCTTCATCCTCCAGCGCCGACAGATAATTCAGGAAGTATTCTTTCCAGTCTTCCCATTTCATGACCTGTTCTCCCGGTTTCGGTAGGAAGGGGACCGGATTCGTGAGGGAGAAGGTTTGGGTGCACATGGCAGCTTGCCGTCTCAGTGGTTCTTCGTCTGTCCTGGGCGGGGGGCTCCCTTGTGCACTGAGCTTGCGCGAGCTTGTAACCCTCACCGGAGGCGCGAGGTTCTCTCCCCCCTGGGCCTGTCCTTGGTGCGCCAGGGTCAATTCACCTCCGTAGCTTGACGTTCCTCCTGCCGCTAGCACGTGTGGCACGCAGCGTGTTGCGTGTGGCACTTAGGGCTATTCTGGGAATGTTCCCGGGTGGTTGTACCTATTTCATCTGTGCACATCCCAGTGCGGCCGTCTGGTGCTTGGACCTGGTTCCCACCTCCTTGGTGCATGTGCCGATGACGAGGTGCTTGACTCGGCACTGTCTGTTCCCTCCTGGTGGGTGTTGGGCAGTGGCTGCTGGTTGCTGGGGCGAGGCTGGCCTGTAGATGGTGTGTGGAAAGCCCTGTGGGACCCCCTCCTCTCTCTCACTGTAGTTGTGAGCACGTGCTCCTGCTCGGCTGCCTTCGGGCTCTTTATTCTGCACCTTGTGGAGGAGGGGCACCGCTTCACTCACTGTTCCTCTGCCTCCTCCGCTCTCTGTGCAAGGTGGCTGCTCCTCCTCCTCTCAGTCTCCGGGTGGAGCAGATCAGCTGCTCTGCCGCCTCGTCTCCCTGCCAAACACGGAAGAACAGACCTCCTGCAGCCACTCCGCTGCCGTGGTCCCGATGTGCGGTCCACACTTAATGTGCGCACCGTGTTGCAGGGCCCGCCGTGGGTGTGTCCACCTCCTCCAGCCTCGTCGCCAATTTGTAAGAGGCCCTGGGGTACTGAGAGGCGGACACCGTGTGTGTTCAAGGGTGTTTATTTTATATATAAATCGGGAGAGCTGGGAACGGCATCCGCTTGCCCCTCAGCTCTGCAACACTCTGGCTAACATGGCCTCCTGCGCTCCCAGCATCCTCTGCCGTGACGCGGCAGAAACACTAGAGCGCTACTCTACACCCGATGATTAATGGTATCTAAGCGTTTTATCCAAAAAACCTCTCTTTGTAATATGTGTTTGTTAGTTTTTACCCCTGGTGTAACCTTAACTCTTTCAATAATCTGAAATCTCAGCTGAGCAATATTGTGGTGATTGTCATTCCAATGAACAGCTAAACATGAAGTTGTACTTCTGTTGCGTATCCTGCTTTTGTGTTGAGATATACGTATTTTAAGTTTTCTCTCTGTTTTCCCCACGTATAATAGCCCACAGGGGCATTTGATTGTATATATGACATGGTCAGTGTTACAATCACCCTTCAGTCTGAGTTTGATTTTTTCACCTGTGTGAAGATGAAAAATAACGTCTCCTTGTGTAACATTATTACAATGAGCACAGTTTGAACATTTCTTCATTCCACCGACATCTCTTTGAGCTGGGGTTGTTTGTTGCGTTAGAATTTCTTTGAGATTTCTTGAACATGCGTAAGCATGTAGAGGTCTTGAATTGAATATCTGCCAAAAATCGGGTTCTTGTTCTAAAAGTTCCCATCGTTTGTTGATAATCCTGCATATCTTTTGGGAATTAATTGAAAATTTAGAGACAAATACTGCTCTTGAGGTCTCATTTTTTTGCTTTTTTTTAAATAAATCACTTCTTTCCTTGGTACATGCCAATGTGGCTTGATCATCCAACAATTCTCGCGGATATCCCCATTGTATATATTTCTACTTGAGTTCTTCAATGGTAGTGTGAGACTTTTCATGGTTGGAAACAAGCCTTCGTGCATGTAGGAATTGCGAATATGGAAGATTCTTCAAGAGATTGGGAGGATGAAAACTTTGATAAAAGAGAACACTGTTTCTGTCTGTCTTTTTTTGGTAAAGACTTGTGCTTAAGGTGCCGTCTGTTATATCAACCCAGACATCAAGAAATGAAATCCCATCTTTACTCAAAGTATGTGTGAATTGAATCCTGGGATTCTTAAGATTAAGTTCCTTGATATTCTCAATCAATGTTGTCTCTGGACCAGACCATATCAAAAATATATCATCAATATATCGACAAAAAAAACATAGATGCCTCTTCTAATGTTTATCCTCAAAGATGAAATCCGTCTCGAATTTAGACATGAACGTATTAGCGTATGTGGGTGCTCCAACAAACCCCATCGATGTACCATTCAGTTGTAGATAGAAATTTCCAGACCATACAAAATAACTGTGGTGGAGGCAGAAATGGATTAGTTCTAGCAAAAATATTTTGTTGACATCCATGGTGTCTTGATGTAGTAGAGCTCACTCAATAGCTTCCAAACCTTCTGAAAGTGCTATGAAGGTGTACAGGGCCACGACATAAATTGTGCACAATATATATTCTTCTGTAGATGAGACATTGATTTTCTCAAGTTTTTGTATGAAGTCAGACGATTCCTGAACATAGGTATGCCATGACTGAATGAAAGGTTGTAATGCCTGATCTATGAATCTGCCGGCAGGTTCAAACATGGACCCACATCCCGACACAATAGGTCGGAATGGTGGGTCCTGTAAGTCTTTGTGTACCTTTGGTAACATGTACAGTTTAGGCCTGCGTGGAAGCTGATTAACTAAATATTTAGAGGTGTTTTCATCTATCCAACTGTTGTCAAGAGCTATTTGTACTATAACTTTCAATAGCTTGTCAATTTCATCTGTTGGATCTTTACAGTTAGGATAGCCACGGATGGGGTGAGGGACAAGTTCAGATACTTGTAGATCAGTGTGGTCCTTATGCCAAAGCAAATTTGCAAGGCTTGAATAAGGAATTTCTGGTGGACACAGGTGTGACAAAAAGTACTGTTTCCCGCAATATGGTGCCTGGGCTGCCCTGTGTGGCCAAAATATTGTTTTGGTAGGTTTTTCAGGAGGCCCCATTTCGCGACCCCTTGCACTTACTCTTGGTCCGTTCACTGTGGAGTCTCCATTTCTATTAACTTCAGATTGCGGTGAGAATTTGATGGGTTTGGATTTATTGCGAAAGCTGCATGCTACTATTTATTGTTCTCCTGCTGGTGTTTATATCGCAATGAGTCCACATGTGAGTACTAGACAGTACTTGTCTTAAGGTGTATCCCTTTCAGCTGAGATTGATCAGGTACCACCCATGTTATGGGCCGCTGGTGATACTGATGTGGGTCTATTGTATATACCCCCAGTTTTATACAACTCAAAGATAATGCCATTTTGCCTTGTATTCCCCAGTATAAAATACCACAGGCAGGTGAATGGGCCCTTCTCCAGAATATTCAGGATTTAATACTTAAGGGAGTGGGAAACGTATGCCAACATCAGTAATAGTCCTATTCTTCTGGTCCTTAAGAGGGAACCCTTGGGTTCTTCTGATGCTGTTGATGATGTTTATCGTTTTGTAATTGATTTGCGAGAGTCAGAGAGTCCTAGTATTTATAGTCAGGTGCTAAAAAGTCAGTTGGATTCCCTCTCACTTTCCCCAGGTAATGTACTGGTGCAGTATGTCAATGACTTGTTAATTGCTTATGATACGGAACAGGGTTGTAGGGACCACACAGTGAAACTGTTGTTGCATTTGGCACATCGTGGACATAAGGTCTCTCTTTTGAAATTTCAGTTTTGCCGACAGGAGGTTACCTACGTAGGTCACCTACTGTCGAAGGAGGGTAAGAGATTGACCCCTGAGCGCATCAGTATATTGTTAAAATGCCCATTCCACAAACACAAAGATGTACATGCTTTTATAGGTATCACTTTCTACTGTCGCCAGTGGATTCTGAATTATTCTTTATTAATCAAATCTTTGCTTGCATTAACAATGATAGCAGTGCATGAGCCTGTGCCTTGGACACCAGAATGTCAGCAATCATTTGAGCAATTAAACACTTTGCTTTGATTTGCTTCAGTGTTTGGTAAACCTAACTATAGGAAACTGTTTGTTCTCTGTGTCCACAAGATAGCTGGCTGTGTACTTTCTGTCTTAACCCAGAAGTTTGGGGAAAGACAGAGGCCTTGTGCTTATTTTTCGGTTGTGCTTGATCCTGTTGCTAGGGCCCTTCTAAGTTGTCTGAGGGCAGTTGCGGCTGTGGCCACTTCAATCAGGTAATCAGCTGGACTTGTACTTGATAAAGACCTCACAGTTATGGTACCCCATGCTGCGGATACACTTTTGAATAAGACAAAGAGCACAGCACCTCACCAGTGCATGTGTTACTGGTTATGAATTGACATTGTTTGCTAAGCATATTACGATTAAAAGATGAGCCCAGACACAGTACTAGCCCTCCCTTCTGAGAATGATGTTGACAAACATGACTGCATTTTCAGTACAGAAGAGATGAAAGGACGGGTAGGCCTGACTGATTTTCCCGTATATGACCCCAAGAAGAGCTATATGTCGCTGGCTCTTGTTTCAAATTAACAGATGGCACCACCACTGCAGCTTATGCTATCACTACGGTGCGTACAGTGGTAGAGACATCACAGATCACCTATCAGTCGGCTCAAGCTGCTGAGCTAACTGCCCTTATACAAGCGTGTGAATTGAGTGAAGGATTGGTTGTTAATGGTTGCACAGATAGCCAGTATGCATTTGTGTTGTCCATAACTTTGGCCAATTGTGGGCAGAGAGAGGGTTCCTTACCTCTCATGGCACTAGAATACAGCATGGACACCTCATATTGTGATTGTTATCTGCACTAACACTTCCCAAGAAATTGGCTATCATTAAATGCAGCGCTCATAAAAAGGTTACTGATGATGAAGGGTAAAGGGAATGCATTTGCGGATCAGGTAGAAAAGGAGAGAGAAGTAAGATGAGGAGAATGTTTGTTGCACAGAGTGAAGCCACGATAGTGGAATTAGCGGAATGGCAGGAAAGTACAGCACAGTTAAATAAGGAAGTGTGTTAGATTTATAAATCTCGGGAACAGAAGTGGATATTGCCTGATGCATATGTGCTCCCTGTGGTTACTATTGCACATGGTCCAGTTCACATTAGTGCAAAAGGCATTTGTAAATTGTTCGGTCTAGTTTGGCACAATGATAATGTTTCAAAAACAGCTGCACACTTGGTGGAACACTGGATGACTTGCATGAAAAATTATCCAGGGAAGGGTACCCCTACACCGCCTGGTAATTTTGCTCCACTCACTTTTCCATTTGATGTCTTCCAAATGGATTTTATCGAATTTGAACTATGTAATAATCTCAAGTATGTTTTGGTAGTTATCTGTACATTCAGTAAATGGGTTGAGGCTTACCCCACCAAAAACAATACGGCCATTACAACTGCAAAAGTTCTCCTTAAAGAGTATTTTCCTCTATTTGGTTTGCAATGAATTATCTCAAGTGACAATGGGAAAGTGATTAAATTAATTTGTGAAGGTCTGCATATTAAACAGAAATGTCATGCCACAAAGCATCCGCAGTCTGCGGGCCTTGTTGAGAAGTACAATGGTATTCTCAAACTGAAATTGACAACAATTCAAGAGATAACAGTGTTGCAATGGCCAGATGCTCTTTCTTTAGCTCTTTTGTCAATTAGAACAACAGCACACTCTAGAACAGGGTTGTCCCCATACGAGGTGGTTTGCGGGCACCCAGTGAATGTCTGGGGTGTTCCCCACCCTAAATGATTTTCTGAGATTGAATATGCTGTGTTGCTTGATTATCTTGGCCAGTTAACAGAAAGTATGCGTTCTATTCACCACCAGGTTCATAATTCAATACCTCCAAAACCTGAGGGACCTGGCCACGGCATCTGGCCTGGCGATCTTGTCCTTATCAAAAAATTTCAGAGGAAGAAAAGTCAGGAGCCAAGGTGGAAAGGTCCTGAGCAGGTTCTACTGGCCACTCAAACGGCTATGAAAGTAGCAGGTCGGAAGAATTGGGTACACACTATCCATTGTAAGAAGATACCTTTGCTGTTGCCTTATGACCAGTGGGACAAGGAAGGAGATGGGGATGGCGAAAGTGAACAAGTGCCTAGGTTTGTGCCCTTCAGTGATGCCAGGTTGATATGGACCAGAATTGATAAGTGGAATGATGATGTTTTAAACTAGGCTGTTCCCTCTGAAATACGACCTATCCAAGAGCCTCTGTTCTCAGATCCTATGGTGCCTGGGGCTGCCAGGTGCAATTTACGTCTTCGGACAAGGACCACCGAGCTGAAAGAGAAAACAAATTAGGGATGGATTGTATAAGGTAGGCCCGTACTGAGTAGCAGTACCAACAGGAGATTCTGCATTTGCTTTGCTTTTGTTGTTTGAACATTATTTAGGGAAAAAGTATGCTCTGAGATTATACCATCTTTGTCATCGTGGGATAGAGCAGGGCGAGTTTAGGACAGAGCAATCTCCGCCTCCGGTGCTCAAGAGCGCCAACTGAGTGATGGACAATAGGAGCCTGTGCCAGTGAGGCTCTGACGGACACTGGGAACATTTACGTTCTTTATTATTCTGTGTTTTCTTGTTTATTTTATAATGCATCCTTTTGGTAGAACAGTTGATGAGGAGGAGCAGCCAATAATTCCGAGCCAACGTCATGTAATTTGGTCCATTCTAAGTAAAATTGCATGTGTCAGTGTTCTGCTAATTGTGATGATAGCATTGTGGGGGTGTTATGGTTTTTGGAGGATGCATTTGATGCACCCACACTTGATATGAGTAGACCTATTTCTTTGGGAAGCGATAAGAGGGCTACCATGAATAATGTGTTTGTGTGGCAGTACATAAGAGGTTCTTTGGGAATGGCACTGTTTGTTATCCTGTTGGCTCTGTTGCTAGCCTCTGGACAGCATATCCCTTGTTGCTTGTTAATTATACGTACACCCGGTCAACGGATTTCATAGAAGTCAAAGGTATGTTCTGACTTGGTTATCCTGGGCCGTGTCTATATTACAGAAAGCCGCAGGGGGTGGGTTACCCTGGGTATGACAACAGCACATATTGTGACAATTGTGATATGGAAGAACAAAATATAACCAATGTAGGTTGGCACTATAAAGAGATAACAGTACCTCAAAAAGCTGTTTACTAATCTGCCTGTTGTCCAATAGTGAAATTTACAGATACATCTCTGTATATCAATTGTTCAGGAACAATATTGTACAAACACATTTTGTTTCCTTGAGCACAAATCTGATCCAAATACATTTGGGATGAGTTCTAGGTACTCATCAGGGAATTATGAGGGGCCAATATATGCACATCCTGTTTGTTTTTTTTATCCAACTGGACTTATTACAATGTTTAGAATGGGACTGACAATGTGGCTCTTGGGATGGTGTTGCCTTTGGGTGTTCCATGTAAGGATATTGAGCTAAAAATAGATGGGTGAAAAGAACTTTAACAAAAGAGTTTTGTGAAGGAGTCACAGATTTGAAAGTGAATAGCTATAGAAATGGTATCATATTTGTGTATATCTTGTCTTTTGGATGTAAATTGCTAATTCTGTCCAATACTACCATAGCAGTTTTGAGAGATATTACTACCCAATTGGAAAGTATGCGGGTGTATTCTGAACAGACTAGATATGCACTTTAATTGGTGATCAGTGTATTATGGGGATAGAAAATTTGGGAAGAAACATAACACATTCTAGACATCATCAAAAATGTCACGGGCATGGAGAGTGGTAATTGGAGTTGGTCCCTTTTTCGTAATTGGGGTTTGATTCTCCAGCAGCTGATTTATCTCATAGTGGTGTTGGTATTATGCTGTATTCTTATTAAGTGTCCTCCTCTTTGCTGTTCTTACTGTGCTTCTGTTTTCATGCCTAACCAGAAAATATCAGCTCATGTTACAAATGCCGCCTGTGAGACCGGCCTCGTGGTGTGGGCCCTCCCGACCAGCAAGTTACCCTACAACCACGCCGAACCTCGTGGTCACGGCCTTCCGGCTCCCGTGGGCCAACATCCCGAGGGCCGTCCAGATCCCCAACACGCATGCCCGGCCGAGGGAGAACGAAACCCCCACCCCAAACCAGACCGAGAGGCACCGACCCTGTCACACCTCTGGTCTCTCCCCCGAGGGAGGTTTCGATCGACCACCAGGCCCCCGGTGAGCGGGCGCCTCGCCTGCTGGTTGTCTGGAGTCCCTCCCAGACCCACCTGAACAGATCAAAGGGCCGAGCGACAGGAAACCCCGACACACCGCCCCCCAGGCACCAGACCCCTCTCCGCGAGGACTCCGGACTTCAAAGAGGAGGGGGAGTATAACAAGGGGTGCGGAAAGGACGGGAGCAGAGAAGACCTGGACTGACGAGAGCCTGCTGACCTGGTCGCGGCTCGATCGCTCACCGAACAGAAGAACGCTACCCGAACTCTGAACCATCTGAGCCCTGCGGACGCTGTCGCGGCTCCCCGAACTCTGAACCATCTGAGCCCTGCTGACGCTGTCGCGGCTGCCCGAACTCTGAACCATCTGAGCCCTGCTGACGCCGTCGCGGCTCCCCGAATTCTGAACCATCTGAGCCCTGCTGACGCCGTCGCGGCTCCCCGAATTCTGAACCATCTGAGCCCTGCTGACGCCGTCGCGGCTCCCTGAACTACGACCCTCCGGTGCCTGCTGAGTGACTCGCGGCCCGCTCCTCCAAGAGAATCGGCAGAGATTGCCGAGAGAAGCAACATCCCCTCAGCTCGAGGATTGAGAGCTGTGCGCCGGATACCTCGCAGAGACACTAATTCAAAGACTGTCCCGCTACCCCTTTTCCTCCTCACGAGATCGCTGCCGCTTGTGGCATTAATTCTGCACCTGCCCGCCGGATCATAAAGATCCCTGACAACTACCAATAAAAGCATATTGTCTTATAACGACCTACTGTGTGGTGTCCCTCTATCCGAAGAGAGAGTAAGCGCAGCGTGTGCGATCCTAGGTGCGAGACCCTTCCAGGAAGGGCCTCTCTGCTCTTGCTCGGCCTAACTCTGGGTAAGGTGGGCCTCCGGGTGGTCGGGAACACATTCCGCAGCCTCCCCGGGGAACGCCTTCCAACATTTGGTGGCAGGCGACGGGATACGAGCCAACACCTAGAGATCGTACAGTAGACGGCCTACGCACTACCAAGAAGAAATGGAAGGAGAAACTTCCCTAGGTGTCGCAGGCACCAACCCGAGCACGGCATTTCAAAAGGACCAGTTAGAATCTTATACGCACCGAGAACTGAAACAATTTTGCAAAGACTTTGGAATCGCTACCACCGGACTAAGCACAAAAGAGGACTTCCAGGGGGCATTAAAAACCTGGATCGAGGCGGGAACTCCCCGAACGCAAACAGAAGGAGAGCCTCCCAACGAACCACGAAGCACCCCGGGGAGGAACGGCGCCCCCGAGGGGGGCCTATCCCCAGAGGAACTAGCGGACCGAGAAAGAGGTTGCAACCACGAACTGGAACTAGCAAAATTAAAAATCGAAGGAGAGATAAAACTGGCTGAAAAAAAATTGGCGGTGGAACAGTTACTCCTACAAGGAGAACTAGAGGGAAAGAAACAACAGAGAGAACACGAAGAAAGAAAACTCCAACTAGAGCATGAACGTAGCCTAAAAGAAATCGAGCTCAAGGCTAAGAAAGCGGAGGCCCGACCCTCGGAAACCCAACCCATTTCCTCCACCGCGGAACCAAAGGTCCACATCCCCAAAGATGTGGTGAAAGAATACTATAAGAACGACGACATTCAGCAATGGTTCAAGGCCTACGAAGTCGCCATGACCTCCCACCGAGTCCCGCAGAAAGACTGGGGGGCTGGGCTGTGGGGCCGGTTCCTGAGCGAGGGGAGAGATACCCTGCTGGACCTGCCCTCCTTGGTGATGAACTCCTACAGTCACATGAAAGAGGCCCTGGTGGCCAGATATGGGCTCACCCCTGAAATGTACCGGCAACGGTTTAGAGACTGCAAAAAGATACCCGGTACCACCTGGGTGGAGTACGTGAACTTTTACAGCCGGGCCTTGGAAGGATGGATCAAGGGCAGCAAGGTCTCCACCTTTGAGGAGCTGTTCGACCTAATCGCATGGGAACACTTGTCCGCTAATTGCTTCGTAGAGCTGCGCCAGCACCTCCTGGACAGCAAACTCACAGACCCTCGAAAACTGGCCGTCGAGGCTGACCGGTGGGTGAACACCCGGGCCTCCCGGGGCCCCG